>NW_017728914.1:5825498-5913077 GCF_001723895.1 Crocodylus porosus
GACAGGCTGAGAGGTATGGGGCTCTTTAGCCTGGAAAAGCGCAGGCTCAGGGGTGATCTGATAGCCACCTATAAGTGTATCTGGGGGAACATTTTTTCACCAGAGTGCCGCAAGGGATGATGAGATCGAACGGTTATAAACTACTGCAAGACTGTTTCAGGCTGGACATAAGGAAGAATTGTTTTACTGTCTGGGCTCCTAATGTCTGGAATAGTCTGCCATCGGAGGTGGTTCAAGCACCTACATTGAACACCGTCAAGAGAAATTTGGATGCTTATCTTGCTGGGATCCTATGACCCCAGCTGACTTCCTGCCCCTCAGGTAGGGGGCTGGACTCGATGATCTTCCAAGGTCCCTTCCAGCCCTAATGTCTATGATATCTATGAATCATACACTGTAGGCAAATGCCAAGATGTGTAGATGTATGTGCCATTCACACATATAAACTTAGTGCCTCAGCCTCTTTATAAACTGAGTTTGGAAATCAATCAGAATTAGGTGCCTGAATATTTCAGAGGGTCTGAGCTTAAGTGAGTTAGGTACTATGATGAATTGTGGCTATAGTGAGCAAAAGAGGCCAGAGTGGATGTTCTTGTGGACTTATTTGGACTCAGCATCTTTTGAATGGTTGCCTGTGATTATAGTGGCCAGAACTCAACCTGAATGGTCCTTTCTAGTCCTATGTTCTTTTTATGGCATCGTCAGCATACATTACTTCTGCTAGGAATGGTGGGATTAACAACAGGCAAAGGTATGTGAAAGTGGAGAAATTACTAACCTTTACCATTTCAGTTACATCTCTTTCCTTGGAGGCCTTTTCCAATTCATTCAGCTGCATGCCACTGAAACTAAAATTATATACATAACATAAATATACAAATATTAGTATATTTTAGTGCAATTATATTGGCTAGATTTTGCTTACAGTTTACTTTAAGCAAGGTGCAAGATACAGCTATGCTTCTTCAGGAACACACCAGGGAATAAGTTTTGTCAGAGTGTAGACTCTCTCCCTGTTCAGTCACAAGGTGTTGGCTTTTCTTGTTTCCAGGTGACAGAAATGGAACAGACAGGTGACAGGAGAAAAGAAATGAAGAACAGAACCGGAGAGTGTGCATTTAACTTTTTTTAAATGATCAAAACTAGGGCTGGTTGGTATTTCCTCAATTTTGATTTTGTACAGAAGTTCTTAAATTTTCCATAACAAATGAGTAAAATGATGACAAATTTTGTCAGCTTTTAACCCCTTCTTCCTCCCTGTCCCTGGGTTTTTGCCTACCAATGGTACTGGTTGGAATTTTTCAGTTTTCAAAAAAATGTGAAGAAATATTGATAAAAGTAAGGATTTAAAAAAAAAATTGCAAAATTAGTAAAGGATTTTCAAATCTCTACTCAAAAGAAAAATTAAATTTGCCATTAAATGGGCAAATAATATTTTAGCTTTGTTTTAGCTTTGTCTTAAGGCACTGGTTCTCAACCTTTTTCAATTTAAGGCACCCCTCAGAAAATGCCAGCTTTCCATTTCATTCATTTTTTGTCTTCAGAAAAATAGAGCAATTTTTCTGCCACAAAGATCTTAGACTACAACAGGTCAGAATGTTAGTAACACCATGGAAGCATGTTTGCACACCTAAGAGTGGTAACATTGTGTTGTGCCATGCAGAACCCATGAAAGGATGTCAAGGGTGCCACACAACTGTTATAAGCAATTGTTATAGATTCCACAATGATATTATGTAACTGTGAATATTACATGGTAGGAGAGTCAGTCTATGCAATTTTGCATTGGATAAGAGGTGGTCAACATGTAAACAGTTGTCTCATTTATCTTGAGTGTTCAGGGAATCCCAGCCCTGCTACTGAGTGAGGGCTGAAGGGTAAGAAAAACCCACAAAGTTCCTTTAAGAACAGGACTTTCATGGTCCACAGGGGCAAGGGTTCAAGCAGCATGATTCTGAATCTTTAACCCCTTTTAAGCTACAGGAATATAAACTTACCATGTTTTCTAGGATCTATCTCCAAACAACAGCAAGGATCAGCAAGATTACCCAATATCAACTTCAGCAACTGTTTTTAAGTATTGTTCTTTATGAACTAAATCTACTTCTCTTTATCACTGAAATAAAGATAAATTTCCTAGAATCTCTGTCTCCCACTTCCAGGGCAAGCTCTGTGACTGCTAAATTATTGTATTAGCAATTGTTGTCATCACCAGTACCATGGTGCTCCAGATCCTGGGTGGATGAAGGTATTTAGTATGCCACTGTGAGTCAGCCACCAAAGTCCACAATAAGGGCAGGAGTTCAGAAACAGCCAGTGCTGGGCAAATGAAGGCCTAAGGATGTGGGATCGTTCTTTAACTGTATCTTAAGGACTGGTTAAGGAGTCCAAGTATCTAAGTATGATACTTTGAAGTAGCTCTCCTGGGGCAAGGTGCTCAAATCTGAGGCACCGTGATGCCTAAGGACACCTCTAGATGCTCAGTCCACACAACTGTGCCTCCTGCCATGCCATATGTGCATGGCAGGACACGTGATCATGGGATCCAGCATCAGATCCAAACATGCCTTTTTGCTGGTGTAGGGGGATCCTAAGACCATGATTCTGTGCTCTCCTTGCATGGATGGAAGTCTTGTCAGCTGATGGGACTCTGATCTGTAGCAGCATGTGGGGCACTACCATAGATAGGAATTTCATCAGCTGATGGGATTCAGATCCTCAGGAACCCACAGAGCACTGCTGTGGGTGTGTTATCAGCTGATGGGAGTAGTATACATTTTCCAACTCTGGCTTTATAGCTGGATGGACCTTTTTGTGGCATGGTAGTTAATGTGCATATGTAGCAGGTTTAAATAAATTGCACAATTAACACAGTAATTGCATGATATGTGTAACGTGTACAGGGGGCCTAAATTGGATCCATTTAAAGTGCCTTTGCAGATCTTGTTGCTAGTGGGATTTTCAAATGTAAAACATGAAAATGTTTTTAGATTGTTGCATAAAAGAGTAAACAGGATCTTAATATTCTTGAACTAAGGAGATTCCTAAATTTCTAATGGGACATTCAGCACTTTCTTTGTGCTTCTAGCCTGGAAAATTCTAATATATTTAATCTTAAAATGTTATGTATGGGAGTTGCATAATCCTGCTGGCCTCACTAATCCTGTTGAAGTGAATGGTAATACTTCAACAGAAGTCTAGTTCAGCTTATGTTGAGTATTTTCGGGCAGCTGGGCTGTAATTGTGAGCATTTGTGCACCAGCCATTGTCACATGCTGTTTAAAATGTTTGTGTAAGCCTTTCAAGCCTAACTTAGGGTAAATGAAGCTTGGACCTGTGCACTGCCATTATATTAGAATAGATCTCTGCTTCACAGGGTCCATCCCTTAGTGATCTTGCCAACAATTGTTCTCTGTCCCACTGACCCATGAACGACATGTGCCCCAGGGGCTGGGAGGGCACGGTGAGCTCCCGCAGGCAGTGGCGGTGCTGTTGGTGGTGGGAGAGTGGTGGCGGCAAGCGAGGAGCTCCTGCAGGCAGCTCTGGTACTGTCAGCGGTGGGGTGAGGGAGTGGCGAGCACTGAGTATCAGTTGGCAACCACCCACAGATGCTGCTGGCAGTGTTGGCAGTGGCCAGCAGCAATTGTGGACTGCCTGCAGATGCCACTGGTGGTGTCAGCAGCGAGGGGGGGAGTGGCAAGCAGCAACTGCCCACAGACACAGCCAGCGGTGTTGGTGGTGCCTTTTTGCAGGGGTGCACCGCCAAGTTCAAGGGGTGCATGTCCACCCATGTGTACCCCCTACGCATTGCCAATGCACTGACCTGTTCTAAGATGCTCTCTTTTTGACCCCTCATCTTTTTTTGACTCATGAACCTCAGGTTGGGCCCACCACTCTCAACAGTGACTCTAACCAGAGGCGTGGACCACCTATGTACTGATCATCTATAAGAAAGAAGAGATGGCAATAGATAGTTTTGAAACAGTAAGTTTCAGACTGGTAGGAGATTACCAGTTAATTTCTTTAAGAGTCAGTTGTAGGACAAGTCTCATTTAATATTTTCATTACTTCATTTGTTTTCATTGTTCATTTCATTTAGTGTTTTTTTCTGGCACAAAACAAGAGTATGCAAATGACACAAAGTTGGGAGGCATTGCCAGTGCAAAGGGGGATTGGTATTATGCAGAAAGAACTGGATAACGAGGAATTAAATTAATTAGTGCAAAATTCAAGGTCATACATTTGAGGACTAATAATAGCTATAATTAAAAACTTATCAATTGGAAATAGCTGATGAAGAAAACTACTTGTTATACAAGTACATCACAGGATGACTGAGCTGATAATGTAATTTAGCTGTGAAAAAGGCAAATGTGATCTCAAGATACATGATGAAAAGCATTTTCAGGAGTGATGGGGGAAAACAGAGCTATTGTCATAAGCTCTGTGAGACCTCATCTGAAATACATTTTACAGATCTAGTCTAGATCTGTTGAAGAAAGATGCACTCAAACTGGAACAGATGCAGAGAAAGGCTACCAGGATGGTGAAAGAACATCTTACATAATAAAGACTAGAATAGTTTGATTGTTTAACCCAGCAAAATGAAATCTGAAAGGGGATATGACTGATGTCTATAAATATACCAGGGAGAGAAATCAGGAAGGGAACAGAATTATTTAAGCTAAAGGACAATGTCAAAACAAGAATAAAAGGATATAAGCTGGCCATAAAAAAAACTTAGTCCGGAAGTTAGAGAATTTTCTAATCATTAGAGAAGTCAGATTCTGGACTAACCTTCCAGTGGGAACAATGAGTGCAAAAATAGCCAAAGTTCATGAAGTTTACAATAGGGGGGATTAACCTGGTAACAGAGGAGGATCTTTCTAGCCTTATATGCATAAACAGTGAAAGCCTGCCAAGCCCCTGAGAAGAAAAAGTGCTCTAAGCTAGCCTCTTATTCTCTTTGTCTTCAAATGATCTATACTTGTTTTGTCTTGAACTACAAAGTCATCAGCTCTTGGTGAGGTCTAAACAGTGTTTTGGTAGGAGGTTGCTAAGAAAAACCCAAAGTCCACCTTTTCACCAGTGACACTTCCTCCTTCTTTATCTCTTTCCTGACTCTGAATCTTTGTGACTTCTTCAGATGCATTCTTTCCATCATCCCAAATATCATAAAACTCCCTAGGTTCTGTTGCTTCATCTTCTGAATCCTTACAGTCTCCCTGATCTTCTTTGCTAAGTACAGATAGTCAAAAAGCCTGAGGCTGAATTGATTCAGTCTTTGCAGGTTAGTTTAATCTGCAGAAATTAAACTGAGAACCAATTGGACATTCAGTTTTGATTCAGCAAATGCAGCCACATACCTGCAGTAGCTCAGGCCAGAAGCCAAGGGGTGCTAAAGCATGGCTCTCTGGCATGTAGCCAGCATGGACTGTGTGTTGGTTTCCTCTTCCTGCTGCTCCTGAGGTCTCTAGGATTTGCAGTTCAGAATCACAGTAGCAGGACTCTGCAGAGTTGCTTATCAGTCGCTTCCTCTTTCTGCTTCTAGGCTGCTCTGGGATCTGTAGTCCAGAGTTGTAGCCAGCAGTAAGTTTTTAGCAGGCCACAGCAGCTCTGTACTCAAGAGAAGGGAAGTTTAACCCCACTCCCTGGCCTGAGACTGCAGCCAGGGTTTGCCTGGGGGGACAGTCCCTACCTACCTCCGCCACAACCCTTCTCTGTTGGAGAAGACAGCACAGGGCTGGAAAGCATGCTGGGATGTTGGGGGACTGTGATTTAACTTGAACCAGGAAGGGGTCATAAACCAGTGTAGTGAGCTGTTGGCAACAGCCCAGTTTTGCCAGCTCAGAAGGGCTCTGGGCAATTGGTGGGGTGTTCCCACCAATCAGGTGATGACAGCACCAGTCAGGTGATGACAGGGGAGAGGGTTGCCCTGCCCCTCCCTACCCAGGGGCAAGGCGAGGAGTCAGACCTTGATGAAGACTAACCTCCACCTCTCTCTGATTGGTTTGGTTTCAATCTGGGGGCAGAGCCCCTGAAGGGAATAAAAGAGTAGCGTGCCCAGCACATGGGTGGCTGTATCAAGGGATGGTGAAGAGGGCAAAGAAGAGCTGACAGAGCTAGTCAGCAGCTAGGAGCTGCTGCCCCTGAAGAGCCTGAAGATGGCCCTTTGCTAGATGGCTTGTTGCAAACAGCCACGTTCCCCAGTCCCACTGCAAAGAAGCACAGCAAACAGTGCACAGGCTGGTCTATGGAGGGTCCAAGAGGGATCAGGACCCTGGGAGCTGCTCGAGGCAGCTTGGGTCTCCAACCCCTAGCACAAGGCCAAGCAGTTGGTGCATGGAGGGTCCAAGAGGGACTGAGGCCCTGGGAACTGCCCAAGGCAGATTGGGTCTCCAACCCCTGGTATGAGGCCAGGCAGTCAGCGTGCAGCCAATGCACAGCAGGTCCCAAAAGGGACTGAGACCCTGGGAGCTGCACGAAGCAGCTCAGGTCTCCCTTTCCACACAGGATGGCTTGGGTCTCCAACCCCTGGCATAAGGTAGGGCCCCCCGGTGAATGGAGTGGTGGCAGGGCCCCAAGCAGACCAGTGGCCACAAGAGCCCAAGCCAGCTGCAGGCTGCCCTGCCGACGAAGGAGATGCCTTGACCCGGGAGATGGGGACAGTCTCACCAGACCTCAGAGTTTTGAGTTACCTGGGGAGGGATTTCCTGGGTTTTGGAGGTTTCCTTCATGGGCTATTCAAGCTGGGTTGTGGAGGGCATGAAGAGCACTGAGGATCTTTCCCCTTGCCTTATCTCTGGAGTGCTGCCACTGCTCCAGGACAACCTTCTTGTTCTTTTGTGTCTTAGAGATGTAGTTTGTTATCTGATGTTCCTGTGCCTAATATTTTGTAAGTTGGCACCTCATAATTTGTGTATTTGTGTCTTATGTTTGTAAGTATATGCTTAGGTACAATTTAAGATTGCCTGATCTTTATTTGAGATTTCTGCTCTGATTTTTCCAGATTATTCACCTGTATCTTAAATGGTTGTATAGGTTAATACATACATTGCATATCATTCCCATGTTCTCTGTGTGAGTGTGTATTATATCCTCTTTTAACTTTTTATTGTATTAATAAATTGTACATTGTTAAGTTATAGAGTGTCCTTGTCTGGCTCTATAGGGGATGAAGGGAAACTGCTTGCAGCCAGCAGTTTCACGCCAGTGCATCTGCCCTACTAACATATCCTTCAATTGGAGAGGGGAGTACATAAGTAGGTACTACCTGGGCTACACCAGTTTGGCTCAAATCAGTTAAGTCTGATACTACATTCAACCAGGTTGATCTTAAACCAGTTTCAGCTATTTTGAAACTGGTTTATACGCACTGCACTTCCGTTCTGTTACAGGTTTAAACCGGTTTCGGATGACTTAAACCACTTTATGTGTAACTTCTGTCCCTAGCCCTTGACACTGATCAGATCTTCCTATCTGATGTGCTGATTTGATTACACTCTGTTTCACATCTGTCCACAGGTTTCCAGGCCCCTACTCCACCAGACTCTTCACCACTTTCTTCAAGGCCGTGAATGAATCCTGTCCCATCTTTCTGCGGAGGTCTTTATTTTAGCACATCCCTTGCCCAGTGTCTCCTGGAAAGGACAGTGGGTATGGTGCAAACGTTTGAGAGCACTTGTTGAAGCTTTCTGAATGTCAGTTTTTAAATTCATCAAAATTTTAAATGATGAATAGAAAAAGTTTTCACAAAGCTACTTTAATTTTTTAAAAAACTTTTGATGATTTTTTTTATATTTCCATGTAGACAATGGCTTTGTTTTCACCCAAAACTTCTAATTTTTGACCTGGTGTTAATTAAAGAAATTAAGTAAATTATTGCTTAAATGTATTACTTCTGTTTGTCCAATCTGGAATTCCCTCATGGATTCTCTGTGTGACGTTGAGCAAGTAAGTTGGTCTCTCTGGACTTGGTGCGCTTTTATTTGTGTCCTTTTGTGCATCAGGTTGATGTCTATGTTCCTGGGTGTCTCCTAGCGTTGCCACCTCCTCATATAGCTCTCCCATTTGCTTCCTGAGAGAGATCACCAGTATGGAACCTCCCACACCAGATAGTTTCCTGGCTTTCTTTGGCAGAGACATGGAGCTGCATCTGTATTTCTATGCAGAGCCTACAGAAGTTATTGTATCTTCAGTTATATTTACACAGGGCATCACAGATTTAATTTGGAATCTCAGAGGTCAGTGTTCAAAATGCCTGGTGCAATGTTGGTGCTGTTAAAAAAAAAAAAAAAAAGAGAGAAGATTAGGCTAACCTTCCAAGCTAATGTTTCAGCACAACGAGAACAGCCAAATCAGCAGCATCAGCATGCCAGCTGGAGTTGAACAGACTAATTATTTTTTAAGGTTTATCTTGGCATTTTATTTTGAAAGGTCATGTCTTGGAGCTGTTGAGCTGCATATTAGTTTTCATAATTATCCTGTCTTTGTGCATAGCTTTCCTGTCTGTCTCTCTGTGCTACTGCTGTATTGTTTTTTAAATTTTTTTGGAGTTAAGGAGGTTAAAGAGAGTTCTTTGCAATTTCCATATTCTGTTACAATATTGATTCTTCAGGGGAAAGTTGCTGCTCAGTTCTACTAGTTCAGTCATCTGTAACTGAATAAAGAATTTGTCCAAGAGCATGTTTGCAGAACTAGTTTCATTTTGTTTTTAAAATGTGTGCTTGGTAGTATCTGTCCCAGGGAACAAAACTGAGAGTGCAAAGTGCATCAGGAGATAAAGGAACATTCAAGAGGGAGGGAAGTGCTGAGAATATGAGAGAAATGCCACCAATTCTCCCTTCCAGTTGGTGTAGGCAGCCATCTTTGACTTCTTTCCTCTCCCTTTCAAACTGCCACTAACCCCTACTCCTCCTTCTACTAGACTGAAACACTGGTAGGCCTTCCCTTGCTGCTCCGACAGCTGGTCATCTCATCTTAAACTACTACAACCCCCTCTCTGTTTATAGCTGTGTTGTGAAGTGACAAAAGAAAAGGGGTCAGGGCCAGAATTGTGGCAGGAGAACCCCACAGACCCAGGGGAATGGCTCCGAAAGCCCCACGACGGGGAAACACTTACCTAGCACAGGCACCGTGGTGAATCAGCAGATGCAGGAGAAGCCACTCATGTGCTTCATCAGCCATTTATCTGTGTGGCTGGGGCCGGCATGGGGCAGTGATATCAGCCAGCAGTGCTCTCAGGGAGCCTTAAAAGCTGGCTGCCAGGAAGGAGCTGGGGAGCAACAGCTGGGAGGTGGCTGTGTGCTCCCAGCTGGTATGCCTGGCACTGCCCCCAGTCAGGGACACAGGACAGAGTACCGAGGAGAAGCTTGCCACATAATGGAGCAATGCCCGGCGTGGGACCAGGGAAGGACACCAAGGGACTAACCGTCAGTTTGCATGTGGGGATGTGTGAGTAGGGAAGGGAGATCGTTACCTCCCTGATCCCTTTCTGTTTTGATTTTCTTTGTAAGTTTACGTTACCCCTGAGGCTGGAGACTGTGCTGTTGGAGCTGAGGGACCGGGGCCCTCGGGGACTCTGGACAGTGACTCGGAAGGCCCACTGCCCTGGCTATTTGCTAGAAGGAATGTTGCCATAAGGAGGGAGAGTGACCTCCTGGGTGTATTGAGGACTCCATAGACTGAACCCAGCTATAAGGACCCTTGTCTGGCAAACAGCATGCAACCAGAAGCAATGCTCATAAAAGTACATTACAGGCCAAATCAGGGTCACGCCACAGGGACTGGAATCTGAGACATTCAAACCATCTGTCATACGGCCAAGTCCATCAGGTTGGTGCATGGAAGGGATGTAGGGGAGGTAGAACCCCAAGGACGTCTGCAGCAACACCTCTGAGCAAGTACAAGCTAGAGGAGGAATTTCCTGCACTTGGACAAGAAATCAAGATGTGGCAGGTGAATACTGGGGACTCCCATTGGTAGTTGACACATGGTCAATATGGGTGCCTGAAAAAGATCCTAACCAAGTCAGGAACACATGACCCCGAGCTGCTTTTGGGAGTGGTTACTTGAGTCTAGATGGGCACAAGCTGCTTTCTAGTTTAGCTAAGGATCAAGTGCTGAATTGATCATCTAGAGGAGTGCTATGCAACTTCTGAGTGATGAAGTCCCTACTAAAGATGTGCAAAAACTAAGAAAAAATAGTCTTTGGCTTCATATTAAAAACAACTGAGGGAGATGAGGGGGGAAAAATCACTGCAAGCAAAGGGGCTTCAGTTTAATCTGAGCTGTCCCAGCTTGAACCAGCTGAGATACTTGACCTTGAGGGCTGTTCCTAGATGGTATAACATGGTACAACATGTAGATCAGCTGTAATGTATAGAAGTCCCTTACCACTGATCTCAGCATGTAGTGTTCCATCTAATTCCAAGTGAAATCTTATATATATCATGGGATCTATACTTTGTCTATCCTGGCTTGAACAAGAAAGCAGATACCATATTATGCATTACAGGATCTGAAAATGTGACAGAGACTAGTACTTCTCACTGCTTGTAGGAAGAAAGAAGATTTTATAGAATTCATAGTTTCAGCACAAAAGCCTTTGAATTACTTGAACCTGCAGTGCACATGCCACGTGTGGCACAGGCAACTTCTATATGTGGCACGTGGTAGATAGGTGAGGGGACAGGCAGTACAGCAACAGATGGGGAGGAAGCAGAAAGAACAGCTGCATCAGACAGGGAGCTGGAAGCAGGGAATCCCAGACTGGGCAAAGGAAGGGGATCAAAGTGGCACCCGCGGGGAGTGGAGAGCTATTTTGTAGCATGGCAAAAAGGCTGGAGCCAACTGTCTTAGTGATTAGCCACCCTGCAGTAATATATATGCATAACTTTCTGCTTGCTGTGCCTTATATATAAGGACCCTACTTCATTCGTAATTTTGCAGATTTTGTGGAAGTTGTGAAATAGGGCATTGTCTGAAACCTGCAGAATTTTTTTTTACTAAAAATGAAGTGCTAGCTCCCCAGTGGGAATCAGCAGTATTCATGGCTGCAGCAGCCTGGTTCAGCAGCCTGCTGGAAGGGGGGAGGGGGGACCCTGGCATGAAGCGGACATGCTAAGAGGGCTGTTCCCTCACTGCTGATTGGCTAAGAAGGTTGCTTGTCATGTGGCCTCACCCCTCTCCACCAATCAGCAATGATGGGCAGGGCTGCATGATGAGCAGCCTTTTGGGCCAATGAGTGGTGAGGGTCAGGGCTGTATGATGGACAGCTCTCTAAAAATAATCAGTGGCAAAACCTGGGGCCATCAGGGCCGATCCAAGGTGTGGGGGGCCTGGCCACAATAAGCTTGTGAAAATAATGCCTGGCTCTGTGATCTGCCTGCAAAATCAGCTGCCTGCCTCCTTGATTTGGGTAGCTCCCAAATCGACTGATATAGCATCCTAACGTAAATCATGATATAATGTGCAACACTTTCCCCTTCCTATACAAGCAAGTAAGGGCCCATGTTATGTCACATTTCCCTACTGAGCTGTCTATCTTTATTGTTGGCATCAGAAGAAAGGGGATAGCACCTTTGCATGACTGCTACCCTCCCTCTTACATATGACCTTGCAGGTTTTGCTTCTTTCCTGCAGGTCTGCGGATAGTGAAAAGTCATCTGCACCAGGTGTAAGCTAAGAATAATTGTTTCCGCCTCTGCAGCAGTACAGGGGGTATGTCTACATATGCTATTCTTGTGTTTTAAGCTTACTGCACAGTAAAATAAGGTGCCATAAGCTTTCCCCAGGAGCATGTCTATATGTGTGCCTGTTGGGAGCAGTTGAGTGCAGGCCTACTCATGCCCTGCTCTGCCCTTCTACAGCAGCCAGGGGAAGCTCCAGGCTCCCCTGGGTGCCAGCCCCAGGCTGGCAAAGAGCAGCACCAGGGTCAGTCCTGGGATCCAGGAGCTAGGGGAAGTTGTCCTGACTCCAGGGCAACTGCTTCCCAGCCCTGTGCCTTGATCTGCAGATCGGGTGGGGGCTGGGAAACAGTTCCCTACCATGCCTCATCAGGCCAATATCCAATACAGCTAGTTTTCTTTATATCAGTACCAATCCAATATCGGACTGATGTATTGGTGCAACTTTAGTGATATGTCATAACCAGCCATTTGTGATTCTTGAGGGTTTTCCTTCTGTACTGCAGCAATTTGCATGGTATCTGGGTGGCTCTTTCAAATGTGTGATCTATCTCTCTGGAGGGGTGTCCTTGCTGAGTTTTTTTTTAAGATTTATGAAGTGGCAATCCCAGGTGTTCTCCTCAGTGCAAATTTAGTGGTATCTGAGGGCTTTTTAGACATGATGAGCAATATCCAGAATGGTAAAATACTAACCATGTTATACAAGAAACCCACAGAACAACATACTTACAGTTACCATATGTCCAGGTTTCCCCAGACATGTCCTCTTTTTTGGCCTCCTATGCTGCATCCAGGTGGATTTATTAAATGCAAGGAAAATGTCTAGGATTTCCTCCCGTGGTCCATTTTCAATATGGTCACTGCTATGTAGACTTACAGATCCCAGAATTCCTAGTGCAATATGTGCACAATCAGGAGCTGAGTTTGCAATTTTGCTTTGCTCCACTAGTGGAAGCAGGGGGAGGGTGATGGGAGCAGCAGGGAGTGGAGTACAGAGGGTTGGGACTGAGTGGAAAAGACAGGGCTGAGGGGGCAGGGGCTGTGGGCCAGAATGAGTGGCTCTGGCAGGGCTGGGGGTGTAGGAGGCTGAGGGTTGGGAGTAAGGGGGGCTGGAGGCGGGGAGGGTATCCTTCTTGAAGTGCGGTGCCCAGAACTGAACATAGTACTCCAGCTGCGGCCTGACCAATGTCACATAGAGGGCAAGGATCACCTCCTTGGACCTGCTCATGATGTATCTGTGGATGCATGACAAGGTGCGTTTAGCCTTCCTGACCATGTCCTCACATTGGTGGCCCATGTTCATCTTGGAATCAGTAGTGACTCCAAGATCCTTTTCTGCCTCTGCACTGACGAGAAGGGAGTTCCCCAGCCTGCAGGTATGCTGCTGGTTCTTCCTCCCTAGGTGCAGCACCTTGCACTTGTCAGTATTGAATCCCATCCTATTCTCATCCACCCACCCCTGTAACCTGTCTAGGTCTGATTGCAGCCTATTCCTCCCTTCTAGTGTGCCAACATCCCCCCATGTCTTAGTGTCATAGCAAATTTGAACAGGTGCTTTTCACCCCCTCATCCAAGTCGCTGATGAAGATGTTGAACAGTGCGGGCCCAAGGACTGAGCCCTGGGACACCCCACTGCCCACATCCCTCCAGGTTGAAAATGACCCATCCACCACCACTGCCTGGGTGTGGCCCTCCAGCCAATTTGTGACCCATCTGACTGTGTAGGCATCAACACACATTCAATAAATGCCTAACCTTTATTGAATTCCACCCCTTCAGGGCATTGTAGTGTCCCCTATACCCCCTGGTTTATACATGTTATGTTCCCATTACTGTTTTTCTCATTAAAAGGTATATGATTAAGTCCCCATTGGTGATCTGGCTTTGCTCTATAGGGGAATGAGGGTCCCTGTACCTCCCACAGCACTCGTGCACATGCTCTGATCCCTTCAACTGGAGAGCAGGTACATCTTGGAGTACTGCCCCGGTTACAGACATTTGAAAGAGCTACCCAGATACCATGTGAAGAATTGCTGCAGTACAGAAGGAAACCCCCCATGAATTGCACACTGCTGGTTATGACATATCACCTCTCTCTTGAACCTATATGGAAAATCCTCAGACACTTGCAACTCATACTAGAAGGAGACCCAATTCTTAAAGAGATCTTCCCATAACCACCCATCCTAGCCTTCAAACAAGTACTGAACCTCACTAGCCTCATCACCAGAAGCAAACTTTCCATGGCCCAAAACACACCGAATGGATCCAGATCATGCTATGATAAGAAATGTAAAACCTGCCAACACATCTCCACCATCCCCACAATTATGACACCCCACAACAGAACCATCAGCATTCCTGGATCTTACAGCTGCACCTCCAGAAATGTAATATATCTTACCCAATGCACCAAATGCCCTGGTGGAAAATATGTAGGAGAGACCAAACAACAACTGTGCACCAGAAGGAACGCACACCAAAAATCTATCAAAGACAAGAATACCCAATTGCCTGTGGGGGAGCATTTCTCACAAGAAAACCACTCTCTCTTCAATCTCTCAGTTCTAATCCTCAAAGGGAATTTACAGAACACTTTTTACAGATGAACCTATGAACTTCACTCATCAATCTCCTGGATACAAAAAAATCATGAACCAAATATAGACATTGGATTTATGACACATTATAACTTGCCTAACATCTGACTCCCCAGGTACCTTTCCACTATTTATCAGCTACATTCATTTCCCTTCCCCCCCCCGCCACTTTCTCTCAGCCAGTGAATCCTCAGTTTACATCTTCACTGACTGGCTTTCTTGCCTGCATTGTGTTCCAGCTGCCAGCGGAGGGTTCGAGATTGAGAGTGTGGTTGGGGGTAAAAAGGTAAGAAAGGTTTATTGACTTAACAAGCACACAACTATGTGTAGTATAATAAGACAATGACACAATAACAATTAACATTGGCAACTTATCAGCAGTCTCCTCTGATGCCTGATGTATGACAAGTTCCTTTTCTACCAAAGCTCAGCGAAGTCAGATGTCCCTGATCAGCGCTGTCTGAGGGGTACCGGGAAGGACCCTGGTATTCAGTCCTCAGGCCCACCAAATCCAGGTCAGCAGCTAATTTCTAAATGAGTAGCTTCTCTCACAGAGCTGCATCTTCCTTCTAATGTTTTCTGGATGTGCTAATCAATTTATAAATTCTGAGCTTTGCTGATAACATACAGCCATTCAGATTCTCCCACTACAGACTTTCCTTAGGACTGACCAATAGCAGTACAGGCCTTTGCATTCTTTTGATAATAGTTAATTTTGATTACATTGCAAGGCTACTTTTACGAGGCCTTGCTAAATTTACTAGGCCTCATTACATACAAGGCTTTATTAATTTTTGACATTAATTAGGCTCTTAGTGACAACATACAGCTTGCAATATGTAAACAAACAACAAAAACACCTGGTCTAATCCTCACAGAGCACACAGCAAGCACTTTTATTACACACATAATTTTCAGGTGTTACACATTGCATGCCAGCCTCTGGTTTCTTTACTATACATTCCATCCAGGAAGAGCACATGCAAACTGCAGATGCTTCCTCAGCCCGACAAAGGGTATTTAAACTCAAAAGATTGCTAAAAAGAATTTTCCCAACCAACTGAGCTGGTCTAGTAAAAAGATATCAGATTTACCCAAAGAACCTTGTCTCCCAATGTACTTAGATCAATATAACTACAACCAACATCCCTGTAAAATGGACCAAAGGACCATTTTGTGTAATCGAGGGTCATATAATCTGTGATGTCGGCATCAATTTTAACCAACTATGAATATCTTTTGGTTGCTAGAGTCAGCAGGTAGAATGGTGAGACGCACAGACAGCAGTTAATATCTGGTAGTAAAGATCCATTTTTTTCATATTCTAATGATAACCTTCTCATGCCATAATTTAATCAGAGCTGCTTCTGGCTTTTTTGTACTGTTGATTGGCTTTTTTTTTTTTAAGATGACAGATTTGGATACTAAACTTATTTGATTTGATAGACCAGAAATATCTATTTTTGTTAAGATTTCAACAATTCCTGAAACCAGTCAGGGCTCTGTTTCCCTCTGCAAATGTTTGAAATATGTCAGGCAGGTGTTTCAAAAGTCCTTATGCTGCAGGGAAATATACCCTGATGTAATCTGCCTAATTTGGCTCTTTGAATTACTTTCAAGAACACTTGCTGTTTGTAATGGAAATAGCTCACCGACCACTTCAGAGAGTACTTTGTAATGTGAGCTGGTAAAACTCTGCAGGTGTAGCAGACTTTTTATTTTATTTTACATCTTGGGTTTGTTTACTTTAATGTGTTACTGAAAAAGTGACATAAAAGTGGTTTAACAAGTCATTTTTCATATGAAAAATGTTTTCTTATTAAAAAAGTTAACATCCAGTGTTCTGCTATAGAACTACTGACTCCAGGAAACCACACTTTGCCCAAGAGAATATGTTTCCTGAGGCTTAAATTCCCCTAAGACATTTGTTTGGGATTGTACATACCTGAGGCGTTTTGGCATAAGCATCAATTAAAAATGGGAAACAGTGTTTTCCTTGCTAAGTCTTAGCTACTGAATGAGGGTTACTGAAAGCTGTCTTTTTTACCAAAGCAGTTTAGTTTCTTTTTTTTTATTGTAAATTTGTGAATTAAATTGTGTGACTCAGGAAAAGGATTCCAGGAGGCTACAACCCATCATCTAGAGCATGGAGTCTGGCAATAGTTTGTGGATGATACTAAATCGTGGGGTGAAGTGCACACTCCAGAGGGTAGAGAATGATTGCAGGCAGACCTGGACAGGTTAGAAAAGTGGGCAGTATGCAATAGGATGCAATACAACAAGGACAAGTGCAGAGTGCTGCCCCTAGGATGCAAAAATATCCAGCACACCTACTGGCTGGGAAGTGACCCTCTCAGTAGCACAAAAGTGTAAAGGGATCTTGGTGTCATAGTGGACTCCAAGATGAACACGAGTCATCAATGTGATGAAATCATCAGCAAAGCTAACTGCACTTTATCATGAATCAGCAGATGCATGACACATAGATCCAAGGAGGTGATACTTCCTTTGTATGTACCACTGGTCAGACTGCGGTTGGAGTACTGTGTCCAGTTTTGGGCACCTTACTTCAAGAAGGATGTAGATAGACTTGAGAGGGTCCAGAGAAGGGCCACTTGTATGGTTAGGGGCTTACAGGACAAGCCCTATGGAGGAGAGACTAAGGGACCTGGGCCTCTTCAGCCTCCGCAAGAGAAGGCTGAGAGGTGATCTTGTGGCCGCCTACAAATTCATTAGGGGGATGCAGCAAGGGATCAGAGATGCTCTGTTCACCAGGGTGCCTCTTGGGGTAACAAGGAACAATGGTCACAAACTGACAGAGAGCAGATTTAGGCTAGATATCAAGAAAAACTTCTTCAGGGTAAGGATGGCCAAAATTTAGAATGGGCTTCCAAGGAAGGTAGTGCTTTTCCCTACCTTGGGGGTCTTTAAGAGAAGGATTGATAGTAGGGCTGTGTGAAATTTCACCAGCTGCTTTGTTTCAATGCTGCTTCGACTCGTTTTGAGCTTGAAACACCAAAATTGAAGTGAAATGAAGGGCTTTGAAACAGGCTTGAAACGAAACGAGGGCAGTCAAAACATTTCTAAGGTTTCAAAACGTTTTGAGTTTCAAGCAGGGCTTGCCTGCAGGCAAACAGAAAGTAAAGAGAGGGTGGGGGAAGAGGGGGGAAGGATTGCTGTCATTATTGACTGTGTAGCTGGCCAGTGACTGTCATCCTTCCCTGAGGTCCCTTCCAATCCTGGTGCTCTGGGGGAGGGATGGAAAAACAGCATAAAAGGCAGCATTGTTTGAACTGCCCTGCTTTCTGTCACCCGTGTCAAGTTTTGCTTGCCAGCAGCCTGAGGTGCAGTTTCTCAGAAACCCCTGCACCTCTCTCTTTGAAAGCTTGCAGGCTTCATGGCCTCAGCAGGGGCTATGAGCCCTAGTTTTCACCTTGCTGTGCCTTAACACGCACACAAAACAAGTTTTTCTTTCAAGAATTTGAGGTGCAGTTTCCCAGAAATCTCTGCATCTATGTCCTTGAAACGTGGCAGGTTTCATGGCCTCAGAAGGAGCTACCATCCCTGCAAACAGAAAGTTTGCAAACTGCAAGTTCCATCCAAATCAGGGACGGACTGACAAAGTTATAGGCAGTTTTGTGGTTCCCCATTATAGCCTATGGGTGAAACGTCGAAACAGTGGAAAGTTTCGACGAAACAAAATGGAACAGTGGTTTCAGAACTAAACAAAATACTGTCCCGTTGAAAAGGAAGTCGGAATGAAACAGTGCTGTTTTGCACAGGCCTACTGTACAGGCATCTGGCTGTGGTCATCTGACCCCAGCACTCTTTCCTGCCTAGGCACAGGGCTGGACTTGATGATCTGTTGAGGTCTTTCTGACCCTAGCATCTATGAATCTGTGAATAGTACTTAAACTTATCTTTGAACAAGAGGTCACTTACAGGAACTTAAAAATTTTCCAAGCAGCAGATTTGAAGCTGAATATTTAACATATTGTCTGGCCTATTTTACTAACCAGAACAAAACCAACTTTATCTGGAGAAAATCAGATAAAAATGCATTGGATCATGGCAAAGCAGCCATCAGTCTTCAAGCATCCTTCTGTTCCCTCATGCAACACACTGAGCCTTTCATAATTTATTCACCCTTCGATGCACCTATTCATCTGCTGTATTGTCCTGTGACTTTGTTACGCTGCTGGCTTTAACATTTGAAAATCACTGCAAGTAGCAAGATGAAAGTTAAAAAAAGGTTTAGTTTCAAGAAAAGACTGTTGATGAGCAGTGCTCAACCAACCAATTGAGTAGGTATATAAACTTCCAGTAGAATACTTGTAAAGGGTCCTCCTTCTCTGCCATTGCTCAAAATAGTCCTGTGTTGAACTATGCAGATGGTAGGTGCAATCTTTCTAGCACCTGATTCGGCACCTGCCAGCTACAAGAGTGCTGTTCCTTGGTATTGTCAGGCTCAGTAGCTTATTTCTAAACATCCATCGCTTGGCTATTTCAAAATGATCTTTTATACACAAGGCAACACGCTCATTCCTGAAGGCTACTGTAAGCCCTTGCCAAGTCTGAAGTTTTAAATCAAAGCCTTTTTTTGAATTATCCAAGCACAAAAAAGCAACTGAAAAACCAAGTTGACAGCTGTGAGTTTTTTTCCACATTCATCTCCCTCAGAAACAGCTGAATGGATTTTATGAAACTTTCCAAAAATATCCCCTCTGGCTGGAGAGTAGAGTAGGTTAAACACTGAAAAAACACCATTTGCAAACAGCTATTTGAATTCTAACCCACTGTTTGATTTTGTTCTTTTATTATCTGTTATTTACTACTTGTGCAGATGTGGGTAAACAAGCTTTTGGTTTCATGAATGACTGAGGAGTAACTGCTCTTACCTGTGTTCGCAGACCACCACGGCTTTTTGCCATTTGTTATTTTCCTGTTTAAAAATTTGCTACCTAGCCAGAGTCTAGACAAGTGACTAGAACAATCATGGGCCATGAATAATGAGTAGTTCAAGTAAAGAGCTGACAAGTAACCTATAAATTCAAAATTGCTTAATAAAATTATAAAGCCAATGATTGGGAATGAAAAAAGACATTTGTAGAAATCAGGATTGGTTTGAAAATAATTTGCAAACAGAAAAGGGCATATTTTTTTTAAGAAACATAAACAACCAAATAAATCTACCAGCTCTACACAAGGCTAAATGAAAGACATGTAATTTGTGGGAAGGTTATAAGCAATTGAAAATAAAAATTCAGGGCCTGGTCTGAATCCCACTAATGTCATGGAACAGGAGATTATATTAACAATTCACTTAAATGACAGACAACGGAAGCAATGTATGTAAACTAGAATTTTTACTGTAATAGCTTCATATGTTGTGAAGATCGCATATATAACCAGTGCCAGTAAGTGAGCCATGATCATCTGAGCCTCTACTCTATCATCACAGAACTGATGAGCAACAATTTGTTGTTTTGAAAGTGGACCTTTTATTACTGCTAGCACATCTGGGGAGCACCTAGTGTTCTACCACTCCATAGAAAAGGGCCTGCATTCCATATCATAGCTAATTTTGACTTGTAAATCTGTTTTTATGAGGTGCATGTGTGCGCCTGATTCCTCAGGCCTGTCCCAGGAGATGGAATACTCTTTCCAAATTGGCATTTGGATACCATATGCTTAGAAAATGCTAGCTATCACTCAGCAAAAGGGAAATCCTTCTTTTTGATAAATGTTATTGTGCTTCTTAGTGAAATGTTTATCTGTTGAACATAGATGAAGAAATGATGGGCTATAGGTGACAAGACTGCATTGCTGTCTCGGATCTGGTACAAAAATTTAAGATGGCCAGTAGGGGAAGGTTGCATTTTCAAAGTTTCTGGTTCCTAAGACATAGGTTTGGGGCCATTCTCAGTAGCATTTTCTATCTGGACATATTGCAAAGATCACATAGGTAAATTAACCGACTCCCATTGGAACATTTAGTTGCCACTGGATCTGGCTATGTCAAGTGCATTGTTTTGAACAGCAGACATAATTTTACTGTATATAATAGAACTACTTCTGACCTTGGTTCAGAGTTGGCATAATAGGTGAATATGATATAGATGAATAACATCTTCCAAGTAAACCAGTGGAAGGCTTAACCCTTAAAACTAGCCTGAATGAAACTCTGGACAATATTACACTGGGAAAACTCTACTTTAGTAAAGGGTAGATTAGATAATTTAATAGCCCTTTCTATCTCCCCCTGTTAAGATTCAGCCACTTCAGAAAGCACAGAGCAGAGGTTAGGTCCATAGCACCATGACATAGGGCAATTTGTTGCAAAGAATGTGAAGATTATTATTGTTGCATCTAGATTTGATTTTTGTAAATTGGGTTTGGATTAAGCTGTCACTCAATACTCACCCAGTGGTTATATTGATGTGATGTCCAAGAGAGCAAGCATGACGAGTCTGAAAGTATGTGCAGTTGAAGCAGGGGGTGTGTATCTTCTAATGTTACATTTTGAAAAGGGAAATCACTAATGACACACAGCCTAAGTACAAGGCACAGACAAATTGAAATCATCATCAAACCAAGCATTACAATGCACTCATGAACATGAGCAAGATAATTGAAGAGTCTGAGCAACCACAATGCTCTTTCCTACTTCATTTTGCCCAGTGAGATCAGTTGCAGCACTTCATCAAAGCTTTTATGATTCACTTTTCACACTATAATTAATAGCTTCACAGCAAACAGCCTTGATTTGCCTGTGCAAGTCACTGAAGTGACTTGTTGATGTTTTATGTACACCATTTTTTAATATCAGTACTGTTGCCACATTGCTCTATTTAATATGTTACACAATGTGGACTTTTGTCTTTAAATCTTTGCTGCTGTAAGCAAGAAATTCCATGAGAATCTCAGCTTTCATTAAAAAAAACCTTCACATTTCTAGCCCACATGGTTGCTGAGATGAGAGGGAAATCATGAAGCAAGAATAACCTAAAGACTCAGAAGCCAAAGGACAAAGAAAAATAATCCAGAATATACTCTTTTGGGGAAAACTGCATAACTTTTGAGCCAATCTTATGATTTTCAGAGAGTCTGATTCATGATCTCTGAGCATTTCAGGTTGGCAATGCTGTCTGTGGTACATACATAAATTAACCTCCACTGAGGTCACAACGCACATAGTAGAAGTGTACAAAAGCATTGGCACACGTGGGGTTATGTAACAGCTGTTATTTTTTTAGACATTCTAACAACAATGGAAAACCACACAGTATAACCCCCCCCCCAAAACAGTAAACCACATGGGCAAGTGCAAACAGCCATTTAAATATGTAAATATATTTTTGTTAGCCACAAGACAAGGAAAAAATCCCTGCTCCAGTCTCCCCAGCTGACATGAGAAAATGTGTAGCTCTAGGACTTTTGTTCATTCTGGTCAGTGGGAAGATCTCTACAAGTCCAGCTCAGTAGCTACATGACATTCAGGATAAACAAATTCTTTACATATTTGCAACCCACACCTATAACCCAGCACAAAGCACCAATACTTCTGGATATTGACATAAGCAGTGAGAAATTCCAGCCTATAAGGGAACAAAGGAAAAATTAAGACTTTTTTCTTGTTTAAAAAAAAATTCAAAGCTTTTAGCCCTAACCCATTCTATTTCTGGACACTGACCAAAAGCCCAATTGGTTTATATCTAACACGGGTACTTCTGACCAAATCAGTAGTCAGAACAACTCCCTGTGTACCTGGACTCAAATCCACCCTTCGCAAATCACTCTTCCCCAAGACTACTTCATTACTGCATCAGTATTTCATGACCCTAGAGTATGTTGCCATCAAATTATCCTTTTTTCTGATTATGAATATAAGGTTACTCAACAAAGCTTTTCTCAGTGTACAGCTTCTCAAAGGGTCTGTGGACACTGCTAGTGTCTTGGCTGATGATAACTTGTTGGCAAACTGCTCCACTCCTGGCCCCCTCTTTTAAATTACTGTACATTTTGTGGGATGGGTGCATGGTAGCTTGCAAGAAATGTTAGGGGTTCACAGTGTTCTTGGTTCAAATAATTTAGGAACTGCTGAGCTAGCAATTTCTGCATACATTGGATCAGGCTCTGATTTTCTGTCTGTGGGGCACATTAAAGGATCTATTCACTTTATTTAAAGAAGTTCTATTATGGTTCAGTGAGATCTTCATAGCAGAGGGGCTGGGCTCTTCTGTTCTTAGAGGTGAGCTGTTTCATTTCTGGCCACTCAGAAAGCTTTCCATGGTGAAATGTGCAGCATATTGTGAAAGGAAATTAGCCACAGGCAAACTTCAGGACTCTTTCAGTGTCTCATGCAGTGCAGTAACTCACAACTTTGAAGTGATGAAACTTTACTCCAAGTGGCTCACCTGGAAAGCCTATTTGCTCTGATCAGAAGGGGATAACTGAAGGACAATGAAGTGGGTAATGCTACTGCTTGGACAGGATAGTCATTTAGTTTTCCATTCCTAATGTGTAGGTGTATACAATAAACCTGATGCCCAAAACAAGAGGTATGAGCAGCTGGCTGAGTTCAGATGTCAGATGATTGCACAGATCCTGGCTACCACTTGACTGTTAATATCACATTCAGCATCTGGAGCCATGTTTTGGAAGTGATTTTCATTTGGGAACCCCTGCATTTTGCCTGTCTCATTCACTGGACACTTCATTCCATTTTGTAATGCTGCTTCCATTTCAGGATTGAGTGGGTTATAGCGGCCATTGTTTTTTTTCTGTTGTGCTGCATGACCCCAGTGCTTCCAGCTGTGGCATAGCATCATAAGCATTTGATAACTCCAGAGTATGCCTATAAATTTCCACAAAATATGGCACCATTCCAACCTTTTACTTCCAGCCAGGGTCACTGCTATACTGGGCTGCCATACCTGCCCATGCTCTGACTGTCATCTCAGTGAGATGTATAGAAAAGCACCCCATAAATCTCATGGTTTCAGAGAAATGCTTGACAATAGGACTGTGCGAAGCTTTGGCAGCCGATTCGATTTGGAGGAGATTCAGCCCAATTCGGCGGCCGAATCTCCAAACCTGAATCAAATCAGGAGACCCATTAAAAGGTCTGAATCGAATCGGAAGCATCCAAATTGATTTGGAAAAGATTTGGAGATTTGGAAGGCAGGCTTGCAGGAAACAGAAACTGAAAAGAGGGAGAGGGACAAGTGGGAGAAAGACTGCTCTTATATTGACATCTGATCTGTAGCTGGCCAGTGACTGTGATCTTTCCCTGAGTTCCCTTCCAATCACAGTGCTCTGGAGGAGGGATGTAGAAACAACATACAAGGCTGCATGTGAAGTGATCTGTTTCTGTGCCTTTTGTGAACTGTGTCTGTCTTGCAGCAGCAGCAGCATCTGAAAGGTTCTGGCTTGGTAGCACCAGCTAGTCTCTTGCTAGCAAGTTTTATCCAATCCTTTCCTACTTAGCCTTGTCTACCATCCCATGTGGACTCAGTGGAACTCCACATACCTGATGCTCAGAAGGCTGGTTGAGCAACAGAAGGCCATCCATGAGATGGCCTTGCTCATGGAGATTGGGATCAGTGGACCCCTTAACAAAATGGAGTAGGATACTATCTCCCAGATCTTGGTGGTCCTCAAGCTGTTCCTTGAGGCCACTGACAGCCTCAGCACTGGTGATGCCCTCCTTAGCCAGGTGATCCCCATAGTGAAGGAGATTGAGAATCAAATGGAGAAATTCCCTTTGAGGATCAGGACTGAAGGATCGGGGAGAAAGTGGTTTTCTTGTGAGAAATATACCCCCACTGGTAACTGGATGTTCTTGTCTTTAATAGATTTCCGGTGTGCATTCATTCTGGTGCACAGATGTTGTTTGGTCTCTCTGACGTATTTTTCATCAGGGCATTTGGTGCACTGGATAAGATATATAACATTTCTGGAGGTGCACCTGTAAGACTCAGGAATGGTGATGATTTTGTTGTGGGGTGTAGTAATTGTGGGGGTACTGGAGATAGGGTGGCAAGTTTTTCATTTCTTGTCATGGCATGGTCTGGATCCATTCAGTGTGCTTTAGGTTATAGGAAGTTTGCTTCTGGGGATGAGGTTAGTTTGTTTGAATTCAGTGCTTGTTTGAATTTACAAAACACTTTTCACAGATGAGCCCATGAACTTCACCTCATCAACCTCCTAGATACAAAGATTCATGGGCTCAATATAGACATTGGATTTATGATGCACTTATAACCTGCCTGACATCTGACTTCCCAGGTACCTCTTCACTTTTACACCCCACCAGCCTGTCTCTCACCCTGATGCCTCCATTTACATTTTCACTGACTGGCTTTTTTGTATGCATACCAGCCTCTGGCTTCTTTACTATTCATTCTACCCAGGAAGAATACATACACCAATTGCAAATGCTTCCTCAGCATGACAAAGGGTTTTAAACCTGAAAGCTTGCTAAGATATATTTCTCCAACTCTTCAGTTGGTCTAATAAAAGATATCAGATTGACTCAAAGAACCTTGTCTGCCTCTATCCTTAGACCAACACAGCTACAAACTACACCCCTTAACACACACAAGTGATATGAGTTTTGCTTCCAACAGTTTCAGGTGCACTTTCACAGAACCCCCTGCAGCTATCTCCTTGAAATTTGGCAGGCTTCATGTCCTCAGAAGGGGCTACCATCTCTTCAAAAAACGACAAAGTTATAGGCATTTTAGTGATTCCCCATTATAGTCTATTGCCGAATCAACACTGAATCGAATTGGGACAGTGACTCGAATCACTGAATTGAATCACTATCCCTGCAAATCGGCCAAATCCGAATTGAATACTTGCCACTTCATACAGGCCTACTTGACAATGAGACTTAAGTGTACCTCTGAAGTCAACAAACAGAAGGCAAGTAATAAGAACCTAGAATGTATAGTTTGTAGACAATCTCATGATTTTGGGGGTCATATTACAGATTTTTTAATGCTTGTGAGTGGCAGTACTGGAGTAGTCATATTGGGTTAAAACCTATTCCACCTGTACTTGTCTAGGTGACACAAAGCCACATAATTGCATCATCCATTGTGCCTGTGCAAGTCCTGAAAAATTAGGTACAGAAAAACTATTGGATGTTTGGAAAAGAAAAGGGTCAGCTCAGTAGCTTAGTGGTATGGGCATGTGCCCATGGATTGGGAGACTGTCCCTAGTCTTTCCTGCTTCCAAGTTCAGTGCTCTGACCACCAAACCAACAGATAATCATTGTCCAAAGTGCTCTCCAGACTTGTGATGACCGCTACATTTCCACTTCCTGAAGAAACACCCTAATTGCTTAGCAGTTGGCCCAAAAGGTGAGAGGTCTGACCTCCTCCTTCCTTTTTAGTATATGCATAGAGTGATCCTATTTGACCATAAATGGAAATAGAATCCAAACTGTGCATAAATGCTAAAAATTGCAGTTATGTGGCTGCTTAAATTCCAGTAGGTGAATAAAAGTGAATTAGGATTTACCCCTTAGTTTCTGCTCCCCATCTATAAAGTGGAGATAAATATTTCTCTACTTCACACAGTAAATACATTGAAATTATGCAGAGTTGAGATACCATGTTAATGGGGAACACAGAACTACGTAAGACAAATAAAAAGACACCAGATTTTGAAGTTACCTTTAGAATTCCAACACCAGCTTTTGTGCCCTACTTTACAGATCCAGAAGCTTAGAATATTCCTGTGTTGAGAAGGCCATCAAAGTAGATTAGTAACACTGCAAATTTTGTATTTTTATATACACGCAAGATAATATCATTAATATCTGTCTGTTTTTGGCTGGCTGTGTGTGGATTTTGCACACAGCACTGCATTAAAAAGAAATTACCCTACCCTGACCTTTTGAGTTTCTCTTTCCACCCAAGAAAGAAAGGAGAGAGCCAATATACTGTAGCTGAAATATAAACAGATATGCTTCAACAGCACACTGGTATGCTTTGTAGTCTTTGTCTCTTAAATATAATTAGAATTCAATGCAAAAGATCTACCTGGCTTTAACCTTAAGGACATGGAGGGGCTGATTCAAGAAAGCGCTGGTTTTATTCTTAAATCCTATTGAGGATGCATGTGCTTAAAGTATGTGCTCCAATGCCCTTCCTGAGTTAGGCTTCTTTCTCACATAACGTTCCTTGAAAATGAGGCCCTCATGACAGCCTTTCCATTGATTTCTAGGGTCAGGACATTCAACGTCAGGCTTCCACAGCCATGTTGCATATAAAAACCAGGCAGGGACAGACTTAAGCTGCAAGACTTGTGCTTGTATTTCTGCCTGGTTGTGCCTCATGCCCATTTGTAAAATATACACACCAGTGATTTGTATTCTGCTCTAAATTACAGGTGTGCACTACCCAAAGCTCTCCCCATCCCTCAGGAAAAGAACATTATTCCTACAGGAGGTGAAAGGAAAGCAAAAAGAAACCTGAGTGGCTTTGCTCCTCCATCTCACCACTCCTGGGAGCAATGAAACAGTCTGCATCATGCTCCTCCACCCTTAGGTAGTCTTGGAAGAAGTGGAAAGAAATTCAGGTGACCTGGTGCCACCACCAGCCTGGATAGGGTAGAGAATGGCAGTAGCTAGAGCCTTCAGTGAAGCACCTCAGGAGCTACAGAGTTGAGGCTAGTGGGCAAAACTGGGCAGATGTGGAGTGAACTTTTATTTTCTTTGCAGTGGGGGCTCTAGCTCTGTAGTGGCAAGTCTGGAACTTTTCTGATTAATGCCAGCTGAAGATGTGGCTTTTCATGCAAGTGTTAAAACTGGGTGGGATTTTTTTCAGTTAAACTTCTTTGGTTGGAAAATGCCAATTTGCTGAAATGGGAACTCCCTGTAGGAAAGGGCTGGTTTCAGTAATTTTTTGACTCAGGAAATTTTGAAAATAGTACTGAATTCTCCCCATGTTGTGTTTTGGTATTCTCAAAATGGAAAAAAAAATCTGGTTTTCTGTTCTTGTCAGCTCTAATTAGTATGTATTTGAGAAGGTGTATTCAATGCCCTAGAGTCAGGCGCTCAAGACTTTTTGAAAAGGCCTTACAGCAAATATGCTTTGTGCTTGTTGAAGGTGAAAAAGTTTGGAAAGCTGCTCCCTAGGCAGTACGTTGCTTGCTACTATAATTTGACCAATTTAAAATCAGCAAGAAGAGAAGAGAAACGTAGAAATGTGTATTCAAAAACAAGGGTAGATGGAGTATTCTTGTAATGGAACGTAATGGTTTACTGTCAGAGACACAGGAAATAAACTCACAGTGATGGCCGAGGATTTGCAATCCAACATCATAAATTTATGTGAATAGCTTGCCCACAATTGCTGCCTGGATGGCAGGTTCCCCTTAATATGGATTTAATCCATACACTGAAAGAAAATGGCATTTCCCCCCTCCCCCTTCTATTAATATGCTTTTTCAGATGCTTTGGTGTAGCATGTGACAAAGTAGGATGTTGTCTAAAAAAGCTGGGGCTTCTTTGAAGCAGTTGGTCTCTAACAGCCCCTCTACATGTGCAGGAGATTGCACATTAGATCCCATTGTGACTTATTGCTGGTGCAGGGGAAGCCTTATCTCAGGCTGTCCCTGCACCAGCAAGAAGCAAGCTCCTGCAGGTGGGAGCCCCATCAGTTGGAGGCTCCCAGCCTCAGGGGTGCCCCATACATCAATGCAGCTGGGAGAGACAGCTGCTGCAATCTAACAGCTTTGGGGGGGCATGAAGCCCCCAGGGCTGGGAGATCACAGCAGCCACAGTCTTCCAGCCTTGCGGGGTATGTGAAACTCTCAGAGTGGGGAAATCACAACAGCCATGATCTCCCAGCTTTGGAGGTGTATGGAGTCCGCAGGACTGGGGGAGACAGCTGCTTCTGTCTTCCTGGCTCAGGGGATGCGTGAAACCCTTTGGGCTGGGAGATTGTGGCAGCTATGATCTCCCAGCCCCTGGGATTTCATGCACCCCCAGGGCTGGAGATCTCAGCTGCATGCCACAGCATCTGGGACCCAACTGGGTTGTGGCAGTGGGAGGCATGCTGCTGACATAGGTGGATTAATGCATGGGCCAGTGAGGTCTGGGCCCAAGTGCCACTGCCAATTAGCAGCCCTGCTTGAGCAGGGAAGCAAAAGCAACTGGTTTAAATATGATGCTATTTTTGTCTCCTTGCTGGTCGGCAGCAAGCAGCAGGGTTGCCAGGGCCTCTTAGCCAATCAGACATGGGGAGATAAAAACAACACCAAATTTAAAACCATGGCTTTCACTTCCCTGCTGATGAAGAGTGAGCCACAAGCATGGCCCCTCCACCAATCAGCCACAGGGGGGGGCCAGGGCTGGGTTGGGCCAGGAGTGCTGCACCTCTCCGGGCTGTGGGAGGGGGGGCAGCAGCAGTGGGAGGGGTAGGTATGGGGGGCTAAAGTGAATTTTGGGGTGGCTGTAGCCCTTGCCAAGTCTCCCCTAGTGCTGCCTCTGTGAATGTGTGTGACTGCACGTGACCAGGAGCACAGCTGGGCAGCCAGCTCCATGCAGGTAAGTCTAATAGGGGAGAAGGGGCATGGGGAAGGGGTGTGTGGGGGGAGCAGCTTGAGGCCCCCATGGTGAGGGAGGAAGTGGGGCAGGTAATGGGGGTGCTGCCTAGCCAAGGCGGTGAATAAGACCCTGGGATTGGGGCGCCAATAAATCTTAATCCACCTCTCTCTGCTGGGAGCTAGCCACTGCAGCTGTAGGACTCTGTGTCCCTGTGCTGCCAAGACCCAGAGTTGGCAGCTATTGGAGCTGAGAGTCCCCTCAGTTGCAAGGCTCCTAGCTCCAGTTGGGCACGGTGCACCCCTGTGGCTGGGAGTCATGTCAGTTGACAGTCCCTGAGGAGACCCTGATACAGGTGAAAATTAAAGCTTGATAGCAACCAGCTATAAAATTAGTACACATTTTCAAAGTCTAACTTTATAACTGGTTGGAGTTGTTTATGGCATGATAGGTACTTTGCATATGTAGCTGGTTTCAAGGTAATTGCACCAGTCACTGGTTAATTGTGCAATACCTATAACATGTAGAAGGAGCCTAAGGTGCCACTCTGTCCTATCTTCTCCCCTGAGTTCAAGACGAGCTAGGCTAAACATCTTTGTGCCTTTCTTAAGCATTATTTGAGCATCACATGCTGATGCCATGGATTAAATGCTTTCCTTTTATGTTTTCATGATCCAGAGAGGCAGACTTGTTATCTGTAATACTCCAGTTGCCAAGTACCATTTTTTCATTGTTCTGCATGTCTTTGGGGAATTGTACCGAAAGGCAACCAACCTGGGGTCACCTGCTGTTTTCAGATATGTGTAACATGATACATACCTTCATTTGACATTGTTATATGTGTGGTTAGATGTGTAGAGGTGGAGGAAATGGCTGCCTGCTTTGTTCCCCTTCTGGCAGACAGCTGATTGCATGTGTCTGAAGTCTGGGTTGTAGGTCCTTACAATTGACTCTGTTGGAACATTATCTGGGAGGTGCAGATATAATGAAGAGAAAGGACATGGAAAGATAATTCTGTAACTCAAAGGGAATCATTTCTTTACCCTTAAGGTCAATGGAAATTTTGCTACTGGCTGCAGTGAGGCCATGCTTTGGTTTAGACTATGATGTAAAGGAAAGAAGTGTGTATGTCAGTCTTCATAGAAGACTTCCTTGAAGGCTTTGCAGTTGCCCTGGGGATAACAAATTTGCTTCTTCATGTAAAGCTATGGCACTTGTTGGAATAGATTTTCACTTACTGTGAATCTTTGTAGCCTGATGACTTCAACATAGAGAAACTGAGGATCTGTCTCTGTATTTTCAAGTTACACCTATGGGGTATATTTTCTACATACCTGTAGGTGATACTTGAAAGAAAACTCTGGTCAAAGCTAACATAAATGCAATGTAGGATGCTGCATAAATGGATGGCTTTCCTGCCTCCTCTGTCTGCACTGATGACCTGGCCACTGGATACAATATGCTTTTTAAGTAAGATGATCCTTAAGGGCTGTGCTTTTAAGCAGCAACATTAAACTCATTCATGGGAATTCCAAGTAAATACAATCCTCTTAGTCCTAGAGACATTTTTGTCATAATTTTCTCTGTATTGAAAGCCCCAGAATTCCACCCTGCCTTAAATGGGCCACTAAGGCCTGAGATGTTTCCATTTAAAGTAAGGTTGCATGACTGGGGTATACACAGGACACACAGGCTGGTGACTCTGCCTCCCTGCCCCATGCAGTATCTGTGGCTGAGAATGCATTTAATGATAAATTGCACCACAAATAGGAGAACACCTCTCTGCAGGAGAGGAGTTGCAAGATTAAATGCCCCATTGTTCTCCAGAAGCATAGGCATTGGGCTGCAGCTTTAACTGACTTGTCTCTGTGCTTTCTTAGAGTATCCAAGGGCAGTGCAGGTCCTGGAAGGAAACATTGTCTACTCTAGGGAACAGATATACAAAAAGCTTGAGCCTGAACTGATTCAATCTTTGTACATTAGTCTAACTTGCCTAGGTTGAGCCAGTGTGCAACCATGCAGACATTCCCTCTGGACTGAAGAAATGCAGCCACTGCCTGCAGTTGCTCAGGCTAGAAGCCAAGGGATGCTAGAGCAGCCCTCCCTTTCCTTCCACAATGCTGAGCTGGGGGGGGGCATAGTGTGGCCAGGCCTCAGCAGGATGCTCTGATTTGGGAGGTCTGTCTGCACCATCCCAGGCTTTTCCCTGCTCGTTGCTCAAGGGGTGGGAGTGTTGCCAGACCCCAGCCCTGGGCTAGCATTCTGAGACAAAGAGAGTGTGTGCAGTGCATGCATCTGTTGATGATACAGGGCTTTTCAATCTCCCTGTCCTTGGTGTTCTTTCTGTCTGTCCCAGTGAAATTTGAGACACACACACACACACACACACACACACACACACACACACACACACACACACACACACACACACACCTCTCAGCATTAGCTAGCATACCACATGCCTATGGTCTGTGGGGCTGGGATCCATGCTGTGAGAAATGAGAGGGAGGAAGGAGGGGGATCCCTGCTTGAGCAGTGAGTGGTGAGAGGGGATGGGGCAGGGGGAAGCAGGGCAGACCCTGCTGTGTCTGCAGTCTCTGCCAGAGCTCTGGCTAGGGAGCAGAGGGGCGGGGCCAGCCCTGTTCTCTGGAACAGGCAGCCCAGCCCAGGGCTGCATAGTACCTGGGATGCTGAGGGACTCTGGTTGAACTTAAACCAGGAAGGGATCTGATAGACATTGCATAAACTGATTTGACCAAAATCAGTTAAGTCTCATACTACATTTAACCAGGTTTATCTTAAACCAGTTTCAGCCATTTTGAAACTGGTTTATGTGCACTGAACTTATGTTCTGTTACAGGTTTAAACTAGTTTCTGACCGGTTTATGTGTAATGTCTGTCCCTAGCCTATGAATCTGTCTGGCCCACAGAAGAATCCTCTCTTCTGATTAGGTGGGTCAGCACAGCATTTGCAGGAGGGAAGGTGAAAATGAAAATGTAAAAAAACTTTCCTGGGTAACACAATGGAAGGAGAGAGAGAAGAGAGTGAGGAGCAGAAAGAGACAGAGAGAGCTTTCACATGGATATGGACACATGTTACAGCTATACTGATATTATGCCATACTGGATTTGGATGTTCCTATATCACTGTTTCATCTTTTCACTTCTTTAAACATATAAATGGAATCAAATTATTGAAACTAACTCTCTTTCAGAAGTTTAGCTCACTTACGCCTTCATGATAGGAGAGGGGGTAGGGAGAATAGACCAATTTAACAGTGAAATCAGAATGACTATTGCATGTTTCTGAGCAGCAAACCTCCCTCCTCCTTAGAAACAGTTTAAAGTTAGGTCCACAGTCCCTATGTGTCTAATCACCAGTATTCATAGAATGCCACTGACAGTGGACTTGGGGCATAAGGAGAGGGGCAAAGATGACAGACCCAGATTAAGGGAGATACCAATTTAAGGGAAAGAGTTAAGGGCTGGAAAATCAATGTCTAGTGACAGATAAGGAGAGGTCAATGATATGGGAACTTGAAAAGGTCTTGGATATAAAGTGGGGTCAAATTAGAGTGGGGAGCTGGACAGATGAGTGGACATGAGAGGAAAATAATAAAAGGGGAGAGAAGACAAGGTAGGAAGGATAAAGAATGAAGACAATGGAATAAAGAAAACAGAAGGGAAGAGAGTGGAGGTCTAGCATTAGCATTTAGTCATGTTTGTGTTTTCCACCCTGTTCTTGATGGGCTGGTGATGAATAGATTACAGCAATAGGTTGTCTACATGAGTGGTCATGAGGTGAGGTGTTATACAGTACTCAAGGCAGAGTACTGTGAAATGACTCTACATAGGGCTTTCCGGTGTTGGCCCTCCATGTTTTCCTGTAACCACTTCTTCATGGCAGCAATGTGCTTACCCAGCCAGTTCTTTATGACTGTGATGCAACTATCTTGCTGCACTGCTTCCCTGTCCCACTTAGACATCTGCTCTGGTATACAGGTATTCTGCAGGCACTGGACATGTTTATCCAAGGGCCATTCTTTGGCCCTGTCATGTCTCTCCAGCTATGTGTTGGTCACAGTCAGATACTTATTCAGGAATTGTTCTAGGAACTTTACCTGGTTCTCTAGCAGCCTGGTCTGAACCTCAGCATATTCCACCGGTGACGTGTCCGAGGTCCCATCATACGCCTCCAACAATTTGTACAGGATCATCACATTGTCATCTAGCCACTTGTACAGTGTCCTGTTGCTGTGGCCCAGCCATATGATATGGTTGCTTGTGACATGGTTGTCCTGGCATTTGTCTTGGGCTAGGGTATGTTCTTCCAACTTGTTGAAGGCCTCCACATGCTTCTCATGGAGTGTCCAAATATATTTGCCAAGCCATTTCTTGAGGGCCTCCATGTATTCATCTAGCCACCCACGTAGATTGTCCACCCACTTGTCTGGGATGCTAGTATACTCCTGCATCCACTTGCTGAGGCTTTGGACATGCTTGTCCACCCAAGTGCTTGGATGCCAAAGCGGTTCTTCAGGTGTCTGTCTACGGTGTGGTTGTGCTCCTCTAGCTTCTTCCCCATTCTCTGGTGAACATAGTGCATACAGAAAAAAACCCATTACAGAGGGTGGCACTGGAGGGCATGAGTAAGAATGAGAGGGGGCAATCTTCCACCCAAAAGCAGGCCATCTTCTGTTTGACTATTTGTGGTCTGAACTAGAATGAGTGAATTAACTGGTGGAGTCCTGTGTCTGGCAATGGGACTCTGTTGTGGGGAAAGCATTTCTCTAAATTTTAGGGGTTGGTAATTTATGGCCCATGGGCTGGACCTGACCTGTGAAGGTCTCATCTGGCCCATGGTGGTATACCCTGTAACCAGGAGGCTAACACAGCCCCTTCCCTCCCCCCCACATCTACATCTGCTAACTTCCAAATGTAACATTGCCAATTGGTTTTGGCAACAGCATTTGGTGGCTCTCAGCAATGGGAGTGATTGATGGTGGCTGCAGTAGGCGTTGCCAGAGGGTCTCTATAACCAGTTTATTTCCAAAATTCTCCTCTCCTCTCCTCTCCTTTCTGTTTAGAATATCCCTTCAGTATTTTCCTTGTTTGAAAGTTCTCTAAAAATTTCATGCACATGTAGAAAGAGGTAGTTAGCCATATTAGTCTGAAGGCATGCAGAAGGCAGGGTAGATTTGCACCTTGTAGACTAACTAAATTGGAGATGCATAATATAGATTCATAGATTGTAAGCCTGGAACTATTCTATGCAAGACATGAGGTGATACTGCTGCCCTACTCCGTATTGTGTACCATTCTGGTTAGGCTTCTTGGACAGTATTGTGTACAGTTCTGGGATTCATATTTTAAGAAGGCTGTAAAGAAACTGGATAAGATCCAAAGGTGACAAAGATGATACAGAACTCAGAGTGTAAGCTATAGGAGGAAATGTTAAGAGACCTAGGTGTGTTTCGTTTGGAGAAAGGCTGACATATGGAAGGGAGAACAACTGTTTTATTGTCACAGAAGGCAGAACATGAAGCAGTAGCTTTAAAACAGCAAAACAGTTTTAGATTAAATCAGAATAAGTTTCCTAAATGCAAAAGCTTTAGGACAATGGAAGAAGTTGCCTAGGGAGGTTGTGAAGCACCCTGTATTGGAGGTTTTCAAAAGCAGGCTGGATGGGCATGTCTGGGATGATTTAGGTATAGCATGTCCAGCATTTGTGCAAGGGATTAGCATAGATGGCTCTGAACATAACCTCCATTTGGCTAGCTCTGCCCTCATTGATCCCCTTAGCTCTTCTCTTGGGTATTCATAACAGCCTCCACTGCTGATCACTTTAACCTCAGTGTAGGTCATTGATCATTTGATCATCTCTAGAAGCATCATGCATCAGGCAGAGGTCCTCTCTCTCCTCCTTGCCCAGCTTTATTCTTCTGTTTAACAGCTTTTCCTGGTTATTGCCCCAGACAGCCTTCTTTTTGTTCTCTTTTTCCTTCCTGTTTGCATTTAGTTTCAGTTTTTAACTTCAGTTACCCTCAGAGTGGTGGCCCTCTAACTCTGTTCTCCCTTTTCCCCATCTCTTCCATCTTTCTCAGCTTTTGCTCTGGCTATTTTGAACCTGTCAGCATCTGCCTCTAATATAAGCCTTTCAGTTAAGCATCTTCTACTGTGCTTTCAAGAAGTAATCCTGGAAAGAGCTAGATCTTGGTGAAAGTGGTACTCTGTATTTCACCATTTTCTGTCAGATAAGTGTTGGGCATTTGACCACTTATGCTTTGTGCCAATTGAGCACTGTTCTGTGCATGCTGATGAAATCTGTTCAATAATAGCATTTGGTGAATGTTCTGGCTGCAAGTCAGTTCTACACACTGAAAGCCAATGCATCTCAGATCTCCTTTCTTTACCTGCTCTGACACTTGATAAAACACATTCTATGGTCAGATCTGCCATGACTTGGGATGTGACCGTATGGATAAGACAGTGTAAAACACACTGCATTCCTATGTGATAAGGTACCTTGGAAGAAGAATACGAGTGACTCTTGTTGCCAGTCTCTTTTTCAGTCCAGACACTCTAGCTTCTCCCCGGTCCAAGATACAAAATAATTTATTACAGCTGTAGCTTATTGCTGCCTTTCCTGCTGCCTCTGGGTTCTCAGGTCTTTGGGAGGAATTACTAAGAATGGGTAAAGTGAGAGAGGACTTTTTTGGTGGTAGTTGTGGGGGAGGGGAGGTTAGTATTCAAATGGCAGTCTGAGTTCTTTCACAAATTAGTGTGTAGGAACATAAGTGCTCACTTCGCTTCTCACTTTTAAAACTGACCATTAGCTTTCAACCTGCAGTTTTGCACCCATAGTCCTGGATGAAATTTTACCTATGACTTGACAATCTTGGTTTCTGCATGTTATCAGTTGCACTTGCAAAATTATGGATTCTTAACAGAAAGGCTAGTGAATGAACAAATGCAGCACCTATTGCTATACATGGGACTCAAGGGTTAAGATTGGAAGAGGCTATTTTGTTGATTATCAGTAGGCATCTATAGGCTGTTGTGGTTAGGTCAAGCTATGTTTCAGTCTCCTCAAAGTTCCTTCTATACTCATAAGTATCCACATACTTATTCAGTGCAAACAAATCTTGTCCCTGCTCTACCATCAGGAACCCTTCTAATAAAACTCAGCTGAAAAAGATACTTTCCTTCCATATTACAGGAAGCAGGTCAGGCTTTTCAAAGGGCCCTGAGCAAGTTAGGTATTCAGATCCTACTGAGTTTTTTCAGAGCTGGGATCTTAACTCCTTCATGCTTCCTTAAAAATCCCAGTCTTAAGGGTCAAAGATCATAAAGACAAGCATTCTGCTGTGAAGACACTAACACCTCCTGCTAATAGCTGGTACCCACTCTAGCAGTTTTGGGCTTGCAGAGCTTGTCTGTGTCCTTCAAAGGGCCAGTGTGTATAAAACTTACCAGGAATGAGCACCATCAAATGCAACACCAGGATCTGCAGCAACATGATGGATGGAAGTCTGTAAACATCAAAGGCAAGAAAATGAAAGATGCAGTTTATCATATACCAATCCCAGCTGGTTCTGAGATCTTTCTTTGTGGTCTCCTCAAAACTGATGAAGGAGATAGAGGATACTATCAGCCAGCATAGATTTTGATTTTACCAACACTTTATCTTACTTTGTGTGTTAAAATTCTAATATTATAAAAGCTTTATTCTGTTTGCCTGTCCCTAATGCTATATTTGGACTCTGATTGGCTGTCTGGAACAACCAATCAGAGTGCTCCAAGAGCGTTACAGACAGGAGGCGGCGGGGGTGGGGAGGAGTGGCAAGGCCAGCGGTGTTGCCCACCCCCACCCAGGCCTGCTCCCTGGAGGCAGTGGTGGCATGGGGTGCTGGCCAAGGGGATGGAGCGGGTGCCCCTGCCTTGGCCTTGCCACCACCAGGCCCTGGCAAAAGCCAGCAGGAAGGGGGTGGGGGGGAGGGATGTGGGAAGGGGAGGAAGGGCACAGTGGCAGCCCTCTGCTGCTGCTGCCAGGCTGAGAACAACTGGGAGGAAGGGAGGGGGTTATGCATGGCCAGATGTGCAGTGGTGGCAGCGTGGGGCGCTGGGTGGCGGCTGTGGCTATGGTGTGCAAGCTTGCCCCCTTCCCCCACACCTGGTAGGTGGCAGCACCGTGGGGCAGAGCAGCGGGGGAAGGGGAGAGGGCGCACAGAGCTGGATGGGGGTGGTGCATGGGGCCAGAGGTAGAGTGGCAGCAGCGTGGGCTGGTGGGTGGCAGTGCTCTGTCCCTGCCTCCCCCACTCCATCATTCTTGATGGGCAATTGGCTAGTGTGTGTGTGTATATATATATATATATATATATATATGACAGAGAGAGAGAGAGAGCACTTTTTAACTTCCTAAGAGAGAGAGTTTTTAAACATCCCAACCATGGTTAGCATCCCATGTCTTCTTTTCTGACGGGGAACTTCACCCCAACCCCTAGAGTTGGGACCATAGGGACAAATTATAGGCACAAATGTAGAGCAGATTGGAAGGTTTTTCTGCTACTTAAGCTAAAGGGGTTTGTTTCTGAAGGACTGTTGCTTTGGCACTTTCTGCATCAGTAAATTCACTTACAGATAATTTCAGAAAATGCTCAAGGTACAAGAGTCAGCACAGGATTGAAACCCCTTATCATGTAAAAAGTTAAGGCGCACTTATAGATAATTCTGGAATTTTCAGGGCTGCCACCATCACAGTTTCGTAGTAGCTGACAGCAACAGTAAAATATTGCACCAAACTAGATGTTTAGCTTGGTAAATGAGCCACTGACTTCAGTATTACAGCATTCAGTGGGGTCAGGCTGACTTACAGAGGCACCAGCTGCTCCAGCTGCCAGTCACTCTTTACCAGTCTCTCGAGTGACTGTTAGTAGATTCTAGAAGAGAGGTTCCTTCTCTTGGATCACTGCTGCAGTCTTGCATCCAAATCCTATGACTTGTAGGCCTGGACTGTGTAGAGTAACAACTCTCTTAGGTGAAACCACAACTGTGCAGATGCTCAGGACTACTCCCAGAGAAAAAAAAGCCGCTCCAGCAGAAAAATAACCTGGGAAGAGACTGAACGTCTGTACGTTTTCTCTTATGAGAGAAACCACAGCTACTACTCCAGCTGAGCAGGGATCAGAACATGCCCCTTCACAGTCCTTGCATTATGCAGCAGGGAGATGGACTGGCCCTGAATCATCCGGTCAGGCTACCTGGGCTGCTCTGTGCACTGCTGCCATGTTGTCTCCAGGCAGCCTGAAGAAGTCTGTGGAGCATGCTGAGATGTGTGTAGGGGGTGCCTCCTCGCTGTGCAGCCTCAGCATTGCAAGTTCCCTCCTCTTCAGGGACTCAGCATCCAAATGTCTGTTTAGGCATCTCTGGGAAAGATTTTTTACTAGGAGAACAAACCTGGGAGAATTCTAGATCATTTGAATGTGTGTACACAGTCTCAGTCCGCACCCTTACAGGAAGACCATCCCCACTGTGACTGTGGTCTGTAGGTAGTGCTAGTTGTTGGTCTGCACTGAGCAGCAAATCCTCCTAGGCATAGAGCTTGAACTTGAATCTAACATGCGAGCTGGAATGATGTAATGATGCAAAAAGCTCTTCTCTGTGAAACCTTGCAGCCAGATGCCTCTGCCTCTTGGGGAGGCAGCTGAGTGAAGGAGTTAATCTAGGTTCTTTCCAGGATTGCTTCTGTGACTTGGGCACTTTGGAGTTTCCAGCACTAGCAAAGCTTCCAGTTAAACTGCTAAGGAGTTGTGTAGCAGGACAGAGCCATAGGGGTTGCCATGCCACCCCTTGGTGACCCTGCGACTCCTGCCCTACTCTGTCTCTAGGTCCTGCCCTTCATTCCTGCCTGCCCACACCTTGATGTTTTAAGTTAAACTTTGGAAAAGAGGCTGCCCAAAGGTCCCAGAGTGAACTTCTGTCCATCTTCCTGTTAGTGAATCCCTGCTTGGACCCCACTGATCCCTATCTCCCTCTCATTAGGTGAGCCCTTTTGGGCTGTAGTGCCCCTGTGGCACTTGTTATCTTATGGGCTGTTCATGGCCACCGACCTCCCCTATAGCTGTATTCATGCCTTGCAGGTATTAACTCATAATCATATCCATGGGGACTTTGCCCCAATCTCCTTTCCTAAAATACAGGTTTCAATGCCTGCATTTTCACTACTTCATCTCTATCAGGTCTTTATATACCTTCAATTATCCTTGGGGCCCCTAGGCCTTGGTCTCACCCCTCTAGGGCATTGGGCCCCTGGCTCTGTTGCCACCCTTTTTGGGTGCTTTGTCCCTATTTTTGCTCTCCTTGAGCAATGTGTGCGAAGGTACTGCCTCTGTCCTTCCTGGACATTGGCCCCTGGCCCTGTGTCCATCCCTTATGCATGCTGGGTCCCCAACCCCAACCTTGACTCTCTCTCCCCACCTCTGGCACTATCGGGACCTCTACCTTCCCTAATTAGTCCCAGTCCAGTCCACAAATAAAAACTCACATGAAAACCATAAGCCCTCTAGCTCTAACTTAATCCTTACCCCAACGGCTCTGCATTAAATGTTTACTCATCCTGGATTCCTAATTCCCTGCCAGTGCTCAGCCCCTTACTTGCTGTTTTCAGGCATCACAGGATCTCAGTTAGTCTCTCCACAACAGACATGTTACCGGAGAGCTCTCCCCCTTCTAGCCTACAGGGCCAAACTGACCACCCTAGCTCAGGCACTGGCTTATATGCCGCTCAAGTCCTGCCTGCTTCTGGTCAGGTGACTTGCTAGACCTGGCATACCTGCTCCTCTCTCGTTCTAATGCATAGCTGGTTGTTATTCCCCTGGTTACTATAGCAGTGCTTCTGTTGCTTCAGCAGTACTCTGTTTTATTGTACTATTGCTATGCAACTAGCACAGCAATACACACTTTCAGCTTTTGGCCTCTGGCTGCCTATCCCTTTGCAGCTAGCTCTTATTTGTCTGCCTGAGCACTGTTTGCTACTGTTTTTTCCCCCTCTGTAAGTAGCAGGAGCCATAGACTCCCTATTACAAGTTGTCTCAGGGGGACACTGGCTTGAATCCTGGGGCTTGGATTTTTCACCTGTTTTTTCAACAGCAACATACTTCCTCAGCATCCTGGAATCTTCGTTGCTAGAGAAGGTTGTACTATATGATGTGGGAATGGCTGGGCCTTTTCTTTCCTATACAGAAATTATCCCTGAGCTGCTGCCAGCACATGAGGGGTTTTGTTGTTTGTCTTTATCTGTTTGGCAGTGTTGGTTGGGTACGATGGTGACCTCCTAGCACTTTGCCTGCTGTAAAAGAATTTCTTCCCTGGTGTTTATCACCTGTTCTGTGACTTCTTAGGAAACTTAGTTGGACTTCCTGTCTGTCTGGACTGTGCATCACTGAGGGCTGGTTGGATGTAAGCACAGCTTAGCTGCTGCTGCTGCTTATCTTCACCCATTGTGGTGTTCCTGTGACCTCAAAGTCCACTACCATCTCCATGATAACAGATGATTTCAAAGACGCTCAGGTGGGTATGGAAGGGTATGAACTGATCTACAAGGATTCCACAAGTAGATGATACTGAAAAGCTGAGGTCCCATTTCAGCACACAGCTTCCCTTAATAAGCGATTTAGGAAAAAACAGAAGAACCATCTTTGGCCTAGCTCTACAAAAATGGATCAGATCTCAGGAGAGATGAGGGTGGGAAGGAGAGGTTCCTGACCATATATGCATTTTCAGGCATGAGGCCGTCTCTAGAAAAATTAACTAACAGAGTTCTTCCAGCAGACAGGATTTTCATTTAAGTTCCTTTGGATCCTTCTAGTTGAAAGCTACTGACTACAGTTAGCATTGAAATTAAAAGAAATTATAGTATGGTATTATATGATATGATAAACAGCACTGTTCTGTTACCATGAATTACTGAGTTTTAAAGGCCAGCTTCCTCACCATATGAGAAATGCTGGTTTGGTGTTGTAACCACTGCTAATGGAGCAAATCAGTATTTTGAAATAAACAGCACATATTTGAATGCTATCCTTTCTCGACCGTATACTGAATCTCATAATCCAGATCAGACAGGCTTTTTTGATACAGGACCAGTGTGATTATTAAATTACTCAGTATAGTTTGACATTGTGCTGACATGTCATATCGCTCACACCTTTTATTATCACTATCTCTCTATATTAAATTTCAGAGAGGGATGCTGAGGAAAGCAGCCCTGGATTTCCTTGCACATGGGCTATGTGAATTGTCTGGCTTTCTCAGGAAATGGTTTTTATCCTGGTTATCATTGCCTTTGAATACGATCTGTCAGGAGTCTCACTCAGGTTTCAGCTAAAACTTCCCCTTGAGTTGAAAGAAAATGCACATGGACCAGACCTTTACAAAAAGGATAGCTTCCTGTTTCTGCGTTAAAGTACCATCCAACTTCTCGCACATACATTTAAGATTGGCAAGACAGCAAAGGAGGTGGTTATTTATAGAAAGCATGCTCTGCCCATTCTCTTTGCATGCACTTTTGCCTGAGATTAGCAAAGGGTTTTTGCAAACATCAGCTAAGTTTCATATTGCACATGGCAAAACTGATGGCCTGATTTTCAGATGTGATGAGCGCTGCAGCTCACTCTGAATTCAAATGAGGTTGAAGCCTGTAAACCCAGGCCAGAGCCATTTAAATGATCTACCCAAGGTCACTTCACAAATCAATGGCAGAGCTGGGAACGCAATCCAAGATCTGTGCTTTCTGCTTCCCTGCTGCAGCCACTAATTTGCACTAGCTATTCTTGAAGCACATGTATTGCTTGTTCCGGAAGGAACACTGAAATGTGTGAAATGTTACTATCAAACAGCTGCTTGGTTACTACATTTAAGGCAATTATAGCCCATCAGTTGCAATAAATAACAGAATCATGGGGACAGACTGCAGCTATTTTTTTTCTGGATCCAAACAGATTCCTTCAGGCAAGTCTAATAATATGTTGGGCAGAAGTCAGAGTTGTAAGAGTCACATTGGTAACAGTACCCTGTGACTCTAGTAACCTTGTCTGGTGGAGGAACATGAGTAAACGAGAACACCATCTCCAAAAAGGTCCTGCTCAGACAGCTAGCATATTCTGTATCCAGTACACAGTGGCCAGGAACAGTAGGGGGAGCCAGAACCCCAGTCTGGGCTACAGGATTCCCCAGGAAAGGCGTATGTTTTTTTCTGCTAGGCTGATCCCCGCTGCATTGCCATGTATACCTAAATGGATATAATGCCTCCCCTCCTTGTGGATCCCCAAATCTAACAGTTCATTTGCTGCATGTACCTTTCTATCTGGTGCTCTTACAGCAATTGATCAGAGACCATTAGTTCTCTTGAAACTGTTTTCTTCTTGGGGGAAATCCTGTGATTCAGCAAACGTGGTTTGGCTGTTGTGTATGGTGGAGGCTTTGGTTTGCCAACTCATACAGCAGAAAGCAATAGTGCAGTCCTGATTCTGCAAGATGCTGAGGTGTTCCTTTTGTAAGGCATTGACTGTGTGTGTTAAGTACTTGTAAAACCTGTTGAAGCCCTCAGAAGAGGATGTCCCAGCAAGATAATGTAGTATCGATGGCCCTGCACTCACATATGGTGAATGGCAGTTCCCAAAATGAGCTGTAAAACACTACAGCATTCAGTGCGGGGCCATTTGGTAAAGCAGACAGAAGCAGAAGGACCGGTACTTTAATTTATGATTTGTCTTCTAGCAAGGAATGGGTTCATTTGGGGCCTGACTGCATTTTTATATGCATTGGGGGTTTCCGGTGTATGAGGAAAACAGTATTAGTAGGATGAGGCATTCAGAAAACAGGAGTCAGGCACAGGTGGTGAAATGAAGGCAAGATAGGGAAAAAGCTCATGCAGTTGTGTGAAAAATGGTATCTTACCTTAGGATCCTGTTTTTGTTACTGTTTTTTTATAACTTTACCTGTTTTCAGGCTGAGATTTTAGGCATGCTCTTTCTTCCTCAGAATGAGAGTTTCAACAAAAGTTCGTAGGCCATTCTTAAGAAAGATTATGGAAAAATACATTGCTATTGCTTTGTTCATAGCCTAACAAAAAAATCTCATAACCTTGAGAAGCTGCTTGGCGCTCCTCCTTCAGAGAAGGGATTTGACATTAGAGACTTCCACAAGACAATTTTCAATCCTGCTCCTGTCTCTTTCTGCAAAAACATTACCTGGTTTTGCCTGCATTTTTTTTTTTTTGTGCATCTCCTGCTCCCATCACAGAAACTCATCTTCCTCCATTTCTACCAGACCACAAAAACTCAGGACAGGGAATCCCTCTCTCATTTTCCTAATAACCTCTGATGGCACACAAACAGCATAGGGGACAAAACCTGCTTGCTCAAATATTGAAGAATAATGCTCACACGTTGGTGGTACTCAGATGCACGTGAGTAATCTGTTGAAGTAAAGTATGTGGTTATGTGGATCGGTGGACTAGGGTTTTAAAAATCCGAATGATACCTTTCTGACTACAATAACAATCATGGGTACAAAACTGAGTTTACAACATTGTGGATACTGAAAAGATGGTGGTTTGAGATATTTTGGGATATTGTTCTTCAAATCTCAATGTGCACATTGCACCGAAATAGACTTTTCTCCATATGACTTTCTCTTACTATGATGCTCTGAAATCTATCTTTTCCTTGTTTGTGGAGAACAATAACAAGACCTCCCCTTTTCTGAAAAATTAGACTAGATTCCAGGCACAAAGTATAGTATTAGGAAATGCATAATAAGTTCATTCCAGACCAGAATTTAGACTCCACATCTGTATATAAATCTGTAATATATAGATCTTTTGCTTTTAGGAACAATGGGGAAAATTCTGCTCTGTTACACTACTTCAACTCTCTAATCTTAATGGAGTTTCATTGGCATGTAAGTGGGAAGAATCTGAGACTATAGAAAGTTTCAAGATCATGTCAAATGTGTATGATTTCACTTTACCAGAGAGCTTCTTGTTCTCTTCCCCACCCCCTACCTCCCCTCCTATAATATTATAATAATTAGTCAGACTTTCTGGTGGCTATATCCCTGGATTAGTGTCACTGACGATTTATCACAAACTGAACACACATCCTCTGGGGCATACCATATTTCCCAATTTAATTTTGTGTTTTTGCTAGTATGCTAGTCTGGGGAAGACTTTTTCCTTAGTGATATTTGGTTGAACATACTAGTACCAGATGTAGAGTACCATGGATTATTCCATCTGGGAAAAATCAATGTGGATAACAGTTTAGATATTATATACAATGGACAGATTGTATAAGGATATCTTTTACCAGGTTGGATTGTGTTTGTCTCTGGTGTGGCTCGTTCATCTAATCTTACTGGTTTTCTGTGAACAGATGCCTTTACTGTTTCTATTAGTATGTCTTGTTGGCAGATGAAGGTGCACATTTATGAACACTTGTTGGAAAGGAAAAAGGCACAAGCCATAGATCTATGACAGGGAATTGGAAATCCATTCTGACAGATACAGGACTGGAGATTCATGGGATCAGAGTTTTATAAAAGAGCAGAGTCAGACTTTTGGTACCTGTGGTGCTCAGTGTGGCACGTAGAATGTCAGAGCTCAGCACACTGGATTCTCAGAGCTTTGAAAATCTGTCCCTTAACTAAACCTGTGATACCAAACTTATGCGAACAGACTGACCTCCGGTATCCTGACGTGCATCTCTTTCCTGGGTTCCCTCATCCATGTGGGGACAGAAAGTTATGAGTTAAACCCCCACCCCTTAGACACTGGATATAACTCCCACTAGAAATGAGTCTGTGCCCTGGGCTGGCTACTTTCAGAATCAGATCCAATTCTCCTGCAACTGAACTGTGATCCAACACTTAGAGGGCAATGGAAAACTCATAGCTTTGGTTTGTTTTTGTTTTTTTTAAACAAGCAATACTATTGCTGGAAATAGTTTCTTGGCTCTTTCTCCGAGCTTATGACCTATTTTAGGCAGATGTTTCTGATGCTGTGGCGTGATGTAGATGGTAGAGTATTGACTTTTCTCTGTCTAAATAATTCAAAGCTCCCTTTAGCATTGATAAAGTCTTTTAAATAGCTAATTATGAATAATGTCCTGATAGTGACATGGCATCTGCTTTATATACAGTTTGGCAGTTTTAAAACTGAACTAATGCTGCAGATCAGAAAAACACCCAGACTAAGAAACATGCAAATGGAACAGTCAGACATTGATTTTAGACTGGAGGCCCAGTGGGCAAATGATATAGGGACCCTCAATGATAGAGACTTCATTAACGCGACTCAGCAAAGGACAAGCTCAGAGAACTTCAACTGGGAAAAGTCCATTTGGCATCTGCTAACCTTGCCCTCCATCACTGAGAGATGCACTGTATATGTTTGGGCTGGTAGCTAAAATGAGAGGGGACTTGCAGTCTGTGTTTACACATGGAGGCATGTGAAGTTCATAGTGCCACAAACCACATGCCTTGAAAATTAAAGCATGTGCTATGCTGCTGATTTGCAGCATGGCAGCAAAATTTGCTTCTCACAGCAAAATTTGATTTCCCAGTAGCAGAAAAAAGGCTCTGAAAAAAAGCAGCACAAGGCCCACAAAAAGCATGCACCGGGACAAATGGAGGCCTGGTCCTCCAGTGTGATGCTCTGGCTGCCAGCCAGGTGTTTCTACTGCTGTATTCGTGCCCCAGCATGCTGTGTGGCATGCAAGGAGAAACCAAAATTGGCTGGAATGATCTAGTTGAGGATGGTCCTGGTTTGAGCAGGGAGTTGGACTAGATGACCTCCTGAAGTCCCTTCTAACCCTAGTTTTCTATGATTCTATGAAAAGTGCAGCAAGGCTCACAGCTGCCTGCTGCTGAGCCTGCAGGGAATCCAGGGTCTGTTCTGGCTCCACAGAGGTACCCGGGGCCAGCCGGGCTGCCTAAGAGCTGGGCACATGGGGCAGTCATGCCACTGCTCCAGAAGCCCAGCCGCTGAGGCCTAGGCCCTGGCAAGCAGCCTCAGGACCTCTGTGTGAGGGCCACCAAGGTCACAGCTGCAGGAACCACTGAGTGGCAGGAAGCACCAGAGTCCACTGTGGGCAGCATGAGTAACTATGGTTGTAGGGGGTCTCATGGGGTACTGTTGAGTTGGGGAAGTTTTGGGGAGAGGGAGGGAGAATAAAGTTTCATAGATTTCATAGATGTTAGGGCTGGATGGCACCTCAGAGATCATTAAGTCCAGTCCCCTGCCCCACGGGCATGAAGTCAGCTAGGGTCAAAGGATCCCAGCAAGATAAGCATCCAAACATTTCTTGAATGAGTCCAGAGTAGGTGCCTGCATCACTTCTGGAGGGAGTCTAGTTCAGGTCCTGGGGGCTTGGACAGTAAAGAATTTTTTTCTTATGTCCAGCCTAAAATGGTCTTGGAGGAGTTTATGACCATTGGTCCTTGTTTTTCCTTAGGGCGCTCTGGTGAACAGACATTCTCCCAGATCCTGATGTGCACCCCTTACGTGCTTATAAGCAGCCACCAGGTTCCCCCAACCCTGTACTTTTCCAGGCTGAAGAGTCCTATGGCTCTCAGCCTCTCTTCATAAGGCCTGTCTGTTCTCTTGTTTCTTTTGTTTTTACAACAGCATATACTTCCTATGTTGTTGCAGTCCTGGCTGTTACTAGGGATGGATCCCCCTGGGGGTGTGGCCTGGCACAGGTGGTGAGAATGCTGGTGCCCTACTCAGTGGGGTGGACCTGCAGATGGGTGGTGATGGCTTCAGGCAGTCTGGCTCCCACATGCCACTGAGAATGTGTTGTGGTCCTCTTCTGCCTGCTACAATGTTCCCAGCTGCTGGCTCTACTGCCGCTGTCATAAAAGAGCTCAATGCGCTGTGATACATGCATAGCTGGATGAAGCTGTGAGGCTGCAGATTCATAGATCCATAGATTGTAAGGAGTGAAGGGACCTTGGAAGATCATCGGGTCCAGCTACCAAGCAGGAAAGACAACTGGGATCAGGTAACCCCAGCAAGGTGACCATTCAGTCTTCTCTTGAAGATCTGATAGTCACCTTGCTGGGGTCACCTGTCCCTAGTTGTCTTTCCTGCTTGGTGCAGGGGCTGGACCCAGTGATCTTCCGAGGTCACTTCCAGCCTTGCAATCAATGAATCTATGAATCTGCAGCCCCACAGATGCATTCAGCTATACGTGTATCACAGTGCATCCAGCTCTTTTATGACAGCGGCAGCAGAGCCAGCAGCTAGAAACGTTGTGGCAAGCGAGGACCACTACACATTCTTGGTGGCATGCGGGACCCGGACTGTATGAAGCCATCACCACTCACCTGGGTGGTACAGTGGGTGGATGTTGCAGCAGGTGGCAGCAGGTCTCAGCAAGGTGGCAGTCCCCACTGCCAGACTGCTGATGTGGGTACAGAGTACAGGGGGGACTCTAGGTCAGGGCTACTGTGGCAGTCCAGCTGACACAGGGGGCTAGTGTCCCCAGGCACCAAGCTCCTGAGGGCAAGTAGCCTTGAGGTGCTCACCAGGCCACCAATTTATACTGCTGGCTCCAGCCTCCAGCTCCTCCTGGCTGAAGACCCAGGAGGAGTGGGACAAGGGCAGTTTACCCAAAGCAGCACAGTTAGTCCCATGACAAATCACACATTTGGGTATGTGCACTGAGGCACAAATTACAGGCACAAATTTGTGCTGCAACAATTTGTGCTACTACAAGTACACGCCCCTGCATGTGTGGACAGAGCCACATTGGCACCTAAACAGAAAGACTGCAGGAAGCAGCTTGAGACCTTTTGTATCCTGATAAAGGGGAAGAGATCGACATTGTATACCTCGACTTTAAAAAGGCCCTCTTTCTGGTATTCCATGATCACCTCTTGGCTAAACTGGCTAACTGTGGCCTTGACGTCACCACGATCTGCTGGCTGGGGAACTGGCTCTGTGGTAGGACCCAGAGGGTGGTGGTCTACGGGACCCAATCGTCTTGGTGCGCTGTGACCAGTGGGGTCCCACAAGGCTCTGTCCTAGGGGCCTATACTGTTTAACATCTTCATCAGTGATGTGGACATTGGTGTCAGAAGCGGACTGGCCAAGTTTGCCAATGACGCCAAACTCTGGGGTAAAGCATCCACACCTGAGGACATGAGGGGGATCCAGGTGGATCTGGACAGACTCATGAAATGGGCGGACGAGAACTTGATGGTGTTCAACACTGAAAAATGCAAGGTTCTCCACCTTGGGAGGAAAAACCTGCACCATGCTTATAGGCTTGGCAGTGCTACGCTGGTTAGCACTACAGATGAAAGGGACTTGGGGGTCATGGTTGCCCACAAGATGAACATGATCCTTCAGTGTGATACTGCAGATAGTAAAGCGAGAAAAACACTGGCTTGCATCCATAAATGCTTCTCAAGCAGATCCCGGGATGTCATTTTCCCGCTGTACTCATCCTTGGTGAGCCGCAGATGGTGTACTGTGTCCAGTTTTGGGCTCTGCAATTCAAAAAGGATGTGGAGAAGCTTGAGAGAGTCCAGAGGAGAGCCACGCGCATGATCAGAGGTCAGGAAAACAGACCTTACGATGACAGGCTGAGAGCAATGGAGCTATTCAGCCTGGAAAAGCGCAGGCTCAGGGGTGATCTGATGGCCACCTATAAGTTTACCAGGGGTGCTCATCAGGATCTGGGGGAATGACTGTTCACCAGAGCCCCCCAAGGGATGACAAGATCGAACGGTCACAAACTCCACTGTGACCAGTTCAGGCTGGACATAAGACAGAACTTCTTCACTGTCCGAGCCCCCAAGGTTTGGAATAGGCTGCCGCCAGAGGTGGTTCAAGCACCCACTTTAAACGCCTTCAGAACACATTTGGATGTTTATCTTGCTGGGATCCTATGACCCCAGCTGACTTCCTGCCCCTGGGGCTGGGGGCTGGACTCGATGATTCTCTGGGGTTCCTTCCAGCCTAAATGTCTATGAAATCTATGAAATAAACTACTATTCTACTTTTTTTCATGCTGCTAAACAATTTACTATACATTAAAGCTCTGGTTTGCCAAGGACCGCTCCCTGTTTGCAGTCCTGTATATCATACTGGAATCTAGTGATCAAATAACATGCAAGTACATATTGTGATATGTGATATACGTTACCATTGTTAGTGGTCAGGAAATAAATTTTCCATCAGAAAGACACTGAAGTTCTTGGCCAAAAACTACAACTCAAAATTTCCAAGGACTGACTAATTTCAAAAAGGAAAAAAAAAAGTCAGAACTCCCAATATTTCATTGAACTCGAGTTTTGAGGCTGGGTGACCCATATTTTTAAAATAACAGTGAGTTTTATCATGGACAGTACTTTTCAAGGGAATATTCGTCCATTTGAAGTACCTGGGTTGACACCAATACTGTGAGAAACCTGCATTTTGGCTCTTTTCTACAATGGTGTCAACTGTGCATTCCTTTAAATCAATGTTTCCTTGTGAGTCTAGCTGGAGTGGGGGCTGCAGGATAAGATTCAAGTCAGCAAAGTGGGTTTCCTGCTGAGGGATAATGGTAAAATAGTGGTTGTCATTGATGATTAGATTCTCTTGGCCACTGCTCATGTGTTTATTGAGGAAATTTCTCCCTTATTCATCTTCTCACAATGTGACACTGTTTGTAGCTACTCCCACAAATGGGCAGGGAAATAGTGGAGAAGAGCCTGGAGTGTGAGAAGTTCTGTTCTGCCATCCCAGTTTATTGGCCAAAACAGCAGAGGCATGTAAGATGCTCCATAAAAAGGTGTAAAGTAATTTAATCATGATCTGGAGCAAGGTGGGAACAGGAGAGAATGTGACATTGAGTCCCCTTTTTTCTGCTCTGCTTAAAGGGTGGTGCGGGTACATAATGTCCCTGATTCAGGGCATCACAACTTTCTATTCAGTTCCTTATAGGTTCTTGTATCTCACACATCACCATAGTGATTGTTGAAATGAACAGTTAATGACCACAAAGCTAGTCATAGTCACAGTAGCAGGTACCCTGGTATAAATGTCCCTGCAGATTTTCATTAATAAAATTAAGACATTGGCCCAAAACCTGTGATGCGCTCTTACAGAACTGAAAACTCCAACTGTTAATTACATTAATCACATCATAGCTTTAATATTTTAACAAAAAATAAATGGGTGTGAAGAATCTTTACTGCTCCCTGAAGTGAACTTTAAACCATTTGTCCATTTGTGATAGAGCTGTCAATGTCAGAGTGAGTGAAAGCATATGGTTTGTAAAATATATGGAAACCCTGAGCATAAACAGCACTTCTGTGCAGGGTCAGGAGGGAGATTGTATGAAGATTCTCAGTGAATGACATGTATATGAGAACCTCATGGCACGGTCATTCAAGGTTGTAGTAACTCTAGGGTGACTAATGACAGTGCAGGTGTGACTGGTGTTACAGTAGGAGTCTTTGTTCCTTCCCATGTGAAGCCAGCATGTGCTTTGCAGCAGCACTTTTCTTTTAGTGCATTCTTAACATGAACAGTGTGGGGGGGAAAGGAAGGAACAAATGAAAAAGGATAAAATTCTAGTCATTTTACTCATACAGATTCATTTAATCTAGGATCACTCATGGGGAACAAAGTTGATTCCTGTAGTAAAGTGAATAAGTTGCAAGGAATTAGTTGAGATCACAGGCACACATTTGATCAGAAGAGTAAAGTCAGAAATGATACCATGGAGAAAGTCAGAGGCCCTAATCAGCCAGCTACTTAAGCCTGTTTTGTAATGTAAGCAGCAGTCCTTGCCAGGGAGTTTTGCCAACCCTCTTGTCTATTATCAAGAGTCAGTCGGGTCTCTTTGGGCCAGAGTCTTTTACCTATTGGGAGTCTAAGGGGACTTAGAAGCTTTAGTGTGATTCTATTCCACCCCGTTAAAATCACTGACACTTAACTAATGCAGCTACTTTGGTAGCATACGGTCATCTTACCCTTAAAATTGAGTCACACAACCCCCCGCAATACCCTCCCCCTTCCCAGCAAGGGGAGGAGGACTCCCCATTCCCACTGAACTTGTGTATTAAGTGTTTTTAGAGACTCAAGCAGGGTAGAATAGAATCTCACTTACATGACTAAGTCCACTTGCATGCCTAATTGCTGGGACTGAGTTATACAACTTAATTGTAGTGGGCACATAAAAAAAAAAATAATTTCTACAATCTGCTTTCTCAAGGAGTTAGTTCATGTTTTCTAGTGACTTCTAGGAAGGTCTACAAAAGGTCAAAGATGTATTCCAAAGTGGGTATGAAGTAGTATACCATTGGTAGGAAGAAGGAACAGTGTCGTTCAAATCCTTTTTTTAAAAAAACAATACAATACAGAATAGCTGAGCTCTGGGCCCTACAGAGAGTGCAGAGCGAGAAGCCAATCTGAGGGTCAGTTACATTCCAAGGATGGTGTCTTTGTATTGCAAACAGGGGTGTGGAGTAGACACTCCAGGCTATATTTAAGTAGCTGTTATTGTAATGAGCTTTAGAACAAGAAATAAAATGTTCTCCTTTGATTTACCTTTTGCCTGATTTATGGTTTTTGTCTGTTTTTGTTATCCCCCATGAATCAGCAGCATTTTCAAGCCATCTCTTGTGGGTGGCCTTATAATTTATTGTTCTTTAGCATTTTTAAAATTGTACCTCATTCTGTGTTGATAGGTTCCTTAAATTGAAATAATGAATAATAATAAATTTAATAATAACTCAATAAGGTCCTATAACACAGAGGAGCTCCACCTAAAAACTCCAGATCTTACTGCTCTGTTATAGATCATTTCTATTATTATTATTTTTAAATGATTTTTATGAAGCTCAAGAAAACTCAGCCCCACAGAAGTGGAAACAGAAGACTCTTCTCATCAGATTAGTCTCAGACCACAGCTGTCCATTCTTTCCTGTTCTGCTCTGTAGGTGGGTCTTGGTCCTCTTATGGAAAACCCCTTCTTGGATGGGAGTCAGTAATGTCTACCTTGTGCTTGGTTTCTCATCAGAAAAATGTTCAGAAACAAACTTTTTAGTTGTGGCTAGCAGACAGCTATCAAATAGCAACAGCTTCCAGTTATTGTTGACCTGAGTGGAACCCAGAATTACCTTCATTTTGCACTGCCATTCCCTGGAGATGAGAAGAGAAGTTGTACAGAAAAGCACTGAAAATCCATGGCAACTGGGCACTCCTGCTTGTGTCTATGAAAATATCATAGATTCATAGATTCATAGATGTTAGGGTCAGGAAGGACCTCAGTAGATCATTGAGTCCAACCCCCTGCATAGGCAGGAAAGAGTACTGGGTTCAGATGACCCCAGCCAGATGTCTATCCATCCTCTTCTTGAAGACCCCCAGAGTAGGGGAGAGCACCACCTCCATTGAGAGCCCATTCCAGACCTTGGCCACTCTAACTGTGAAGGAGTTCCTCCTAATGTCCAGTCTGAATCTGCTCTCTGCTAGCTTATGGCCATTATTTCTTGTGACCCCCAGGGGTGCCTTGGTGAGTAGAGCCTCACCAATTCCCTTCTGCGCCTCTGTGATGAATTTATAGGCAGCCACAAGGTTGCCTCTCAACCTTCTTTTGCAGAGGCTGAAGAGGTCCAGGTGCCCTAGTCTCTTCTCCTAGGGCTTGGCCTGCAAGCCCTTAACCATACGAGTGGCCCTTCTCTGGACCCTCTCCAGGTTATCCACATCCCTCTTGAAGTGTGGCGCCCAAAACTGGACGCAGTACTCCAACTGCGGTCTGACCGGCGCCCGATAGAGGGGAAGTATCACCTCCTTGGACCTATTTGTCATGCATCTGCTGATGCACGATAAAGTGCAGTTAGCTTTTCTGATGATTTCGTCACACTGATGACTCATGTTCATCTTGGAGTCCACTAGGACTCCAAGATCCCTTTCTGCTTCTGTGCTACTGAGCAGGTCATTTCCTAGGCAGTAGGTGTGCTGGACATTTTTCCTCCCTAGATGCAGCACTTTGCATTTCTCCTTGTTAAATTGCATTCTATTGTTTTCTGCCCATTTGTCCAACCTGTCCAGGTCTGCCTGTAGTTGTTCCCTGCCCTCTGGTGTGTCCACTTCTCTCCACAGTTTTGTATCATCCGCAAACTTGGACAGAGTACACTTCACCCCCTTGTCCAAGTCACTGATGAAGCCATTGAAGAGTATTGGTACAAGGAGCAAGCCCTGCGGGACCCCACTGCCCATGATCTTCCAGGTCGATAGCGACCCATGCACTGCCACTCTCTGGGTACGACCCTCTAGCCCCAATTTGGCACCCACCAGACTGTGTAATCATCCAAGTCACAGCCTCTTAACTTGTTCAGCAATATGGGGTGGGATACTGTATCAAAGGCCTTCCTGAAGTCTAAGTAAACGATGTCAACCCCTACTCTTGTGTCCAGGTGTTTTGTAACCTGGTCACAAAAAGAGACTAGATTAGTCAAGCATGATCTACCTGCTATGAACCTGTGCTGGTTTCCCCTCAGCATAATTTTTCCTGCTGGGCTCTCACATATATGAGCCTTAATAATCTTTTCAAAGACTTTGCTAAGGACGGAGGTGAGACTGACTGACCTATAGTCGCCTGGATCCTCCTTCCTCCCCTTCTTGAAAATAGGGACCACATTGGTCCTTTTCCAGTCCTCCGGGACCTGGCCTGTGCATCACGAGTGCTCAAATATTCTTGCCAGTGGCTGTGCAATGACATCAGCCAGTGCCTTCAGTACCCTCGGATGGAGCTCATCCAGGCCTGCTGACTTAAACGCACCCAGTCCTTCCAAGTGACACTGCACCATCTCTGGGTCAACGCTTGGTAGTCTGGTGCCCAGCTGTTGCCTCTCTACAATCCCATTGTGAGACTTGTCTTGCCCCTTGTTTAGGGAGACTGAGGCAAAGAACTCATTGAGGAGTTCAGCCTTGTCCCCCCTGTCTGTCACCAATTGCTTTTGTCCATTCAGTAGTGGTCCTATTCCACCATGGGCCTTCCTTTTACTCCCTATATATCTGAAAAATAATTTTTTGTTACCCGTAACTTGGGATGGCATCCTTAGCTCCATGGTAGCTTTGGCCTTTCTAACTGCCTCCCTACAACTGCGAGCTGAGGAAGTATACTCCTCTTCAGTAATCTCTCCCTGTTTCTACTGCTTATATGCACCCCCCCCTTTTGCCCTTAGGCTTCTCTGGATTTCTCTGGTCAGCCAAGGAAGCCTTTTGGCCTCTTTCCCCCTTTTCCCCACCTGTCTCCCTCTGTGCCCGAAGGATCACTTACTTAAGGCACAGCCACCCTTCCTGGGCTCCCATCTCACCAAATCTCTTACTCTGCAATGCGTCTTTGACTAAATGCCTGAGTTCGCTGAAGTCTAGCACTTTATCCTTCTATGGGTCTTAGTGGCTTGGCTTATGATTATCCAAAAGAACTTAAGGAAAATCTAGACTCATCTCCCATTGACATTTATTGGGATCTGGTGTCTAAATGCACTAGGCTCCTTAACATTTCAGGCTTTATATATTATGTAACTGGTAAAATTCAGAGTGATGGAAAAATACATAATATAATAGTACAGAACAGTTTCTCAGCTGGTATACACTTACATAACTCTCTTGATGTCAGTGGTGCTGTGATAGTTTACCTCAGCTAACAGTTTGCTTCCAGTTTCTTTAGACCCTTAATTATTATCAAGGGCCAAAATGTAAAAAAGACCATTGATACTTGAATGCCTATGTATCCATTTAGGAGACTAAGCAAGTGGCCTGATTCTTTTTTCCTCAAATATTCTGAATTCCACTCGCTTCTTAAAACTGGATAACTTTTTATTAGTCCAAAATACTGGATTTACAATCCTGACTCTACGTGTTTATTTAAAAATTATTTTGAGTCTCTCTGTATCATAATCTGCTTGTTTGCTCAAATATTTGAGATCTTGGTGGGGAAAGTCTAATTTAAAAGGGAAAGGTGAATGGAGGAGACCAGGTTAGACTCTCTAATCCAGAGAATGTATCTGCAAAAATATGTGGGTCAGGTACCTAGTGGGTATTCAGCCATAACAGTGTCCCAACCTAAACCAGATTGAAAGCTCATTGGGCCAGCCTCTTCATGTGCACTGATGTCACACAGACACTCTATACACTGATAGCACTCTCCCTGGGTCACTTGGTCTAAAAAATGGGGCACTGCATAGAGAGTGTCGGAAAAAGGAAACGGTTGTAGGGACTGGGTAGTTGATTAGTAGCTTATGGAAAGATGGTTATAGAACAGGCAGCAGAAAAACTAACTAAAATGAAGAGGGAGATGGAGAATGGACTTTTCTGAAAGGCAAGTGAAATGATGAGTGGTCTAAGGAAAACCTGTAGCTTGTGAACTGAAATGTAAAAGCATTGGCTCACTACCCCTCATCCCAGTTTTGGCTATAGTCAGCTCCAGGAACCTCTTTCCCTGATCCTGTCGAGTGCAGTAGGTCCTTCCCACTCATTTTTAAATTCTTTCTTGTACTTCTAAAGAATCTGTAGCAGCATGAGTGACTGATTGCAGCCAGATTTTCCTTATATTAACACTTTATTTTTATATCTTCCCTTTGTTCACTTTAAAGTATCTATCTGAATTTTCTCCAATATTCTTTCTTCTTTCCAAACTGTAGTTCAACCTTTTCCCCTATGTTTTTCTTTTCCTTTGCAACTGGGCTTTGCTTCAGGCTACTTTGTGGGTTCCACAAATCTTACAAGCTAAGAACTTAAGCACCTGCATAACCTTAACTGATTTCAACAGCACTATTCACATGCTTAAGTGTTTTGCTGAACTGAGGCCTTCATTTAATAAGTATGGTACCTGTTTTGCAACTTGAGACTAGCTCTAGAAAATCTGGGCTCCCATGCAATCTAAAGAACTAAAATTTAGGCTTTTCATTTGACCCAAACCAAAATGGGTCAGATCCTTAGCTAGTGTAAATGGGTATAACTCTGTCCAGGTATGTGTACTTATCAATTTGGAAATTCTGATCCTCTGAAATCAATGGCAAAATCTGCACTGAATCCAAAATTGTTTGTAACTGTATTGCAATACTGCCTGGGGTGTCCCATCATAGACCAAGTCCCTGTGGTGCTACATAGTGTCCAAGTGGAACCAGAGAAGGTTTTCATGAGTGTCATTATCCACTTCAGAGGAAAAAAGAAAAGGGAGAGGGGAAGGGAAACTGAATTGATATTTGGAGAAATGAAAAATATGTTTGGAAAAAAAAGCCCTCTGCAAATAGTCATTCCACTCTGCTTCTGGACTGTCTCAATCACTTCTCATCCAGGATGTCTGAGTATGAATGAATCATGACATGATCCTGGGAACTCTGCAGCCACATTAGTTATTCTATACATGGCATCAGACATCACCTGCAGATGAAAGGAGTGGAAAACTGCAGTTTCTAAAGCTCACCTCATTATACCATGGTGCACAATTAGCCATGTGTATGCATTTAATAGCACCCCAGAGAGAGAGAGAGAGAAAGCCCAGCAATGTTGTAGAATTCACAACATTATTTGCTTTTGATACTGAGGCTGTCTCAGAAAACTACTGTACCTATCAGTTTTTCTAAGAGGTCATGACCAGAGAAATTCTTTTGTAGAAGAAAAGTGATGGACTCAAGTGGATTCTGGTGTTGAAAAGGATCTTTGGAACAAAAGAGCAGTCTGAGGTTAAAGTCATTTTGTCATTTCAGACATGGATCTGTATTTCTGTAAACAAAACAGATCTTCCATGAGTATGTTCTTCCTAGCATTAAACCCTAGGACCTCAAGGAGAGAAAATGTAACAGAACACTTTAGGGGGCAAGTTCTGTTTTTGGTAAAGTTGGTGTAAATCCAACAGGGAAACAGAATTTGGTCTGTGGTAGGGGAAGTGCAGTCTTTTGGTTTTAATATTGGGTTGACAACAGAGTTACCAGCTGCCCATAAATTTATAAGCAGTCCGTGAAAAAAGACACTAAAATGCCCTGCCCATAAATTTGGGTTTTTTTGTTTGTTTTTTTTTAAGCTATCTGTAAAAATCCCAGAAACAGTATGCACTATATGTGTTAAAGATCCGTTGTCTTATTGCAACGAACCTGGAATACAAGCATCCAGGGACAGAGAGAGCCAGGCAGCGCCACCTTGCATTCGAGAGAGAGCACTTCTCAGTGCCCTCTGGGGAGCCGTATCAGGGCTTTATGGTCCACAGGAAGCTCTGTAGTTCCTTTTCCACTCTTACCCAAACCATGTGTTGCTACTGCTATGTCCTGGCTGTTGCCTGACTGCCAAGGCTGCTTACTCTTCTCCTCAAAGGTACCTAGGGTTGCACAGCCTTAGACTTGACAGGGAAGAGGGGGACACTCAGGACAAGAGTTACAAGACTGGGATGGGAGAGATGGCCTGGTAGGAGGTAGCATAACTAAGGTGGGGTGAGGGAACACCCACCCTGGGCACTGACTACGAAGGGGTACTTACTGTTCCTGTCCACCGTAACAGCTAGGTAGTGCAGCCCTGCACCAATCAGTGTATCTGGGGGTACGGGGGGAGAAATGGGATAAGTGGAATAGTGCTTCCTTTCTCTCCCCACAGGAGTCTTTGCAGCAGTGAAGAAAACCCTGCACTGTCTCGCCCAGCCACAGGAGCTGGGCAGGGCAGTGCCACACCAAATGGTGCATCTGAATCCTGGCCACAGGAGAGCTGACACTGAGCAGTGGCGGCAGCAGCAACCTGAGAAAGTAAAGCTACCCTTCCCCTCATGCATGCATGAGCCTCCCCCTATATACTATGGTTGGCAAATCTGAAACTGAGATTTGTTCCATCATTTTCTTTTATATCTAGCTATATAATAAATTCTAAAATAATGTATGTTATCCTATAGTTACCTCCAATGTGTGACATTTGTCTGGGCTGTATTGCAATGGGATTGCCATAATGGCATGGCATACTTGCCCCGTCACTTCTGGTATCTTGCTTCCACTCACGGTTAATACATGACCATTCAAAAATGATTATTCAAAAAAAGATGAAAACCCTCCTTGCCCTCCTCTGATTCCTCTAAAAATGCTAGATATTACATGGGAAATAGTTTTCTTGATCCCTATAGCTGTTAACTCACACCCATGAGCTTGAGGTTTAATCACTCTAATTACTGTATCAATAAGCACAAATGGTATGAATGGTCATAAAATAGTCCAGTCCTATTACAAATTCTGGTCATGTGACCTTTTGCTGCAATGAACTCTATAGGTTTATATAGCATGTCTGGGTCCCAGGGGTGGCTGTGACTGTGCCCTGCTCCACCCTTAGGGCTCTTTCTCTTCTCGCTTGCCACAGTTCGATGGTATAATAATGATAATAATAGGGAGGCTGTCTTCAGTCCTTTGTGTGGCCCAATTCAACTGAACCCCTGCTAAGGTTCCCCGGCACCCTACTGGTTTGTACTATTCCCCAGGCTCCTCACCGGACCTCTCTGGTCCAAACCCCCTTACCAGGCCTTTCTGGTCAACTGTGCCCTGCAGGGCACCCAAAGCTTTAGGAGCTTATTGCGTGGCTCCAAATCCTCCCCTACACCACACCCCAGCTTCACAGGTGTTACAATATCGTTGTTCTTCTGTCAGGGCTTTGGCCTCATTGGTCTCTGCCCCTTTGTGTTCAGCTAGACCTTCTAGCCCAGCCCACTGTGTTGGACCTAGCTTTGAGGCACTAGCTCTGGTTCATCCCTTCCAGTCACTGGGCTCCTCGCCCTTGTGTGGCTCTGAAGCCTTGCACTCTGACTCTCTGGGTTCAACAGTAGCTCGAGCTTTAAGCCTGTCCTTATGCACCAATGGGATCTCTGTATACCACCCTTATAGTCCCAACCCAAACTGCCAGTATAAACACAACATAATCATAAGCCCCCGGGCTATATCATAACATAAAGGGAAAACAGCCCTCCGCCCCTTTAAGAGGAAACCTCTCCCCCCCTACTAATATAGCATACCTTCCAGCTGGGCTCCTTGTGAGCTTCCTGAGCCTCACTGTTCTCACAGGAAGAAAAGCAATTGGCCTAGCACCCCTGGGTGGCTTTCCTGGACAGGAGCTCCTTCCCCTGCAGCAGCCATGGAGAAACTACCTTGGCTTATATGCTTCCAGGGTCCTGCCAACTTCCTGCCAGCTGGCTTACTGCAGGTGTCTGCTAATGGCCTCACTGGCCTGTTGCACCGGCAACCTGCAGCTGCTGCACCCTGCTTAGCCTGTAATGCTCCTTGGCTGGGCTGCTTTTATATCAAAGGAAGAGGGAGCTGCAGGCTCTCCGTTACAGTTAACTGTATACTATTTATGGCGTAGTACCTCCTTATTTGTTTGAAATTTGCTAGCCATTATGTTAATTAACCTCTACTAATGTTTAAACCAGTGTTTTTCAACTGGTGGTCCATGGACCCCAAGGGGCCCACAGGCTATGTCTAAGGCAGGGGTGTCCAACCTTTTTGAATGTGGGGCCAGATCACGAACTTTTTATCACCCAGTGGGCTGGTGAGCCATATTCAAACACCTCACAGGAAGCAGTATCACATCAGGAAATGATGTCACATGACCTTTGACACCAATGAAGTTGCAGGAAGTGACGCTGAAATGGGTCTGGAAATGTGGTTTAGAATCCAAAGTGAACACAATATAAAAGCAACAATGAAATAATACCAAACACTTGACTAAAATAAACACTTTCACTTCTACTCACTTAATGAATGAAAGAAGCATAATGCAAGTCAACAGATCAAATGTGGAAAAGTTATCAGCTAGAGTGGAAATTAATCAAAGCAACAAAATATGGGCATTTTTGAGAATAATCTTCAAGAAGATTGACTTTTATTGCATTAATAACTTGTTAGTAACACATATTTAACAAGTTGAACCCCCAAACCCCCACAAAGAGAAACAGAAGCAAACACAATCCAAACACTGGACAGTATTTTTACAAAAATTTTAACCTGCTGGTTAGGGGGGAAAAGTGTAGCTGCCTCCCTCCCATGTGCCCTTGCCCTGCTTCTTGGGAACAGTAGCAAGCAGACAGCAGCAGCACCAGCTGGGCTGATGATGCAAAGAACTTCCAGTGCTGCTGTGACTATTTTTTTTAATTTCTCCTGAGAATGAGCAGGGGGGTTTGAGGATGTGAATCTCCCCCTCTCCCCCTCACATCTCTCTCAAGCCCACCCGGAGGACACAGGGGCATGTGCCAGCAGGTAAATCAGGCAGCAGGGAGCTCCCTAGCAGGTGGCTGGGGAAGGGGAGATGCAGGGAAGCGCAGTGCGGGTGAGGAATCAGGTATAGCAGAGCTGGCAGGAAAAGGAAACTCCTGTCTGCTGCTGCCGCTGCTTCCTCATTCTGCAGTGATTGCTCATCCTGGGAATCAGGTGACAAGAGCTGGCAGCAGCCTTCTGTCCCAGCCCAGATGCTTGCTCCACCCCCCCCCCCAACGGCTCAGCTGGGTATGGCCGCAGCTGCAGCTGGGCACGGAGCGGAGTGGAGTGAGGCAGGGAGATCCCTGCCACGCACGGGAGCCCTAGTCCTGGCTCCTCCTCGTCCTCCCAGCTGCAGCCTCCCTGGGATGTGCGGGAGAGGCACCCTCTGCTCTGCTGCTGCCTGCCTCGCCACCCCTCACTCCCACCTCGGCCCTGTGCGGCTCCGCCACTGAGCCCTGGCCCCACGCCGCCACCTCCACCTGCTTTCAAGGATGCCTGATAAGTCGTCCGGGCACCAGGGAATGCACATGTGCCCGGGCCCCGCCCTGGGGCACTGCTCGCTGCGGGTTGTGTGTGGGAAACTTATCCCTTCCCCAGCCCTTCAGCAGCCATTAGGAAGCTGCTGAGGCGCTGGGGGAGGGACAATGGGTGGGAACTTAAGTAAACAGTGTTTACTTTCATTTTCTGTCGCAGCACCTCAGGCCTCAGAAAACAGCTTGGGAGGCTGCATGGCGGCCCGCGGGCCATATGTTGGACAAGCCAGGGCTAAGGGGTCTGCGAAAGATTACTATGATCAATCAAAAATATATGAATATCTACACTTACAATTCAAAGGGGTCTACACCTCCATGCAAAATTTTTTAGGGGTCCACAATTGAGAGAAGGTTGAAAACCACTGGTTTAAACCAATTGACCTAGGCCTTAAGAAGAGTTAAAAAAGCAGCACTTAAGTAGTGCACTCTTAAAGCACTTTCAAAGTTATACATTATTAGCAAGATCTTTTTTTTTTAAGTAAGATGACGTCTTTTATCATTCTTATCCTCATTGTCTCTGCCTCTTTGTGCTTAGCAGTTACTAGATGAAACCGTTATTATGAAATGTCTATGTTATCCATTAGTTTCCATCAGAGAGAGTATACTAGGCTTGTCTGCTTATTGATTTCTCTGTATTTCTTTATGGACTATCCCTCCACCGTGTCTCATTCATTATCAGGATGTCCACTCTGGCCTCTAATTGGCTTACTGTGTCAGGTTATTTATTAAATTTTGAAACACTTTCATTTTTTGCCTCTCCTTCTGGTAAGGAGCCCCCTGTAAACATCTGCAAATTAACTCCTCCTTCAAATGTCCCTCTTCCCCTACTTAGGGCTTCTAGGCAAAATAGTAATGAAAGCAACAATTAGTTAATATATTAAAGGTTTCCATTCTCTCATATGTCTGACTCAAGATCACTGAGTGCCTTTTGCTTTATTTATTCAGTCCTCAGGCATCAACTGGTTCGATCTATTGCCTGCCCCACTTTTGCATCAGTCACACCATGGGAATCTTTTCATGGGATTCTGTCTTCATTTACAGTAGTGTAACTGCTCGGCGTAGAAGGCAGAGGGTGGCAGCAGGCCCAAGCACCACCTTGTTGCAGGGGAGGAAGAAGGGGTGCAAAAGTAGCCACTGCCACAGTATTGGCTGGCTGTGCTACCACTATCCCCACCATGAAAGCTGGTGCTGCCCCATGTGCTACAGCTGCTCAGGGAACAGCTGCTCTGCTATGTGTCTGCTTACCAAATCCATTGGTGAGCAGCAGAGATTTGCGACTGGTGGGAGGCCTACAAAGAATGCAGTTTGTACCTAATGTGGATAATTGTCCAGTGTTTATCCAAACTAATCTGGATTTCTTGCATCTGAAAAACTCACCTGCAAACTTTCTGACAACAGATTTTATGAAGAACTATATTGCAAACGCCAGTGTGAGCCACAGAGCAACTTTTCTCTCTTGTGCTTTTTGCAATCACTTGTGGTCCTGAAAACACATTGTAGAACTTTGGGACAAGCTGTAGTTTGAGTTCAGTTCTGAAACCAAAGGTCCAAATAGGTCCATGTTTCATCTGAATCCATTCACTCCTTTTTTAGTTTCTACCCCAAACTTTGGAAGAATATATACGAGTAAATAAAACAACATTGTCGTCTTCTCTGCTGTTAACGTAGTTATGTACCACACATGCTGTTTGTGGGGTGGAGACTGCAACTATATTTCTGTGATAGATTATCTCAAGGCCATCTAATCTAAGGGCTGAATTTAGCTCATGAATCTCAGAATGAAAAATATATCAGAAGTAAACCAGTAGTGACATGCTGGGAGTCCATTTCATAAAGTTCCCTTTGACATCCTTTTTTCACCTCACTTGAACTTACTTTCTACTTGATGTCCGTTGCACATATTTTTGGAGCACAATTTGAAGTGAACTTTTATTATATAGTTTAACTTTTTAAAAGTACATAATGTTGTGCTTGGCTTTCTGATTTGGGTGAGACAGAACAGAGAAGAGCAGAAGTACTTAGAAGAGTTGATTTTTGAGTATTTCTAGCCCACTTGGACAGTGTGCTAGGAACCACCAGAAATCAGAAATGAGGGAGCCAGCCTCCCAGATTTCATCACAGATCTGGTTTCAGGATGAGACTGCAGATCCATGAGATGAAGTGGCTGGGCTCTAAGAAAAGTCCAGTCAGAATTAAAGCTTGTCTTGCAGCAGGTACACTTGACTTGTAAGTCTCAGGCCTTTATGAAGTAATCGGAGACAAATTGTTGCCCAGTATCTGCTTGGTTTACATGCATGTCATAAACATGTAGAACCCTCTCCTTTGGGTTTGACCAAATGGGCATTTTAAAGTATAAATGGCAGTAAAAGTTTTTTTTCCAAAAATGAGTGGAAGTAATGAAAGTCTATTCAGCAAACTTTGGATCAGGCCAGCGGGCCTCGCTTCAACAATGCTTAGGCATGTATTTAACCATGTGCCTAACTCAATGACTGGAATGAGACTTAAGAATATGTTTGATTCATTCCTGAGCTAGGACAGCAATGCTATATTTTTGACCTATGCAGAGGGATATTGCCTACATATTTTAAAGGCTCATCATAAAGACCTAAGACTTTGGGCCTGAGGGAGCAACAGTGAGAGAAGCCAGTCCATTTAGCAGAGCAGTGGAGCTTCTGAGCCAATAGGTTCTTGCGCCTCTGTCTAGACCAAAGAAGTGTGGATATTTTCAGATTAGCTTTGGATAAGCCTCTGAACTTTTTGGATGCTTCTCCTAACCAGATCAGACCTCTAAAGAGCTTGAGGTTCGTCCATCACTAATTTTCATCTGAATTACATTAAAAACACTTAAGTTGAAATATGTCTTATTTTAAAAATAGAATAATAAAACAATAAATCAGAAGGAAAAGCATACTGAAAAAATGTAGAAAACAGATGAAAAGCAAAGGGGGAAAGTGAACTCCATAAAAATACCATACATGCCAGGCCTTTCAAATATGATTTCCTGCATACTGCATTTTAAACGGCATGAGATTACAACATGCTCTCCCATTCAAGGGCCAAAAATATAAAAGAATAAAGCCTTGTTTGAACTTGGGAGTTGAATGGCTGTCATTTGACCTATCCATGATCTGATCCTAGACTTGGGACGGGCCAGATGATTTTCCATTCAGTGAATGTCTGCACCCCTCCCCTGTCTCTTCTCCACCCTCTTTGTGAACAGATAGTGCTGACACACTTCCTGTTATGGACTACTGGGTACAGCTCCTGAGCACCCTGGCACTGAAATGCATGTGGGTTGGGCAAAGGACTTCAAAAGCAGCTTCTGGCCCATGGAAAAATATTTCAAAGTGAACTTGGGTGGTTCCCAAAATGACCTGCTCCAAGCAAGTAGAAAGAAAGCTTACATTATCTCATGTGAAAGACCTAGCTCCTTTAAAAAGCATGCCAGAGATTTATGAAATACTATGTTATTGCTGAAAAGGACTGACAGATGCAATTGCCACTGACACAAATAAAAGAGCATAAACATGGTGCACAGATACCTGTCCCAAACCTTTGGCAGCTGCATTTTTTAAATGCCCACAATCCAGAATGTACATATGTGCATAAGAGCTGTGTTCTGTACAGGTTACAAATGCACTTGTTTCGTATCAGACTGGTCCATGTTTCAATGAATACTTACTGAAAAGCCACAGAGGACAAGAATGAAGGTAAGTTTTAAAAATAACACTTCATTAATGTGAATAAATTAGCACTTTTAGCCATTACTAATGCAGTTTTTGAAGTCATCTGATTCACACTCTTTCTGTATATTGAAGAAGTTCACTTCTTATAATTGGGGGAACAGGAGTGATGAAAGGGGAAAATTTGTTTTCTCAGCACAGAAATAGCAGTTGCCAGAATCCCTGTAAAATTTGACAAAGATAGTGCTGAGTATATACGGGGGTCCTGACAAAAATTTATGAAAAAAATGAATCCATATCTTGCATTTTCAGTGCAGTGAATGCACATATTGGGTGAGATGTTCAGCTGCTCTAATCTGGCTTCGTTCCACTAGACTTCAGAAAAGACTTCACTAGATTGAATTAGTCTAGCTGAGGATAATTGTTCAAGAGTTTCTGTGCATGTATTTTTCTTAGCAAGATCAGGAAAGGCTAATACTTAGTTGTTGTTAATTCACAAGTATACTTGACATTTCTGAGGTGGTATCATGGAAAGAAAACATGGACATGTAGCACATGCCGGCCAGTTCCAATCTTCTGTCTTGTTGTCATGTCTCCCCTTCTCCTCTTTTTTAAAACGGACTAGTTGTTCTTTAACTGTCTTAGGGGCTATGTTTGGTCTTGGGGATATTTGGAAAGGCCCAGTGATTTTTTTTCCCCTGTGAGTAGCCTAATATGCATTACACCTGTGATCCAAATATCACTGAAGAGAATCTTGACTCCAGTGGGTTCTTGATCCAGCTCCTTTGCGGAGCTAGAAGATGCACAAGATTGTCACTGGGTCACATCTTATGTTTCTGCTAATGACATTTCTCTTAAAGTTGTAGAATCTTCTTGGAAATGTTTGCACAAGTCATCTCCAGCAACCAAATTCAGCAACAGGGCATTGCATGCCTCTAAGCATTGGTAATAGGGTAAGAGGCTTTTGCTTGGAGATCACCAATTTAAATTACAGCCAGAATGACTAGAAGCCATTGACTTCCCTTCCTTGCAAAGGCTGTTTTGTGGAAGTCTTTGTGAAACAAGTGGGTGTGTGGCTGTCTAGTTCCTGGTGGCCTGGCATCGATGTTGCAGGAATTGGCTTCTACTAGCCAGTTTTGGCAATTAGTTTTGTGTCCTTGTGGGTATTTTGGCAATGTGTTTTGTCTTTTGTGTTGTTTCTTGTGGGTATTTTGGGATGATGTGGGGAAACTTGTTGCCTGTTAGTATCCAGGTCTGGAAAGAGAAACTACTTTTACCTCTTCAGCTGTTAACCTAGCAACTTTCCATACTAAAACCACTTTTGGTTTTTTATGATAAATCAAAATTTATTTTTGAGTAAGCTTATGATGCAGAATAAAGGTGTAAGAATAATGAGAAACTTTTTCTCCACCATCCAGTCTTGAGCCTAGGCCTGGGAGAACAGCTGGCTGCAAGGAAGGGGGAAATGGGGAAAGTGTGAGTTTAGGTTATGGATTATTATAGTTCTCTAACAAAGTGCAATAAACCAAAACCCATCAACAGAACTAGCCCTCTGGAGCAGTGAGAAATTTTATGATGGTGAGTGAACTTCCACCATCATACCAGGTGCAATCATCCACTTTTTCAGTTTATTTTTACCATTCAACACTTGTAAGCACAGAGCAGGAGACAGCAGGAATCTCAATCCTAATTGGGTGAGAGGGGAAGAAAGCACCTTATTGTTCATCTGGTGTCTGAGAAAAGACACTAAAGAAGCAGAGGAAGCCATTTGACAATGAGCTGTGATGCAGCAGGGTGCTGGGCAATTCCTCCTGTATTGTATGGTGTTTAGATACACAAGTGTAATCTGTGGTCCTGCTGCTGAATCTGTTTGCATCTCCCTTAGCAGCAGTAATGCATTTCCCCAGGTAGGAGGCCTGACAGTGGCAGCTCATTTCTATGCTATCTGGGAGATGGTTTAGAGCTGATCCAACTGAGTGTAGTCACAGAACAAACAGTTTCCTCCTCTGATGCAGAGTGGGGCCTGCTCTCCTGTTTATGATGCTGTGGAAATGCTTCCCAAACATTAACTGTGGCTGTGCCCTGTGTAGGGGAGCATAACAGGATAAAAAAGTCTCCTTGCTTCTCCCCACCTCCTGGTGCATTCACTAGAGAAAAGTTTTGTGGCCTGGGAATTGAACCCTTTTTTGTTTGGGAATAAGGCATCCTTGATTCTTCAAATACTGTAAAGCGGTGCAAAGTGACTGAAGCGGTCATCTTTCAATGTATGGATTAGCTGAAAATGTATCAGATCTCCACCCCTCTGTCATTTGTGTGCTAGAACGCCCACTTGTGATGTTTCTGTTCTCTGACTGGATGGCCAAGACTTTTTCAACAGGAGAATAACAAATAGTGAGCAATGAATAACATGCTTCCTGGCAACACTTTTTAGAATTTAGGCCTATTTTCCTAGCCTCAGCAGTTGCCTTAATACTCATGATCAAAGAATACAACAACTATAAAAATAGGCGTGAACTCTCCTTGCTGCTTTTGTGAGAACATTAGTAAATCCTTTTTCTATTTTCCTGTCAGTTGAAGCACTGGATAATTTCCTCCTCTTCAAAATTTACTCTGGGGGCCCTTTGACCTCACTTGTCAGCAGTTCTAATTGCACTCTCCATTAGGAAATCTCTCTTCCTATTTCAGCTCAACCTTCTATAGCTTTAGGCCATTTCTGATAATACATCTTTTGGCTAAGCTTGAAAAAAGGTTCTGCCCTCCTTTATGTTGTATTTCCTCACTAGCATTTGAACAAAGCTATCGTATCCTGCCCCCCTCCAGATCCATTTAATGAATAAAGCACCTTTAATCTTCCTCATGTGTCAGACCTCCTGAGACTCTTATTTTTGTTGCTCTTCTTTTTAGCCTTTTTAAAATTTAAATGAAGAGTGAACACAATTGTGCAGAAGTGGGGTACCTCAGCAGAGATATGTGCAGAGGAAATCTATGCTTTGGCTTAATGCAGCTATTTAAAATGAACGTGTGGACTTTTATTCTGAGGTTATATAAGATTTAGATTTCCCTGTGCCATCTGTTCTATTAAGACTGAAGAAAAATATAGGCAACTACTTAGCCTGAGGTGATACTGACATCTGTAAGTGGAACAAATGCTAAACAAGGTGATATGGTTCATATAAGCTTGAGGTTTTTCTTACTGTGATGTTAGTAGGATCCTTCTCCTCTCTCCCATTATCTGGAGCATTAAATAGAGATGCAGATTGAATTCAGGCAATGTTTTTGTGATCAAATTATTCTGGTTATGTATCTCTTTAGTTAGGCTAGTGTAATGAACTGTCAGGGCTGGCCTGTCCTGTTCTGCAGAACCTGCAGCCACAGGGAACCCCACAGTCAAGGGGCCCCCTGTGGCCATGAACACTCCAGATCAGTGCCGTAGTGGGGGGACGGTTGCCATCACTCCATGTTGCCACTGCCACCAGCTTCACATCCGGCCACTTGCCCCCTCCCCACTCCACTGTCAATGCCAACACTGACTTCTTTGCATCAGGGGCCCCCAAAACTATTTCTTGCAGGGGGCCCCAAAAAACTGTGGGCTGGCCTTGTGAACTGTGTTGCTGGGTGTGGCCTGAGTAGCTGGATAGAGCTGATCCTGCATGAAGCCAAAACCTGGGATGATGTTCTTGCCCAACATGACCGTATGCTCTAGGGGTGTGTGAAGTGGACTCTGTTTGATTCAGATTTGGATTTGGCCTGAATCAGGGACAGTGATTCGATTTATTTCAGAGCATTGTCCCTGATTTGATTCAGCCGAATCCAGATCTGAAGATTTGACGCTGATTCAAAGAATCAGTGATTCAGACATAGATACAGCTTTAAATGTATTTTCTATGTACCTCGAGGTACCAACGCGACTCGTGAATGCTGTGATGCTGGGGTGCATGGAGTATCCCACAGGAGTGTAGGGGGCCCACCACATGCTCCACAGGAAACCCAGAATTGGACTGGAAGTAGTTCCGGTCCACCTCTGGGTCCGCTGGGGAGCACACTGGGGGGCCCCCTTGTGGCCCCCTGGCTTGGCGATCAGCCATGGGGGGACCCTGGGTGCCCCCCCCAGGCCCAGGAGGCACCAGTCCCAGTCGCCAAGGTGCAGTTGATGCAATTTCCTTACTATCTGTGAATGGTGAATGTGATTAAAATGTGTGGCTTGAACCCACAATTATAAGACCTGAAAGATAAAGGAGAGACATTACCTGGAATTCTGATCTGAAAAGTACCTCTAGAAATGATGTGAGAAGATTTCACATTTTTTGCTCGTAATGTCTTTGGGTTTGCTTTCCTATTTACAAGTAAAATTATGCTTTTTCAAATTGTTAGTCCCATAAGCACAGTTTGAAACTCAGGGCAAGTCTCCAGGGCAAGCATACTATACCAGATAGTGCTACTTTCAAGTACTGAAAGCTGCTTGCTAAACCACAAGCAGCATAGCCTATGGGCAGGCTAATTAGCAGAACAGTGGAGAAAATTAGTCCTGCCATTCAGTGGAACTAATTAGCTTGACCAGAGTGTCTTGTGGGTGCAGCTACATTATTTCCAGTTTAGGAGGCAGCTATCTTGGAGCAGTTCAATGTACTTGAAGCAGAAGTATAACTACCAGGTGCAGCAGAGGCTGGGCTGGCTGCAGTGGTGACAATGGCTGTTGTTTTTGTGCCTCCCTGTAAGTGGGCTAGACCGCCACTTGCCCACCTCGCATGACACTACTGATTTGAGGGCAACCCTAGCTGATACTGAAAGCCTCCTGTGTGGACATGCTTTTAGAGTCAAGTTGGTCTCTTTCTGGCCTGTGTAGCATCATAATTCATTATGAAGGTTCCATGAGATATACACAGCCTTTGTGGCACGTTCTTCCAAAACTGTTACAGTAGGAGAGCTAGACTTCCAAACCTGTTACAGGTGGGGGTCCTGCCTTACACATGGCTAGCAGATTCATTGCATCCCAAGATGCTGCAAATTAGTAACTCTTGTGAAACCTTTTCAGAATAAATTGGAGGGAGGTCTCTTTTGCACAGCAGTGCCATTTTTAATACATAGTAGTTATAGGGAATCTATCATGCATCTCAAAAATTTTGCCCTGACACTTTATTGATGATACAGTAAACTACCAAGTGTAGAGAGATCCTTGCAAGCATTTACTGCTTAGAGGCTGCAGGTGCTAATTTGGCCAAGAAGCATTTTTAGTGGAGACAGGCAGATATTTCAGTGCTATGGAAAATTTTCTTCTGTTGATCACTGCTATTTATCTGTCCTCATGTGTTGTGCTTTGAAGTTTAACCAAGTGCCACAAAAAGAGAGCTTCTTTAGTTAATATCTTGTTCTGTTAGCTGAGCTTGGCAAGAGCAATTCTCACTGTAAACTTGATGTTGCTTTAACAGGGCTTAAAATCAAATTTCATCTTTGCTGGTAATTTGTCTCAGGCTTGGGGGAATACATTTTCATCTTGGCAAGGCAACCATCATAATTTTGCTTATATACCACTTGGATAAAATATGGCTCTGGCAAGCTTACTATGATGACCACAACAAACAGCAACCTCTGCTTTAGCCAAGGGAGCTAACAGATGTTAGTGTTGTTGTTTGTGAAGGCAGACTACACAGCCTGTCTTGCAAAGGGAGAGAGGATGTTGTTTTTCTTGACCCTTTTCCATTTCTCTCCTGTGGCCCTTCAGATGGAGCACAGATCATATGAGGAGAAACAGAAACAGATTAGGACAAATCCATTGGCATTGGACATCAAGCCAGTGGCTCTTTGCATCTTGTGGGCTTTCACAGAAGTCTTGCATTTTCTAATGTGCATTTTTGCCATTGAAACTTTTTTGCTTTCCCCTCCACCCACTCCAAGCCAAAACAAGATAGTTGATGAAGTTTTATGCTGCTGTTACCCTATAGTAGCTTGCTAAACAGAGAAGACAGCAAAAATGGGTTGGTCAGGAGACGAGTGGCTCAGACAGCAAAGAGCAGGTTGGTCACTTGTCATCATATCTGCACCTGGGAGGAGTAAGGACTAAGAATTCCTCTTACTTCCTTGGTTTACTTGGCACTTGGTCCCCAGATATGTGATGTAAACAAGTGGTATGGGCCTGCCACTCCCTCTGCCTGGAGCTGATGTCTGGAGAATGAGGCCACATTTGTGGGGTTTTTCCCACCCTTCTATTCCTCATTTTGGCATAGCCTAATCAGAATAAGGTTGTAACAGGGCACCACTTTTGGGCCCTTTTATGGTATGGAGAACTTTGTGGGACCTGGACACACTGGGAGACTTACTGGGAGGTGAAAGATCTGCAGCATGGCAGAAGGAGTTGGGACACTTATGTCTGAGGCAGACATGGCCACCTCCATCCTTGATGTGCAGAGAAACCAGGTCATGGGACCAGGAGCTGTCTCATGTTGGCCAGGAGGAGCCTGGCTGGAAAGTAAGACTGCACAGGCTTCATAGAGATTGCCTTAGAATGGGGGACGCACAAGAGCAGAGGAGCTTGTGTGAACTGTGAAGAGGTGTGGGACTGCAGGCAGAACCTGGACCAGCAGACCAGAGCCAGAGTGAAGTTAAGCAGGACTATGAAGACCTGTAAACATCTCTGGGTGGTGACATTTAAAGCTATAGAAGGGGGGAAAGACTGCCCAGACTGGTAAGGTGGGAAGGTATAAAGGAAGGGCCTGTGCCTCAGGATAGTGAGCTTAGCCCAGAGATATGGGTTTGTGAGTGGCAGGTTCCTGCCTGTTGAACTTGAACCTGAAATTGGCCCTTGTGGGATTCAAAAAATTTGGTGTGGTGAAATAGATTAAAATGGCTAGTGTGCCAGGCTGCTGATTAGACTGTTGAAACAATTGATAAGCCAAATACAGGCAGACAATCACAGGATGAATATAATGAGAAGAGGTGGTTGACACTGATATAGGGAGAGATAATCAATTGCACCAGAAAGAGGACATTAGTCAATTGATATGGCTCATGGAATGCAGTAGATGCCTATCAGAGCTGTAAACCTTTGATCTCTTGCAAACAAGGATTAAACCACTAGGAAGACGTATGAACAGTTATTAAGTCTTAATATTTTTTCTGTCAGAGGACAAGACCTGAAGTGGATCACAGGTTAATACCTATCTTGGTTTGGTAAGGACACGGTGTAGGGAAGGTGGAGCCCTGTAAAGATGATTGCGAGTCACTCTACTCACTACCAGTTGCAAACATTTTATGTCCCCTTATTTTCCCTCTTTATTTAACATCAAGGCATGGCAGGAGAGCATTAAGGGAGGTGATCGAGAGTAAACAGATGTGGTGTTGGACCAGTCACCAACTAGAACAAGACTCCCACAAGGGGTATTGAGTCTCGCTGCTACTCTAGGTCAGCAGCAAATACCTACCTACCTCACCAGAGAAAAGAAGAAGCAGTAGGGAGAATTGTAAACCCCGCGAGATGTCACAGGCATAGAGCAAGGGCTAGTTTAAAAAATCGTAGACTAAACAGTATATTGTGGTAATGGTGGGCAAACTGCAGAAGTTTTCCAGGTTTGGTTTATATGCAGCACTTGAAGACCTGGATCCTTCTAAAGATGTCCAAGCATCTGGAGGACATTTGCTATGTGTCTGTGCCCCTTTATTTTTGTTATAATAGCAATACCTGGAGATGGGAGAGCAGACTTGGCCTAAGTAAAACCCTTGAGGAGGCAAAGCTTAAAGGAGAAACAACAACAGAGAAAGCTCTGATAACTCTGGCCCATGCTAATTGGCAAAAGAAAGGTTCTGTTCACCTTAATGGAGAAAATGGGCCTATGAAAAGAACAGAAATACCAAGAAACTTTCTCATGGTATGAAGTATCTGTGGGCCTTATTCTGCCAGTGGTATCCTGACTGGATGTGTCTACACAAGACACTGACTGTGCAGTAACCAGTGCTGCACAGTAGCACTACTGAATGGCTTTTTTGTGATGCTGACTGTGGAGTAGTGTTGTGTCACACTTTCTGCCATGTGATGCTACTGCTCAATAGTCACGGACTACTGTGCCGTTAGCATCTCATGTAGACATGGCCACTGAGTAGTAGTTCCACTCGCTGGATTTCATTGGGACCGTCCCTGAAAAGAGGATGGTTGTTTTTCATACCTTTTCATTCTGTGTTCCCTTTATAAACTAAGTCCCTGCCCTCCCAAAGGGCTGGTACCAAGTAAAGAACTTGAGAGTCACTAGGGTAGAGTCATGTTAAGCAAATGAATAATATTAGTGGCTAGATGACTGAGAACAAAAGAACAAAAGTCTCATGGCTCACGGTGTAAACTCATTGCCACAGAGCCAACATTTCTTGTTGGAATGTATGATGTCAGTGAAACAAACTTCTTTGCGTTGTATCAGGTGATTAATCTGCTGATATAACAGTGGTTTATTTCTTTTCTTCCTCTCCATAAGAATCCCTACAACTGGGGTGATCATTTTGATAAAAGGTATTTTTTTAAATATCTTTAGAAACTTTGATGAAGTTTCGGAGAAGGTCCAGATCTGTCTAGAAACATCTGAGCACTTCTGAGAGAGAGACAGACCCAAATCAGAAACCTGACATCTTTTGAACATGAAACGTTTCAGCCAATTCTGTCTTCTAAAAATGTTTGCAAGGTTTTGTTTTTGTTTTTGTTCCTTCATGGAATGAAACCAAACTTTGATGCTTCAAATGGTGTTGTAAAACAGTATTGTCATAGCCCAGCTGGCTCTAGTCATCATCCTTGTTGACCCATGCATTCCACACATCAGAGGGCAAAGGAACAGTTTTTCTCTGGGTTTTGTAGTTTAGAGTTGGTGCATCGCCACAGCTGATGTTTAGGTTTGGATGCGAAGGCACTGACACACGTGCCAGTCTCAGAGTCTGTTGGCCCCAGATGGTGGAACTCTCAGAAGGTCACTGGGTCTTGCTATTTTGAACCAAATACAGAAAACAGATTCTTTTTCTTTTTTCATTATAGCTCTGACCAGCTATACTATAGGAAGATTTGGGCTTGTACTGAAAGTAAACATCCATCTCTATGAAGAGTGATGGTTGTTGGAAGATGATTTGCATTTACTATGTATTAACTAGGGGATTGAGCCATAGTTATCAGTTTTATTGATAGAACAGGACAGTTATTTAATTAGATACAAAAATGTATTGAACAAATTATGTATTTTTTTCTGTACAAACTAACTGCAAACAACTAACTTTTTTTTCTCCTCAATGATACATGTTGTTTGAAATGCCTTGAATAATTTCTTCAAACAATTTTTATTCTATTGTAATCAGGTTTGGTATGATATTCATAATGAAACTTATTGAACATATAGAAATATGTCTTTTCACTAACTGAGTATGATACTTACAATCAAGATTCTGGTACACATACTATTGTAAATACAAAATCTCCTCTTTGAAAAAGTTCTGCAATATTTCCATAACATTTTCAATTTCTTCAAACATTCTTGCCAGTAAAATATTCACAGGGATATTTCCAGAAGCAAACTTTACATAGGTGAAGTTGGTGAAATTAATTAATTTAAATGGTCATTGAAGTATTTGTGGGTTGTTAGTGTTTTTTTAATTGCCCATCTATCTTGACATGTGTGAAGTGTTCTGTTTGTTGTCCTGGGTGTAGCTCTTGAGCTTTAGAGGAGAGAGTATTAGATAAGGGCTGAATTTGGGGCTTGTGTTGGTTGGTACTATCTGAAAAAATATTTTTGTTCCCATCTTTGGTGAGCAGAAAATTCAGACGTTCCACATTGACCTTAAATTAAATTGGCTCTTCAGTAAGCCTGATAGATATTTTCAACTCAGAAGACAAAAATTTCAAAGGACTTTACTCAATGTCAGTTTTTCTTAATTGAAAGGTTCCTGTTAATTGCTAGCTTAAGCCTAGGGAAGATATATTTTTTTCAATAAGGGCAAGGCAGACCTTAAATATTAGGAAACTATCTAGCAGAGCCAATTGTACTAACTGCTTACTCTACTAGGAATCAGTGGATTTGGAATATATTAATCAGTACATTCACCTGCTATGGTAATACGGGTGTGATGACATATGTTAACACTTGAACAGTTATCCAGAGAAAGCAACACCATTAACACTTTTTACTATGGCCCTGTGCCATTATTCCCAATGAAAATTCTCACAATCCATGCACTATGCAGAATGTATGTGTTCGCTAGCGTGCTGTTCTTTACCACACTAACTAGAGGTTAGGTCTCACTCGTAAGGAATTCAAGGTGTCCTAGAAAACACTAGGAAACAGCTGCTTCTGTCTCCAGGTTTCAGACTGTTTCATACATCTGGATATTAATTAGGATATAGCACAGTGGTTCTCAACCTCATTGGACTTGACATACCCCTCCATTAATTTTGTGACCTGGGTGGCACCCAATTTCAAAAACTATATTACAGCATCTACACATGCAATTAATGTGCATGAATAAATAAGCTCTGGATTTTATTGCTCCAGGGCCCTGCGTCTTCACATATACCCAGGAGCACAGGATGTTGAGCTGGGTCAGAGCAGAGGGGCTGGAAAGTGAATGTGGCTCAATGTGCTCTGGAGGGGCTGGCTGGGGCACAAGGGCACTTCAGCACAGGGCTAGTCAGCAGGCAGCCCGCACACTGAAGTACCCTTGAGGCCCAGCCAGCTGGGGCAGTGTCTACACATGTGCTGCTGCAGAGTAAAGGGTTACAGTTTCTCAGAAGTCCTAACATTGTACATGGTAGAGTGAAGGCTATGTTAATACACTGTGAACCTATACCTTCAGGCACTTTCACTGTACACCTTCACCTTCCTTTGCTCCACAGAAGGGTTACAGTTTTTAGCCATTTTGGTCTACAGGCAGAAGTATTCTGGGTTCTTGGTAGAGTCCATATCTTTTATTAGACAAATGAAATAGTTGCAAAATCATGTCTTTATTTGCAAGTTTTCAGGCTCACGCAACCTCTCTCAGGCAAAGGAGAATGCACAGATTGTAACATTTTTCCCAGGTAGAAATAAAACCTCATATTGCACAGGAGCATAGAAAGATGTTATGGGTTCCTGTGACAGGAGTATCAATATTGGAGCCTTTCTGAGAGTGGCTCCGCCCTCCTGTAATGGGCCAACCACCTGCTTACTCACCTGCCACGCCTTGATCTTATTTGATTAGAAGATGGTTGTAATCAGCGGGAGGCTGCCCATTTTTCCGCGCCCCGGTGACAGGGGGCGCTACCTGCAGCTCCTTTTCCTCCCCTACACCGCAGCCCAAGCCTCGCAGATGGAGTTGACATGGTTTAACCTGGGCCTTATTGTTTTCTGGCCCTCCACTTTATGCCCGGGGCTCCTTGCTGCCCCCTTCTATCTCTCGTTCCGGGGCTTCTCCCTACTGCCCCCTCTCGCTTCGGGGCTTCTGGGCTGGGGCCAATGCACCCCCTAACAATGCTGCGCCCTCTCCAGTGCTAGGAAGCCCCACGCTACTGTGGAGCTCCTATGAGGCCTCCTCCATCCCTAATAGCCTCACCCGGTCCTCTGGTCAAAACAGTAAACATAAAACATAAAGCCCCTGGGCTACAACATAAAAAGTAGACCGTCCGGTCGAACAAAAATCTACTCCCTACTAGAAAGTGAGGGAGCAGGGGAAGAAGGGCTCCACCAACCTCAGCAGTGACCAGGGGATGCTCTCATGGCCAGAGTCCTCCCCTCTGTCTGTCTGAGCTGAGTCCCTACTCCCATGGCTGCTGGAGAGGGACTGCCTTCCTGGCCTCCTACCTGGGCTTAAGAAGGGATGAGCCCTGCCCCTTCCTGGTCAGCTGGTTTTACCAGTTGTCCCAGCAACCAGCACCTGTGCAGCCCTGGTGACTGGCAGCTGAGCCTCCCCCTTTCTGCCACTAGGGGTCTCCCCAGAGCAGTCTCTGCTCCCAGGCACAGGGCACCTGAGTGCACAGTGACAGTTCCCCAGGGCAAAAATTCATTTTGTGCAAATTAGGCGCAAATAAAAGTTTGGAGCAATCTGTTTACCTTCAAGGTGTCTAATGGCAAGTAGGATGTTGATTTTTTTCTTCCTTGTTGGTAAGATGTTTTCTATTTTTTCAGGAGAGAGGTTGATGGAATGAATCTTCTGACTGAAGTAGTTCTGTTGTGTAGAGGTTGTTTTCCAGGTATGCAATTCAGCTTAAGCAAAAGGCTGGAGAAGTAGTGGAATTATCCTAGCCTGTAGACCAAAGGTAGTACTTGTATTTACAAGTAGAATTTACAAGTACTATCCTGCTGCAGAGTTCATTAGTTTACTCCAGCGTAATAGGGGTGCACCTAACATTTACTGCACAGCTAATTAGTCTACTGCATAGTAAATATCTCATGTAGATGCACTCAGTGCTTACCTCCTTGCCTTGCTTCTTTGCAGTGGAGGTGGGGAATCATCTAGGTAGAGGCAAGCTTGAGTCCCAGCACCCTGGTTGAAAATCACTGATATAGTAGCTGACCCAGATCCTTGGGTCTGGCCAAAATATGCTTGGACAAAGACATGGAAGGGAAAACAAATATGAATTTGGTCTTGGGACTTGTTCTGGCTTGAAGTAAGTTTTCAGAAGCTTTGGGCTTTCTGGGATAAAATACACACCAACCATATCCCTTCTCAACTGAAAATGGCCCTTGTACTTCAGATTGGCAAAGTTGGGTCATTTGGTATAGGCTTGAAGACCCTGTTTTCCAAGTCTTGTATTATCCTTTTAAGAGGGCCAAATTTTCTTGGTGTTGTATTTGAAATTTATCTTGGCCTACAGCACTTTGGGCCTTGTCACTGCCACAAAATTTAGGAGTTCTGCATCAGCTTTTTTTTCCATGCTGGGAGGCTAGTGTTTTGCCACAGAAAATTGCACAAAGTAATCACGGTCCAGTTGTGTGAGAGCAAAGGAGGGTGAAGGTGTACAGTGAAAGTGCCTGAAGGTATAGGTTCACACTGTATTAACATAGCCTTTGTTCTACCATGTCCAATTTTAGGACTTCTGAGAACATCGGTGTAAGAGTTCAAACTATTTACGTTGATGATGCTGGACAGATTTCAGCACTATGCAGGTTTCAAGCACAAGGTTTGCGCAGTGCATATGTCACACATAAGCAGTGCCTAGATACACAGCTGGCCCCCAGCGCAGTAAGGGATGCTGATCAACTGAGGTGCACAGCAGTACCAACAGTATAGGGAGTCAGGTGACCCAGACCATATGCACTCTAACTTCTTCTCAAACAGCAGAAAAATGTTGGAATATTTGACCATGATATTAATCACAACATTACTGAATTGCATTGGTTTTGCTCAGCTAGGACTAAAATGCAGTCTTGGATTTTCCACTGTAAATTTCATCTAAGGTCCAGTTTTGTAATCCATACTTAGTGATGCCTTGATTTCAGTGGCATAGGTTATGACTGGGATAATGCACTCTGTGGGAGAATAAGCACATAATTGGAGGCTGTGTGATGTGATGGGACTGGGGTGAGGGTGCATGAGATTAAGAGGAAGCTGCTTGCCCAGTGCAGCTCCCAGCCTTCAGCATGTGAATGGAGCTTCCCACCCCTCCCAACAAGCCAGTTGGCAATGCTGAACTGGCTCATGGAGTGTCTTACTTTGTTGCTGGTAACAGCCACAACAAATTACTCCCATCCCAAAGCTAAGGGAAGCTATGGGGAAGTTGCAGCTCAGAATGGGAGTCTCCTGGGGCTGCTCTTGGGTTAGTATATTCTTGTACAGGGCTATTTAAAAGGGCCTCATTGAGCCTGGTGGAACTGAACAAAATCTGGTCAATAGTCCTGTTGGGCAGCACGTTACAGTATTTACCTTTCACTTGCTGAATTTGCTGAAAAAGCCTAAAAGTCTGCTACCTATTTTACAGCCCAGCAAGCATTGACTTGTAGAGTTTTAAATACTCTGCATAGTTTTCCAGTATAAAGTCTCAGCTGCTCTGTGGTGTTATGGCTGCTGTTTTGACACTAGCTCAATTTGGCATTGAAGCAACTGCTTTGAAGCCAGTGTTTGGAGTGGACAGACAAAACAACAGTAGCCTCAGAGCTGAGATTTAGATTGCTGGAGTGTGGGAGACACTTGTGCTGAGAGTCCCCAGATGCCTTTGTGGAACAGATGTAATTAAGAAAAGCTGAGGGCCCTATCTTGACATGAGTTAATTGTACATAAACTTCCTTATCCAGGCACTCATTTCAAGAGTGTACATCCCCAAATACAATAGGTGGACCAGAGAAACAAACAATTTAATTCCTGTTTCTTTACTGTAGTGCTCTGCACCAGGGAAAATAGTTATGAATACAAAATCCATCTGCCTTCTTCATGTTCTGGATATCTAATATTTATTTTTAACTAGTCTTTGGCCCAGTAAACTAGAGCAGTCAAGCACATACTTTGCTTTAAGTACATGAATAATCTTATAACTACTGCTTGTTAGTATAGCATATAAGCATGTCCATAAAGTCAAAGGAACTGAGCGCACACTCTGTTAAAGCATATATTGAAAAGCTTTGCAGGATCAGGGTATCAGATCACTGTATTCTGCTTCCCTCTCTGCCCTGGTTTAGCAGTGAGCTAGTGATAAGAAGTAAGGCTGTGTGAAGCTTTGGTCACTGATTCAGTTACCAGGAGATTCAGCCTGATTCGGTGGCCAAATCTCCACATCCAAATCGCATCAGGAGACCTATAATCTCTCCAAATCAAATTGGAAGCCTCTGATCAATTCAGAGAGATTGGGTGATTCGGTCATAAACACAGTTTTTTCTACATACCTCAAGGTACCAGTTGGCTTGTGAATGCTGAGATGGTGGGGTGGATGGAGCATCCCACAGGAGCACAGCAGATCCCCAGCATGCTCGGTGGTAGACCCAGAAGTGGACCAGAAGCACTTCTGGTCCACTTCTGATGCCAGGTCTTCTGCGGAGTGTGCAGGGGGCTTCCCCTGTCCCCCCCTGCTGGCTTGGTGACTGGTGCCTCCTGGGTCTGCGGGGGATCACCTGGAGTCCCCCCATGGCTGATTGTCAATCCTGGGAGTGCGGGGGTCCCCCACATGCTTGGCAGTGAACCTGGAAGTGGACTGGACTGGAAGTACTTCCCTACTGGCCTCTCCATGCTCCTGTGGGACACTCTACCTGCCCCACCATCTCAGTTTTCATGAGCCATGCCTGATGCCTTGAAGTATGTAGAAAAAACATATAAAGCTGTGTTTATGACTCCAAATCAGAATCAAATCTTCAGATTTGGATTCAGCTGAACTAAATTGGGACAGTGATCTGAATCAGTGAATTGAATCATTGTCCATTGAATTGGGCTGAATCCAAATCTGAATTGAATACAAGCCCACTTCACACACCGCTAATAAGAAGGGTAGGGACAGAAATTACACAAACCAATTGCACCTAAGTGATCAGAAGCTGGTCTAAACCTCTAACAGAACAGAAGTTCAGTGCACATAGACCAGTTTCAGAATGGCAGAACCTGGTTAAGATAGACTTGGATGGATGTAGAACAAGGGTGGGCAATTCTTTTGGCTGTAGGACTGCTTAATGAGCTTTGGCGAGCTGTCAAGGGCCACAACAGTATCCCTGCCCCTTGACAGGTGCCTCATCCCTTGGTCACCATCTTGGGACTGGAAGTTACAGCCCTAGCCCCTGACCTTTGCCATTGGAAGTCTCTGCAAATACTCTGGGGCGGGGGGGCGGTTGCTCTCTTGGAACCAGAAAACCCCCCAACAAATCATATTGTAGATGGGTGTTGGCTACCTGCTCCTTTTCCCCTCAGGATTCACCTGCCGTGACTAAAGAGATGGTAAAAGATTGATGTTAATCTTTAAGGAGAAGGGGTGAGAAGCAACAGACTACCCAGGTGTTAAGTTCTCCCAAGTGCCTGTCTTTATTGGAGTTGATACAGTGTAGCAGACAGCGCTAATTGCCTCATTAACGCAAAAGCAGCTGTTCTCCCACTTGGCTGATTGCAGCTTCCCTACTGATCCTCTCCTGATTGTGGCTGTCTCCCTGTCATTCTGATCGGGGAAGCCGGTTGTTTCTGGGCTCTTTTCCCTGAGGCAGCATTCCCAGACTCTCAGGGGTCTTACCAACCACCTGCTGTCTACCTCCCTCTGAGTGAGTGTCCCTAGCCTCACCAGTCCAGCGTCGGCCTCCTGCGCCCCTGCTCATGGTGCCTTCCGTCGCTCCGCCAGCACCGTGTCGACCAGCTCTCCTCCTCTCCAATGCACCGAAGGCAACTGCTTGGTCTCTGGCTCTGCCTTTTACATATGGCAGTGGCCATAATCACCCTCATCCTCTCCCGGTGTGTCAAACCCCACACCTGGCTCCCCTATTTACCTGTGTCCTGGGTTTACTTAGTAACAGGGCTGTTGCCCAAGCCCCTGTTACCCATATACTAAAAGTCCACCAACTACTATAACATATTTTAAGTTGGGGTCTGGGGGGTTCTCTCCTCTCCCCCTCAAGCCACCTTGCAGGGCCAGCTGTACAGCGCTGCGCCCTGTGGGTCTCTGTCTCTGTCCCACGGAGGGGAGGGCAGAATGAAACCCCATTCCCCAAGCCTTATCTCTGCCCTCCACCAAGCTGTGGTCTGCCTAACTGGGGGGACCTCTGTGCAATGGCGGGGGGGGGGGGTTACCCCCATCCCCTTGTGGTCAGGCTGCCTCCACAGAAGGAAGGATTGAGCCCGACTGCCCAGCACAAGTCCCTTGGGTTGCTCAGGAGGTCTGCACCAGGCAGTGGGGCCCAATCATCCCCTCTATGGAGTGCTCTCATCCTTGCTGCCTGATGGAAACCTCCCAGCTGCCCTGTGCATCGTGCCAGAGCCCGGCACCAGCCGGGATGTGCTGGGCAGCCCAGGGGCTTGTGCCAAGTCGTGGGCCCCACTGGTACATCCAGTTTTGAAGTACCAAGTACAGTCATATTTAGTCAATCACAAAGTAATGCTCCCTGTTTTCTTTTTCGAACAAATATTATTGAAAAAATATTAACTTTGCATGGGAAATATATACATCATAGCTGAACACTCAAGTTATTTTCAAGTCTCCCTCTCAATTAATAACCCTTTTCCACTGGTGAACGAGGGCATGTATCCTGCCATCAAAATTAAGTGCTAAGCACCTCTCTTGATTTTAGTCCTTGTTCATTGTATTTACACTTAAAATGTTTTCATACGTTCTAGGGACCAGTGAGAAAAATGCACTGCCCTTAGATAAAGAATGCCTTTCCTTCCATTCATAGAATAAATGTGCATTTAATGACAGAATGTCATTACAAATTGCAAATAAAGCATCAGTGAATACTGGCAATGATCTGTCCATGTTAGTGGGCAGTTAGTTTCTGGCTTCCACACCTGTTATTTCCTTATAAATCAAAGCTGTACAGAATTTCCGTAGTTGGGATGAATGATCCCTTTGTTTGTTGCTTTCTAAGAATTCTGGATAAATAATATGATGCTCTGAATCATTTCCAGAACTTTCCAACAGAAATTACCCTTTGTTTCACTATCTGAGGATTTCACTGGTGTGTGCAGTCCCTCACCTGTATTTCACTTCATGTCTTGTGTTTTCATGTTGTGCTTTACTAGACATTCAGACACTTGCTGGTTCTATTCTTCGTCATTTTTTTTGTAGGCATTCATTTGTTCTATCAAAAATGTGGTTCTTTTTCTGACTTGACCAACTGAAGGAAAAATTCATCCTTAGTGGAGGAGTGACATGAAATGCAGGGGAAAATTTGGTCCATTAAACCTGTAATTTTTAAAAGACAGGCATCAAACAAAAAGCTTTGCATTAAACTTCCTTGCATGTACAAAGCTAACCCCTGTAGTCCTTTTATTCCCAAGCACCATTTCCATTAGCTTAGTAATACATATCTAGAAGTTATAGCTACTGTGACTCTTTTTACCTGACAGTGAATATTCTTAGCCAAGTCCCTTGCTCCATCAGTTTGATCCTGCTTTAGACTATTACACCATATATATTTCTCTATAGCTCTATCTTCTCTTCTAGCTATTGATTCATTACAAATGCAGAATAAACACTTTCCAACCACACACAAAACCCATAATGTGAAGAAAACAAGGTATTAGTTCACTCGGGATACTTTAGACATTTTTTCTTATTATAATGTGTGATCATGTACACAAAAAAATGAGGGGTTATGAGGGTGAAGGGAGTGAAACCTTCAGTTACGAAGTGATAGTCACTCAGGTATGGATGGGTGAACACTGGGTTTCTTTTTCATCTCATTAGCAGTGAGGTGTAGTACCCTCAGGACTGGTGCATGCCCTCCTGTTTCAAAGGGTGATACTGATGAGGCAGCTGCTGCTGGGTTCTCTGTTGCTGGGTTTCTTGTGTAATTCTACACCAGCTCAAGTGTATTTGCCTGATTGCAGCAGGAAGATTTTCAACTAGGCTACACTCATTTTGCACGGGTGTTAAATAAGTACAAACACGAATGGCATTTGGGCTCTAAGACTGCCTTATTGATGGCTTAAAACAGGTCAGTTAGCCTGTCCTGATGAGTCTTCCCTGGATCTGTTATATTGGAACTGGAAGATTAAACACTGCAATGGGCCATAAAAAGGTCTTGTATTGATTGAATTGGACACAAGGTAGAAAGAGCTTGAATAACTTTAGTTGAGAATCTGACACTTGCCTTAGCCCTATAGTTGCTCCTGCCATTTTGTTGCTTCTTATGTAATGGATACAATAGATACACAGAATACATCCACTGACATTGTAACAACACAGCCAGAGCAAATGTTACACCCCATATAATGGCTGTGTAGCTGTAATAGCTTTGCAGCTATCAATATTTTTGGAGAAAGACTGGAAACTAGTTCTTGCAAATAATGCAGGAGACAGGGGAGTGACTTTTGCTTGTTTGTTTTTTGGTTTGTTTTTTAAAATTAAATGATGTTTTCAGGCTTTTGATACCAAAAGCCCAAAGTTATTGCAAAGTGGGGAGCCCTGAGCCTGCAGCAGGCAGCCCGCATCTGCCCCCTCCATGTGCTGCCTATGGGGAAGGGAGAGCCAGGCTCCATGCTTCACTCGGCCGCAACAGCCACTGCCTCCCATGGGTGGCAGCTGGGGCTTGGATGCTGCTGTGGGGGACAGTGGGCTGCGGACCTGCGTCCGTGGCCACATAGCCCTGGCAGCTGGGAACCCCCTCTGGGCAGCAGGTAGGGAGTGAGGGGTACCAGCAGGGCTGTGGGTCAGGAGTGAAGGGTACTGGCAAGGCCAGGGGGCTGTGGGTAGGGGGTAGGGAGTCAGGGGCACCTGCAGGGCTGGGGTGATGTGGGCCAGGAGTGAGGGGCTATGGCATGGGCAGAGCACCTGTATAATGGGGGGTGGGGACAATGGGGAAAAGCTACAGTTGAAGCAGAGGGGCCAGGGGGAGCTCTCATTTTCCATGATAAAAACTCCAGAATCAAACACCAAATTGTATAGGTATTTAGAATGTATTTTATTATAGTGATTGAAGCACTGGTAGGCTTCCAAATGTCTTTAAAATTATAAATATATATCAATAAAACATTGTGTTCAACTGATACCTATATATATAGTGGCATTTCATTTTAATCATGGAAAAACATGGATTCTGAGGTTTTTAATCAGACAATCTACTATATTTTTTAATCAGAGAATTTATGATTTTTAAACAGTGAAAACCAGGATCCCTGGTGATAACTGGTTAGCTTGCCTGTTATTGTTTAGTGTGGGATAGGGTGCAGTCTGGCAGGGAAGTGGGGAAGGTAAGCCATGCAGTGCCCCAGCAGGAATTGGAAGGTGGCACGGCTGGCAGGAGGGAGGGAGAGGAAAGGGGTGGAGGGAGGGGGACTTGTACTCATAGCCTATGAGGGAGGGAGGGAAAAGAGGAGGAGTGAGGGGGACTAATATCATAGACTATGAGGTTAGAGAAGAAAACAGCAGGTGGCCTAATGACTCATCAATTAAGCCATTAGCTGCTCCTTCACAGGTGCTACCTCTCTCCTAGCATGGGGCTTCATGTGGGCTGGGTTGTCTGGGTAGGCTTGCTACCACCTCCTCCTTCCACCCCATCAAAAGGCCCCCAGGACCAGCTCCCAGCAGCAGCTGTGTCCAAGCTGCTGTGTTATTGGTTAACTTTTTAACCTATATAATTAGAGAAGGTTAAGTGGATAACTTTTAAAATGATATTTACATCTCTGTTGGGAGTGATTAAAGTTAGGCTCTCAATTTAATATTTAGGTACCTAAATAAAGTATTCAGAGTACCATGTGTACCGAGCAACCTCAATTCTCTTTGACTTTAGTGCTTGTATTACATTTGATAGTTTTGTGGGTATTTCCTATGGACCAGAACATTTTTCTAGACCCTTATTGGCTTAATTTCTAGGAAATTCTGTGGGACTTTCACACAAAGAAAGGCATACTGGAAAAAAGGGACTTTCGTAGATAAGAGTAGTGTAGATTTGCTGCTCTATATGTGGTGCTCAGAGAGTATAGCAGCGAAAGTGCTAGAAAAGCATACATAAATCACTTAGATTCCATTGGATTTGATAGCTGTAAAATAAATTGCATTGCAAGAGGCAGGCTAGCTTTTTTGTATGGTGGCTGGACTCCTTAGCCAGTATACACAATGAGAAAATCCAGATCAACCTACAGTTAAGGGTTTTATAAAACTTTCTTTTCCGCATGCCTTGACACACCCTATTTTGAGGTGGGAGTGGAAGTGAAACCCCTGGAATATCTCAAGGAAGACCATTCTTGTGGTATTTCCATCCCAGCCAAAAAAAGGAAGCACTGGAAATCTTGCAAAAGGTGTGGGGGGAGTGGGAAGCAAACTGTTCTGGACAAATTGCCAACCCAATTGCCAAACCAAAGGGATTTGAAGAAAATTCTGAATGTTTCAGAACTTATCCAAACCAAGCCATTAGACCTTCATTTATTATTCATTATATTGCTAGACTAGAGCTACCTCAGCAGCGCTGTCATTGAAGAGGCTTCTACATATGATGTATTTCAAAGAGGCCCTTTTGAGGGCACAGGACCAAGGTATTCTGAAGCTTGGAAAGTGCAACAAGAGGCCAGTCTGGCGAGGTAGTGATCTCCTCACTGAGTTGAAACTAAAAAAGAAGGCCTATAAAAATTGGAAACTTTGTCATAGTACTTGGGGAGAATATAAGAATATCATATACCACTATCAATATCAACACACCTGCAGGCATCGTTTTAATGTGAGCCATCAGTGTGATGCTGTAGCCAGCAGGGCAAACAATACTCTGGCATGCATCAACTTACGCATTTCATGTAAAACCAAGGAAGAGTACTGTATCCAGTTCTGGGTGCTGCACTTCAACAAGGATATGGAAAAACTTGAAAGAGTCCAGAGAAGAGCCACCCACCTGTATTATTAGAGACTTGCAAGGCAGACCATATGAGGAGAGGCTGAGGGACTTCGTCCTCTTTAGCCTAAAAATGTGAAGGCTAAGAGGGGACTTGGTATTAGCTTACTGCTACATCAGGGGAATACATCAACAGCTCGGTGAACAACTGTTCACCAGGGCACCCTTGGGGAAAGTCAGGAGTAATGGCCACAAACTCCTGGAAGACTGTCTCAGGCTTAACTCTAGGAAAAACTTCTTCACAGTCAGGATGTCTAGACTGTGGAATAAACTCCCCCAGAGGTGGTGCAATCACCTATCCTGGAAAATTTCAAGGGGAGACTGGACAGTCACCTTGCTGGGGTCACCTGACCCCAGTTGTCTTTCCTGCCTAGTGCAGGGGGGCTGGACCTGATGATCTTGCAAGGTTCCTTCCGGTCCCTAACAATCTATGACTCTATGAATCTATATGGGCATGCAAAGATAAATTTGGAAGGCCAAAGTATGATTTGAGATACAAGTGGCAAGGGATATAAAAGGCAATACAAAAAGATTCTAGAAGTATGTCAAGAGTAAGAGAAAGATCTAAGATACTATAGGTCCTTTACAGAATGCAGAAGGCAGTCTAGGTACAGATGATGCAGAGGAGGCTGAACTATTTTATGACTTTCTTCGGTCTTCACAAATTGGAGCAGCTATCAGATGACAAGTATAGTTGGTAGCAAAGATAGGAAAATGAACAACCTAGAGTAGTGGCAGCAGAGTTATTGGATTACGTAGAGAAGATAGATACTTTCTTATCGGCAAGGCTGCATGGGATAAACCTAAGGATACTGAAGAAATTGGCAGAAGTAATTTTAGAGTCATTAGCTATCATCTTTGATAACTTGTAGCAGTTAGGTGAATCCATGTATGCCTGAAAAAGGACCAATATATCTTTGAGAAAGGGAAGAAGAAGGATCTAGGGAAGTGCAGACCAGTCAACTTGACCTGTACATTTAGAAAGATCATGGAACAAGTTCTCAAGGAGTCTGTTGATTTCATGATAATTGTGAAGCACCTAGAGGACAGCAAGGTGATCAGGAACAGCCAGTATGGATTCACCAGGAGCAAATAATGCCTGATCAACCTGATTTTCTTCTATAATAAAGGACAGGTTCTGTGGATGAGGGGGCAGTGGGAAAGAAAGAGCCATAGATGTAATCTATCATGACTTTAGAAAGGCCTGTGACACCATCCCTCTTATTTTCATTAACAGGCTAAGGAAATACAGATAAAATCAGAGTATGTAAGGTGGATACAAAACTGGTTGGATCATTGTTTTCAGCAAGTAGTCATTAACGACTCAGTGTCCAGTTCAGAGGAGGTATCTGATGAGGTTCCTCAGGCATCATTCCTGGGTCCGGTATTGTTTAATATTTTTATTCTGATTTTGATGGTGGGATTGAGTGTACCCTTAGCAAATTTGTGGATGACACCAAGTTTGGTGGAGTTTCAGATACTTTGGAGGGTCCAGAAAAACCTGAACTGGCAGGAGAAATGGTCCACAATCAAGCATCTAAGATTTAACAAGGACAAGTGCAAAGTCCTGCACTTGAAATGGAATAATCTTATTCATACAGACTGGGGAATGATTGGCTAGGCTGCAGTACTGCCGAGAAGGATTTGGAGGTTAAAGTGAGAAGGACCGGGGGGGGGTGAGGGGACATGGGGTAGGTGTAAGGGAGGGTCCAGCCCAGCTCAGTGGTACCTTTGCTTTCCTGGTCCAGTGAGTTGGCTCTGTCCTGCTGGCCCCTGCCTCAGGGGCTCTGGCCCCTTGAACCCC
>NW_017728914.1:5913177-5966015 GCF_001723895.1 Crocodylus porosus
CCCCCCGCTGTAGAGAAGCCAGGGAAGGCAGCAGTTCCCCCTGGCACTGAATAAAGCTCAGGGCCAGGTTAATGCACAAAGATGGGCCTGGGGAGGTGGCTGCCACTGCTGCCTCTACTACATGGGACCCTGGCAGTACGGGGAGGGGAAAGCTATTCTGCCCTGCCACTGCTGCTGCTCCCCCAACTGGCCAACCAACCTGCTTCTCTCTTTAAATTGCCCCCACACTCATCCTTCCATGGAGGTGTCATATGGTGGCATTTCATTGCAAATTGCATTTTTTTCTGAAAATCACTGGCCCCAGGTGGCAAAGCCAGCCTCCTGTCATCTGGCAGGCAGATCAGGGGCCTGCACCCCTGGGGGCAGTCCTGGGGTTGTGGGTGGGTCCCCAATCTGCCTACCAGATGACAGGAGGCTGGTGCTGTAGGCTGGGGCTAGCGGCAGCACTGATCTTCTTGGCACTGGATACGGAATAGCCTAGGGGTGAAACATCAAAATAGCATCCAAACAGTGATACAGTTTTAATGAAATGAAGTGGAACAGTGCTTTTGAAATGAAACAAAACTTGAAATGAAATACTGTTCCATCAAAACCTCAAAATGGAAGCCAAAGTGGAATGGTGCTGTTTCTCACAGCCCTAATAGTCTTAAATGCCTGAAGGATGATTAGAGAGAGGACAGAGATGGACTTTTCTCTGTGGCTTTAAAGGACAGGACTAGGAGCAATGGCTTCAAACTACAGCAGAGGAAATTTAGGGCACTGACAGATGTGCAGCTCCCTACTGTAACTCATGGGGCTTTACAGAAAGTTACAGTGAGTTACAGTGGTTCCCTCCTCCCCCAATCCAACTGATGTTCATTGTTGGGTCAGGGGGGTGGGGGATTGGGCTCCACTTTGAAGCCAGTCTAGGAGGAGCTGCATGTCTGCAGCCTCTCTCCACTAGCCCTGGCCCTCCAACCTCCCAGCACTGGTGCTGTCTGCAGGATAGAAGGGGGAGAAGGGAGGGGAGGGATCTCCAGACTGGGGTTTGCCCAGCCTGTGCTGGAGTGGTGAGCGGGGATTGGAGCCAGACTGGAGATCACTCCCTTCCCTTCACCCCACTTCCATCCTGCAGACAGCACTGGGTGTGGGGTTCGGCTGCAGCTTCCCACGATCAGGCAGAAGCAGCACTCTGCTTTGGAGTGCCCTCATATGAACCCTCATTACATGAATGTTAATTTGTCACACCACTGGGCACTTTTAAAGTGCTCTTCAGCTATGCACTTCTGTCAGGGCATGGTTGTAGAGTGCTTTCAAGGGTCCTATCACGTAACAAATCTCACTTCTATCACTGTCTTTAGGTTGGAGATTAGGAGTAACTCTGACTATGAGGTTAGTCAATCATTGGAACAAGCTACTAAGAGAAGTTGTGGAATATTTGTCCTTGGAAATTTTTAAGAGCAGGTTGGACAGATGCTTGGCTGGGATGCTTTAGTCAGGGATGACCCTGCCTTAGCAGGGGGCTGGACTAGATCCTGTGAGGTCCCTTGCAGCTCTGCTTTCCTTTCATTCAATAACAGCCTGAAGTTGCCAAACAGAATGAACTACTTCTCCTGTTGCTGTGAAGAATATGCCTTCTGCCAAATGCAAACAGTGAGTAAACAAACTCATTCTTGAAAAGAGAGGATTAAGAAAAGCAGAATAATAAAGCCCATGGTGCCAAAAATGGCCTTACTGGTTTGAAACCTGTTTAAAAATTATTCAGGCTCTTCTGATTAGAAAACCATGCCATGTTGCCATCAAGTTTACTACTTCTGTTTCTTTGACTTATCCAGCCACATTGTAGCTGCTAGGATGCATGGCACTCAAGCTAAAAACAAACAAACAAACAAAAAACTGGAGGAAGCATTAACTTCAGATGACTCTCCTTCCATCTCCTCTTTTGCTGAGCACACAGTTAAAGCTTCAAATCTAGTCCTGCTGTATTGTCAAGAGCAACTCAGAGCACACCGAATAGCAAACAAAGATCGTAATGATTTTCTGTGCAAAAATTAATCGAAGTGCAGTGTGCCACTGACAACAGGACTGATCAACTGCTATTGGCATTAATAGTATTTTTGCTATTGAGGTCAATAGTGGTAGAAACAAGAGTTGTAGGGCTATAGCTCACTGCTGAACCAACTGTAGGAGATACCACAATGTCCTGAGCTGCTTGCTTTGAGAGTGAATGAATGAGCATCCAAGAACAGACATAATCATCCAGTCATATCAACTTTGTTGCTGCTGTTGATAGAATGACAGAGCAAGTGGAGGAAGGGGCTGTTTTTGGAGCCAAATGTTGAGGGGGTACTTTTCTTAATCCTGAGGTCCAGATTTTTAACCATAACTAGCTTGAGACAGCAGTGAACATGACCTGTCATTGGCTAACTCAGCTGTAGAATCTCTTTGCATCATGTTGGCTAATTCAGCTCTTCAAGGTAAACTTCAAATAGGCTATTATTTCTAGGAAAGACCAGACTTTGGAAGGCTGCTAAATGCAACTTTACTTGAGGAGCTAATGTGGAGCTCCCACAGGGAGTTGGAAGCACTTCTCATACCTCCTGGTGGCACCTGTATTTGTTTTTAGAAATGAACAAACTACAATTATGTAACACACCAATTGGATTTATGAAACAAAGCAGTCCTATGGTAAAATAAAATGATATAACAGCTCTACAGGTTGGATTCTTCTCTGTTTTTTCTCTTGTTTTCTTCTGCTCCTCAGTGTGCAGAGCACTTTCTTTTCAAGACTGTAATTTCCCCCCTATTTTTTCACCCCTTGTAAAATCATTCTGTTTTCTCGCCCTTCAGGGCAGACATTTATCTTCATTGTTCCCCCATTTTCTTTCTTCCTTGTTGCCTCCCAGTTGCAGTATGTTCTGTACAATTATCTCTTCACCTCTTATTTCTCTCCTAAACAAATGTTGTGAATCTTTCTCCTCCAGTCCTTTCTCTTCTTTGTTTACACATTTTTATCTCTATCATGTTTGTCTTGGGGCTGAAACAGAAACAAGACTCACTTTCCAAATGGAACTAATGAGTAAGGAAGAGGATAGTGGAAAAGGAAGTTTGATACTATTACCCAACAAATGTTGGGGACACGGTACCCGTAAATGTAGGAGCAATAACCTGAGGCCTCTAATGGCTCAGCTACCTGAAACAGATTGTGTCAATAAATGTTAGCTAACTATCCACTCACTACAACAGGTCAGAGCCTTGCCTCCACCAAATTTCTTATTTTTTCTAATGTGCTAGTGTCTCAGGTTGAGTCTATCACTTTAATGCTGATTCTGAGAAAAGAAGCATCTCTTGCACTGGTGCAGGATGGCACCAATGCATTGTGTGACTCTGATGCAATTAGTCTTCTGTCAAAGTGACAGTAACCAGAAATTTGTATTCTGCATTAAGGAATGGACACAGTAGGATAAAGAAAAAAAAGCCAGTTTCAGGATAATATCTGATAAGGGTATATCTGAATTAACCAAGAAAATATATTATATTTGATGCATACTACTTTGTCTATTAAAAAATATACATATTTTATACAAAGTTAATGTAGCATTCATCACCACCATAAAAGCAAGCACCCTTCTTAAGCCTCTTTACGATCAGCCTTAGTTGATCTACTGTCAACTGGCCTCCATTCAGTAGCAGTATAGCTCAACCCGTCTCATGATATAGCAAGCCTCTTTAGCCCCTATGTAGTTTTCAGATACATTGCTCTATTTTACAATCCCCCTGCTCATTTTTAAAGAAATAGCTATCTGTTCCTTCTATTTTTATCTTCTACTTGAGTAGTATATACCTTATATTTCATCTGTGACTGGTAGTTCCACAGAGATCAAGGCCCTTGTTATAAGGGAAAGGTCTAGTACTGTGTCACACTACTTTTCTGTCTTCCATCGATTCCAAATCCAACAATTTCTGTCTTCATTTTCCCTTGGTAGAATATATCAATTGGCCTTCACAGAATTTTTCTGATTCTTTCTTATCTTTTTCCACTGCTGAACATGTGCAATGAACATAATTGTGGGGTGTTTTTCCTTCTGTGCGATCCTACCTCAAGTTCAGTTAGCTTTCAGTTGCTTTTTTCTGGGTTTAGATAAAATGTTCTAATAATATCCAGATCTACACTGTGCATATCTTCAGTGGCTCATTCTTCTAGCACAAGTTGGTTTTGAGTTTCCATGTAGCAGAAAGATTTTTGGTGTGCAAGGTTTAGGGGTAAGCAGAAAGTGAATGTGGAAAGAGCATTGGCTAATGCTGTGTTTAAGCCCAGTAACTTCTCTTTGCCACATTTTATATGCTACTTCTCAGACCTACGGTAATCAGGAGTAAGTTCACATGTAAAAATGACAGCATGTTTATAGCACAGGGCTAGCTAAACCTAGCTAGCCTGTGTAAAAATAGTAATGTAGATGCAGCACTATGGACATTAGTATACACTAGCAAGTGGAGTATATATCTAGGGTTTCTTGAGGGCTTGTTCTAAAGCCTGTGCCATCATATCTTCATTGCTATTTAACTTAAGTTAGCACAAATATGCCAGTGCATGCTATAATCTCAAATATTTTGCTATGTCAGTGTGCTGTTATTATTTTTCAAGGATTTATTGCTGTACTGTACTTTTATGACTAACAGAATTAGCACATTATGCCAGGTGTATTTATGGCATTTTATTATGGAGGAGCTAGTTTCACAGCTAAGGTTGCATTCTTTTGCATTTACAGAGTACTAGCAATTTTTTACTTCAGCAGACTTCCTTTTGACAGGATTTATCCAAATTGCTTTTGTCAGTTTTACAGACTCCTGGTGGCCATTAAGACAAGAATGTTAATGGTGCCTTCTTGTCAAATTAGTTTATGACCAATGTTTTTAAATAGCTAACCGTGATAGTGTTCATCTAAACAAATGTGTCTAACCTTAATTGCTTCTGAATAAATGAAATATAGCTGTGTAAAGGCTGGAGAAGATGCACATGTTATCTTTAAATCATATCCTGGGTTCCTAAAATATAGCAGAGGTAGTTTGTAAGTTGTTATGCAGTCTGATGGTCCTGTATTGCCTCATACCTTGTGGAAACAGGGCCTAGCTAGCTAAGTCATAAAATTCAGCTGGGCTAGGGAGAGGAGCAGCTATAAAATAAAGGCATCAAATGTTTATTGCAAAATACACTTTCCCTGGTAAGTTCTTAAGATAAAGTAAATAAGCAACCTGATCTAGGAACTCCTGATGGATGCCCTGGATTTATCACTTGTAACCCTAGCATCTGCTCAGTAACCAAGGATATGACCTCATTCATTTTAAAAGTTTTAAGAAGGGATTGGAAAATTACATTTCTTTCCTCACTAAAAAGGATTGTGCTTATTATTGTATTATGTAAGTGTTATTTTATATACATTACATCTTTTGACACTAGAATACTGAAAAATGTTGTGTAGAACAAGTAAATAGTACTACCATGACTGTATACTTTAATTAATTAGGACAAAGCTATCATTCAGCTAAAACAGAAAAACAAAGTGTGTTAGAAAGGCTGACAAGCAAATATCGAATAGCTTAAGCCAATACTTTCCCACAAAGGATTTCTCATTCTTAGATGAAACAGTTAACAGGGAAGTTAAATAAGTAGAACTACTAACTATATGTGAGATTTATTAAGAATCATCCTAAGCACCTGTGCTCAGTTTTATTTGACTTTTGCTGTGACAACATACCATTGACTTGACATGGAGTTTGACCAGGGGTAAGACTTGTGTCTCTTGATGCCAGTTATTTTAAGCCACACTCCTCATTGATTTCAGTTGCTCTTTTTATGGGATGGACCTCATGGTTTGCCCTGTTACTGGTTCTTCATATTACTGCTTATTGCACTTTTATTTAAAGGACCTCCATAGAAGTAGTCTGGAAAGGCTAGGGTTTTGTCACTGACTTAGTGACATAGGGAAAACTTTCCCCTGCCTCAGGCTCTGGATTGAGTGCAATGAGAACAGCAATCCATGTGCACTGTTTTGCAGAGCATGCTACCCAGCTCCCTTCTGTGGGCTATAACATTTCTGCCCTCCAGAGCACTCAAACTGCCTGTCCTCACCCTCGCTGCAGATACCTGGCCACCCTGCAGTGAGAAAACAGCAGGGAGGGCTGCAGAGAAGAGGGGACAGGTGGTTTGGCCTACCTGCATGTCCCCCAATTCCCTCTGTGGCCCCAGACTCAATTAAACCTTCATGGGCCAGATCCAACATCTTTGTAGGCTGGCTATGACCTGCTGGCTGTAGGTTGCCAAGCTGTGCTCTAGGAGCTTTCCAGAAAAAAAGGCAAGAAAGCCTGTAATGTGGACAGATAGGGTGCATCCAGATGAGCATGGTCGTGTAGTATGCGGTGTTGTGAATACGTTTGCAGCACTACATACTGCATAGTCCTGTGTTCTCTGTGCTGCAAGGACATGCTGTCCGAGCGTGCGCTGCGCTGTTTTTTTTTCCTACAGGTTTCTTTGACTCCTGGATATCTAGGAGTCAAAAAACCTGCAGAAAAAAAAATGGAGCAATGCATGTTCAGCTAGCTTGTGCTGCTGAAAAGCAGAGCTGAGCTGCCTGGAGCCTCGCTCCACTGCCAGCCAGGTTCTGCACAGCAAAATGACGATGGCTGCATCCCTGGGAGGCCCCCAGGACCCCAAGTAAGGCTGCTGGGGCCAGCCCAGTGCCCACATGTCTGGATGCACCCATAGGGCATTTAGGGAAGAAGTTAGTATAGCTTATGGTACAATTGTGCTGTTATTTAATAGGACAGGTGTCACCTTCCTCGAGCATTCCTCAGCTCTGCTGTTTTCAGTCAGCGCTTTTCCACAGAGGTTGCAATAGAAAGGGATCTTTTGGAGTTACTTGAATGTACAGAAGAAAGCAGAACACAGGAAATGCATCCTATACATAGGGGAGCATAGGTTTGTATGAATAGTGAACAAATGACAAAGACCCATGTCTGTTGTAGAGCTGAAGGGGTGGAGAGTACAGCTGTATGCAGGGGCAGGCAATTATTTTGGGCAGAGGGCCGCATACTGAGTTTTGGCAAGCCATCGAGGGCCGCATGACAGGCAGCCCAGGGCAGATAAATATTAATTTTCTAATTTTTTTAGCGGCCCCATGGGCCAGATAGAATGGCCTGGTGGGCTGCATCTGGCCTCTGGGCTGCATTTTGCCCACCCCTGTTCAGTGCAGCAGTCCCTGGTCATAGATGAGATTTTCACACTGCACTTTTATGTAAAATAATTTGTTCATTCTTGTTTGCTTGTTTATCCTTTTCTTAAATTTTGGATCAAAGCCAGTCCTGGTTGAAATAATGACATTGTCTTTGCTTTATAGAAAAGTGCATGGTGTTTTCTCCTCAGTCAGTTAGGAACAAAGGGACCTGATTCTGATCCTTGGTGTGAATCAGGAGTAACTCAGTGGAGATATGCTGGCATACAAATAGAAAAAAGAGCACTGTTGCAAAAGACACGGGCATCTTTTTTATTATATCTGCAAGCAGTACTTAATGGAAGGAGCCCCCAGTCTTTGACTGGGGCATCTATTTACTACTGCAATGCAAATATACAAATAACAAAAAACAATGAGTTCCTTTCACTCCGACTAAGAACGTTAGATACAATATATAAAACAATGATATAGATATATTTAAATATATGTACATGATGTATACAACAACACAGAGTAACTACAGATGCATTTATCTGCTGTTAGAGCTGGTTGAATTTTTCAACTGAATTTTTTTTTACCAAAACATGCAGGTGGTAAAATATTTTATGCATTTCTGTCAATGTTGATAGATGGTTTCAGTTCTAAAACAGCTAAAATATGTTAAAAAAAATAAATGTTTTGATTTTTGTCAATTTGTGCTCATGTTTTGTTTCAAAACTTACTTCAGTTTTATTAAAAAATTAAAACACTTCAGGGAGGCTTCAAGAGAAAATGAACTGTCTGTCTTAGGCTAAATAAAATGTTTCCTTTGAACCCTGAAACAACATTTTTTTCCTGTATGTTTTGGAGCTGCTGGTGAATTGAAAAACTGGTTATTCTCGCTGCTTGATCTGAAAGAGGCAAGGCATATCTGAAAAATCTCATTTTAGTTCATATGAAAAGTGAAATATTCCCCCCAGTTTTAAAGGTAGTATTGGAAAATTTGGACTTTTTAAATAGTATTGTAGCTGAATTAACGAGATGCACTGAGAATTACCCCAGCTTCTCTTCCTTACCTTTCCCCTCCCACAGTCTCCAGGCAGCTGTATCCTCATCAGAAGGCTTTCCATTTTCCAACTGTGAAGAACTTCCCAGTATAAGAGACTTTCTCCTTCCCCCCCACCACACTTTTATTGCAAATCTACTAGGAATAATAAAAGCATTCAGCTCTTATGCTGAGAGCCTTTTGACTTCAGTGTAGAAACGATGTATAAGGGACTATTTTACACCTTTTGTTAGACCCACTGAGGGATAAAAATGCTGTAAGAAGCCTCTTACAAAAGAACCATTCACACTAGTTTTCGATATTTTTCTGTTCTCAACTTGGCTACTTTAGCAAAATGGACATTTGTCTCTAATAATATTTCAGGAAAGTGACTCACATATTTGAAGAATCTTTTCAAAAAGAACTTATTTCACTAGAATAGGTGAGGGTAACTTTTCTTTTGTTTGGTATTTTAGGTAAGAAAAGAAATGGAGAGCAACAAAGGGAGAAAATGAGCCCATGCAACTGCTGAGAAATGGGAAAGCCACTTATGGATACTTAATAACTATTATGGAATATTGTTCAGTAGTTTACAACCAATTGATGAAGCCTGATTCTGAACTCCTTTAAATCTTTGTGAATTGAAAGGAACTACTGAAGTCAGATTCCATGAGGAGGAAGCTGAGATAAGATCAAAATCAGGCCAGTCTGTTTTATTTAAGAACACTTTCCTTTTCATAGCATTAGTGATTTTTTTCAAAAGAGGCACTGATGATCATGCAAACACATGTTCTGCACTCATGTGGTTGGTCTGTTTGAAGTCAATACAGCTAGCATGTTTCTAGTTGAGAACATGAAAAAGTGTTTCCAGGATCAGGGCCTGAAAAATGACCTTTACTCAGATTATAAACCCAAACACCTGTGGAGCTTCACAAAAGCCCAGCCACTTCTTCTGTCATGATGTTTCTCATGCATCATCTCAGCGTCTTTATTTTAACTAAAAATTAAAACTTTGACATGGTGGATTCAGGTTTGATCTCCTTTAGACTTACTTAACTAGCTGCACTAGGGGTTATTTCTGATTCACCTTGGTGCAAAGGATGTGAGAATCAGTCCCAATGAGAGGAATGCTATTCTGTCAACATGACCAGAAGTCCCAAAACTCATGAATTTCAGGGGATATGGGGAGGAGGAATGTAATATCCTTGAGAGATCTCCAATATCCTTTTGCAGATCTAGGACAGTCTGATCATTCAGAAAAGCCTCTACATTTTTGGAGTTTGTTTGTTTGGTTTTTTTTTTTTTGGGGGAGGGGGAGAGGGTTTGGACCAAACAACCAAACTTTTAGCGTGGCTAGGAAGAAAAATAGTGATATGTTATGAATCATTGTGCAAATGCACAGAGTAGTAATGATTTAAATTGCTGTTGTTATCATTTTCAAACTCAGAAGGCCTTTCAGAGAGAACATGCTGCTAATCAGGCCTGATTCACCTTCAGTCTGCATTACCACCATGTATTCTACTTCAAGTTACCTTTGAAGGCCAGTTGGAAAATGTCATTAATGCATCAGCCTACTCTTAAATAAGACAAGGAACCTGGAGCCTGGTACACCGACTATCCAAGCACTGTGGTGTTATTTTAGGTTCTCAGGTGAAACTCAGCCCTGGTAACCTTCAGAGTCACTAAATGCCTGAAGTACAGCCAACCTTCTTAGTAAGGTTGTGTGAAATTTCACCGGCAGTTTCATTTTGACACTGTTTCGACTTGTTTTGAGCTCGAAACAGCAAAATTGAAATGAAATAGAGAGCTTCAAAACAGCCTTGAAATGAAACGAGGCAAGTTGAAATGTTTCGAAAATTTCGAAATGTTTTGAGTTTCAAAGCTCAAGCTGGGCTTGTCTGCATGGAAACAGAAAGTAAAGAAAGGAGAGGGAGGGGGAAGGTGGGGGAAGGACTGCTTTCATTATTGACTATGTAGCTGTCATCCTTTCCTAAGGTCCTCCCAGTCCCAGTGCTTTGGGGGAGGGATGGAAAAACTGCATAAAAGGCAGCATTGTTTGAACTGCCCTGCTTTCTGCCTTGGTGTCAGTTGAGTGAGGCAGTCAGTTGACTGCCTTAACACACACACACTGCCACCCACCCATGTCACAAGTTTTGCCTGTCAGCAGCCAGAGGTGCAGGGCCCCAGAACCCCAGCACCTATCTCCTTGACAGCTGGCCGGTTTTGTGGTCTCTGCAGGGGCTAGCAGGCCTGCAGCTTTCACCCTGCTTCATCTTATCGCACACACAGTGTCACCCATGTCACAAGTTTTGCTTGTCAGCCGCTTGAAGTGCAGTTTCCCCCAAATCCCTGCACCTATCTCCTTGAAACTTGGCAGGCTTTGTGGCCTCACCAGGGGCTATCATCCCTGTAGTTTTGACCCCGCTGTGGCTTAACACATACATATGACATGAGCTTTTTACTTTTAAGACTTTGAGGTGCAGTTTCCCTGAAACCCCTGCACCTATCTCCTTGAAAGTTGGTAGACTTCATACCGTCAGAAGGGGGGCTACCAATCCTGCAAGGTTCATCCAAATCGCGCCAGAAATGACAAAGTTATAGGCTGTTTGGAGCTTCCCCATTATAGCCTATGGGCGAAACAGCGTTGAAACAGGGAAACTGTTTCGACGAAACAAAATGGAACAGCAGTTTCGAATCAAAATGAAATTCAAAATGAAATGCTGTTCTGTTGAAATGTTGAAATACAAGTCGAAATGGAACAGTGCCATTTCTCACAGCCCTACTTTTTAGCTATCAGGATTGGCTATTAAGGCAGCTGAAATTTCCAAGACTGTTCACAAAGTATGCTCAGAAGAGGGCTTTTGCTAGTGTAAATGACTTCTTGTCGTGGTTTGCTTAGTGCTTTGTTTGGCAGCCATTAGAGGACAGTGCCATGCACATGATCTGTCCAACAGGCAAGAATTTGGAGGAATCTTGGGAAGAGACAAAATGCTGGGTTTACGGACATTAGCTTTGGAATAGTTACTACAGTTCTACTACAAAGAAGTGATAAAGGGCTGATTTTTGTAGACAAAAGTAACTTGTTCATTGATGGTAGTTTATTTGGCTGTTTGTGGGACATAAGTTTTTCGCTGGCATAAGTCAACCCAAAAGAGTGAGGCCAACAGAAAATAAGACACACATATTCAGGTTTCTTTTGAGTGGTGCTATAAGAGAACAGAGGCTATTGTGATGTAGATCAAATACATTTATGTACCTGGTATAAATGCATAGACATGTTTTAAAAAACTACAGCTACAATGCAAACCTTGCAAAGCAAACTTGGAAAAACAGTTAAAAGAATGTGATAGTACAGACCTGAATCACTTCTAAAGGTGCTTCATTGTCTTTCAATGAATTTTGATTTCCTAAATCCCTTTGGCACTTTTGAAAAATCTTTCCCATAACTTTTAAACATCTGGAAAAGCCCTACATACAGCTGTTCCGTATTGTATTATAAGATAGTGCTCCCATCATGCCAGTTGTTTACACTCGAGTCATAGATTAACCAGGATTCTGTAAAATGTGTACCTTGGGGTTTACCATCAACTATTAAAAAAGGGCATTTGACTGCTTATTTGGCTTGGTATCTTACGGTATAATTTAGTAAAACTCACAACTATTGTGTGGCCTCCTGGAACTACTTAAATCCTATTGAATTCCAGTAAGATCTTCAAATACTCAGTCACTTTTACACTAAATGAAGCCAAATTATTTCCTCATCAGTTGGACTATATCTCAGAAAAGCTGTGATGCTACTGGGAAAGAAATTATTGAATGCATGGATACAGCAGACCTTAGGGAGAACTCATCATTCTTATTGTCATCTGTACTGCTCTTGAAGGTGTTCTACATAATCAATAATAGTTGGTCAGAATCATTGGACCGTATTATATTATAAAAGATTTAAGGCAAGCAGAAAAGGATGAAGGAAACTGTAATAAATTACAGTACTTGTATTTCTATGGCCCCAATTCTGCTAATACTATGAGCAAGTCTAATGCAAGGGAACATGGTTGAAGTTTCACTGTTGTCATTTCTGGATGTTCAGGGTGCTTGACTTTGCCTCCTCCATATTTTTAAAGGTACTTGGTGGAATTGGAACAGTAGCAAAAACATCTATATAATGACAGCTTCGTTGCCATGTTGCTCGAGAATTATTTTATGTTGCTGACACTATCTTGGCAAGGTGAGCGGCAGCATTTTCCCTCATGGAGTCTTTTGCAGCAGTGAACATCCTGCTGGAGAAACTTGATTATCCTAAGTTAAGGGACTACCTGAACCAAAGAGTTGCCAAATTCTGGCAGTTTTCCATGTTTAAATTAGCTTCGCCAGCATTATATCCCTGCGGTGACTGCTTCACATATACAGTCCATAAAGTCTGTATTGGCAGTGTATGAATCCTTTTCCATTGTGGCCAATGAAGCCACTGACCCCCAAGATAACTGTGCTGCACATTTTATTTATGCCTGGGAGCTGGATAGACTGGGACAGCCTTGTTTTTCAAACAGAGCCGTCCTCACATCTGTCAATTTTTCTACCATGGCTCAGGCTGTAGTGAAAGCAGTTGTCAACCATAGCATAGAATTTAACAAGATCTCAGCATTTCTGTCTAACAATGCCATGTACATGTCAAGGCTTTCTCTGATGTGCTCTAAAGAATGCTGCCCAAAGCAGTTCATGCCACCTGCAATGCACACATCTGTTTTTAGTAAATGACATCTGGTGCATGCAGTTCCCTGATGTGGATAGCCTAGTGTCTTTCAAAAAAGTCTTCAAGCACTATTCAGGCTGTAAGCTGCGGTACAGGGATCCCCTTGCCAGTGCCACAAGGGCTTGTGACCACACAGTGGAATTCATCAGTCTGTTACCACGTCAAGCGTATGCAGCACTACCAGCAGTTTGTGAGCAAGGAGCTGGATAGCACACCGGGCACACTGCATGCTTAAGCTTTGTGATCTGCTGGAAAATGCCACCCAATTCATGGAGCTTCTAATGTGGTTTGAAGGCCAGCAGGCTGTGATCCACCATACAAACAACAAGTTAATGGATTTGATAAGCTGGGTTGAAGACATGGCATCACAAAACCTGTCAAGCTGTCAACATGAAAACCAGCAGAGTAGGAACCTGTTCCAGGCAATAGATATAGAGATGAACCGGTGTTACAGGTATGACCCATTACTACCACCACAGTTCAGAAAAATGGCTGCCTCATTTCTTAGTGTTGTTCACATTAGACCCCAACCAGGTGCCTGTTTCAAATTGTGACCCTTAGCTACTGAAATCAAACCCTGAACGGCAGAAGTATGTTGCTAAACACCATGCTTGTTAATAGCACTATGTGAATAACAAGAATTATGGTAACACTTTGAATAGGCCCCATTTTTTCTGAAGCAAACAAAGGAAAATTGTTTGTTTCAAGGAATCTTCCTTTAGGACTACTGAAGTGGTGAGATTCCCATTGACTGAAAATGTCTTATTTTTGATTGATTTCTACATGTGGAGTGACACTTGCATGTGCAGTTGATTACAAATTTTGCATGCGAATGTGGAAGGAGTGAAAGTAGGAGTCTGTTTCTGTTTCTATTCTGTTCTCCACAGAGGTTGCAACTGGAATATAGCATGCACGGATGCTTCAGAGGACGATTCTGTTGTAGATAGAATCATGCATTTCAGAAGCACAACACATCTGCATTACAGCATGACAAGGTTCAAAGCAGCTCAGAGAAGTTTATGGGAAGCAGCTGTGAGTTGTCTTCGCTAATTAGGAACAGAGCGTACTTAAAAATTTGACACAACAGGTTTACACAGTGTTATTAGGTAAAGAAAGTTAATGTCTGTTTTTAATAACAACAGCAAGTAGCAGAAGTGGCAGAGTATTTTTAATGACATCATTCACCCAGCTGTTTTACACATCTGTAATGTGGAACATCATTCCAATTGTGTAACACTTCATCCTTACTCTTCCACACATTTGGGAGCTAAGGATAAAGTTTCCTGTTTGGAGGGGAGCAGCTTGAGAAATGGCTGCATTTGCAGTTAGGTATCAGTGTTGTTAACATTGAAAGTTCACAAAACTTTAGTAAGTGCACTACATTAAATATATATATATATATATATATTTGAAGCGCTAGTAACTTCACTGTGAATTTGGAACTTCTGCAAAGATCTCTGTGTTTTCAGCCAAGTTTACATCTAGAAATGAAACATTTGCAGCAGCTGCAAAAATGTTTTTACTTATTTAGAGCATTATAATATTTTATAGCCATGAATAATGACAAGTATATAAATCGCTCATTAATTTGTAATGTTAGATGTTTCTTTCTACGATGTCTGAGATTACAACGGCATAGAAAGTATATATTCTGGGGTGCAGGTATGTACACACATTGTATGCATTGATACGGCCTGATTCAGTTGGAGTTGTATGGACCTCCACAGGCCTTGGCTCAGTCCTTGTTCCTCTGATTCCAGACCACTTACACTGTTGCTTTATAAGGCTACCATTAAGACTGTGTCAGGGCTCCCAAAGTTCATTTTGAAGAGGATTTTATAACTTCACAAAAAATATTCTTGAAACATGGCATACAAGAGGGCAATTTGCTAATATGTCAACTAGCAGTGCAGGAGAAAAATACTTAAGATTTTTAGGTGCTTGTTTTCAATCTTGTGACTTAAAGCAATCTTTAGTTCTCTGCAAGGAAACTTTGCAGTTTACTCATAATATAAATCGAGTGAGACTTAGCGTGGAGTTAGCAGCTATTGAAAGTCAGTAGGGTTTATGCTCCAAAATCCTTTAAGCTCTTTGGGAAAAAAACCCTGTAATGCGGGTGTTGTTTTCAACACTAATATCACAACTAAGAGTTATATCATCTTTGAAAGACGGCATAGTACATAATTTGTTTTTTTTCCCGGTTCTAAATTTGTCTTAGTACATAATAAATTATGTACTAAAAATCAAATACTTTTACATCTATGTAAAAGTGTCTGATACCTGAGGAATTTTCTAGCATTTAGCACATTAATGCCCTCTCAAGCATGCTGTACAGATGTATGTAAATCCTAGAACTTCATTTAGAGTAGGGGTGGGCAATTATTTTGTGTGGTAGCCCGCTTAGCGAGTTTTGGCAAGCTGTTGAGGGCCGCATGGGTAACCCTGCCCCTTGACAGGTGACTTGCCCTCTGCTCACCATCTTGGGTCTGGAAGTCCTGCCCCTGACCTCTGATCCTTGACACTGGAAGTCCCTCCCCTTGCCCCTGGAAGTAGTCCTTCGTAGTACTATCTTAGAACCGGAGAAAAAACAAATTATGTACTAAAAATCAAATACCCATAATATTATATTTCCTGATACCTGTGTGTTTGTGCTTTATATCTAGAAGTGATTGCATAATAGCTCAAATGTAGTCTTACTCTTGTATAGTGTGTGGGGTGTGCAGCGATTTGTGGGGTATGGGTGGGTGGATGTGGGGTTTGTTGGGAACTGTGGATGTGTGTGTGTGTGTGGTATTTGTGATATGTGTGATTGTGTCTGGAGGTGGGTGTGGCTGTGGGGTTTGCAGGAAGGGTTGCAAGGGGGGTGCCAGCTGGGCCCTTGCTGTCCGAAGCCTCATGGCTGCATTTGCACTCTGGTGGCTCCTGCTGCTGCCAGGAGGCTGGGGGCTGCCAGGGAACGGGCTGTCAGGCTTAGGGAGGCAGTATGGGGGGCTCCTGGAGCCACTGGGGGTGGTATGAGTTGGTGGGAATGTGGCCCAGGATGCAGGAAGCCCAAGGAGGTGGTGCAGAACTTGCATCATGCGCCTGAGGCTTGGGGCATTAAAGGCCTGGCTGCCCCTCCATGGGCAGCCCAGGGGTTGCAACCACCCTAGGGGGATTGCCCAGCCCTCCCAGCCCCCCACAGGGACCCAGCGGCCTGACAGCAGCTTGCCCCAGAGCCCTGGAATAGGCAGGGAGGCTATTCCAGGAGCCAGAGCAGAACCACAGCTGCTTTTCTGCTTTAGAAGCTCCTGCAGCTTCCAGGAGGCTGGGGCCCCAGGGAAGCTTCTGACCAGCCCTGGGGGCAATGCGGGGAGCCACCTGAGACTGCTGAGGGCAGCACATGGCCCAGGACATGGGAAGTCCAGGAATATGGCACAGAAGTTGCATCCTGTACCTGAGGCTTGGGGTGGCAACAGCCTGGCTGCCATCCCCCACAGGTGGCCCTGGTGGGTGCTGCCACCTTGGGGGGGAAGGCCCGGACCCCCATGCCCCACAGGAGCCCAGTGGCAGCTCACTCCCCAGCCTCAGGATGGGTGGGGAGGCTGTGACAGGACAGGAGTGGATCCACAGCTGCTTTTCTGCTCCAGAAGATCCTTTGGCCGCAAGGAGCCCAGGGTCCCTGGGGAAGCTCCTAGCCAGCCCCGGGGGCAGCACGGGCCACCTCCCAAGTCTTCTGAGGGTGGCACGACCTGGCGAGGGTACCAGCTCAGGGTGCAGGAAGTTCAGGGGGACCTTTCAGAGAAAAAAGCAGCCACAGCTCTGCTCCGGCTCCTGGCACAGCCTCCCTGCCTGTCCTGGGGTGGGAGGGCAAGCTGTTGCTAGGCCGCTGGGACCCTGTGGGGCGGGAGGGGGGATGGGCCTTCTTCTTGGGGTGGCAGCACCCACCGGAGCCTGTGCAGGGCGGGGGGTTGCCAGGCCATTGCTGCTCCAAGCCTCAGGCGCAGGATGGAAGTTCCGTGCCACCTCCCCACATCCTGGGCCATGCCCCCCCAGCAGCCCCAGGCACCCCCTGTACTGCCCCCTGGGCCACAGAGGGTGGTTGGGAGCCAGCGAGAGCTGGATGGTGCCCCGGGGCCCATGCTGGCATGGCCCAGAGCAGGGTGGCAGGAGCCCAGGGCACAGCTGGCTGGGCTCTATGGAGCTGCACCGGGCTGCTCCAGCAGGAAGAAAGGGAGCTACTCTGCTTTGGGCCCCACCAGTGCTGGCTCCCACGCACCCCCTTACTCCCAGCCCCCCGCCCCAGCCCTGTGGCCAGATGGGGACCAGCGCACCCCTTGACCATCTCTTACCTGAGGTTCCCACTCTGGCACAGGCGGGAACAGCCTCATGGTCCCTCTGGCTGGGGGTGGGCAGGGAAGGGTGGGCCCTGCTCTCTCAGGAGCCTGCTGTGACTCCTGCTGGGTCCTACTGCCCCTGACTCCTGTCACTTTTGACAGGAGCTACAGGCAAATAAATATTCATTTTTAAAAAATTTGTAGGGGCCCTGTGGGCTGGACAGAATGACCTGGCAGGTCGGATGCAGCTCACCCGCTGTATTTTGTCCTGATTTAGAGAATAAGCTAAACTGATGCCTGGAAGAAGTATTGAAAATATTCATTATCTTTGGAATAAAATTGTAGCATACCAGAAAAGTCCAGGTTATTGCCCCAACAACTGAATAAACATTATGCATATGCAACATAGTGTATTAATACCTACTAACACCTTGACCTCATACTGCTAGGTGAATACACTGTGAGTAGGGGACAGCATACATTGTATTATAACATTTAAAATAATCAGTCGGTTGCTTCTCTATGTTTATGGTGAGCAGTGTTGAGTTACACCTCTGAAAAATGGGACAAAAAGTTAAGGAGGGCATATATCTTATTATTGTGTATAGTGCCACTTTCTTTAGATTTTACTTGAGCTGAGGAAGGGCACTGATTCCCAAAAGCCTGCCCAACAGCTCTTCCAACTATACAGTAGATCCCATAAAAGATATCACAAAAAACCTTGCCTCTTAAAATGTTAACATGTATTTATTGTTTGATTTATATGCTGCCCTTCCCAACAAAGACTCAGGGTGGCTTACAGTAAGAGTCTGAAAGACAATATAGAAGCAAACAGAACAGAATAGTAAATCTATCCAGTTACTGAAAGAAGGTGCAGTCAGATATAGTTGTTTTTATAGTGTGAGCTCTTCTAATTCTATCTGAGCACCACTGGGTATGTTCCATTTTATATTAGCAATATTGGATGAGTGCTAATTTTACATCAGAAATACAACAAAAAGAAAGATTCAGTGGAGTTAATTTCATCTGGCAACTTTTGGATTAAACCTGGAACATAGAATTTCACAGATATTTAACACGTGGTTAGGCACCATAGAGGATCCCCTAACTACTTGGCATCAGTCAAATGTATCCCCATTAAACAGAACCTTGTTGAAATTCTTTCGCAGTTATGCAGCAGGCTGTTATTAGATTAAATGGTTTCCTTGAGAAAGAGATTACAAAAATTAGCCACCACAATTTAAAGACTGGACCTTGACAGGAATAGCTGCACACACAAATGACTTCAATGAAACTCCTTATGTGAGGAAGTTAATGCATTTAAGCAAAATTAGGCCATTTGAGTCATGTACTGTGTGGAGATACATTGGAAATGGGTTTTTTTTCCTGTGAATATTTTCAAGCTTTCCATTTTTCCCCTTCTACATTGGGATCAAACCAAGATATTAAAAAAAAGAAAATCTATGAAAACTCAGAGAAACTCCCACTTCAGTAGCCAACATTTCGGTGGTTGAGGCATATGTCTAGAATATGGGAGATACAAATTCAGGTCTCTGCCTGATTCAGACCAGAGATTTAAATCTGTCACCCACATCCCAGATGTGTGACCTGATCTATAGGTTATTATGAATGGGTCACTGTTTGTTTGGAGATGTTTCACATTGTATAAATTAAGCATTCATTGAAGCAGGGCATTCCATTGGGATATTCATCTATACTTGACAGAGAGGGATATCTCATTTTGAGCAGAAATTTCATCTTGGGCATCCAAAACCAAATGATGTCTGTGTGCATAAGAGTTGCAGAAGCAAACTCTGAAATAACTGTAGGACCAGCTGGATTGAAAGCAGAATTCACATCTGTGACTCTGCTAAACTTTAAATTTCATTTTTTTGTTAAAGGAACAATGAAAAGGCCAAGTTAGATCTAATTGTAGAAAAAAAATAATCAAGACAAAATTAATTTTAAACTGAGTCTGATAGTCTCTACTAGGTTTCTTTTAGTGACATATGCAAATTGAAGTGATTCAGAGCTTTAGATTAATCAGGTGCAAACTTGTTATTGGGATAAAACATGAACCAAGTTTTCCTCTTCTTTTTTCTTGCAATATACAAGAATAAAAATGAAAGAAATGTGGGAAATTCAGATTTATAACCTTGGGGTAAATCTGGTACCAAATGCCAAGTGCTACTACTAGATGATTGCAGGAACTACCAAACCAATGGAGGAGTCTTATTCAGTGATAACAGCAGAGACAAGGGCATAGGTGGCACCTGAATTCAGTTCCTGATTTTTCACTGAATTGCTGTGTCATTGAACAAAGCATGTAGGCCCAAGTTGTAGCACATAAGCCAAGTAAGAATGCTAGGTTTTTGGGAGACCTGCAGCTCCTGAGGAGAAAGAATCCTCCTTAGCTACCCACAGAAAAGCCCTGCAAGTATTACCTGGGGCTTCTAGGCAGAGAGACGGCAGATGTTTTTGTTTGCTCTGTCCCTGCTATCTTTAACCTTTCCAAGAAGCATTTGCAAGGAATCTCCTGTATAACCTCCACAAGTCATCTTCCCCATAGAAATCATACCTGTTCCCCGATCACTGCTCTTCCCTGCTGTTGTGGAGAGATAAGGTCAAGACTTTCCCTTTCAATTTGCCTGTACCCTCAATAGAGTCATATGCAAAATAAATAGAATAACTCAATTTAAGAAGAGATAAGGTGTCCCCATCAACTGGAGACTTTAAAAATTACTTAGCTCAAACAAAAGTTATGGATTTGATATAGTAATTAGAGTGAAATTTTATGGCCCATGTTATACAGGAAATGAAATTAAATAATCCTAATGAGGTGCTCTACGATTCTTATCTACATCTTGTAAGCATAATATTTAATGAATACACATGAAAGAATGGGCTGGGATGAAAAGTGCTGGTACTTACAAATGAAGGTGGTATTATTCAGCAGTAACAATTGAATGCAGCAGAGATGGGGTTAATTTGAGCAAACTAATTTTGCCATCGCCTCCTGAAGCCCATGCATGCTTCCATCCAGGGAGATGCAGACAGAACAGGGCTTGACTGGAATGCACTGCAGCACGGTTTGTAAAGTGCGGCTGGCTGCCAAGCTATTTAACAGTTGGCTCTTTTTGCTGAAAAGACAGCTTGAAAAGTTAAAACCTTCTGATTTTCTAAAATCAGCTGGAGAACATTACAGTCACGCAAAACTGAAGGCAGACAACTCATTAAAATTAGCATTGGCCATAATTAAAAACATGCTGGGGGAAAGGAACTATGAGAAGAAACAGACAGTTTGAAAGCCCCTGACGTAGCTAAATGTCCAAATGGAAATGTAGGCTGCTAATTGATTTAACTAATTGGAGATTACTACATGCTTCATACCTAGCAAGAGATACTAAAACTGTGGGCTAGTGGCAGACTGGAGATGCAGCAAAAATTCATACGGCTTCAGAACATGGTTGTTCCCTGGAAGTCTAAACTCCTCTTTCAGGAAGCTGCACCTTTTTTGTCCTGAAACCTTTGGTACCACAGCTAAAGCTATTTTTCTTGTTGCTAAAGCTGGGGATGCTTTGTCCCTTATATCCCATATTGTATAATCCATTTTAGCACAATAAATGGTATATAGGAACCAGTGAGTGAAATTCTGTGGTCTGTGTCGTGCTGGAGGTCAAGCGAAATGATCCTCTGGCCTTGGTGTCCATGTTAGTATGAGCCTTTAGAAGGAGAACTGCGCTAAAGGAAGGGTAGCTGGGTGATTTGGAAAGACCATGTTAGTAAATGTTCTGTAAAGCCTCTGACAGGGTTAAGGTGTACTTAGATCTTCTATAGAAGGAAGGTTTGGGATTAGCCCAAGGGAGCCCCATTTGTAGAAGCCAGTTTTAAAATCTTTTGATTTCCTTAAGGCTTAGAAGACTTCAGTGTATGGTGCCTCTGGCTTGGTAGTAGTTAAGTTGCTCATGCTGTTTAGTCCCCATGATGTTAGTGGAACTGGGCTTGATAAGCTTCCAGACATTTGGCCATTTTAATTTTTTTAATGTTGACCTGGTGCCATAAACAATTGAGGTGCATTCATTAGCAGTGAGCTCAATTCTGCAGCTCAAGTCCCCCTTTAGAAGAAGCCCAGTGACCGCAGCCAAATTCTGTTTTAATTGTTATCCTGGTAAATTTTGAATAAATTTGTTGAAGTCAGTGGAGTTACCCTGGATTTATACCAGCAATGGCAACAAGCTTATTCTCTCCTTCTCATGTATTTTCATGTAATTTATTGCTTCTTTTTGAATTTCATTTTTACTCAAGAAAGTACATTGAGCCCCCTTCTCCTTTGACCTTTCCTCAAAAAGAACAGCTACGTGGCATTGATTCCACAACACACATGGTAGCCTGGTGGTCTCTTGTGAGCAAATGGACCAAATTGTACTCCCATGTCTGATTTGTATAGGACTGCTAATTTTACATTCCTCCTTTTAATAGGAAGTCTGTTTTATTGTTTCATGTGGTAATGAAATGTCCCTCTCCACACATAATTCACTTTATATTGGCTCCTATTGTGTATCATAACAGGGTGAGTCTCCCTTTCACTTTAGTCCTGAGAAATTCCACTTCAGATCATCATACAATGCCTCTGCATTTCTATATCTTGTTATGAAGATAATAAGTCCTTCTTCATGTCCTTACATAAGACCTACTGGCTTCAGTTATACGTTGTAACCCAAAGATCCCCCATTTTAAATTATAATACAATTGATATTGTCTTCTATTGCACATTGCAACGTGATTAGGGGCTCTCATGCAGTGTCTTTTAGCTTTTTTTTAATACATCAAAATGTAACAGTCCACATGTCCATATTGTAATGTAATGAACTCCTTGTGCAGCCCAATCTGATGGCTGTTGGCTTTTGCCAGAGATTCCGTTTGTGAAGGTTATGAGTCCCCTTTCACAGCATAATGTAATTCATATTGGCTTTTACTGCATATCGTAATGCAATGAGTGCCAAATCATATTGTGTCATAAAGCTAAGTGGCTTCTAATGGACATCACACCTCAGTAACCCCCTCACACATTGTAACATTTCTGTCAGCTTCTCTCACACAGTGCAATAATGCAACGGTTCCCGAGAAAGTCGCTTTCAAGCATGAACTAAGTCAGAATTTACCCAATAGACTATTATAGCACACGCTGACCCACTGTGGTCTATTGTGCATAAGAAATATGTATTACAGGGATATTTTTAAAACCCATTATTTACCTGACAGACTGTAATGGTTCCTTTGGAACTATTATAGACTATCACATAAATATTTGTTCAAGGTCATTTTCTCTCTCATGTGTGTGTGTGTGTGTGTGTGTCTATGTGTTTTAAGCACATTTAGTATTTATCTGGTTTAAGCTCTAATGAAGCATTTCTTTGCTGCTTTGGCAAACTGTAGCTCTGCAGAGCCGGGAGTCTGTTTTTCCCATTCCCAAGTCAATTTCTGGCATTCATGACTGTATCTGCTGGTGTGAACAGTTTCTTATAATTAAAGATGAGAAAGGTAACATTATAATTCCTTTTTTGATTTGCTTTATTGTCAATTAGAGCATATTTAGTATATTCTTGTCCAATTTTGAATCCAAAGCATTTTGCATCTGTAGCGCTGCTGTGATTTTTGTCTGTTTTACCAGCCAACAGCATAACACACAGTTGAAGACATGAGCAGATATAGGTGGTATTGTTGTTTAATAACTAGTTCCCTTCCTGCTGATTTGGTACCCAGTCCTGATCCTTCATGTGACCTTGTGCTGCTGGAAGTATTGTTTTGCAGATAAACCAACAAACATTCAAAAATATCCACAACTATGGTTGCAAAGGAGCCTGTGGTACAGTTCATTCTTAATTCTTCTCCAGGTGACAGTTGTCTAGTGTTGGTGGTACCCAATGGTTGTCATGTGTCACCACAGATTCTGTCTGGACAATCTTTTATTTGTAATGTCACAGCGATAACACTTCATGGACCATTTTAGCCTAGAACATGCCATTGTTTTGCATGGTGCAACCGTCCTTTAGTTCTCAAGCTGCTCTATTGATTTCAGCTAAACTACAAAATGGTAGCTGTTGCAAAGCTGAAGTCACTAGAATGGCCTTTCTTTGACTTCATTGACTTCAGACACAAATCAGTATAGACCTTTCAATATTTGACCTTTAATCCCAAGGAAAATGCATAATTCTTGTCATGGATGTACTTAGGTTTCCCTCTCAACTAGTGATCTCATCTATTGAAAAGAGCAAGTACTAGATGTATAGAGCCGCACTCAAACATCCCCTGTTCTTCACAGCTCCTTTTCACCTCACCTCCGGAGCTCATATATGACACATCATGTCATGTGATTCTTCCCAAAAAGACATTGCATTATGGTTCCTTTTCAGCATTTTGGAGAAATGCAACTTAACAGGCTGAATGTATAGGCTAGGGACAGAAGTTACACATAAACTGGTTTAAGTGATCAGAAACTGGTTTAAACCTGTAACAGAACAGAAGTTCAGTGCACATGAACCTGTTTCAAAATGGCTGAAACTGGTTTAAGATAAACCTGGTTGAATGTAGTATTAGACTTCACTAATTTAGGTCAAACCAGTTTATGGAACTTCTGTCCCAGACCCCTTCCTTGTTCAAGTTAAATCACAGTTCCCCGGAATCCCAGGATGCTTTGCAGCCCTGGGCAGGATTTTGCTGTTTGCTCAAGCAGAGCAAGGTTGGCCCCACACCTCTCCTCTCTAGCCTAAGCAGGGAGGACTGGCTGACAATGGGGTGAGGGTGGGAAACCCAGCTGGGGATGCAGCTGGGTCTGCCTGGTGGGGGTGGAGTAGCCCCTGCTAAACTTTTTCTCCACTGGAGTGTAGGGGGCAGGGGCATAGGCTGCCAGGCTCAGTGTAAGCGGGATTGTTAACCAAATTAGTTTGTTCGCTTACTTGACGATTTGCATAAGGTGCATAGTAGCCCCTAGGTCACAGCTGCTCTTCTAATAAAGGGGGTTTTTTTGTTCAGCACATCTGCCCTATCTCTCCTGCCATGACTGGTTGAATCAAATAAAAAAGAGGGAGCCTTGCTGTTCTTAATTATTGTAGACCTTTGCACTAATAAGGATATTTTTTATACTCTATTCTACTTTTGTGAGGCACAGTTATATATAAGCTGCTGGGACTTTATCGCTGTGGTGTTCCCAGTTATCTTATCCTTATCATTAATTTTTGGTGGGCTGCAGGACTGTGGATCCCTGTATTTTCCACAGGTACACCTGTCCTGAAGCACTGCCGCTCATGGTTGGTTGTTTCCCATCTCTTCAGGTTCCCAGGCTGAAATCCTCATTGCCAAGCCAGATCTTGCTGATCATGTTCTCTTCTTACCAAGTGCAGGTAAGTATGGAGACTCCTCCAACTCTCAGGAAGAGAGAGTTTCCTACTTTCCTCCTCTAGCCATCCTGGGTCATTGTCTCTGGTATCATTTTTCTCAATGCCCTGTCTGTTCTCTCCTCTCATCTCTCTCTCCTCCTTCCACTTCTGGTTGTTGCTGGACACAGTTTTTTTTTAACTGTTCTCTGTCCTGCGTCCAGCCAACCAGAACCGACAGGAGCTAATGAATTTTGGTGCTTCTGATCTTCCAGCTTCTTGTTCTTTCATTTCTTGTTTATCACCAGGTAAGTGTTTGTGCTCAGAGCAGCCCCTCCAGCATGCCTCATACTCTTTGGGGACCTTCTCCTGGGTCCCTGTAGCCTCTTTAAGGTGGGCAGCACAATCCTTGCTGCCACACCCAGGCAGAGGAGAAGGAAGGGGGGTTTAAACCCCCTCCATAGCCCACAAGACCCTAGCTCAGGTATGCTTGTGGTGGAGAGGCCATCACGTTTCTGCTCCTGCCCCTTTCCCACTCCCTGTTCCATAGATGGTAAGGCAGGAAGGGACCTCAGAATATCAGTGGGTCCAGTGGGTCCCTGCACTAGGCATAAAAGACAGGTGGAGTCAGGTGACCCCAGCAACATGACTATCCAGTCTCCGCTTGAAGATTTCCAGGGTAGGCAATTGCACCACCTCTGGAGGGAGCTTATTCCACAGTCTGGACACCCTAACTGTTAAGAAGTTTTTCTTAACGTTGAGCCTGAAATGGTCTTCCAGGAGTTTGTGGCTACTACTCCTGGTTCTCCCCAAGGACACCCTGGTGAACAGTTGTTCACTGAGCCCTTGATGTAATCCCCTGACATAGTGGTAAACTGCTGCCAAATCCCCTCTCAGCCTTCTCTTTTTCTGGCTGAAGAGTCCCAGGTCCCTCAGGGTTTCCTTGTATGGCTTGCCGAGCAAGCCTCTAATCATATGGGTGGCCCTTCTCTGGACTCTTTCAAGCTGTACCATGTCCTTGTTAAAGTGTGGCACCCGGAACTGGGTTCAGTACTCCAGTTGGGGTCTCACTAGTGCTCAATAGAATGGAAAAATTAACTCTTTGGTCTTGCTGGAGATGCAGTGGAGAGCAGAGGGCATGGCCACATCCCAGCCAGGGCCTGCAGGGTGAGGGTAGGAAGAGGGCTTAATCTCCATGCCCCCACTGGCATGGGAACCCAGGTAGGGTCTGCCTGACTCCCCCTGCTCCCGGCTCGCTGCTTGAGCAGTGGGGGGCATGGCCACAGCCAGCCCTAGGGAGTAGTCTGAAGTAGAGGCGAGATAGGGAGGGGGATTAACACCCCCCCACTGCCACAGGACCCCAGCAGGGATCTGCCCGACTTCCCCCCAACCCCACTTGCTGCTCGAGTGGCAGGAGGCATGGCCAGAGCTGGCACTGGGTAGCAGTGTGAGGTGAAGAAGGGGTAGGGAGGGGGTTTGATCCCCCTCCGCCCCCCCCACTGGCATGGGACCCCAGGCAGGGTCTGCCTGGCTTCCCGCCCCCCCTTCTCCTCTGCTTGCTGTTCAAGTGGCAGGGGGCGTAGCCAAAGCTGACCATGGAAAGCAGCTTGAGTGTCCAGGACTGGCTCTGGCCATGCCACCTGGTGCTTGAGTGGTGAGTGGTGAGGGGGAAAAGCCAGACAAACCCCACCTGTGGTCCCATGCCAGTGGGAGGTGGAGAGAGGGATTAAAGCCCTCTCCCTACTTCCCCCCCACCCTTTGCTTCAGGTTGCTACCTGGGGCCAGCTGCTTCAGGCAGCTGCCTGGCCATGTCCCCCACTACTTGAGCCATGAGCTGGTGGGCGGGGGATCCCATGCTGGTGGGAGAGGAGAGGCAGAGGAGTTTAACCCCTTTCCCTTCCCCGCACTTTGCCTCATCCTGATGCCTGAGGCTGGCATCTGGCCACACCCCCTGACAAGGGCTGCTTCCCTTTTCCCCCTCCAGTCACACCCCGGCTGGGGACTGCAGCGGCCTACCCCTCCATAGTCAAACTCAGTGACCTGCCAGGACCTGGCTATGCCCTTCTGCCCCCACTTCAGCTTCCCTCCAGCCTTCTGGCCCCTGCCAAAGGGAAGGGAGGGCTCACTCTAGTGCCCCCCAGCTTCCAGCCCCAGCCACTGCAGGCATGTGGCTGCATTTCTGGAATCAAAAGTGAGCATCTGTTCACGTCTCAGTTCAATCTATATAGGTTGGACTAACCTGCAAAGATTGAATCAGTTCAGGCTCAGAATTTTTGAATGTCTGTACAACTTTTTGAATGTCATAGTGTGAGCAATGCTGAGACAGTACATGCAGAGCAAACAGACAGACAATTTCTGGAATTTTGCTTCAGAGGATCCCCACATTCTCTTGATCCTCATCAGGTCCATAAAACTACAATGGCTGGCTGGGGTTTTACATTGGAATATGATGTCACCCTTATGTTTATAAATTAATATAATCCCTTTCACTTACTGAATTGTGATCTCTTCTAGATCTTGTGGTTACATATTGAACTTTTTCTCCCCCCTTGACACTGTCATATCTTTCAACTTCTCTTTTATCGTTTGAGGCTGATAATTTCACTTACTATAATAGAACAATCTATATTTCCTTGTGCTACCCACTCTTTGGCCCAAATCAAAACTTTTTGATCAAAACTTTAATTTTTACAGAATATTGAGTTTTTGACAAATGAAATTTTTCACAAAAAAGTATCAGATTTCCATGGAAATTTTGGACTGCTTACCAACAGCAGAACATCTGAAAACTGAAAAATTTAGACTTGGAAATACTGTCACTGTACCACCTGGGACTTGAAGCCTGGCTGTGTCATAGCCTTATTCTAATCTCTGGGTATGTTTCACTCTCCTCTGTTGGTATGTTATACTATGACTTAGGAATTCCTGTAATGACAACAAAGTGGCTCAGCAAGAAAATAGACCTTGGTGCATGGCAGGAAATGTGATCTGGCTGGGGACTCCAACCCAAAGAACAGTTATCAGAAGGCCTTGTGGTAGCATTTCAGAGCCGAAATGTTCATTTTTAAGACAAAAGTATGAGATTTAATATTTTCTGCCAGTGTTTTCTGGTGTTCAGTTTTTCACTGAAGAAACAGCTTTTTAATGCACAGTTTCAATCAAAAAGTAATTTTTGTACACACTTGTTTTTTTTCCCAGCTCTGCTCAGGGTCTGCTGCTTGTTGGTGTATTTACTGGCATCCAGACAACATATAAGGATGAGGATACGCTGCAGATTAAGAGACATGAAATGAGAGAGAGGAGCTTTTCTCTCCGACTTGTTCATTCTGTGTGTTTGACAACACTTTGTATATAATCAGTTTCCTGTTTCCTTCTGCATAGCCAGTCATTTTTCCTCTGCTGCCTGTGTGGGGAGCTGGCGTCTGCTCATGCCTCCAAACACACAGGCTCTCATTCCCTTTGGCACAGAGGTACTAGCCAGGACAGAGTGTCGCCTGCTAGTGTAAAGCTCTCTGGAGCACTATCCCTTATGAATAGCTAGATGGACAATTGTTGCTAGGTAGAATAAGAAGGCTGCCCAAAGCTCTGAGTGCTGGTATGAGAGAACTTGGGATGTCACACTGAGGGGGCAGCAGAAGCTATTTCCTAATGATTAAGTGAGGTGAAAGACACAAACAGGTTACTTTGAAAAACTTAGATATGTTAGATATATTCAGTTCCAACTGAATAGTCCTCACACATTCTTCCACGCATGCAAATAAGCAGAACTTGCAGAGAACAATAAGAAGCTATTGCATGGTAACTTGTATCCATTGGAAAATAACCCAGACTGTATTGTGTATATTCTTTCCATTGCTGATTGTGCCAGCTCTGGGACCTCCCATTCTCTGAATTCATGAGGATACGTTTCATTGTGCTCTTTGTGTCCTAAAGACTTAAGGAACAAGGTAAAAACAGGAAAATAATGAACCCGAACAAGCAGACCAGAGGTCAGCATGGAACTATCAGATCTGGAAGAAAACATACATTTTCTGGTTTTAGTCCCTGGATTTTTGTTTTGTTTTGCTTTGCTGTAGGGCAAACGTTATGGATTGAAACAGAATCAAAGATCCATATCAGTCCAACTGACGTGCCTTAAAAGGTTATTACCTAGTACAGTATGTAATGTGTTGCTCCCAAACAGGGGATCTGTGTATTTTTGATCTAATACAATTGGATAGAGAGGTTTCATGTGCACAATGGTTATACAAGGGTTCATAGTTCTAATTGATGATACAAACACGGTTACTAAGGCTGTGCAAAATGACACCCGAAGTTTTGTTTCAAAGTTATTTCTCAATGTGTTTTGAGCTCGAAACAGTGAAATTGAAACAAAACAAAAATCTTTGAAACAGCTTTGAAACAAAGCAGGGGCACTCAAAACATTTTGAAAATTTTGAAACATTTTGAGTTTTGAAGCCAGGCTTACTGGCTTCAGTGCTGGTCCCAGCCAGCAGTAGCAGCCTCCTGTCATACAGAAGGCAGAACGAGGCCCGCCTGCACCCCTGGGAGGACTGATGGGCTGTGCTAGACTCCTCTGAGGATGTGGGCCCCTGATCTGCCTGCCAAATCAGTGCTGCCATTGGCCCCAGCTGGCAGCACCACCCTCCTGTTATCCGGTAGGCAGATCAGCAGAGGCCCCCAATCTGCCTTTTGGATCACAGGAGGGTGCGGGGCCTGGGGCAAATCAGCTTGTCCCTCTCCCGCATTGGGATTGGGGCAGCAGTGGGTCCCTGCACGAGCAGATATGCCTTGGGCCCTGTACCGGAGCCGACCCGAGAAGAGTGCGAGGCCCGGGGCAAATCAACTCATACAGGGACCCTCCCTCATCCCAGGATCAGGGTGGCGGGTCCCCGCATGAGCAGATATGCACCGGGCCCCATACCAGAGCCCACTTGCAGAGGGTGCGGGGCCTGTGATATGCCCTGGGCCTCGTACTGGAGCCCACTCAAGGAGGGTGTGAGGCCTGGGGGAAATCAGCTCATGTGGTGACCCTCCCCCACCCAGGGATTGAGGCAGTGGGTCCCCACATGAGCTGATGTGCCCCAGACCCCATACTGGAGCTGGCTCGAGGAGGGTGTGAGGCCCAGGGCAAATTAACTCATGCAGTGATTCTCCCCGGTCCCAGGATCAGGGTGGCGGGTCCCTGCATGATCTGTTATGCCCCAAGCCCCATACCAGAGCCCACTGAAGGAGAGTGCAGGGCTTGTGATATGCCCTGGGCCTTGTACTGGAGCCTGCCCAAAGTAGGGTGTGGGGCTCAGGGCAAATCAGCTCATGCGGGGACCCTCCCCAGCCCCGGGTTTGGGGCGGTGGGTCCCCGTATGAGCTGATATGCCCTGGGCCCTGGACTGGAGCTGGCCCATGGAGGCCCAGGGCCCAGGGCAAATCAGCTCATGCTGGGACCCTCCTCTGCCCCAGGATCAGGGCAGCAGGTTCCTGCATGAGCAGATATGCCCCAGGTCCTGTACTGGAGCCGGCCCAAGAAGGGTGCAAGGCCCGGGGCAAATCAACTCATACAGGGACCCTCCCCCATCCCGGGATCAGGGCAACAGGTCCACACATGAGCTGATATGCCCCGGGCCCCATATTGGAGCCCGCTCAAGGAAGGTGTTGGGCCCAGGGCAAATCAGCTTGTGCGGGGAACCTCCCCCACTCCGGGATTGGGGTGGGGGTAGTTCCCCAATTGAGCTGATGTGTCCCAGGCCCTGTACGAGAGCTGGCCCAAGGAGAGTGCGGGGCCCAGGGCAAAACAGCTCATGCAGGGACCCTCCCCCACCCTAGGATCAGGGCGGTGGCAGGTCCCTGCATGACCTGATATGCCCTGGGCCCCATACCGGAGCTGGCCTGAGGAGGGTGTGGGGCTGAGGCAAATCAGCTCATGCAGGGACCCGACCCTGCCCTGATCCCAGGGCTGGGGCAGGTCCTTGCACAAGATGATTTGCCCTGGGCTTGCTTGCCACCTGCCCCAGGCAGCAGGACCAGCCTCCTGTGATCCATGAGGCAGATTGGGGCCCCCCACAGCCCTAGGAGAAGTCCAGCAGAGCCCCCGCAGCCCTCCCGGGGGTGCAGGCAGCCCGGATCTGGATCACAGATGGCTTGGGGCTGGATCACAGGTGGCTCGTGCTGCTGACTGGGTGCAGCCCGTGCTGGGAAGATCGGTGCTGCTGCTGGCCCCAGCCAGCAGCGCCAGCCTCCTGTCATCCAGCAGGCAGATCAGGGCTGCCTGCACCCATGGGAGGGTTGCGGGGGCTGTGCCAGACTGCTCCTAGAAGTGCAGGGGCCCCTGATTTGCCTCCCAGATCAGCTGGGGCCAGCGGTAGCACCAATCTTCCTGGCACTGGGTGGCCAAAACGTCAAAACAGCATTGAAACACCAAAACAGTTTTGACGAAACTAAACTTTTGAAATGAAACAAAACTCAAAATGGAACACTGTTCTGTTGAAGCATTGAAATGGAAGTCGAATTGAAACAATGCTGTTTCGCACAGCCCTACTGGTTACTATACTTTTGGGGATAGAAGTTTTGTACAGTTAGTGAGGGAAAGTAACTGATTTGTCTTCATTTTTGCCAGTCACACTATTTGTGTCATATTTCAAAATGGAGACCTCTGAAATCACTCAGGGAAGTCCAGATTCTGTAAAATTTCTGTACAATGTGAATCAGAACATCAACAATTGGCTGTTAATTTCTGCAAGACAAGGCCATGATGCCACCTCCTCAAATCCATTGGAATTATTAACTGTAGGATTTGTTGGTATAAACCAGTGAATCTACATTTTGCAGAGGAGCTAAAATTGGGGGTTTTTTGTTTTTGGTTTTTTTGTGTTTTTGTGCCTTGTCTTCATTAGCTTGTATTGTCTTTGGGTCTGGCACAAAAATCTATAATCGTGCATATTTTCCCCATGCACAATAACCCTAATGATTGCTTCTCACATACATTTTCAAACTTTGTTTTGGAAGCTTTTATTGAGGGGGAAAAAAAGGGAGTAGAAGGTTGGAAATCTTTTCACTTGAGGCCTTATTTCTAGTGGGCTAAAAAGTACTGCCATTCTATGACAGAATAGCCAACATCAATTCAGATCTGTGCCCTTTCTTGGAAAGCCAGGCCCATGTATTTATTTATTTTCATTTAGAGCTGCTTACAGGAGAGATGACAAGTCAATGATCAGATGTCATGAGTTACCAAAAGTAACTATGCTTTGGTAACTCAGTTTTTCAAAGTATAGAGAAATAGCCCCAGTAACAGTGTGTTAACTGTTGTTAAAGGCTTTAGTTGCCAAAGAAGGATAGATTGCTTATACAATAGGGTTAAGAACCTGGAATTAGAATAATTCACATTGATTTGTGCTGACATTGATTCTTCAAAGGAAAAAACAGCTAAGAAGTTCAACCCAAGACGATAAGGTTTCTTCTTCTGCTCCCCCGCTGAGCCTTCCCCTAGGGTCTACCATTAAAATCTCACATTTCATTGCCATATGGCCACTGAAGAGTGTATGGAACTCCCTTTGCAGGCCTTCAATTTGTCCCTTCATATAGTGTAGGGGAATGAGGAGATAGTTCAGTCCATCTTGTCTCTTCAGGTATTGAGTATTTTATTTCATTAGCACTTCTGGCAGGCCTGTATGAGTTTGTCAGGTTAGATATTGATGGCTAGAAAATGATATGTAGGTATAGACATTCAAAAAGCCTGAGGAATAATCTATTTAAGTTATGCAATTTTCTGTAATGATTTTCTTTACTGATTTTAGATCAGTAGTGAACAGAACATGTATTCAGCCATTGGTGAGAGAGGGCAAATCTTAGATCAGGTTGTGCTATTTTTAACCCAGTCTATGTGTGCCAACTTCTGTTCCATTATGGGTATGGACTGGTTTTGTGTGCCGATCTTCTGTTCTGTTATGGGTATAGACCGATTTTCAATCACTTACTTTGGTAAAAGTGTAATGTCTTGTACCTGACTCTGGAGAATGCCATGAGCCTGCACACTACAGAAATGATTCTCCAGGCTAGGAGTTTGGATCCCATTTTTGTGTTGAATGTGAGTAGCAGAACTCTGGAGAGGACATGCTACCCTGGGAGGGTATGCATACTACTGCAAAGATCTCCATGTGGAAATGAAATTATATGATACAATAGGAAACAATTCAAATCACTGATGTTCTCAAGCCAGTACAACTGCAGCCTAGTGCTGTGATGAATATAGTGGAAGGAAGTCTGTTAAATTTGTGTCTGCAGACAGCCTATTCACAAAGGAAACTAACTTTCCAGGAATCTGCCCCAAGCTGTACAGAAATCTCCTGCCTCCTTTTTCCTGAGCCAAAGGAACAGGACTGGCCAACAGCTAGTTTACTTCAGTGCTGGGTACTTGAAAAAGGAATTGATAGCACTGACCCACACATTATACTGAGTTCCCCTGTGACTATCTTTTCTCTGCTAATTGGAGGAATGGAAGTTTCCAGAAGACATCATAGGAATATATGCTATATTTTTTCAACTCACAATGGGGCACTGCATGTTGATTAATCTTGACCAGGGGCGGGCAATTATTTCGGCTGGAGGGCCACTTAATGAGTTTTGGTGAGCTGCTGAGGGCCACACGGGTAACCATACCCCTTGACAAGTGCCCTACCCCCTGGTTAGGACCAGAAGTCTGGTGGCCCTGGAAGTACTCATTTTGGAGGAGAGAGTGCTGCCTTCTTGGAACCAGAAAAAATCCAAATCATATACTAAAAATAAAACATCTGCTATAACTTATTTTAATTTTATTTAAAAATATTTTTGTCCTGATTTATGTGTGCTTCCATAATGTATCTAGAGGCAATTGCATAATAGCTGAAAATACTATCCTACTCTTGTATATTGTGTGGGGGGAGGAAAGAGGGTATATGTGGGGGGGTAGATTGGGGAGTGGGTGTGGGTATGGAGGGTGGAGTGAGTGGGGGAGGGTGGGTGTGGAGTATGAGGTTGGGGGGCTGTGGGAGGGTGTGGGGTTATGGTGAGTGGAGTGGGAGGGTGTGGGTGTGTTTGGAGAAATGGTGGGGGCTGAGGTCTGTGGGAGGGTATGGATGTGTTTGGGAGAATGAGGGGTGGGGGTGCATGCGTGTGTGGGGTGGGTGGGTCCTTGGAGTCTCTGGAGTGTGCCAGTCCCTGGAGCTGCATGTACTGGCAGAAAGTGGGGGCAGCCCTGCCCAGCCCCATATTGTGCAGCTCCCCATGCTCTCACCCTAGTCCCCAGTTGCAGATGGTGGCAGCATGCAAGCCTGCCCCACTGAGCCCCACCTGATGAAGCTTGTGGTGCAAGTCATGGGGCTCATCTGGGGTGCCAGGGAGTGGGGTGGAAGAAGCCCAGCTCCATAGCATGGAGCTCCCCTCTGTTTCCCATGACCTGTACATAGCAGTGAATAAGGCCGGGCTGCCAGCTCCATCGTGTCAGCCTCTCCCTGGGGGGGCAGGGATCAGGTGGACTGCACTCCTGCCCACCACTGCCACCACTCCCCTGCTGCTGCCACTTCCCCCACCGCCACTGCTGTCCTTCCCCTGCTGCTTCCCTACTTTCCCTCCTGCATGCCTGCTGGCCATTGCTGCCACCATTTCCCACCTCTGCCGCTGCTTCTTGTCCTCCCTGCCCGCCTATCACTCTGGCTCCAGCCTGTCCCAGTCAGCACCACGTGGTGCCTGGTTGCATGGCCAGAACCACATGGTATTGTGTGGGAGCAACCTGGCCAAGTGCAGGCCCTGCAGCATGGGCTGATCACAGCAGTTTCTGCTCCACCATCCTGGCTGAGCCCTGCTGACTCCATGCTGCGGCGTGCATCTGGTCCAGCCCAAGGCCTATGGCATGGGCAGATTGTGGCAGTTTCCTCCCCTCTCTCTGTCCAATATTATCCCAGTTTCCACTCAGCCGGAGGGGAACAGCCAAGGGGTTGCCAGACTAGAAGCTGCAGACCCTTCTGGTTGGGGCCTGGGGGTGGGGAGGGGGGCTGGGGGCAGGTTGGGCCTTGTTCCTCTGCTGCTGGGTCTTGCCACTGCTGGGTTCTGCTGCTGACTCCTCCTGGGTCCTGCTGTTGCTGATGCCTTGATATCTTTGACAGATAATGGGCAGATAATTCATTTTCTAAATTTTTTAGGGGCCCTGTGGACTGGATAGAATGACCTGGTGGGTTGGATCCAGGCTGTGGGCCATATTTTGCCCTCCCCTGATATTGACCATCTCTGAAATGCAATGAGATATTATTGCAGAGAACATTTAGATAATGCCATGCCAGGCAGTTGTACCAGGAAGGGAAACACCTTCATAGAACCATGCAACTCTGTGTTTCTTTGGCATAATATGAGCAGCTATTGTTCATTTTAAATTTAAATTCCTTTCCCTCCTCCCCTGAATTGGCTTATAAGATTGCAGCTTTCAGATACTCCACAGCCATGGGGGCCTTGGGCACTGCACCTATAGAAGTGGGTTGCCTCCTTATTCATTCTCTGGATGATTCAGTGATGGAGCATGTGATTTAGTTCATTCCATCTACCTTGGGCTGGGCAAGAAAACTGAATAATGCCACCAGGTCCTGGGGCTGTGTTTGGGGGACTCTGGACCGTGTTTTAAGTGGGTGGGAAAGATCCACTGGGAATAAAAACTCTTAGATGTATTGATGATGACTAATAATTTCAAAGAGTCCTTGCCTATCCTGAAAAACAGGGTTTTGTCCAAGAAATAAAATGATAGTATCAACAAATTACTTATAAAATATTTGCAGTCCTGGTAAGCTCAGACAGAAACAGGATAAAGGAAAAGGTGTCACATGCCTCAGCTCCATCAAGTAGTCAGCTATTAGGGACTGGAATATATTGCAGGGCAGAGTTGGTTTTCCATCAGTTTTGGGGTTTGTTTTCTCCACTACTGTAAGGTCACCTTTCTGCTGGACATCTCTCTTATGTTCCTATAGCATATTTCCTACATGTGTGCTGCACTTGCATGGCCCCTCTTGTCTCTGCACATGTGTGTTGGGTGCAGACACTGTTTTGCTTTTCCTGTTCTCTGTATGCCCCCAGTGACCCTTTTTTAATCTTGACTTTTGTACTCAAAGCCTCACTTTTCTTAGCCAAAAAGGATTATTTAAAGCTAATAGAAGCCCATGCATGAATTATTTGGACTCGCAGCCTGGATGCGTTTGAGCAGAAAAGGAGCTAATGGTTCAAGGAAATTTCCCTTCTTCTCATGCCACAGTCCAGGATAAGTCAGGGCTCCTGACACTTAGGGTAAGGGATGCTTGGGCTAAAAGCAGAAAATCCATGGAGGGCTGGCACACTGGGCCATGACTCTGAAACCATCTCTCTATGCAGTGACCAACAGAGAGACTGCTACAAGGCTATGTGCTGTCCCAGCACTCCTGAAAACATTAACTTCTGTATAACTACTTAGTAGAGGTATGCTATGCAGTTTATTGATCTCATGTCTACACCTGCCAAGTCAGTACTTTCTTCTGTTTCAGAGCATTATAAAAGTTCAACAGTATCCCAAATAGCCCTTGGGATGGACATGGATTTAGCTGTGCTACTAAATTTGAGTGAGTAATGGGTCATATATTTGATGTGTAGTGCCTCTCTGTTCGGAAAACATCTGCAGATGGACCACAGTTTCTACAATATTTTTGTTATTGCTTGTTGTCACTGAATAATTGCTGCAAACAATCCTTGGCTGGCTGCTTTGTTTGCAAAAAATCACTATGACTATTCAGTGCTGAATCTTTCTTGATTGTACCTAGGTGGGTCTAGTGGAATGTTTTGTTTCTCTGATTGGAAAAGCATAACTGTCTAGAGTTGAATATTTGTTAAATAGTACACATTTTATGAGTAACATCCAATATTCACATACTGCTATTTCAGTAAGCGTTCCTGCCAGGTTACAGACTCATTTGTTACAGAATAGACAGGAAATGGGGTACGTAATGCAGTTAAAGGCACCGTCTTTCAATCCCGTCCTGAACAAATTTATTTTAAAATCTCAAAGAAAAAGCATGGAACACTTTTTTGTGGCATTTTCCTACAGAGAAGTCCTGTCTTTTTGGTGTATATCACTAGCTAACATAAAATGATCAAACGCCCACAGGCTTATCTGGCACTTCCCCCAATTCAGTGTAAGCAGTGTTCCTTAAAGATGCAGCATTGTCTGTGCCGTAGTATAAACAGCCCAGAACTGACCCACATGTGTCATTTTCAAGGTTTGTAATAGCTGTTTCTTCTTCATGGTTTCTGGGGCCAATTCTTATGCAGTAAAATGGAGCACAACAACATTACAAAGCAGAGAGAAGGGCTGAAAAATACTATGCATACAGTCACTTCTGCACTTAATAGGTGAAAGTTACAATGTAAACAGTTGGGAAAAAATTGGCACTGGCAGTTAAGCAAATTATGTACTTATTCAATATGCATATAAATAGAGTTCACTGTAGCACAGTCTGGCTCTTTGGAAATCTCCAATCATGAGCAACAGATAACCAACAAGATTTAAGTATAGAATGCAGCATATGGGATGCCTCCAGGAGCAAACTGTGCCAAGATGATGAGAATCCAGTCTTGCAAAGTGAAGAGCATGTCTGTGGAGTGCTAAGCACCGTGTACTTTCTCTGAAATTGTTAGGGCTGAGGTTGGTTGTCTCCTAGACATTCCAAGACCCAGTTTCCTTTATAAGACAATTCCTTTAAATTTTCTTCTAGACATCTCTTTTAGGGGTTAGCAAGTGCTTTAAAACATAGGTGTGATGTCCCTTGCAGTCTGTGTTAGATTTTTCTACTTGATTGCCAGTTAGCATTGTTTTAGACACATTCTGATTCTTAATTATACAGATTTGCAGCCCCGGGAGTAGTTTAGCACCTATGTGGTTTTAAATTTTCAAAACATTTGTTGAACAATCCTAACATCACTCTATGGGCCAGAGCAGTTAGTGAGAGGATTAGGGTCTTTAGTGTAAATTGGTCTATTGTTCTTAGTGAAAGTATAGTGATTTGTACTAGTTGATACTCTAGTTCTTTAAAAGTATTACCAGTTGCATTATACAGCAAAGAAATACAGTAAAACCTTGTTAATTGGAAATGTAAGGAACCAAAAATCACTAACTTTGACATAAATGGGATTGAAATAAATGTACCCATAACAATTTGCATATGTGCAAATTAATATGGGTATTCAGAGGCTTAGATCACCCACAATTGATGGATTTTATCTTTTTTCAAAATACAGCAAATTTCAGCACAGGTATTCCATAAATACACTTTTAAGCAGCACTTTTGTACCTGCTTATATACAATACAAACTATGCGTGATATTAGTCCAAAGCCAAAAGACTCATGATTTAGAATATAGTTAATTGGACTGGGCCCTAGCAGAGCCAACACCATTTTAAGCCATAATGGCTCCACAGCTTAGCATTACTCAGTATGTATGCATAGTCTAGAGAACCTCCACGGAGGATCCATGTGCTAATTAGCCCCCTGTAACAGGGTACCCAAGCCGTATTACTAGGAAGCATGGTGACTCCTTTAAGAACAGAACTTTCAGAGCACAGCAGGCTGGCAGAGCTGGGGTTAAAAGTTGTGACTGGCTGGCTGGTCAGCTGATTGGGGCGTCAGGTGACTGAAAGAGAGCTCAGGCTAGAGCTATATAAACCTTGGTCTGAGCTGGCCAGGGGGTGGCTGACTGAGAGGGTGGACTCCTGAGAACTCCCAGAGAAGCTGTAGCAGCTCTTGAAGAGAGAGCAGCAGGTGGTAGGACACCGAGACAGAGCCACAGAACTATAAGCAGGCAGATTGCCTTCTTTATCTTTATTTTGTTATAGCCCAGGGGCTTACTGTTTACGTTTCATTGGTGATTTGTTGCTGAGGCTGTAGGGGAGGTGGACCCTCATTAGTGTCCATGGGGCACAGCTGCAGAGAAGCTAGAGAGTTCAGCACCAGAGGGGCACAGCAGACAAGGGCCATGGGTCCAGTAGGGGGCTAGGGCCTTAAAGCTGGGCCTACCACAGTAGGTCTTGGCTAAAAGGCCTAGCCATATAAAAAAGGGATGAAGCCGGGTAGGCCGAAGCCCCAACAGAGAGTCCAGGAAAATTGTGTAGGGCCACAAACCCAGAGCATATAAAGGGGCTAGAGCCTTGGAGCCTGGCCCTATCTAGTGGGTCTAGACTGGTAGGCCTAGCTAGAGAGAAAGGGGTAGAAGCCAAGTATGCTGAAACTCCAACAGAGGCATGCAACTAACACCTGCGAGGCATGGGGCATGTTAAGGGAGGGGCTGGAGGGTGCAATTAGCCCTTAAGGCAAAAGCTCCTCACCTTGGTGAGTGGGAGCATAGATCTTGCCTGGGAAGCCCCAGGGCAGCCTTCTCTTCAAGAACCAAGGAACATAAAGTCGTGGGAGACAAGCGAAGGGGAGTCTGTTCCCAGAGGAAAACTGAGATATTAAGGGCCTTTGGGATGCCTTCATAGGATTTAAAATGCCTCTGAAGATGTTACCCTGTTACACCCCACCAGTTATGATTGTAACCAGGTGTTCTTGTCATGAGTCCTTGGACCCTCCAAAAATGTATATGCAGAGGAAGCATGGGACTGCTTGGTCCAGCTCAACCCCATGGAGGGCAGAGCCACACTGGTAATGTGCAATGGGCCAAGAGAGAGGGCAACAGAGCCTGTCATCTATGTTGACAATTGGTGACATTTGCTAGATGTTTAAGCCTGGTGAAGAAACAGAAATCATTGGAAACAGGAAACAACAGCACAGCTCAGCTATGGAAGTGAAGAGGAAGTTGAGATGTATTCAGTGTAGTGGTTCACTATGACTTGAAAAAGAGTTGTCACTGAGAGGAACTAAGCACAATGTCTACCTTGTCTTATTTGGGTGGGCTACACTAACTCAGCTCTACCATCCAATGTTACTGCCTGCAGCCTGAGGCAGAGCAGGGCAGGAGCATCCCTTGTGTAAACTGTTCCACCCCAACTCAAGTTGCTCCTGTCCTGGGTGCATGTGTAGATGCTGTACCCAGGAGTAGTTTAATCTGGCTCAAACTGCTCTGGAATGTATTGCTTTGAATTAATTGCACATGTAGATTCACCCATTGGACACGTCTACAGGAGGCATTTCTGCTCAGCTGACTAATTAAATGCACAGTAAACATCTCAGCATCTACATGTGAACCTCTGTTGGGGCACCTGAAACTAATAAGTGCTACAATAGGGTAATACTTGTAAAACTTGTATAAGTACTACCCTGCTGCAGAGCTTTTTCATATACAGTAGTGCATGCATAGATGCTGCCCTGGCTGGCTGGGGCACAGGGTGCTTTAGTGCAGGGCTAGCTGGCAGGCAGCCCCAGCACTGAAGCACCCTCATGCCCCAGCCAGCCAGTCCGCTGAATGAGGAGCCCAGTCAGAGCATCCCAGGATGGCAAGGGACCCTGGGGGGAGGGGGGGAGGAGGAAAGGGAGAAGGGAGATCAGCCTGCCAGCCCAGGGCTGCACACAAATACACTCTGATGCTCTGGAGGTTTTTCGCTTCCGGGCACACATTCAAATGGTGCACTCAGGAGCAAGAAACTCTAAAGCAAGAAACTCTGGAGTTTATTCATGCACATTAATTGCATGTGTAGACATACCCATTGTGTAATAACGTGAAATATGCTTGAGCTGTATCTTTGGGTCCAATCTGTAGTACCATTGCCTTGAATGTCTCTTACCATCTGCTTCACTGTACAGGAACAGCTTATCTTCCTTCCTACTCATTAGCTCTCTCACTGGCTGGCTGTTGCACCCCAGTGAAAGGAAGGAGAGAATAGTTCTGTTTGAGCTTAGTCTGCTTTTCTGCTGAGTTGTGAGAGTAGGTAGCTTGGCAGACTCTGCCTAAACCTATTCATTCCTTGTTTCCCTGTATTCTTCTGTGTATATAGCAGCCTAAAGCCTAACATGTTTTCTGATAGACACTTCTCCTAAAAAAAGGTGCCTGTGGGGGATTTGGGGGAGTGATCAGTGTTGTGGAATAGTGGTAGAAGTATTAACTGTTCCATCTGAGCAGATTTGATCTTCTACATTAATATTATGACTTTACAACCTAATACAGGCTAAGATCAATGGCTAATTAGACCTGTCTGCAGTTGGGATACCATAAATAAAGTCACTTCAGAAAGTATTATGCCTTATTATTTGTGGTCATTTAGTGATTTATGACTTTAGATTTTTAAGCATGCTACGGTTCTCCAACGTAGCCAAATCTGGAAGTGATAGATAATGGTAAAATAGATAATGTGTTAAATTTAATTTAGTCACATCAGAAATACATGCTGAGCACTAATAGCACTTTTAAATATGTAAGCTTTGCAGCACCCGGAGCTTTGAAAAGCACCTGGTGCTTTGAAAAACACCTGGTGCTGTGACGCTTGCAGTTGTATAAGCAGCAAAATGAACGTCAATGCTGAGAAAATGGCAACGGTACACTTTTGAATTAAAACACATGGAATGTACTTTAGTTCAAAAGCTCACTGCTGCCATTTTCTGTGTGCTGATGCACGTGTCGCTGCTTATACAACTGCATGCAGCGCAGTTGTATCAGATGCGATTAATTGAGTCTGCTGTGAAGTGGTGCATTTCCGGCATGTTGTGGGACCAAAAAGTATGCGTATAAATGCCCTAAGAGTTGTTGGAGAAAGAGTGATCTCATGTTAATGAAGTTCCATGATTTAACCACTGGATTTTTTTTTAATTCAAATTCAGGTAAATTAGTGTTTGAAAGGTCTAAGTCTGGTAACATGAAGAACATATTATGTAAAGTGGACTGGTGATGTTTGTTAGAAAATGACCTTTAAAAGGAAAATTGGCTAAACTTTAAAGAGGTGATGGATTTGGCTCAGGGAGTATATATATCATTACGTAGAACTAAACATAAAACTTTTAAAACCAATGTGAATGAGTGATAAGTTGTTAAAGTTAATTGTGAGTGAAAACAGAGCTCTAAAAAATTACAGGGAGCAAAAGATTGTAGCGTTGTCAGAAGGATTTATAAGGAGAAGAGGTGGGGATGTTAAGGAGGAATTTAAAGAACAAAATGGAAAATGAAGATCAAGTAGTTCAAGTTATTAAGATAAACAATACATTAGAGGACTGAAAAATAAGAGTGAGCCAATGAGACAAGTTTCTGGATGGCAAGAAACATAAATATTCTATGAAAAAAGTCGTAATGAACAAGTCAAAAGCACAAAATATAATGCACAGACAGTACAACTCCTTGAAATTTTTCAACCAGGATCAGGATTGCATATACAAATACATAATACTTTTAAAGTTGGGAACAGCATAATTCAGTGCGTACACTGTGAAAAGCAAGAGGAAAGGCAGGAGGAAAAATGCTAAATCTTTGGGCACTGGTTTAAGGGATGTAAGAAACAGAGCTACTAATACTTGACTTTCCAGGACAAGATACAGGCAAGGGCTGTGGTTGGGAAACTGAAGGTATGTTTTGAAAGGTCTGGCTAGAGCCAGCATGCTAAGAGATCAGGCTACTATGGACTATATAGCAGGATGGAAACAGTTCACTGCCAAATGGAAATCTGAACTCAAGGTATCTTCATTGGGCACTCACACAAGCAGTGAGAAAGCAGAGCTGGCAGTAAAGACAGTGAAAGATTGATGGTAAAGGCAGAATGGATGAACCTTGCTTGAAAGACATGCAAATAAAAAATTATGGAAAGGAAAGAAGATGCACACTGCCCAGAACTTGGAGGGACAAGTACAGGTTGCAGTAGGGAAGAATTCAAAGGATGCACCAAGGTGTTGGTTTGCATGCACACGACTAGAGTTCTGGTTACAGATACAGTAGCACTAAATAGTTCTTACTAAATGCTCAATTTAGGTTAGAACTACATAGTCATTTTAGGTTACTGTTCAGCATGTACAAAACAACATTTCAGACTACTCATATGGTTAAAATTTGTAGACCTGTTAAAACCAATATATAAGAATTCTCCTTGCTTTCCCTAGTTCAGGGATTCCAAGTGCTTTCGTAAAGTAGGCATAGTAGTAGTAGTATTAGCTAGGGTCAGGAGGGACCTGAACAGATCATCTAGCCTGACTCCCTGCCACAGGCAGGAATGAATGCTGGGTTCACAAGACCCCAGACAGGTGATCATCCAACCTCCTCTTGAATTTGCCCAAGGTCGGGGTAAGGACCACTTCCCTAGGAAGTTGGTTCCAAATTTTGGCCAACCTAACTGTAAAATATTGCCTTCTGATCTCTAACCTAAACCCATCAGCTTCTTACCATTGTTCCTCATCACCCCAGGTGGTGCTGGGGAGAAAAGGGCTCTTCCTATTTGCTGTTGATCTCGTCTGATGAGTTTGTAGGCAGCCACCAGGTCCCCCCTCAGCCTCCTCTTGCTGAGGCTGAACAGGTTCAGGTCCCTCAGTCTCTCCTCATAGGGCCTGTCCTGCTGCCCTCTCACCAAGCAGGTGGCCCTCCTCTGAACCCTCTCCAGGCTGGCCACATCCTTTTTGAAGTGTGGTGCCCAGTACTGGAGGCAGTACTCCAACTATGGCCTAACCAAAGTCGCATAGAGGGGGAGTATCACCTCTCTGGACCAGCTTGAGATACATCTTTGGATGCATGACAAGGTATGGCTGGCCTTGATGGCTGCGGTCTGGCATTGGCAGCTTATGTTCATCTTGGAGTCAATAATGACTCCAAGATCCCGTTCCACCTCTGTGCTTTCAAGAGGTGAACTCCCCAGCCTGTATGTATGCTGTGGATTCCTTCTCCCAAGGTGCAGCACCCTGCATTTGTCTACGTTGAACCCCATCCTATTCTTATCTTCCTACTTTTGTAGTCTGTCTAAATCTATTTGCAGCCTCTCTCTCCCTTCAAGTGTGTCCACCTCACCCCACATCTTAGTGTCATCAACAAACTTGGACAGCGCACTTTCCACCCCCTCGTCCAAGTCACTGATGATGATGTTAAACAGTGTGGGCCTGAGGACCAAGTCCTGGGATACCCCACTGCTCACATCTTGCCAGGTTGAGTACAACCTATCCACCACTACTCTCTGGGTGAGCCCCATAATTTTTACCTATCCAACTGTGTAGGCATTAATGCCACAGTCGCTTAATTATATTGATGAGGATGTGGTGAGAGACAGTGTCAAAGGCCTTCTTAAAGTCTAGAAAGACTACGTCCATGGCAACACCATCATCCAAGGATTTAGTCACCTGGTCATAAAAGGCAACCAGGTCTGTCAGGCAGGATCTGCCTTTGATGAATCCATGCTGATCACCCCTGAGCATGATGTCCCCTGCTGGTCCCCAAAAGATGTGCTCCTTTATGATTCTCTCCAAGATCTTCCTGAGCACCAAGATGAGGCTTACAGGCCTATAGTTACCTGGGTCCTCTCTCTTCCCTTTCTCGAAAATTGGGACCACATTAGCCAGTTTCCAATCCCCTGGCACCTGGCCAGATGATTTTTTTTTATTCCAGTTTTATAGATGGGGACTCAGAGACACAGGATAACATGACTCCCTTACCCTGTTACTAGGAAGGCTGGTCAGTTTAAGGTTCTCTCTCACTGCTACCCTGGCCTCTCCTTCAGCTACCTTCTTTCTCCACCCTCATTCTGGCTAGTGCAGGAACAGTCTTTCCCATTTGGTTCCCTAGGTTGGCACTCCTCTGCCCCCCCACTTCCCCACAACTTTATCTTACGCTGATCTCCACCTCCCTATCTCTTTCTATACACCCTTTCCTTCCCTTTACTTTTATCTTGTGGTCTGGGTTAATTGCTTCTGGGTCTTGCTGTGGTTCACATACAGGCTGGGGATGTGAGTAAGATGGCTGTCAGGTCTCGGGACAGACAGAGCCTTGTGACCCAGGACACAGAAGTGAAGTTTTAGGTGACCCAGAGCATAAGCCCATGTCTGAAGCCAGAGGTGGGCAGGCTGGCTCTGGGATTTGCCAGGGACAGAGTCCTTCTGGAAGAATGCAAGGCTCAAAGCCCCAAAACAGCAGGAGAACTCAGAAGGAAGCCCCAAGTGAAGGGGGTCAGTGGACATGCATGGAAAGCAAGCTATGTACCCCTTGCAGTTTCTGTTTTATTTTCTTTCTGCTTGGAGTCCACCACCCAGGGATGAGGTGAACCCCTGTGGGACATTGATGCACACTGGAGCAGGTACTGGCATTGCGTGCTTTATATTTTTGTCCCATGGAGGACTGGATTGTGGCTGGAAGGTAGGCAGAGGCCATGGAAAGGGTTGACTGAGGGAAGCCAACTTGAAGCTCAGCCAAGCAGGCAGAGGATTTGTGGGACCTCTAGTGTAGGACATGGGGATACATCTTTGAACCTGGGGTTGTGAAGTGTGACCATGTTGAGCTGGGAGCCAGTAGCCCTGAACAGTGGGCTCTGAGCTAGAGAGCTCAGCTAAAGTAAAAATGGGATGAGGTGGGGGACCTCTGGACCAGACTTCTTCAAAGCTTGCCTTGTGCTTTGGGCAGCCTCCCCTACTGAGTCTATATCAAGGCATGGCAGGTGAGAATACTGAAAGGGAGGAGAGGACAGATGGTGCAGACTGGGGCTATGCAAAGCTTCAGTTGCTGATTTGATTTGACAGAGATCTGGACCAATTCAGTGGCTGAATCTCCAAATCTGAATGGAATCAGGAGACCCTTTAATCTCTCCAAATTGAATCAGAACCCTCTGAATCAATTCGGAGAGATTCGACGATTCAGACATAGACACAGCTTTAAACTTTTTTTTTACATACGTCAAGGTACCAGGCGGCTCGTGAATGCTGAGATGGTGGGGCGGATGTAGCATCCCACAGGAGCGCAGAGGGTCCCCAGTGCACTCTACAGCAGACCTGGAAGTGGACCAGAAGCACTTCCGGTCCACTTCCAGGTCCACTGGCGAGCACGTGGGGGTCACCCCTACATCTTCCTGGCTTGGCAACTGGTGCTTCCTGATTCTGGGGTGGGCACCCAGAGTCCCCCCATGGCTGATGGCCAAGGCAGGAAGTCACAGGGGGTGCTCCCAGGGCATTCAGCGGTGAACCCAGAAGTAGACTAGAAGTATTTTTGGTCCACTTCTGGGTTCACCACCAAGCATGTGGCCTCCCTCACCCCCGCACTCCTGTGGGATGCTCCATTCGCCCCCATCATCACAGCATTCATGAGCTGCTCCTGGTACCTCAACGTATGTAGAAAAAATATTTAAAGCTATGTCTATGGCTGAATTGCTGATTCTCCGACTCAGCATCGAATCTTCAGATTTGGATTCAGGCAAATTGAATTGGGGACAGTGATTTGAATCAAATCACTGTTCCTGATTAGGGCTGAGTCTGAATCCGAATCGAATATGGCCCATTTTGCATACCCCTAGTACAGACACTAGGAAGCCTCTACAGGTGAAAACTTGGTAGCAACACCCTACACAGATACATTCTGAATGTCTATACTAGGAAAAAAGGTATTTTTTCTGTACCACCCCAGCTCTGCTGGTGGTAAGAAGGTGATAGCACTAGTCTAGACAGGATGGAGATGGTTTTCCTATAGTGTATTTCTTGTTCAGCAAACGTTATTCACTATGAACAAAGTTCTGATAACTTCACTCAAGCCAAATTGTTGCTTATTAAATGAACATTCCCACTGTAGTCAATGAGCACACTCTTGAAATAAGGAATGGTATAACCTGAGTGGACCTAGTGCACCATTTGTGGCGCTTAACAAAAACGTCTGCCTGTTCTTTTCATCTTTTTTCTGGTCTCCTATACTTGGGATCAAATCTGGTGCTGACACGCTTCATCTGTAACTCTATTAAATTCAGTGGGGTAGCACTGGTGCATAAGCTAGGTATGTGAGATCTGAATTAGACTGTTAAGAGTAGTTTGAAATATGTCCTCTAATGTCATCTTAATGAAAAAAAGAATACATTTGAATGGGCACTATACCAGGAAAGGAACATTTGCCTATTTGGGACATGAAATATATCTGAAGTTTAGGTTGTTTTTTCTTTCCTACTATTGACGTGTGTTGCTGATTTTGGCAGTTTGTAAAATACATAAATAAAATAATACTAAGAAAACAGTATGCATGTCAAGAAATTGGCATTCCTCTCCATTTGGAAGGGATTTGTTCCGTATGTTTGTTTGTAGCAGGTCTGCGGCAGTGATCATAGGCATTGTTGGCCCACCACATCATTTCAAATTGTGGCTCTTTGTGCATTTAGGCACTCCATAGGGACTTTCCCATCACTAAATGCTTTTTATTAACTTCTATTTAGATATCTAAATCCTGCAAAAATCAATGAGTAGTAGGTTGCTTAAATACCTTTGAGGGTTTAGTCATAAGTACCTTCCTCTTAATTTCAAGTTTCTGCTTAAAGCACCTTTTTCTTTACCACTGTACCACTAATTTCTATACCCTCTTCCTGTCCTCTGGCACAAATTCATTTGCCATGTCTTAAGTTATAAAATCTTTAAATCAGCCAGTGTGGCTTTTCTTTTTCTCAAATGCAGATTTGATATATCTTTTGCTGACTTGTATTTGATTTGTAGATTGTTCTAAATAGTAAATGAGAGTGAGATTTGTTACTGGAACTGGAATTCCAGCAAATACTTGATAAGATAGTGAGGTCTTTCTTCAGAAAATGTTTTCCCAGAGGAAGTTGTCATATTTTAGGCATATCTATAAGTTAATATTAATAATTAATATTATTAAGCAAAGGATAAATGTAAAATCTGTTTTCTGTTAGTCTAAGTATAAATCACCACTTATCATATTTACTCAATTCTAAGATGATTTTCCCTCCAGTTGTCATGCAGGAAAAGCACCACTTATCTTACTGCATACAAAAATATCTTTCTAAATACATTGTTTATCATTAAACTGCTGCCAAAAGCAGCATGTGCCCAGCGATGAAAACCAACTCTGAAGCTGACTAAATGCAGCCAACACTGAACATGACTATATAGGCAGTCCTCAGACTTACAACACAATTGGTTACTGAAAACTGTGTCTTAAGTCGAAATGTAACTCGGAACCAATTCTTCCATAGGAATAATATTATACAGGCATACCTCGGAGATATTGCGGGTTCGGTTTCAGACCACCGCAATAAAGCGAATATCGCAATAAAGCGAGTCACACAAATTTTTTGGTTTCCCAGTGCATATAAAAGTTATGTTTACACTATACTGTAGTCTATTAAGTGTGCAATAGCATTATGTCTAAAAAAAAAATGTACATACCTTAATTAAAAAATACTTTATTGCTAAAAAATGCGAAGTGAGCAAATGCTGTTGGAAAAATGGCGCTGATAGACTTGCTCGACGCAGGGTTGCCACAAACCTTCAATTTGTAAAAAATGCAATATCAGCAAAGCGCAATAAAGCGAAGCGCAATAAAACTAGGTATGCCTGTAAATGGGGGATTGGTTCATTTACCATGCTCAGCACAGCTGCGTCCAGCTGGTAACTCTGTTGTGTGGGGGGAAGGGGGGAGGGACGATGTGTGGGGGGGAGCAGATCAATGCTCCCGCAGTGAGGAAGGAACTGTGGCTGGGGCTGGGACCAGGGCTGGGGCTCGGGCAAGGGAGGGAGTGAGGCGGCTCACACCACTGTGCACTGCTGATCCAGGAGCTGCTCATGTGGTGGCTTGTCCAGTGGCTCTTGCTATTGCTCCCATCGCTAGTTTTGGAGGGCATGTGGCAGGGGTGTATGCCCCAATATCTGCATGGGGTGGGTGTGTCTAGGGCTGCACTTGGGTGGAAGGAGCTGAGAGTGGGAGCTATGCCCCCGACTACTCACCCAGCCGGTGTGGGGCTGGTGCAAGACTGAGCCACTGCACTGCCTCTGACCAAGTGGTGCGCAGCAGCGGCAGCTGGCTTGGCCTTCACGCACCTCCTGGATAAGCAGCAGCTTTGCCCCAGCTGGGTGAACAACAGTAGGGCATGGTGGGGGGACATGTGCCACCCAAAAACTCACTGCAACCCCCCATAGCTTCTGCTCTGCCACCCGCCCTGCCCCCCCATGACCTGCCACCACTCACCTAGCTGGGACAAAGTTGTTGCTCCTCCAGGAGGTGTGGGGTGGCTGGGCCAGCTCCTGCAGCTGCATGCTGCTTATCCTCAGGCAGTGCAGTGGATCAGTCTCACACTAGCCTGATGCCAGCTCGGTGAGTGGCAGGGGGGAATAGTCCCCACTCCCAGCGCCTTCCGCCCAGAGCAGAGCCCTTGCCTCTTCTTCCCTGTGCAGATCCTGGGGCAAATGTCTCCACCCCATGCCATCTCAAACTGGCGGTGGGAACAGCTGCGAGAGCTACCAGACGAGCCACCACACAAGCAGCTCCCGGACCAGCGGCATGCAGTGGCGCAAGCTGCCCCACCCCTTCCCTGGACAGCGCTTGCCCCAGCCCCAGCCCCAGCCCCAGCCACAATACCTCCCACACTATGGGGGCATTGATCTGTTCCCCCTATGCCCCTTCCCTCCCCCCCACAACTGACTTACTGGCTGGATGCAGCTGTGTCAAACACCGTAAAGGTGAAACTGGCATGGGACCCTCGAAGCAGTGTGTCAATTTACAAATGTCATAAATGTCATTTGTCATAACACAAAAAATTGTAAGTGGAGGACTGCCTGTAAATCACATGGCCTACTTTGGGCAAACATGCTGATAGAAACCTAGCGTAAGAATAGGTTAGTACAGTCTATTTGAATAAGATGTATGGTAGTGCCTATTAAGCAGTCTCCCTCACCATTGACTCTTTTTCAAGTGATGGTGAGCTGCAATATTGCAATATTGCTGCAATATCCAGAATCCCTCGGTTGCTCCGTCTCTCAGTCTGGCACATATGATTAATGTGATCCTGCCCTTTCCATGAAGTGAAGCTGGACCAGGTTGCCCTGTGCCTCATCTGCATATACATTTTTGGAGCATCCTAGGACTCCCAGTTCCACCCAGAACACTCAGTTTCAGTCATGAGTGGGGGCTAATTAGTACATGGATCCTTTGTGGTGGGGATATCTGGAATGCACACACATAATTTGTGCTGATCTGTGGGTTCATTGTGGAGGGCAGAGCCACACTAATCATATGTGCCAGGCTGAGAGAGGGAACAACAGAGGGATTCTTGGTAAGCTGTATACAATGTTGTGGCTCACCGTGGCTTGAAATGCTGTTGACTCTGGTGGGGCCCAGCTCAGTGAACTGTATGATAAATCATGAGCTTTTTGGCTTTGGATTAATGTTATATATGTAATTGCTTGAAATTGTATTTGTATTCCTTTTGTGAGGCTTCAGGTGGGGTTCTTTTTAAAATCTGTTTGATATTCACTGTTTTCTAATAAAATGCTATCAAAAAAAGTTTCTCCAAGGACTGTTGCTTTGTTGGGGTGAAAAAGATTACATATGCTGATGGTCCTAAGAACAATACCGTTGCAAGCCTTGTAATCATCTCAAATGTGAGATATCAGACAAAGAGCAGTCCCACACAATACAAAAATCCTAGTGGTAAAGCAGACAGTACAGTAGGCCTGTGCAAAGCAGCTAGTATTTGCTTCAGCTTCAATTTTGGCCAATTTAGGGGACAGTGATTCTATTTAGTGATTCAAATCACTGTCCCAAATCAATTCAGCCAAATCTGATTCAGAGATTTGGCTGCTGCTGAATTGGCTGTATCACTAATTCCACAGGCCCCATCCCCCTGCCCACTCTCCCAGCCCTGTCAGTGGCTGTCCCGCCTGGCCCCAGTGTCTCAGCACTTAAAAAAAAAAAAAAAAAGAAAAAAAAAAGAGTTTTACACTTACTGGCTCCTGCCAGGCAGGGGGTGATTTCTACTGCCCCACACTGTCCTGTGCTGCATGGAGGGGCTCTGCCACAAGCCCCCCAGAGGCCCCAGTGGTCACTGCAGCAGCTGGTAAGTGCAGGGCTTTCAATTTTTTTAAAGCATTGGGACCCTGGGGCCGGGTAGGGCAGCCATTTACAGGGCTGGGAGAGCAGGCAGGGGTCAGGGGGAGCTCAGGCGTGCTGGGGGAGTAGGCAGGGGATGGTGCCTGGCGGGGGTCCCCTCCCTCCTCCTCCAGCCCTGCCTCTGCCCCCTACTTACCAGCACAGAGTCTGGGTCCAGCTCCCTCTGGCAGTGAGCCAGGACTGCCCTATCTCCGAATCTCCTCTCAATCTTTTCTGAATTGATTCGGAGGCTTCAGACTGATTTGGACTTTTTTATAGGTTTCCCAACTTGATTTGGATTTGGAAATTCAGCCACCAAATTGGGTCAAATCTCCTCTGAATTGAATCAGCAACTGAAGCTTCACACAGCCATAGTAGGCAGGTGCAGAAAGCATACTCAATGGCTTTAAAGGCTGTAGTAAAGAAGTAACTTCAGTTGTCTTGGATCTTCTTGCTACTGGACACTGGTTTCTCCTTTACCAAGACCTGTGTGGCTGTCAATGCACAACAGCTTCCCCATGTAAAACAAGTCATGTGCAGGCTTCTGCCACTGGTGCAACATCTACTATAATAAGCCATACCAATACCCATAACTTCTACGAAGTTGTGCAGAAATGAACAAGTAGTGACAGAGACAGACAATGTAATCGCTGGAAGTCCCTAGTCACAGATCTACATGCAGGTGGTGGTTGCTTCACCACTGATATGGGACAGGAGGGTGATTCAGCAGCTGCAATCATGACTGGGCAGTCTTTTTTAGGATCTCCTCTGCTCACCCCACACAGGGAGGGGCTAGAAAAGGTGCCTTAAACATAGACTGTCCTACTTTACCTAACCTGACTGGATAACCACTTGCAGTGGGATCATTCTAATTGTGCCTGGAACACAAAAATGTCTTTTGCATCCTGGAATGTACAAACCCTACTAGATGACCCAAACAGTGACATACCTGAATGCAAAACAGCTATAGTTGCCTGAGAACTCTCATGATATAACATCAATATTGCTGCTCACAGTGAGACCATATGTGCAGGTGAAGGCCAGAATGGCGGGCCTTCTTGACAAGGCTTTAAACTAAGACTGCTGGGTGATGGGTGGTCTATTAACAGTTCTAGCCCAGGTCATGTCAGCTGCAGTACAAATAACTTGGGCAGTCCAAGGGAACCTACTCTGGTGACAGCCCAAGGAAGGGTCCTGCTTTACCCCTCAGGGAAGCATTGGGCTTCTCACGGCAGACTTAAGTGCCTGTACACAAATGCCAGGAGCTTGGGAAATAAGCATGAGGAACTGGCCCTTCTCCTATGTGAAAATGACTGTGACCTTGTTGGTATAATGGAGACCTGGTATGACTCCTCCTATGATTGGTTGGTGGCTTTAGAGGTTTACAACTTGTATAGGAGAGACCGTGTGGGGAAGAGAGGTGGGGGTATTGCTCTCTACATCAAAGATCAGCTCACCTCACTACAGCTTGAGTTTTCTAACCAGGAAGGGCATCTTGAGACCCTCTAGGTCAAAGTACAAGGAGAATATGGGGAGGGTGACATACTTATAGGAGTCTATTATAGACCTTCCCTCCAACAGGAACAGCTAGATCAGGAATTCAATAGGGAATTGGTCAAAGCCACGTGCTACCAATGCATGATCATTATGGGGAACTTCAACTTCCATGACATCTCTTGGGATGAGCAGATGGCCAAATCTGACAGGTCATGTAGCTTTCTCACTTGTATTGATGACATCTACCTAACGCAGGAGGTCTATGGGCTGACTAGGAGAGAGGAATTGCTTGATCTGGTCCTGGCCAAATGGGAAGACCTGGGGAGCAATGTGAGGATTGAGGGGAAGCTTGGTGACAGTGACCATGAATTGGTCACTTTCTTAGTTCACTGAAGAGCAGGCAAACCCCTCACTAAAACATGAGTCCTTAACTTTGGGAAGGCTGACTTTTGCAAACTGGGAGAATTGATCAGTCAGGCAATTAGAGGCCTACCCCATTAGAAATGGGAATACATGAGGAATGGTCTTCTCTCAGAAACATAATCCTAGAAGCACAGGGGAAAGCCATACCATCTTGCAAGAAATGCAGTCAACAGGCAAGGAAGCCCCCCTTGGCTAAACAAGGAACTGTTGGACCTCATTACACTCAAGAGAAACCTGCACCAGCTGGAAAACAGA
>NW_017728914.1:5994787-6025072 GCF_001723895.1 Crocodylus porosus
AGCTGACTTCCTGCCCTTTGGGCAGGGGGCTGGACTCGATGATCTCCCAAGGTCCCTTCCAGCCCTGATGTCTATGAAATCTATGAAATCTAAGTACATCTGCACTGACTGAAGGCCTGACAGTGTTGTCCCCGAGATTGTCCCTACTTCTGGTGAGTGGAATGTCCCAGTCCCTGTTCAGGAAAACAGGCCAAGGAAACTGTTAAAAATATCAGCTTTCTTGTCTGGCGTAGCCACAAAATTACCATTTGCATCTTGCAGGGGCCCTACGTTGCCTGGTGCCCTCTTCTTGCTCCCAATGTACTTGAAAAAGGACTTTTTGTTGTCCGTAATCCTGGATGCTAACCTGAGTTCCATCTCTGCCTTGGCCTTCCTAATAGTCCTCCTACACTCATGGGCCAAGGAGGAGTACTCCTCCTTGGTGATAGCTCCTCCCTTCCACTGGTTATACGCCCCCCTATTAGTCCTCAGGCATTGCTGAATGCCCTTGCTGAGCCAAGGGGGTTTCTGAGCACTCTAACCCCCCCCCCCTTGCTTCTCCCTCTTCCCAAAGAGTATACATTTAACCCGTATCAGAAATATCAAATGGGGGTACTTCCACACTCTTCACACACATTTTTCTGGAATAAGAGACTACCAAGTAGTCATCTGATGTGTATTCCTGACAAAGTGGTCAAGTACTTAATGAGAAATTCAATATGTGCATGCATGAGAGAGAAGCTGCTGGCAAGCAACAAGCAAATGATTAAAAATAGGCTGTGCCATACAAAGCTAATAGCCTTCCTCAGTGTAATTCATTATTCATTTAGCAGATCAAGGGAAGTCAGTAGATACTGTATTCTTAGCTCTTAGAAAGCCATTTGATATCATGCCATATGAAAACTTTAAAAAAGATCTGGACACATACCAAGCAGATAGAAATGTCATAGCATAGATTAAGAGTTAGCTGACAGAAAGGGAACAGAGAGTAATCATTAATGTTGTAAAGACCTCTAAACATGAAGCTCTATGAAGCAGTTTATTGGGGTTTATTGTTGCATCTTTTTAATTTGGGTACCTTCAGTTCAACTTTTTACTTCAGATTTTGTAAATATAAACGTGCAGAATGTCTGACCAGTGATAATATTTCCATTGAAAGAAAATCCAGATGAAGCAATTGGATAATAAATATGGGATCTGTTGTAGTATTTGTAACCAAAGTATTAGAATCAAAGAATCATAGAAAAATGAGGGTTGGAAGGGACTTCAGGGGGTCGTCTAGTTCAACCCTCTCCTCAACCAGGACCATCCCCAACTAGATCATTCCATCCAGGGCTTTGTCAAGCCTAGATCATTCTAGGCAGGCCTTAAAAACCCCCAAGGATGAAGATTCCCCTGTCTCTTTGGTAACCTGTTTCAGTGCTTCACCACCTTACAAGTGAGAGAGTTTTTCCTAATATCCAACCTAAACTTCCTTTGCTGCAACTTAAGACCATTGCTCCTTTTTCTGTCATCTGCTAGTGCTGAGAACAGTCAGTGGGAGGGGAGAGGGTACGGAGTGAGTAATAATTAGGCTCTTCATTTGTATATCTTGAAGGGTAACAAAAAGGGTTTCTACAAGTATGTTAGCAATATAAGGAAGACCAGGGAAAGTGTGTGTCCATTACTGTGTGGGAGAGGCAACATAGTGACAGATGGTGAGGAATAGGCTGAAGTACTCAATGCCTTTTTTTTACTTTTGTCTTCACAGGCAAGGTCATCTCCCAAGCTGCTGCAGCTGGTAGCACAGTTTGGGGAGGAGGTGAGCAGCCCTCAGTGGTGAAAGAACAGGTTAGGGACTATTTAGAAAAGCTGGACGTGTACAAGTCCATGGGGCCAGATGCAGTGCATCTAAGGGTGCTGAGAGAGTTTCATAGTTTCTAGAGTCGGAGGGGACCTGAGCAGATCATTGAGTCCAACCCCCTGCCATGGCAGGAAAGAGTACTGGGGTCAAATGACCCCAGCAAGTTGTACATCTAACCATTTAGTACATCTCATTTGCTGGTGTGATTGCAGAGTTGCTGGCCATTATCTCTGAAAGCTTGTGGCAATTGGGGGAGGTCCCTGATGATTAAAAAAGGGCAAATATAGTGCCCATTTTTAAGAAAGGGAAAAAGGAGGTTCTGGGGAACTACAGACCAGTCAGCCTCACTACAGACCCCAGAAAAATCATGGAGCAGGCCATCAAGGAATCCATTTCTAAGCACTTGGAGAAGAAGAAAGTGATTAGGAACAGTCAGCATGGATTCACCAAGGGCAAGTCATGCCTGACCACCCTGATTGCCTTGTATGATGATGAGATGACTGGCTTTGTGGATGTGAAGAAGGCAGTGGATGTGATATATCATGACTTTAGCAAGGCTTTTGATACTGCAGGGTTCTAGCAAGCAAGCTGAGGAAGTATGGGTTGGCTAAATGGACTGTAAGGTGGACAGAAAACTGGCTGGATCATCAGGCTCCATGTGTATTGATTGATGGCTCAATGTCTAGTTGGCAGCTGGTATCAAATGGAGTGTCTCAGGGGTTGGTCCTGAAGCCAGTTTTGTTCAATATCTTCATTAATGATCTGGAAGATGGCATAGAGTGCACTCTCAGTAAGTTTGCAGATGACACCAAGCTGTGGGATGTAGTAGTGGAGGGTAGGACTAGGATTCAGAGTGACCTAGACAAATTGGAGGATTGGGCCACAAGAAATCTCATGAGTTTCAACAAGGACAAGTGCATAGTCCTGCACTTAGGACAGAATAATCCCTTGCACCAGTACTGGCTTTGGACCAACTGACTTAAGCAGGAGCTCTGCAGAAAAGGACCTGGGGCTTGCAGTGGTCTGTAAGGTGGTTATGAGTCAACAGTGTGCCCTTGTTGCCAAGAAGGCTAGTGGCTACTGGCCTTTATTAGTAGGGGTGTTGCCAGCAGATCAAGGGAAGTGATTCTTCCTCTCTACTAGGCACTGGTGAGGTCACATTTTTAGTACTGTGTTCAGTTTTGGGCCCCCCACTACAGAAAGGATGTGGACAAATTGGAGAGAGTCCAGTAGAAGGCAACAAAAATGGTTAGGGGGTTGGGGCTCATGACTTGTGAGGAGATGCTGAGGCAACTGGGCTTATTTAGCTGGCAGAAGAGAAGACTGAAGAGGGATTTAATAGCAGCCTTCAGCTATCTGAAGGGGAGTTCCAAAGAGGATGGAGCTAGACCAGGGGTGGGCAAAATACCCAATCCAGCCAGCAGCTGTACTCCATTTCCCAGCAGCCCCTGCCCTCATGGCTTGTGCCAGTCTCCATGGAGACCCCAGCTGCACCTGTGCAGGAAAGCTCAGGTTGGGGTTGCCATGGAGACCAACCTTGGCACATGGCAGAGCAGTGCAGGGGGCTGCTCTGGAGCCACTGGGAACTTGGGATGGGGGCAGCTTGCTCCAGAGCCAGGGCAGAGTTGCAATCTGTAGCCTGCATGCTCCAGGCAGGGGTGCACAAGCAGGGGATCATGGCATGGACCTTGCTTCACTGCTCTGGAGCATGCGGCCGGATGCAGACTGTGGGGGAGGAGGTGCATGGGGCCAGAGGCAGAGTGGTGGCACTGCAGGGATCTGGGTGGCAGTGTTCCATCCCTGCCTGCCCTCCACCCCCTGTCAGTCATGACGGGCAATGGCGGGGATGGACTGGGACAGCAGAGCACCACCATGATGGTGGGGATGGAAGGAACAGAGCAGGGGGTGAGACCAGCGCCACTGGCCTCACCTCCTCCTGCCCCCCAGCCCTGTTCCTTGAAGGCAGCACCTCAGGGTGCTGGTGGAGCAGCGCTGGCCTCGCACCTCCGGTCCAGCCTCGCCACTGTTGGGCCCCAAGAAAAGCCACCAGGGAGGGGGAGGTGATGGGGAGGAGGGAGAGAGGGAAGCAGGAAGGGGAAGTAGGGCACAGTGGTGATACCCAGCCAGTGTCGGGCCCTGAGAACAGTCAGGAGGGAGGGTGGGGAACCAGGGTGGGAGGGGGCTGTGTGGAGCCAGACGCACCGGGTGGCACCTGTGGCTGCTGTGTGTAAGCACCCCCACACCTGGGAGGTGGTGATGCTGTGGAGTGGAGTGGCAGGGCATGGGGTGCAGGATGTGCACAAGGCTGGAGACAGACTGGTGGCAACAAGGGGCTCTCTGTTGCCCCCCGCCCCTGTCATTCTTGACAGGCAATTGGCTAGTGTTTTATAGAATGCACTTTACAGTTTTTTCTCATTCTTACCAGTCTCCCCCTTAGGGTTCTACTGTTGACTTCAAGGGGCATTACGTATAGCCTACAGTGAGCAGGGCTTCTTCCTAGGTCCCATGTTGTTAGTAACCCAATAAATGCATGGTTGGATAGCATCCAAAACAGTATAAACTTGGCATCAAACCAGCTGCCAGTGTAAAACAGACAAGACATAAACCATATAGAGCAATACTCCAAACTGGTTATATTTTAATAACCAAGGGCTTTGGTTTCTTCTACCACAGCTCACAAGTCAAGAAGAGAAGAATCCTGGGATGAAACAGCATCCACCTCACATGGAAAGGTAACTCCCTGTTTTCAGCCAGGATGGCTGATCTACTAGACAGGGCTTTGAAGTGACTTTGCTGGGAGACAGGGAAACTCCAAGTGGAGCTATGCTTGGGGACTGGCACACAGGAAAGCTTCCACATGGAAGACACTAAGATAACCATTTTTGAAAATGCTAATAGAATGGTTCTCCCACAGCATCTCAGGAAATCGAGGGTGTCAGTTGGGGGCCTCAGCTGCCAATGCCAGAAGCATGAGGAACAAGCAGGAGGAGCTAGCCCTCCTGCTCTCTAGTGGGCAGTATGACCTGGTGGGACTCCTTGCAAGACTGGAGTGTAACTGTAGAGGGCTACACCCTGCACAGAAGGGACCAAGCAGGGAGAAAAGGCACAGTGGTAGCTCTCTATGTGAGGGAGAAGTATTCCTCTCTGGAGGTTGACATTGGCTCCAAAGATAAGCAGCTTGAAACCCTCTGGGTCAAGCTTTGGGAGGGAGGTATGAGAGACCTAACTGTGGGCATTTACTACAGGCCACTGAACCAAGGGGAGGAGCTTGATCTGGAGTTCTCTCAAGAACTGACAGAGGCCGTGTGTGCAAGGGACTTGGTTGTTGTGGGTGACTTCAATTACCCGGACAAGGATTGGGAGGAACACTTGGCTAGGTCAGATTGGTCATGTAGCTTCTTAACTGTAATTGAGGAGCTTTTTCTGACCCAGGAAGTACAAGGGCCAACCACAGGTACTGCCCTCCTAGACTTGGTCTTCACCAAAGGAGATGATCTGGTGTGTGGTTTGAACATTGGGGGTAGCCTGGGTGACCATGAGCTCATCAGGTTCAGTGTGTGCTGCAGTGTTGACAAACCAACTAGCAGGATTGAAGTCCTGGACTTCAAAAATGCTGACTTCAGCAGGCTCAGGGCATTAGTAGGGGATGTGATGTGGGATCAGGGATGGAAGGCAAATGGGGTGCAGGAAAACTGGTTGTTCCTCAAGGACATGATCCTCAAAGCACAAAAGAAAATTGTTTCCATGAAGAGGACCTTTCCAGTAGAAGGGCTGGCAATCCCTGCAGGCTCAATAGGGACACTGAAGTCCTCTTGAAAAAGAAAAAAGAGGCATATACACAGTGGAAGTTAGGAACAATCCTCAAGGAGGACTATATAACAGTGGTCTGCACTTGTAGGGAAATGATTAGGGAAGCTAAGACAGCAACGGATTTTAAGTTAGCTTTGGGAGGCAAGGACAATAAGAAGTCCTTCTTTAGGTATGTAGGGAGTAGAAAGAAAAAAATGGAAGTGTGGGGCCCCTGCTTAACACCTCGGAACAGCTGGTAACGGACACTCAGGAAAAACTAAACTCTTGAATGTCCACTTTGCCTCGGTATTTCACTAGACTAAGGGGAAAGACAAGTGAGATAAGGGCGCATGGTGGAAATGATAGCCTTCCCACTGTGGATGCTGAGCTGGTGCAAAACCAAATAGAAAAGCTAGACGTTTATAAGTAAGCAGGACCAGATGGACTTCACCCGCTAATGCTGATGGAGCTGGCTGAGGTCATTGTGGAACCCCTGGCAAAACTCTTTCAGAAATTGTAGCACACAGGGGAGATCCCTGAGGATTGGAAGAGGGCTAACATTGTGCCCATCTTCAAGAAGGGGAAGAAGGAGGACCTGGGCAACTATAGGCCAAGCAGCCTAACTTCCATCCAAGGGAAGATCCTAGAAAAACTCATTAAAGAATCTATGTGCGATATGCTTATTGAGCATAAGATTCTGAACGACAGCCAGCATGACTTCATCATGGGTAGGTCTTGTCTTACCGATCTCATCTCCTTCTATGAACAGGTCTCTCGCCACTTGGACACAGGAGAGAAGATTGACATTATATACCTAGACTTCCAAAAGCCTTTTGATCTAGTATCCCATGAAATCCTTGTGGAAAAATTGGAAGATTGTGGGCTTAACTGCTCAACAGTTCAGTGCGTGGAAAACTGGCTGCATGGTAGGACCCAAAGAGTTCTTATGAACAGTTCTGTGGTGTCCTGGCGAGATGTGGCCAGTGGTGTCCTTTAGGGGTCTGTGCTTGGACCAGTGCTTTTCAACAACTTTATCAATGATTTGGACACGGGGGCGAAAAGCTCGCTGGCCAAGTTTGCAGATGACACGAAGTTATGGGGGGCTGTGGTCATGCCAGAAGATAGGTTGCAGATACAGGTGGACCTGGAGAGGCTGGAGAGTCGGGCAGACTGGAACTGGATGAAGTTCAACACTCAGAAGTGTAAGGTGCTTCATCTGGGGGAAAACAATCCCCAAGATACCTACAGCCTTGGTGGTGACAATTTGACTTGCACCATGGCTGAAAGCTATTGACCATCACATGAACATGAGCTGGCAGTGCAATGCTGTGGCCAGCAGGGCAAACAACATGCTGGCATTCATTAACTATAGCATCTCATGCAAAACCAAGCAAGTGATACTTTCACTGTACTCCACACTGATGAGACCACAGCTGGAGTACTGTGTCCAGTTCTGGGAGCTGCACTTCAACAAGGACATGAAAACACCTGAGAGGGTCCTGAGAAGAGCTACCCATATGATCAGGGACTTGCAAGACAAGCCCTGTGAGGAGAGGCTGAGGGACTTGGGCCTCTTCAGCCTACAGAAGAAAAGGCTGAGAGGGGACTTGGTAGTGGCTTACTGCTACATCAATAATTTGGTGAACAGCTGTTCACCAGGGCACCCCTGGGGAAGACCAGGATCAATGGATACAAACTCCAGGAAGGCTGCTTCAGGCTCAATTCCAGGAAAAACTCCTTCACAGTCAGTGTCCAGACTGTAGAATAAACTCCCTCCAGAGGTGATGCAATCACCTACCCTGGAAATCTTCAAAAGGAGACTGGACAGTCATCTTGCTGAGGTCACTTGACCCTAGTTGTCTTTTCCTGCCTAGTGCAGGGGGACTGGACCTGATGATCTACAAGGTCCCTTCCAACTCCTAACAATCTATGAATTGCTTGTGGTGTGGACTTAGAAAATCAGGGTCACATCCCCAGCTGATGTAAATCACTGTAGTGTAGGTGTGCTAACATTCATCAGCAGAGGATATTGGTCATTCAGAAATTAATGATGTAACTTTAACCAGATGTTGCCACTTGCTGGATATCACATCTTCTGAACCACATGGAATAGATCTGAAAGCAAAGAAACCACCACTCTAGAGGTGAGACTTTCGGAAGAAATATCACAGCCTGATGAAAATTAACTGGGCAGATCCTAACACTTCACAGATGCTGCACCTACATGAGACTGACTGCTCAGTCATTACTTCACAGTCATTTAGTATTTAATACTTATACTGAGTTACTGTGCAGTAGTGCTAATGAACACCTTTTTTGTGATGCTACTGTGCAATAGCCTAATACCACTGTGCAGTAGCATCACATCTTGGGTGTTGCCAGGTAATGGTACTGTGCAGTAATATCTGGTTACTGTGCAGTCAGTATAGGCACAGCCAGAGATGAGTACGGGGACGGTAACCTTTGCCACCACAATATTTTGTTGAAAAATAGAAACAACCAAAGACTTGAAAAGAATTGTCACTAACAATAATTGATAGTAAATAAGCAAAATAAGGATAATTGTAATTAAAATATAATAATAACAAGTATCAATTAAGAAATGTCCTCCTTTATCCTTCTATTTCATTACTACTTCTGGCCAGATGAACAATATACTAGGAAGACAGCTAAGGACAATAACACCCAAACATCATGGGTTATGGGACAGAGAGGTCAAGGATAGGGAAGGGCTCACAGGGATTATGTTGACAGAAGAAGACAGTGAAATGGACTACTTTGTTCTAAAGATCGTTTAGCAAAGTAATGTCTTTGAGAGTTTAGCTGTCTCACCAAAGAGTGCTCCATCTGCCTGCAGAACACTCTGAGGCACCTCTGCTTACTCACCTCTGCTAATGATGCTCTCATGCCCTGAAGTTTGGTGCAGCACTGGTTTGTGAGCTACAGAAATCAAAACTCTTAACTCTCCTCTGAGTTTCCTGTTTTTTAATCCTGTGCTCGGCTGGACACTAGCTCAGGGAAATGGCACTTCTAAAGGAACTGGCTTCAAAATTCAGGTTTTCAGGACCAGTTACTCATTAGGAAGTACAGTTCATTCTGATAACTTCCCACTGCAGTTATGTAGATGTATCTATCTTGGAAGTAGTTATGTAGGAAATTGCTTACATAAACCACTGTTGTGGGTCCTTTATTTTGAAAATATTGTGACTGTGTCATTTTATAGATTTTACTGCTGCTTCTGTTTTGTTGTAAATGCTTTGTAAAAGCTTGTGTGTTTCTTGAATTAATTTTTGGTTTGCGGCTTGTTATGCAAAACCTGTGCAAGCACTGTCATACTTTGTCCCTGCCTTGTAGCTGCGTCATGCCAGAGGTTTATAAGTACGCTATTGCCTTTAAGTAATGAGACCTGTTTTGTTAACTTAAGCATAGCAGAGTGGGGGAGCCAGGAAGGAGGATTTGCTACTTGCCCCCTTTCCTTTACCTGTCAAAGGACAAGTAGCCCTCCCAGCACCAGGTTGAGTAGCAGGAGTGCTCCATGCAGCACAATGAACAGCACAGCCTTGGTCCCACAACCTAAAAGATTTCCTGGAGAAACAGGGTCCTCTAGAGAAAGAGGCCCTGTCTGGGACAGTGGGAGCTGGAGAACTACATCTTGAGTGGCCTGAGTCCCTGGAGAAGTAAATCTCTAGCCCTAATTACCCCAGGTAATTTACCCCAGGTGATTCACCTTAATGCAGGGTGAACAAGCTGTGGCTGGAGGACAGAAAGGAACACTGATAGGCTGGGAGTGCCTGGAGAAGACCCAAAAAGCACGCTGGAAGGAGTGAAAGTGGTGGTCCCACAAGAGAGAAAGATGACCATAAAGGGTGATAGGGGTGGTACAGCTGCCTATGTTACTTAATTTTGATACTGGATGTACTATGGGAGATTCCTAGTAGTAGCTTGGGGAGGTGCTGTTCTTAGGTCCTAGCTGTGAAGACTTAACATCTGGAGCCAGCTATAGGCAAGGAGGCCTGTCGTGGGGTGCAGGGGCAGAGCAACCCCCTGTTTAGAACATGCGGGGTCTAGCCATAAGGTATAACAGACTACTCAAGTCTAAGAGGGATTAACCTTATTGACTGACCCCACTTCTCACTGAGCAGAATTCTACCTAGATTTATCAGCAAGTCATGGTGGGTGAGCACCCAGGGAAGTTAGAGTGCTCCCTAGTAGGGTAAGCAGCGTGAGGTCGAGCCATGGGAAGTGACTCGACCACATCAAGTAACAGTGTTTGGGGCTCCAGAAGTCCCATGTTTATTTTCTGTAGCTAACCTACCTAGGGATGACATTACAGACTGTTTCCGTTTTGTGAATGGATGAGCATAATTCATGGTCAGGATTCTGGTGCATAAATTCAAAACTCCAGCCTGAGACTGTTCACTAACAAATTTCATTTTAAAAGAATATTCCAGCCAGTCAACTACAAGCAGGATAGCAAAATATTGGGGAAAAGCTGTCACTAATGGGTAACAAATCAGTACTTCCTTATTTGAGTTTCTTGTTGATTATTTTATGTTGTATTTCACCAACTTGCTTATTACAGTCCTCTCTGCTACCTTATGTGGAATATCATTGCTGGAATATTAATGGGCCAACAACATATTATAAGCTAGATCAAGAAAACTAAAGAATAAAATACTCAAAAATGGAATCCATAGGTGCAGAGCAAGCATCTGAATGTAAATGAATGAACTTGAAGATATCTGTATAAAAGCGGGATTCTCTATAAAAGAGAGAAAATAGGGATTCTGCCTCCATCCACATCAGCATGGGCCAAATAGGGTGTTCTGCTGACCTAAGATGAAGTAGTTAATTTGACTTCAGTGGAATTAAGCTAGTATGGAGCTGGCTGATAGAAAAGGTTCAATTTTTGACTGGCACTTTGAGAGGTTAGTTGTTATTATGAAATTGTGTGGAAGCAATGCATAGCTTATTAATGGGATATGTCTGTGATAGCAAGAGCCTGGGCTTGATGAACAAGGAATGCCCTCCCAATCTTACCTTCCTGTTTGAATGAAAAGAGGCCTTTTGTGGCACAAGGAACTGAGAGCAGCCATTATATTGAAGCACATGCTCTGCATGTTACAGGATTGGTTTATGACTTCTGTGCCCCGATCTGGAGGATTTACTTTATGGATAAAAGGACAGATCCATCTCCATGTCTGTCCATGCTGGGGTTCTCTGCTGAGACTGCTGTCAGTGCTTCAGTGTAGACATGTGTCTCCTAGGATGTAAAATAGTGTCATGGTGTGGGCATCTGTGTGCTAAGAAATGACCCAGGACCTATTATTTCTCCCCCATGTATGTGAACTAACCTTGGCTGATGATGGCTTTCAGTCACTTCTCACCCAGACTGGATTTATACTGGTGTTTCACAAGCTATGCATTTCATTACCAGTTCTCTGAGCCATTACATCTGCCTGCCTGCTGTTTACTCTGCTTGATCCTGAAGAGGGATAGATCAAATCCTGCCACTTTCTCTGCCTTATAGGGGTGAGGCTTATTGATTTTTTTTTCAGTAAGCAAGGACATTTTTGCTTTTACTTAAGTTAAATTTAACTTACAGTTAAGTAAAATCAAAAGGGTTAACCTCCTGCTTTGTGGTGTTTTTCCTCTCATATTCTTTTTACTAGGCGGAGGGATAAAGCCTCCGATGACTGCTGGTTCGCATGACATCCCAGCATTTCCCACACAGCTTAAGTTTCTTGTTACGTAACTAGAAATTCTGAAATATGGTAAAAATTCAGTTTTTAATATTTTGGCTTATAAATGGAAATCCTGTCAGTTCAAACATGCTTCCAATTCAGGCAATATGTTCTCACATATGGTTTTTGTCTCACACTAAAAGAATTTGTACTCATTTGGCTACACACATGCTCCACCCATAAGTCACATACTGCTTTTCATTTTATATGTATTTGTAGAAATAGAATAACCTTTTATTTGTTACTTTTTTAAATACCTATTTGTTAAGTAAAACTGGAAAGGCAAAACTAAGTTGTTAAAACTATGTATGGATAGGAACTAAAGATAGCTTAAAGGTCTGGTAAAATATAAATTGATGTTTGTGTTCAGTTTTAGGGCTAGGTTACTGCCTGGTCTAATGGAGAGGGCACTGATGAAAGAAGCTGGGGACAAGGAATCTGTTATTGCCTCTGTTCATCTACTGTGTAATATCACTCGGTTAATTTCCCCTATCTGTGCCTGTTTCCCTTCTACCTGAATCATGTGTTTTATTATACATTTAATGTACCTAGGAGAGTGAGATGCAAATCTTACTTGGGGACCTTGGGTGCTATTGAAATGAAGATGGCAAGTTAAGGTTTTGATCAGTTGCTATTGTACCTGAAATGTTACTACCTCCCTTCTGTCATTCATTTCAGTTATAACATTTCTATAGAATTAGAATTGACCTCTTGCCTCATCAAGTTCAGTCCTCTAAGAGTACAGGCAAACTTGTCCTACTCATACATTTATTGAGCTCCATTTTAAAACTTTATGAATGTGTCTACACAAGATGTTTACTATGTAGCATATTACTTAACTGCACAGTAAATGTCTTGGCATCTATGTGTGCATCCCTATTATACTGGAGTAAACTAATTTATGCTGCACCAGGATAATACAAGTATATAAAAGTACTATCCTGCTGCAGAGGAAAAAAACTCCTCAGCAGTGCACATGTAGATGCTGCCTGGTTGGCTGGGGCACAAGGGTGCTTCAGTGTGAGGCTAGCCAGCAGGCACCCTTTTGCCCCCGCCAGCCCCTCCACAGCACACTGAGCCAGGAGGAGCAGCCCTGGGCTGGCAGGCTGACCCCCTAGGCCCCCTGCTAGCCAGGGCTGCTCTGACTTGTCTCAATGTACTGCAGTTCTGGGAGCATGTGCAAATGGCAATAAACTCCAGAGTTTACTGCTCCCAGGTGCATCTTCAAATGGCACACCAGAGAACAACAAACTTCGGAGCACTAAGTTATAGACTTTATTGCTTTATAATAATTGCACACTTAAAGGTACCCAATCTGATGTTTTTTACTCCCACTATTTGTGATGGAACATCTTCAGTACAGCATGACTGAATGCATGTGTGGACACTACCATATTTACTTGAATCTAAGACCAGGTGGTCCATCCCCTTCCCCCCACCCCGCAGTGTTTGGGGGAAAGCCCCTCATCTTAAATTTGAGTACAAGTAGGAGGTGGGGAGAAGGGGTTGGGGTTGTGGCTCTGACCTCAACCTCAGGAAGGCAGGGAGGAGAGGAAGCAAGTGGTGGGGTGGCAAGCAGGGAGGGCAGGTGGGGGGAACATGTTGCAGGGGGTGGAAGCATGTGGTGTACAGGCACTGGGGGGGTGGCAGGCAGCTGTGGAGGGCACATTGTAGACAGCGGGGGTATAGGCAGTAAGGGGCAGGGGCAGGTGACTTGACTTCCCTGCTTCTTGGTCCTCATTGCTGGTTGCTGTTGCCTGCCACTTCTTTCCTCACTGCAGCAGTGGGGAAAAGGAACTTAAGACAACCCTTAACTAATTAGATTCTAGACATGGAAAAATTATGACAAATTTATAAATTTTCCATGCCTGAAATCTAATTACTTGGGGTGGGGGGTCACCATACCTTCAAAGCTGGATTTGATAAATACATTATGTTTGTTACTCACTGTACTAGCAAACTGACTAAGCTTGATGTTATTTTATTTTACGTGTGTTCTATGTTAGTTATATACACGTAAATTAAAGATAAACCTACTCTACCAAGTTGAGAGGTGTTTATACCTTCTGACTGAACCTGGGCCCATCATGAAGGCAGGTAAAATGCGTAGTGTGAAACAAGAATGCTTTCCAGTTCATAGTGGATTGTTCTGTGTCTCCATTTTGGGCCATAACATTACAGTCTAAGTATAATGAGTTTATTTATACAGCTCTCTAGACATACGCACAGAGGGAACAAAGAAAATATGCTAAGCAGATTTATTTATGGTGAACTCTAACACTGCCTCAGCTGACAAATCTTGCTATTATTTGTTTCAAGTAAAACCCTGAATAATAGGAATATACTATATCTTGATGAGAAATAATTTGGGGGTCCAGAGTCGGGGACTGCCCACTGAGAATGTCCTGCTTTTAGCTTCATCTCCATGCGCACAGGAACCATGTGAATAGGTGTGGCAAAAGAGCAGTTCATAGTGAGAGTGCTTGCTAAAAAACACTGATTTTAGGCAGCTCTCCTGGGGCAGATTTTTTTCTTAAGGTTTTCTACTAGAAGATGAGCTCTTTTGGCCATCTGGCTAAATGTAATTAGACCTGAAATAGCCCCAGAGAAAAGTGTTTAAATATTCTGTTTCACTATCTATTATGCAAAGCCCAAGAGGCTTTAGGTGGTTTGTCACCTTTGTTTTCCATACAAGGCTTCTTCTAGATAAGGCTTATCTGAAGGACCTGGCTAGAAGATCTGCATAGACTCACTACTTCTGTTAAACTATTACTTGTCCAGCCAAACCCTTCCAGGTGTGTGTTTGGCATCTTCCTGGCCCAGAAAGATACAGGTGTTGGGACTGACTTGAATTGCAATCTGACTGTCAAGCATCTGTAGCTTGATTTAAAACCCCTGGTGAGGGACAGATATAACTACCAGAGAGGTGCAGAGAAGGACACGAGGGTTGAAAAGAACTAGGCTGGTGACTTCTACTGCCATCTCCTGGGCCATGGAAAAATGAGAAGAACATCCCTGGTCCTAGCATCTATGTCAGGGGCAGGCAATTATTTTAGGCAGAGGGCCGCTTACTGAGTTTTGGCAGCCATCCAGGGCTGCATGACAGGCAGCCCAGGGCAGATAAATATTAATTTTCTAATTTTTTTAGGGGCCCTGTGGTCCGATTGAATGGCCTGGTAGGCTGCATCCGGCCCTGGGGCTGCATTTTGCCCACCTCTGATCTATGCGAATAGTAGAATCACAGAAAATTCATGAATTCGGTCATCTCCTGGTCCCTGCTGCCCAATCTTTCATCTACTTCTACATTCCCCAATTCTTCCCTGTTCATGAGCAGGACATGAAGAAGAGCACAGCCCTTAGTTTGCCCCTCCAACAGTTGTACCAGGAAGTTGTCCCCAACACTGTCAACAAACTTCCTTGATTGCCTGTGCACTGCTGTATTTCCCTCCCAGCAGATGCCAGGGTGATTGAAGTCCCCCCTGAGAACCAGGGCCTGTGACCTGGAAACTTCTGCTAGCTGTTTGAACAAAACCCCATCTTCCTGGTCTGGTGGTCTGTAGCAGGTACCTACCATGACATCACTGTTGTTGCTCTCCCTTCTGACCCTAACTCAAAGACTTTCAACAGGCCTAGCTTGAGTCTCATAATGAACCTCTGGGCATAAAGCACAACTACGCTTCTTCTTCCCTGCCTGTCGTCTTTGAACAGTTTATACCCATTCATGATGATACTCCAGTCATGTGAGCTATCTCTGATATTCCAGTCACATCATAGTTCCATGATTGTGCAAGGACTTCCAATTCTTTCTGCTTGTTTCTGTGCATTCATGTACATACATCTGAGGTAACTAGCTGATTGCCCTCCTTTCTCAGGAAGAAGGAGAAGGCCTCCTCTGTTGGCCCCTTTTGCTTGTGCTTCCTCCAGGTCACCCACTTCCCTCTTCAAGCAGCAGCATTGCAGCTGAGCTTGAACTAAAACATCATTAGTCTCTTTTCTTTTGACTGTCTAAGATTCTTAGCTACAATGCAGCCAAAATATGTGAAATGCTGTATAGGGGTCCAGCTGTAGAGAGTTAGCTCATACCTGGCTGACTGCCAAAATGCAAACATGAGCAATTGGAGCAGGTGTTAGGGGAAGTTTTTACATGCCATGGGCCTGGAGGGTATGTTGCATTTGCGCATAAGGGTCATACATGGCTAGAATTATTTTGGGGGCTGTGTCCAAATACTGTGCCATTCACATAGTTCACTGACATAGGCTGTGCAAATATACTCAAACATTTATGTTTTGCTGAAGAAGAATTTAAACCAAAATCCTGGATCCAGATGCCTTGAACTTTGGGAAAGGTTAGATCCTGAGGGGCTGAGGTCCATCTTTGAGGCCAAATTATGGTTGCTTCCAAAGTGTACTGTAGGAACATACACTCTGCCCTAAAAAGCTCACCAGCAATTCAGATGTGACTTAATTTTGCTCATAGACATCAAAGAAAAAATGTCTATGGACTTCACTGGCAAATGACCTGGCTTATAGAGCTCAGTGAGAAGGAAGGTTTTGAGTGAGATCAAGACAAGGCTGTTCCCCGGCATGCTAGTTTGGCCATTCTGATGAAGCTCTGAATGTGTCTGTAGAAAGGCCTATTGAAAATGCACATTGCAAGTACCTTGTTGCCTCAGCAATACATATTCACAGGATTTTTATCATAATTTTATTCATATCCTCAGAGAAACATGCCAGAGGCCTCTAAGTAAAGAAACACTTTGACCCTGATTCTTACTTCAGCTCAGGAAGCTGGTAAATCTGGAAGAGGGTATGCAATAAGAAGAAGTTTGGGAACCCCTGCCCTACTGGATAGTCATGAGTAAACCACCTGCATCTTGAAAAAATGTTGCTTCAAGGGAGGTAGATTCAGATAGCTATCTTTTCATGAAACAGACTTTATCTCTCTCCCTACTGTATTTGATGAAACTGTTACATATTAAGGCAAATATTATGTAACCCATGTATCTGTCTATGCACTTTTATGGCTTCCATCACCATAATACACATATTTCAGTAAAGTTCAGGAACTCAACCCTCATAACTTCACTCATATTTATTTAGTGGTAGCAACACAAAGTGTAAAGAAAAGTGTAAAGAAGATGTCTTCTGTCTTAGAGACTTTCACCTAAGCTCAGGTGGAATGAAGCTATCTGCTTCCCAAGTAGACACGGATCACAAAATCAACATGAAAGAAATACCAGATCCATCTGCGAATTATTATATCAGCACCAGTGACATGAAATCATCCAGTTTTTTCAGAGAGATTCTTACCTTTCTGCTAGGTCAATACATAAATTTAATCTATGGAAGAAATTCTTACCTCAGGGCTGGCATGTTGAAGCTATATATGATCCCTGAAAGGCACTCCTACCTCATTGCTGGTGTCATTAACTAACTTACTCACTTCCTCAAAGAGGCGCTTACCTCAGACTCTCTGTCATTAAGCTGTCCGCAGCCCAGATGAGGTCCTCCTCCCCATTTTTTGTATGTGGTAAATCTGTTCATTTCCTACATAAGACCTTTTCCTTAGTCTAGGGAATCTGCCAAGACTCCTTTATCTTCAAAAGAATAATTTATTTCCAAAATGGCACCTGATCTGAGTTGAAGGTATTTGTCATGGAACATCTTGGAAGAGATGTTACATAATATTTCAGAAACAATAATGAAAGTCGTCATAGCTGCTGTGAAGTAAAATTATTTTAGAGGAAGCTGCTAGCTTAGTCATAGCAAGTCCAAGTTACAAAATATTACTGGGGCAAATGTCTCTCTGAAGAATGGAGATGTCCCTGTTTGTGATATGAGGGCTAAAACTTCATCACAAAGTTTGGCCTCTAGGTACAGCAGTAATAGAAATGAATTCTAATAATGATGATAAAGTGATGGAGAAAAAGGTTCCTTTGTTTGAAATAAGAAGGCTAAGGATCTATATCATGAAGCAATCTAACTTCACCAGTCAGGGCTGAAAGAGGAGTCTACATTAGATAGCAGGTAGCTTTAAAACCTGGTGTGTATGTGTGTGTACGTATGTGTATATATATATATATGTGTGTGTGTGTATATGTGTGTGTGTATATATATATATATATATATATATAAAAAAGAAGTATAAGTATAAAGAAAGTATGTGTGTGTATATATGTATATATGTGTATATATGTGTATATATTTGTGTGTGTATAAAAGAAGATGTACACAATGCAGCTACCTCACCTCACGTCTACAAAGCAAATGTACACACACACACATGTTTATGTGTGTATATTTGATGTGAGGTGAGGTAGCTGCATTGTGTACATCTTCTTTTAAGAAATATATTTGAATATATGGGAAAAGACCTTGGTCTACAAGAAGGTACTGTAATGCTTAAAACACGTAGTCAAATGAACTAATAAACACAACAAAGAGTTGTACCTCTTCTTGGCTTGATGGGGCTCTTTGCTTCTGCAGAGAGATTCTCAATTTAAGCTATACTTCTAAGAAGCTAATATATGAAAGGAATTCTTTCTGCAATGTTAATGTCGTGTAGTTCTCTTTAAAACATTTCTTATCAGTTCCCATCTGGAACAATTTTCTGTGCTGGGGAAGGGATTTTTACCTTCTTCCAGATGCGATAAAGCTCTCTACTTCATAAAAAGCTTTCTTATCTCATCATCTGTTCTCCTCCAATGATTCTCTATCATCAGCCCTATTGTCATGAAACCATTTGCTTCCTCAGAGTAATTCTTACCTGTCCAGTTCCTCAAAAAGATCCATATCTCAGCACTTGAGGGGCAAAGGTCCTTGAAAACAACTGCTGCCTATGTGCTGGGATGATGAAGCTATTTGACCCCAAAAATGGATTCTCACCCGAGTTTGATGGAGATTGTTCCCTATAAGAAGATCTTATTTCAGCTTTATCTAATTAGATGAAGGTGTTTGCTCCCTGAAAAAAATTCTTACTCCATTCCTGGTGTTACAAAGTTATCCACTCTACGGATGAACTCTCACTTCACTCCTGTAACCATTTCCTCAAATAAATGAATACAGCAGCTTTGTTCCTGCATGGCAGGCAACTTTCTGAAAGGTAGTTTCACTCCACTATGCTATCTTTCCCTTGAAATAGACTTAGCCTTGGACTAGGTATGATGGAGTCATTTGCAGCCTGAAAGAGACTGTTCACTTGTCATGGGCTGATAATTCCCTCTAGTGTATGAAAAGGATGCTTATCAAATTCTATGACGACACCTTTTCTGCTCTCTGAGAGAGATTTTCCCCCCGCCTTTTTTTCCTCAGGTGTGCTGAAGCGATTCACGTCCTATAGTTGCCACTTGCCTCTACATATCATCCTCCTTACTTGACAGCATGCTCTTTGTGGAGTTGGTTACCTGAGCCCCGGTAACAATCCAGTTCACAAAAAAAGTTTTTAGGTTAATCATAGTTGTTATGAAGCTGTCTGATATGTACAAAATGATAGCCGCATGCTGAAATTCATATGTGCCCCAAGACTGTTACCTCGGCTAAGGTTGGTTACACTCACCATTGCCATGATCTACTCAGAGAGAGAGAGAGAAAGGGAGAGAGGGAAACTGACATCCACCAAGGTACAATGAATCTCTGTGCTCCCTAAAAGAGACTGCATCTCAGTGCAGTGAGGGAGGGTTGTTGGATGGAGACTTCAGCAGCATCTGTATCTTGACTACTGTGTAAAGTTACCTCTTCTGCAATTGAACAATGACCTTATGTAGATACTATTTAAGACCCTTGAATGAACTCTAAGACCAGATAAAAATAGCTTCATTCTCTCGGAGGCACATTTACTTTAGTCTTAAGAGTAATGTAACTGATTAACCTTTGAGTTTTTACCTTCTTTAAGGCTGGAATAATAGGGCTACCTGCCCCTTAAAAAGGTTGTTACTTCAATCTCAGATTAATAATTATGATGTGGACATCCTTTGTCTTAGAGACAGATGAAGTTATCAGCTCTGTGAACAAGTCACCCAAAAGATGAGCCCTTGTAAAATGTTAAGAACAGCTGGTAGAACCAACACTTACTTTAGATAGGCATGACCCTACCTTGAGTAGGAGGGTTGGATTAGATGACTTCTTGAGGCCCCTTCTAGCACTATTTTGTATGATTCTCAGAGGTGATTTTGGAAGCTGTTTGTTCATCGCCACTATGATATTCACTGTCCCAAACATATCCTTCTCTCCACAGCAGTGGGAGGAAGCAAGCTCTCCATTTCCTGAAGGAGATTTCAGCCTTACCAGTATTTTGCTACAACTTAGTCTTTCAGAGAGAGCTCTTTCCACTTTCTGAAAATCATTTCTCTAGCAACTTCCTTAAAAGATCGTCATGTCTGACATGTGGCCAATGTCCAGGTAGTCTAAAACAGGGGTTTTCAACCATGTTAAATAAGTGTACTTATTGCCCTGTAGCTGGATGCAAAATGAGAGGGAGCAGGGGGGTTAGTGCACAGTGTGGGGTGGTGGGTGGCGGCAGCCATTACTGCGTGCAAGCTTACCCGCTCCCTGCATCCGGCTGGGCAGTGCCTGTGCAGCCCACAGAGGGGTGCCGCTTCCCTTGCTTCTCCCTGGCCCTGCTCCTGGGAGGCAGCAACACAGGATGGTGGGGGGTGGTGCTCTGTCCCCACTCACCTGCATGTACCCCCTGGGGCCTTCCCAAGTAGCCCTGGAGTTACGTGTACCTGGCTGACAACTGGTCTAAAGCATCTTTACCTCAACATGGATTTGACATACCTACAAATCTATGAAAAGAGCTTTTTCCTTAGCATGAAAAAGTAACCAGCCTCCAGAAAGAGAGATTTTACTATAACCATGGCTGACAAAAGAAGCTGTCCTCTGCAAACTTCTCTCATCTCAGCACCATCATGGTCAAGCAAGCTATCCATTTTTTCCAGGAGCATTGATTGATGTTGTTATACCTTCTTATCTTTGAAAGAGACTTGAAAGAGACCTTAACAACAGTCCTGGTGTCAGGAAACTCTGTGGGTCTAACAGAACAGAACAAACTCAAATAAGCCTGAGTCCCTGGTGTAATTGACCTGGCTGGTGTCTACTAGCCCATGACAGATGAGCCTTAGTGGAGTGATCTAGCTCTTATTTTAGTTTCTGTGCAACAAAGTTTTTCAGTACCTCCAATAAAACTTCCTCTTGTATAGGTAAATAGCTTTACCAGCTATCTATCTAAAGTGTCTTTTTTTCCTCTATTTGATTTAAGTTACAGGCACCTTGAAAGAGATGTATACTTACTGAAAATGCAGTGAAGGGCATTATCTATATTCTCACAGGGACTCTAACTTTTATCACTTCAGACCTCTGCTTTCTCATGGACTCTTGTCTACACTCATCACTGATGTACTCTGTGGAGGGTTTCTCACTAGTCCCCCAGAGAACACAGGGCACTCCAAAGAAGCGACAAAGTAGATTGGAAAATAGGCAGAGACTCAGTGAAGTCCTTTTGTGCTGATTAGTTCAGACAATTGTCTCCACTGGCATAGGATTTATACAAGGGATTGGAGTCTCTCTATTGTCATGAGCACCTGACAGAATCAGCACTATGTAAGTGAGTGCATATTTAATGCACAAATTATCCTGAAGGTCAAATCTCTGTGCAATTAGTGGATTATTGCATAAACTCAGGTAGGTTAGCACTGAAATGCCTCACTGGGGTAGGGGTATAATATACTTTACAAAGGACTTTAAATTACTTCCTCCTTGACATTACAGGACAATAGGAAAGATGGAAGTTCAAATGTGGAACAGAAAAAGGCATAGAGCTGAGAATGGAATTCAGAGACAAAGGGATGCTGAGGCAGAAGGCTTGGGGAGAGGAGGATAGTAGTAGATTTTCTGCATTTAGCGTTAGGAGCTGGTACAGAGTATGCAGGTTGTAGTGATTTTTAATACTGAGTAATATGTCAGAAAAGCTATTCTGGATTTTGACCAATATATACAGTTTCTTGTCTAAACAGAACCATATGCTCAAACTAGAGATCATTTTATTTTACTAGGATGGACAGTAAGTAGAAACACATTCCAGATTTCACGATTTTTTTTTACCCCTTTGGCAGCCACAGTACTCCTTGCACATAGTCTCTGGTTTTTCAACTGTTTGATAACCATGCACTACTTTATGGAATCTGTAGAATCCTACTATATCATAATGTCTATTGAACTATAACTGCCTCAGAAATATAGTTCAACAGGTTGCCTTGGCTGTACCTGGTAATTGTTAGTACCTGGTAATTGTTAGTAGTGAAACAAGTCAGACTGAGACGCAATATGCCAATGTGCCATATGCTAGAAGACTCAACTCTTGCGGCTTCTCTAGAGTTGAGATTTAACATTCTGTGTTCAAAGACTGGTCTCATTCAAATCCTTTTTGACAGCTTGGAAAATTTAAAAATAATGTTGATGTGGAATGTGCAAGCTGGTGCTTAATAAGCTGGGCCTTCACAGCAGGTGGAGTAATAAAAAATGCATAGATCTTGATTCTGTCTGATGCTGGTAAATATTCAAATACTCTGCCTCCCTTGCAGTCATTGTCAATTTTTACCCAAAATCTGCATTTGTTTTTTGTCTTTACAGTTTTATATTCAATCACAGTTGTGTGTCTGCACTGAACCATTCCTGGGTTTAACGAGACATTTTGGGTCTGATCCAGTAACATAATGGGCCCCCTGGCTATTCACCTGGGGGACCCCCCTGGGGACCTAGGGGTTGGCACTTATTGAGCTTGCTCAGCTTTCAGGTGCAGCAAAGTCCTAGGGACACTGTTGTGGAATGCACAGGCCTTCAGCTTGCTCTCCATTCTCCCTGAGTGGGTCCTTTGGATCCTGTAACAACAACTGGTCATTTATGGCATAAGGCATTTAATGATGTTGTGCAGGGACTCCACTTGCTTGCTCAGGAAGTCTCCTGACATTGCTTACAAAAACATAGCCTACTATGGTTAACTCACAGCAAAGCAGCTCTGATATAACCAGGAAGTCTGTATTAAATTACAGGGTCTTTGAAGCAAGGACCTCATCCATTACATGTGCTGTAAAGCCCTCTATTACCCACACTTGTAGCACTCTATCAATAGCAATAACAGTAATAGTAGTATCACCGTAACTTGCAAAAGAGTTTTTTGAATAAACAGAAAGGTAAACTGAGGACATTGCTCTCCACCAAGCTGACAAGCAGGACCATGAGGGTAGTTTACAAACCTGTTTCCTGGAAGGTTGGGCCAAATGAAGCCCAAAGCTTGGCTTGCTGCCAATGCAGTCTTGTGTCCGTCTCCGCAAGGGTTCTCCTTGCTGGATTTGTTGGTGCAGTATGGATTTGTGTATTGGACAAGAAAACTGTTGTGATGGCCTAGCTGGCAGTGATTTGGCTCAGGGGTTTTGAAAGGGTAAAAGATGATTGAAGGGCTTGGGATTTCCTTTCCTCACCAGTCAGGCCCCAGAGTCTCTCTCCATGTCCCCTGATTGGCCCCTCAAGTCACCTGGAGAGGGATAAAAGGGGCAGCGCAGCTGACTCAAAGGAGACCACCAAAGGATGATAAGGAAAGAGTTTCAAAGATCTGGCAAGAGCTGGGCCAGTGTCGCAGGAGCCGTTGCCCCAGAAGAGCCTAAGGGAGCAGAACCCTCAGGCAGCGCAGCATGGCCAGCAGGAGAGGCTCCCTGCTGGACTCCAGGATCCCTAGCAAGAGGTTCCCCACCTGGCTCCAGCAGAAAGCTCTGGAGTGACCTGAGAGGTTCCCAACTCTGCTTCCAGTTTCTCCAGCAAAAGGCAAGGGCTTCCAGAAGGTCAAAAGCCCTAGCAGCCTGGAACAAAACCAGCTGTAGTAGCTGTGTGGAAGAGTTTCTGCACACCATGTGGGAGATCTGAGTTCAAGTAGGGGTGAGTGAAGTGACAGGGGAGAATTTCTTATTGGAGTGGAGGGGATCATTGTGTTTCCTTTCCCCCTCCAGATACCTACACCCGATATCTCTTGTTATTTGGTGTTTTTTGTATTTTGTGCACTTCATATTCTGTCAATCAGTATTGGTTATTGTGTTGTTTGTAGTTTATATTTTGTTAAACCTGTCTTTTGTTAACTAACTAGATGAATATGTCTATGAATGTGAATGCCTAACCTTTATTGAATCCCTTCCCCTCAGGGTATTGTAGTGTCCCCTATACCCCTGGTTTTATATATGTTAAGTTCCCACCACAGTTCCTCTCATTAAAAGGCATATGTTCAAGTCCTCATTAGTGATCTGGCTCTGCTTGATAGGGAAGGAGGGTGCCTACACCTCCCACAGCACTCATGCCCCTGCTCTGATCCCTTCAATTGGAGAGAGGGTACATCTTGGAGTACCACTTGAGTTGCACTGTCTTTCATCCGTCAGCTGGTCCCTACTAACATAGTAAGGGCCCCACATAAGGCCTGTAAACCCTTTAGACCCCATGTCGCCTTCAAATGAGGGTTTGTTAGATTTCTCAGGCCTTGTGTTGGTCCTCTGCCCAGGGTGAGATCCACTCTTAAGGTATGCCTATACTGTACACCATGGCATACACTGGAAGCAAGCTAACTGATGTAGCATAGAACTCTAGATGTGTGAATTTATCCTCCTGGGAAGCTTGTACAGAACTCCATTCTCCTATGGCTAGACTGTTTCCAATACCTGAACTAACTTTAGTATCTTCATGCTGTGTTTCTTTGTGCTGTGTAGTATTGCCCTTAGGATTAGGCAGAGTCATGCATGATGATTTGCAAATAAGATATAGAAGCCAGAAGTTCATTCACCTCTGAAGTTCTCCTCCCAAGCAGTATAGGTCAGTATATTTTAATGTTGAATGCACTGAGTTTTATCATCACTCATATTGGGTAGGGGTGTAGTCTTGATCCAAAGCTGATTTTGAGGGATTCCCATTGATTGATATTCCAGGCTAGCATTGAAAGACGGATAATGAAAAATGAAGCAGGTGGATCTGCTCCACGATTTTTCCAGGGATGGAGGTGAGGCAGCAAGGAGGGACTGAAGTCTGTAGCTCCCTGGATCCTCCTTCTTCCCTTTCTTATAGATGGGCACTATATTTGCCCTTTTCCAATTACCCAGGACCTCTCCCAATTGCCATGAGTTTTCAAAGATAGTGGCTAGTGGTTCTGCAATCACATCAGCCAACTCCCTCAGCACCCTTGGGTGCATCACCTCTGGCTATAAGGACATGTACATATCCAGCTTTTCTAAACAGTCCCTAACCTGTTTTTTTGCTACTGTTGGTTGCTCACCTCCTCCCCAAACTGTGCTGCTAGGTGCAGTAGTCTGGGAGCTTACCTTGCTTGTGAAGACTGAGTATGGGTGGATGCTTCCAGACAGGGGTGACTAGTGCCTCCTGAGTCTGGGGGCACAATTTGTGGGCAGGCCCAAGGGTGGGCCAAAAGCCCAATATCCACTCCTATACTTCTGTGCCACAGCTTAGTGTCCTGTTCCCCCACCCCGCAACATGCTGCCAGCCCGTGCGGCAGAAAAACTGCCCTGTCCTAAGTGGTGCCGAGCTGGGCATGTGCTCCCCCTCAACCAGTTGCCTGTGCTTCCAGAGATGTCTCACCAGTTTGTACTACTACCTTAAATTCCCTTTTCTCTTGCCTGCCACATTTTGATGTCTCAATAATAGTAAAAAAGGGAGGTGAGGTGTTATCAGTGACTTAGAGGGTGGTGATTCTCTTTGCAGGGCTCCTCCATCCCCTACATTCTGCTCTGTACCAAACCTCATTGGAATTTAGGCTTAAAGTCAGATCTCATAAATTTGAGTCCTTAACGAAATGTGCTCCATCCAGCTTCTTGGCCAGCCTGTCCTAGATAATCTTCTGCCTCAAGTTTTATGTGAAGAAAATTCCTAGGGTTGGTTCCCCCTCTTAGACACCACTGCTGGTGAAATCAAATGAATTATGCAGGCATTGACACTTTCCAGGCTCAGCTGGTCAGCATCACTACCACTGGGTAAAAGTCAACTTATTTATTCCTGTATGTGCACTTTCCCAGACTAGTTTACTAGCCTCCCCACTGCTGGTAGAAAATCAACTTAATCATCCAAGTAACAGTCCATTATCTTTTTGAACCATCCCTCAGCCCTACATTCATGTAATTAACTTGATCACTTAATAGCTCATGAGTCACCAGCTCTTTCACACAACCAGCTGTCATCTCAATTTATTTTCCCTCGTCAATCTGGTTTTTGTTGCCTTCAGGAGGTTTTTGCCTTGTCCCCTATTGCCTTGGTCCCTCCTAAATATGTTCTGAGTGAAGATCTCTAGCTGTCCATCTAGGCTCATTGAACCGCCATCCATGACTCAGTTTGAGCCCCATCTCCAGTTCTGATTCCAGCTCAGTCTCAGCTCCATCTCTGGCTTTGGCTCCAGGTCATCCCCAGCTCTGGCTTTGGCTTCAGCTCAGTCCTGGGTCTGTCTCTGTGTCTCCATGTGGCTTGCATGGCTTTCTCAACTCCCCATGCATTCTTCTCTCTAGGGGTTTCAAATGTGCTGGCAGCCCTTTTGGACATCTGGCTGCATTCCCAGGGGCCAATGGGAGTTGGCTTCTGCTGCACATGGTCATGTGCCACCAAGACTGGCCCTTCCAGTCTCAACCTGCAGCTCTGCATTTGCCGCCTGCTTCTTCAGGTATGTATCTAGTTGGACTCTCATCTGGTTGGCTTGCATGGACTGTAACAGGGTCCAGTTACACAGAGGTTAAAAAAAACCCCATTAAGTACAGCAGTCTTTTCTGTACTAGGTTGCCTCCCCTTTCAGTAAGAGACCTACACTTTCCCTGATCTTCCTCTTGTTGCTGACATACTTGTAGAAACCCTTCTTGTTACCCTTCCTAGCTGCAAGTCTGATTGTGCTTTGGCCTTCCTGATTTCATCCCTGCATGCCTGAGCAATGATTTTATATGCCTCCCTCCCTGCTTCTCCAAGTTTCCATTTATAAGCTTCCTTTTTCTGTTTTAGCTGACTGAAGAGTTTCTGGCCAAGCCAAGCTTGTCTTCTGCCACAATTTGGTATGGTTTGTTCCTGCATTTTCAGGAAGGGTTCTTTGAAGTACAGCTGGTAGGGCTGTGCAAAGCTTCAGTAGCCAATTTGATTTGGTGATTCAGCCCAATTCGAGGGCCAAATCTCCGAATCCAAATTGATTTGGGAGACCCATTAAGAGGTCCAAATCAAATTGGAAGGCTCCAAACTGATTTGGAGAGATTTGGGGCCGATTCAGAGATTTGGCCATAGGCTATACAGGTTTCTCTCGCATAAAGCGAACACACTTTATGTAACAAATATGGATAGGTTCTCAAGGTGGGGAGGGAGGGAGGGAGTGAGACTGAGACTAGGGAAGGGGTGGGGGGAGAGGTGTCATTCCTGGGGCTGCACCGTGCTACGCCTGTCCCCCCCACACCTGGGCTGTGCCTGTCCCCACTCACCTTAGCTCCTGGGCTGTGCCATGCCATGGTGCAGGCAGCAGGTGTCAGCTGCTCCCAGGGCTGCTGCAGCAGGGGCTGTGGTGAGTGACAGCAAGTGGAGCCCGGGGCAGTGTGGGATGCAGCTCAGGTTATCCACACTTACTCTAGCCCCTGCTGCAGTGGCCCTGGGAGTGACCAGCACCAGCTGCAATGGGAACTGTCAGTGGGTGGGGTGGGGGGACAGGGCATGCCTCTTGCTGCTCTACGCCCCTTGGGAGGTGTGCAGCCTGGGGGGCTGTGTCAGGCTCTTCCTGAGCACTGGGAAGAATCAGCCTGGTGCCAGCACTGGCCCCATTCTGCAATGGCAGCCTGCTGTCATCCCACATGCAGATCCAGGGGCACACACTCCCAGGAAGACCCCGGCACAGCCCCCAGTCCTCCCGGGGGGACACAAAGCAGCAAATGTCTGCCGTCCCCCCACCCACTGACAGCTCTCATTGCAGGTGGTGGCAGTTGCTCCTGGGGCTGCTGCAGCAGGGGCTGGGGGGAGTAAGAACAAGTGGAGCCCCATGCAGTGTGGGATGTGCCGCAGCTTGTCCATACTCGCCCCAGCCCCAGCCCCAGCCCCAGCCCAGTGCCCCTGGATCTGGATGCAGGATGACCGCAGGCTGCCACTGGAGCTGGTGGGAGCAATGGGCTGTTCCCAGCACTTGGTGCGCCCACTCCAAGCACCAGGAGGAATCACCCTGGTGCCGCCACCAGCCCCAGCCTGCATCGGCAGCCTACTGTTGTTACCTGTATGCAGATCCAGGGGCACGCAGCCCCAGAAAAGGCCTGACACAGCCTCCAGCCCGCAGCCCTTTTGGGGGGTGTAGAGCAGAAAGAGGAATGCCTTGTCCCACCTGCACCCACTGACAGTTCCTGTTGCAGCTGGTGCTAGTCACTCTCAGAGGTGCTGCAGCAGGGGCTAGGGTGAGAGTGGTCCCACACCACCTGCGGCTCCACTTGCTGCCAATCCCCCCCAGCCCGTGCTGCAGTGGCCCTGGGAGCAGCTGACACCAGCTGCCTGCACCACAGCATGGTGCAGCCCAGGAGGTGGGGTGAGTGGCGACAGGCAGAGACCAGGCATGGGGGGACAGGCAGAGCACAGTGTAGCCCTGGGAATGGCACCCCTCTCTCCACCCCTCCCCTAGTCCCAGCCTCCTTCCCTCCCTCCCTCCCCACCTGGGAATGTATCCCTATCTTTTAGGGATTCTGGTCTCAGCTCCGATGTGAGATGCATGGGTGTAAGCCCACTGCGCCCCTATGAGCCCATGGAGCCCCAGAAGAGCCCCCAGGACCCCTGACAAGCCCGGCCTGCCCACAGGTAAGCAGGGGCCCGTGGTGGATGGGACTTAGTGAACTTAGTCAGCTGGGAGCCAGCTGAATGGAGGTGGAGAGGGACATGCCCCCCCACCCCCCGGCTCCTACTTTGCCCAGCCCCTCAGGGAGCCACACAAACAGGCATGCTTCTGGGCACGGTGCATGAGTTAGCACAGAATTTGTGCAAGAGGGCAAGCAGGAGGGCCCAAGGCCCAGCCTGTGAGCCCCCTAGGGTAGGCAGTCCCAGCCGCAGCCAGACTACTAGCAGCATGCCGCGGATAGGCATGCGCCACACCCTGAGGATCCCCTCAGGGTCTGCAACCACCCCCTCTGGTGCCTCAGAAGCCTCCACCCAGACAGAGCCCATCTTTCTGGGCTCCACACAGACAAAGCCTTTGGCTCTCAGCTGCAGGGGTTGCCTGACACTTTTTCAGGCTCTTGAGCCTGGGAGCATGGCCACCTCCCCTTGTGAGGTCTTTTCCCTTCTGGGGTCTCTGGTGTGCCAGCTGGAGGAGCTCCAGGCTGTGACTGCATGCCATCAGGGACTGTAAGCAGAAGATCAACTCCTACTGCCAGGCCCTTCTTCCCCAGGAGATGGAGGGTAGACCACGGTCTCCCTCCAGGAAAAGGGAGGACTCGAGGACCTCCCTTGCTGTCCAGCCAAGGGGTTGGACCAAGGTGATCAAGAGCCCCAAAGCCCGCCACACCGAGGTCCCTGCCCCGCTGGAGCTTTGCAACAGGTATGAACCTCTTGCAGCCCCAGCAGAGCCTGCTAAGTTGCCAGCTCCCGCAGGCAACACCACCCCTGCTCTCCCCATGACCAAACAAAGTGTTTGTCATGGAAGACTCCATCCTGAGGGACTAATGGGGCAATCTGCTGCCCGATTCCTTGGCCGGGGAAGTTTGCTGCTTCCGGGAGCCCATATCCTAGACATTTCAGAGAAGATCCCTAAGCTTCTCCAGCCCACTGACCACTACCCTATGCTGCTTTCCCATGTGGGCTCCAATGACATGGCTCGGAGCACTCCCAGCTGGGTCATGAAGTGCTACAGGGATTTGGGAGCAGGGCTAAAGGGTCTTGGGGTGCAGGTGGTGTTTTCTGCGATCTTCCCAGTCTCAGGCTATGGGCTGAGGAGGGAGAGGAGGATCCAGGTAGTGAACCAAAGATTGCGGCGCTGGTGTCATTGGGAAGTCTTTGGCTTCCATAACCACAGTCCACTTCTTGGTAAGAGAGGCAGTAAGCTGCTGGGAAGGGTCAGCCTCCACCTCTCTCTGCTGGGTAGGAGGCTCTTCTCAGCCAGACTGGCTGACCTGCTCCACCGGGCTTTAAACTAAGCCTGTCGGGGGATGGGGGGGGACTACTGCCACTGCTGGCCCACTAAGAAACCCTTCCAAAGCCAGAAGGCCAGGGCACTTAAGGGAACCCACCCCTGCCCTAGCCCTGGAGCAAGCTGCGGGCAAGGTAAGGGCCCCCAAAGGGACACTTGCCTGCCTGTATGCAAATACCAGGAGCTTGGGGAATAAACAGGAAGAACTTGTCCTGTTTAACACAAAAAACTACGATGTCATAGGGATAACGGAGACCTGGTGGAACTCCACCCATGACTGGAACACAGGTATAGGTGGCTATACCCCATGCAAGAGAGATCGAGTGGACAAAAGGGGCAGGGGTGTAGCTCTCTATGTCAAGGTAAGCTGCAAGCTGACATTGGCGCACAGGGTGGACAACTAGAGACCCTCTGGGTTAAAATCCATGGGGAACATGGTGCAGGGGACACAATGGTGGGAGTCTATTACAGACCTCTGACCCAGGATCAAGAGCTTGACCAGGGATTCGCCAGGGAATTGGCTGAGGCTGCATGCTTCCGGTGCATGGTTGTCATGGGAGACTTCAACTACCCAGACATCAAGGAAGCGATCCTCAGTGCACGAGCTAAATCTATTCCAACACGGTGGAAAGGCAGCAAGAAGGCACAGCAGCCCCCCTGGCTCTCCAAAGACCTAGTGGACCTACTGTGGCTAAAAAGGAAAGCCTACAAAGGATGGAGGACGGGATTCACCTCCAAGGAGGACAACAAAAAGTTCTTTTTCAGGTATGTGGGGAGCC
>NW_017728914.1:6026968-6031579 GCF_001723895.1 Crocodylus porosus
GATCCTATGACCCCAGCTGACTTCCTGCCCTTTGGGCAGGGGGCTGGACTCGATGATCTCCCGAGGTCCCTTCCAGCCCTAATGCCTATGAAATCTATGAAATCTATGAAATCTCATAGGAAGAGTGCTCAGCCAAATCTGAGCTGGTGCAAAGCTTTCTCTCATGTGTGGCTGAACTCTATCTGATGCAAGAAGTCGATGGGGCAATGAGAGGTAAAGCGTTGCTCAACCTGGTTCTGGCAACAGGGAACAACCTAATCAGTGACCTAATTATTGAAGGGAAGCTGGGTGACAGTGACCATGAGCTGATCACCTTCACCATCCGCTGTAAAGCTGGCAAGTCAGTCAGCAACACAGAAGTCCTCAACTTCAGGAAAGATGACTTTGACAAGCTCAGGAGGCTCATCAAGGAGGCCCTAAAGGGTCACAACTCAAAGGGGAGGGGAGTTCAGTGATTGGTCCTCAAAGGAGTGATCCTGGAAGCACAAGCAAAGTCTATCGCATCTCAGAGGAAAGGCAGCAAAAGGCTACAGCAGCTCCCTTGGCTCTCCAGGGAACTAGTGGACTTTGAACATCTAAAAAGACAGACCTACAAAGGATGGAGGACTGGAGCCATGGAAGTATTCTCCAAGGAAGAATACTCTGCACTGGTCTGGACCTGTAGGGAGCAAACCAGGAAAGCCAAGGTTATGATGGAACTCCAACTAGCTACGAGTATCAAGGACAACAAAAAGTCCTTTCTTTAGATATGTGGGGAGCCGGAGGAAAAGCAAGGGCAACATTGGACCCCTGCTAAACCAAATGGGACAACTGACGACTGACACCCAGGAAAAAGCCAACTTGCTAAATGGGAACTTTTCATCAGTCTTTCATCAGTCCCATGGGATGCCGCTGCCCACTACGGGACAGGGAGGCCCGGGTGAGGGAGATTCCTTACCCTTCATCAATGCTGGCCTCATGAAGGGACACTTTCAGAGGCTGCACACCTTCAAGTCAGCTGGCCCTGACAGTTTACACATCAGGGTACTCAAGATTTTGGCTAGCATCATAGCCCAGCCCCTGGCACAGATCTTTGGAAGTTCTCGATGTTTGGAAGAAGGCCAATGTTGTGCTTATCTTCAAGAAAGTCAGGAAAGTGGATCCAGCAAACTATAGTCCCATCAGCCTGACCTCCATCCTGGGGAAGGTCTTAGAAAAGATTATCAAAGAGGCCATTCTTAACAGGCTGGCCGATGGCAACACCCTGAGGGATACCTGGCATGGGTTTGTTGTGGGTAGGTCTTGCTTGACCAATTTCATTTCCTTCTATGACCAGGTGACCTATCACCTGGACAAAGGAGAAGCGATTGATGTCGTATATCTTGACTTTAAAAAAGCCTTCGATCTGGTATCCCATGATCACCTCTTAGTAAAACTGGCTAACTGCGGCCTTGGTCACACCACAATCCACTGGCTGGGGAATTGGCACTACCAGAGGGTAGTGGTTGATGGAAGTCAATTGTTGTGGTGCCCTGTGACCAGTGGGGTCCCCCAGGGCTCTGTCCTTGGGCCTATACTATTTAACATTTTCATTAATGATGTGAACACTGGTATCAGAAGCAGACTGGCCAAGTTCGCCGATGACACCAAACTTTGGGGTAAAGCGTCCACACCTGAAGCCAGGCAGGTGATCCAGGCTGACCTTGACAGGCTCAGGAAATGGGCAGACAAGAACCTGATGGTGTTTAACCCTGAAAAATGCAAGGTTCTCCACCTCAGGAGGAAAAACTTGCAGCATCCTTATAGATTAGGCAGTGCTATGCTGGCTAGTACTACAGATGAAAGGGACATGGGGGTCACTATTGACCACAAGATGAACATGAGCTTGCAATGTGATACTGCTGCTAGTAAAGCAAGCAAAGCACTTGCTTGCATCCACAGATGCTTCTCAAGTAAATCCCAGGATGTCATCCTCCCATTGTAATTGGCCTTGGTGAGGCCGCAGCTGGAGTACTGCATCCAGTTTTGTGCTCCACAATTTAAAAAGGATGTGGAGAAGCTTGAGAGGGTTCAGAGGAGAGCCACGCTCATGATCCGAGGTCAGGAAAACAGACCTTATGAAGAGGGACTGAGAACCATGGGGCTCTTCAGCCTGGAAAAGTGCAGGCTCAGGGGTGATCCAGTGACCACATATAAGTTCATCAGAGGTGCTCACCAGGATCTGGGGGAAAGTCTGTTCACCAGAGCACCCCGATGGGATGACAAGGTTAAATGGTCACAAACTCCTCCATGACCATTTCAGGCTGGACATAAGGAAGAACTTCTTTACTGTCTGAGCCCCCCAGGTTTGGAATAGACTGCCACCGGAGGTGGTTCAAACACTTACTTTGAACACCTTCAAAAGACACCTGGATGTTTATTTTGCTGGGATCCTATGATCCCTGCTGACTTGCTGCCCCTGGGGCAGGGGGCTGGACTCAATGATCTTCTGAGGTCCCTTCCAGCCCTAATGTCTATGAAATCTATGAAGCGTTGTTCAAAGATTTGGTAGCTGATTCAGCAGCCGAATCTTCAAGACCAAATTGGCTAAATCGAATTGGGACAGTGATTTGAATCACTGAATCAAATCACTGTCCTTTGAAGTGGCCAAATCTGAATCTAAATTGCATACTTTTTGCTTTTCACAAGCCTAACAGCTAGGATCCTGTCCCAGGGGATCCTGCCCATCGGTTCCCTGAGTGAATCCAAGTCTGCTTTTCTGAAGTCCAGAGCCTGCATTCTGTTGGTCTCCTTCCTTCCTTTTCTCAGGATCATGAACTCAGTCATCTCATGGTCCCTGCTGCCCAATTTATCATCCACTTATACATTCCCCAGCATCTCTTCCCTGTTTGTGAAGAGCTGATCAAGAAGAGCACAGCCCGTAGGTGGCCTCTCCAGCAGTTGCACCAGAAAGTTGTCCCCAGCGCTCTCCAAGAACTTTCTTGATTGCCTGTGCAGTGCTGTATTGCCCTCCCAGAAGAGGTCAGGGCGATTGAAGTCCCCAGTGAAACCCAGAGCCTGTGATTGGGAAACTTGTGCTACTTGTTTGCTTCTTCAAACCTCCTGCACAGACCTGAAGCCCCATGCAGTGTCTTACAGTTACACATCCCATTGCAAACACAATTCCTGGGCTCCTGTTATAACCAACTTTTACAAAGTCTCCTGACCATTTCTGTGGCATGCAATTTCTTTGCCATCCCAGGCTTGCCTTGTTGCTGTCATTCTTATACCAGGTCACTGCCTGAGTCATAGAGATTCTGAAGACAACACTTCAGGTGCAGACTTTAAAAACTGAATCTTACTTTTGGGGTAATACTGGTAATAAGATTAAAATAAGTGGTGGGGTGTGTGTGTGTTGGGGGACTGGGTAAGGATGCTCTGCGACCTTGGCTTTGTTTGCTAAATTTTGCAAAGTAAGGTCTAGTTTTTCCCTGCGGCTGTATCTGTACAGAAGGGGGAAAAACTCTATAGTAAAGCCCCCTGTGCTAACTAACCAACTGGTCCTTAGGTCTGAGTGTGCAGTAGTAAACAGACACTAATTCCCTAATCCAGAGAAGGTGGATAGGGAATGGGTGGAGCCTTGACTCTGCTCCCCACTCCAACACACCAGCCAGCACAGCTGAGCTGATGTGTCTGGGGAGCAGGGAAGGTTCAGTTAGTTAAGTGAGAAGAGAATTGTGCCTCTTGTAGGAATGATTTCTTCCCTGTACTATTTCTGGGGTGCTCACATTTGTCACTTTCAGGAGGCTAACAACAAGGTCTTTGAGATTTGGCCCTGCTGAAATAGGTTGGTGTCCCAGATAGTTGGAAAATTTCCACTGAAATGACAGTTCAACTGAGAACAGAATTCTTTCTTTCCATGTAGGCCTGTTTTAAAAGTTTTGGAAACCCACTCTTAACATTGTTAGAATGGCTACTTCATGGAATGCATTAGACCTACATTATGTGCAATCTCCCTGGAGTTATGATGCATATTCCAGCTCAATTATTCCTCTAGCTGCTACATTGTCGCTTGTCCCTGAGCTGCTTCTACAACATGTTTTCTTGTCCTACAAGCCTGATGTGCTCAAGAGAGGAACCTTGCTCTTTGTGGCTTGGATGTAAATTCTGAGCAACCTTACAAAGCTCAGGTACCAGCAAAGAGAACTGCACTCTTCTGAGAGTAGGAGTCTTCTCCCCAAGCTGCAGTCTTTCTCATACCAGTATGTCCCTTGTGTATGGAGGACTACAGTATTGTTGTAATGATGTGCCTCCCATTTCTACACCTTTGTGTAGTCTGTTTTGGCTCTGCTAGCACCAGTATTTAAGTGTGTGGAAGAAATCAAACTTTGCATTGTGTTTTGGTATTAGAATTAACAGATTCAGTCTGAATTTATTGGTGCTCATACCATACGATTGTAGGGAGGAAATCTAAACAGAACTCCCCCCTCTACAAGTTAATATACCTTTTTTATGCCTAAAGTTGTTTAAACAAAGCATCCTTGCAAAGAAAGTCAGGGTAAATCATAACAGTTGCTATGGCCGTTAATTTAAATGCTTTTATAACTATCTTAGAATTATCCCCACTAGCCATGCAGCTGCCTCCCACAGGGG
>NW_017728914.1:6031694-6033647 GCF_001723895.1 Crocodylus porosus
ATGGGGGTCCCAAGTATCTATCCAATGCCCGGTTTATCACCTTTTGATTATTGACTACCAGGGCCTGCTATGTCCCTACCTGCCTTAGTTGCAGCTGGATCAGTTCCGTGATCTTAGCCTCCTGCTCCTGGGCTTGTTCATTAGCTGTCACTTGCTACTGCATGAGCAACTGTAATATCTGCTCCATTTCTCCTGCCTCATCCCAAGCATGCACTGCCCAAGGGTTCTTCTATCCCCAAGCAGGTGTGTTGTCATAGTTGTTCCCAGCCACTGTACCAATTATGTACACCTCCCCAGGAAAGTGTTGAGTGTACTTGTCCCCCAGATGTTCTCCTTGCTGCCTGCCTTTTCTGAGTTTCCTTTCAGTGACTCACCTGCCACACCCTGACAGCATAAACTGACAACAGCTCAGCCTCATAGGGCACTAGGGTTTTCAAACACCAGGTCTATGTCTGGTCAAGGGTACCCAAGCCCCACCAAAGTTTGCTCTAACTGCACCATTTAGCTCTGAGCCCACTGTTCAGGACTACAGGCTTCTGTTGCAGTGGGACACCATTTTGGCACAGGATTAGTGACCCTGAGTCAGGTCATCCCCTTTATTGCCTCTGTCAGTGCTTCCAGGCCTAGCCTACAGTCCATCTCTCAACGTATCTGTTCCTGTCTGCCAATGCCAGTTTCTCATCTGCCAAACAGAGCTTATCCCTCAGTCTCTATCCACCACTAATCATGAGTACTGGGGTTTTAGGGTACTACCCTTGTCCCCTTCCCAGAGTTTCCTCCACCCCTTCAGCCACCGCCTTGTCCACCAGGTGGAGGGCCCCCAGCTGGGCATCAACTCAACTTCTGACACAAAAATGTCCCTCTTGCAGGTTAGCCTCATCCTGGGCTGTTCTTCCCCAGTCCAAACACAAACACAGAAAAGAAAATAAGGTTTTAAACTTATCTATCTGACCATGGCACTGCTGCCCATCTTCCTTGTCTGGCCAGCACCGGAGCCTGCCTGCTGTGGTTCCATATCTGCTCCTCTTTATCTTTCTCTCTCTCTCTCTCTCTCCTTCTACTGGGAGCCTTCTTTCCTTCAGGACTTCTGTGGCTTCTTCCTCTTGTCTCTAACTGGGCACTGCGATCACATATAATGAGTGTGGATCACCTGATCCTTGTACTTCTGCCCTGGGTCCTCTGGGACTGTCAGCCTCTGCTTCTGATGTACTTCTCTCTCATGACTTCTCTCACTAGTGTGTGTCAATAAGCCCTTCATCATATCAGAAAGGGTGTATATGTGTTATGGGTGAAGGTGAGGGAGAGAGCTAGTGAAGCAATGGAAGGAGGAAAAGAAAGGGCAAGTTTGGACCTCTGCTAAACCAAATGGGACAACTGACAACTGACACCCAGGAAAAAGCCAACCTATTAAATGGGTAATTTGCTTCTGTCTTTCATCAGTCCCATGGGATGCCCACGCCCACTACAGGACAGAGAGGTCCGGGTGAGGAAGATCCCCTGCCCTCCATCAATGCTGACCTCGTGAAGGAACATCTTGAGAGGCTGGATACCTTCAAGTCATCTGGCCCTGACAATCTACACCCCAGGGTACTCAAGGAGCTTGTGAGCATCATAGCCCAGCCTCTGGCATGGATCTTTGAAAAATCCTGGCACTCTGGTGAAGTGCCCGAAGACTGGAAGAAGGCCAATGTGGTGCCCACCTTCAAGAAAGGGAGGAAAGTGGATGCGGCAAACTATAGGCCCATCAGCCTGACCTCTATCCTGGGGAAGGTCTTAGAAAAGTTTATTAAAGAAGCCATCCTTAATGGACTGGCTGACACCAACATCCTGAGAGAGCCAGCATGGGTTTGTTGAGGGTAGGTCTTGCTTAACCAATCTCATTTCCTTCTATGACCAGGTGACCTATCACCTGGACAAGGGAGAAGAGATTGATGTCATATATCTTGACTTCAA
>NW_017728914.1:6034777-6037573 GCF_001723895.1 Crocodylus porosus
CATAAGGAAGAATTTCTTTACTGTCTGAGCCCCCAAGTTCTGGAATAGCCTGCCATCGGAGGTGGTTCAAGCACCTACATTGAACATCTTCAAGAAAAAATTGGATGCTAATCTTACTGGGATCCTATGACCCCAGCTGACCTCCTGCCTTTGGGCGGGGGGATGGACTCGATGATCTTCCGAGGTCCCTTCCAGAACTAATGTCTATGAAATCTATGAATGGGAAAGGCAGGAGGGACAAGCATACCAGGCATCCAGGAGATCAAAGGGAGCTACCCTGGATACCTGCTCCTTCTAGTAATGGGGGAGAGGCCCAGTTATAGTCATTTATACTTGAGTGAATATACATATTTATGAAAAATATATTGTGTATCTTGGGGAAGTAGTTAAATGTTTTTTTTCCATGCTAGTAATTATGGCATATGCTATTATTTGGGTACATTTTGATTTTACTGCTTCTCATTTACCAAGTCTATGAGTTTATTCTGTGAGTAAAGTCTTTGTTCATTAAATCAGTTCATGTAATGATTTTATACATGAGATTAAATAATGTACTGATCAGCAGCAAAAATCCAATCCTGCAGCAGAGCTAGATCTGTGAAAAAACCCACACGTGATGACAAATGTTCTATCGGGCCAAAGAATTCTGCTTATTCAAACATGATATTTTGTCTTTTGTTGTGGCAAGGACCTGCCTTTTATTGCATTATTGAAACATCATCAAAGTCTGGAAATCTGAGTGACATTCCATTGAAAACCTTTGTAATGCTGCAGCTGAGAAACCTAAATTCAAAGCAGGTCTCTGGACTTGGCATGTTCGGTAATAACAGTACAATATGTGCTGAAAGCCTGTCTTGAAGCAAACTGGAAAAGGCATTGTGCTTCTGTGGTGGAGATCAGGGCCTGTTCTAATGATTTATTCAATTCTAAATAGAGGCAAATTGTATTCAAAGTTGTATGATACTCTGTGAAGCAACTGTTTAACATTCCCATTTGTCTGAGTTCTCTACTTAAAATGATTTCAAGGAGGATAAATATTTATGTGAACTATCTATAGATATAGAGATAAACAGAGATGTTTTACCCAAATATTGTTTCAACCTCAAATTATTTCACTAATAGTAGTTGGAAAGGCTGATTATGTGTTTTTGCAAGCAGCTGCCAACCCTTCTCAACATCAAAGTCCTACCAACTGGGGCTCCTGTAGGTGGTACAACTTGCCTTTGAGTTCCAGAGGTGTGAGTTAAAATTTATTCCATATGACCTGTGAAATTCGCTTGCTTTGCTTATTTAAAGATGGCTTTTTGTAAAGAAATAAACACTCTGTCTGCTTAAAAGGAAAGCTTCTTGTAACTTAATGTAGATGAGAATATTATTTTGAAAAACCGAATCACATACAATCATTATTTAATATATCTATTCTTATAGGCTTTAACCAAGAATGGTGCCCCATTGTACTACGTGTTACAGATGCACATAACAAAAAAAACTACCTGTCCCAAACAGCATGGAGACCTGTAGACAAGAGAAAAAATGAGGAACAGGAGCATTGCAGTTGCCTAAGGTCATTCAGCAGACCATAGATACAAATAAGGCCATCTTATCTCCAATTTACTGCCCTTTTCTGTTGGCCATACTGGGTATGTCTACATGTGCAATAAATGTGCCTGAATTTTCTGCATAGAAAATACAGGCTTCCCTGGGTGTCAGACCTGGGCACAGAAGCTTAGCCCTGAGCTCTGGAGGACAGGTGGGGAGCTCCATCCCAGCCAGGGGGAGTTTGGGCTGGCCCTGAGCACGGGGTAGGGGGCGGGGACTGTTTATCCCAGCCATGAGGCTGGGACAGCTGTCCTGGCTGCTGGGCAATGGTGACCAAGCCAAGGCAGCTTCCCCTCACCCTCCCCAGCCCCAACTTGGGGCCAGCTCAATCTCACCCTGGGTGGAACAGAGCTGCCTGATGAGCTGAGACAGCTCCTCCTCACCCTCCGGAGCTTGGATCCCAATATCCATTTGGCTGGTATGTAGTGTCCCAGCAATCTGGGATAGCAGTCCCTGCCCCCTGTATCCCCTGCTGCCTAGCCTCACTGGGAGCAATTTACTGGAGTAATTGCTGCACACATGTAGATGGTGACACTTTACTAGTGCGTTAGTCTAATGTACAGTAAAACATCTCATATAGATATACCTACTGAGTATGTTTAATCAGTTAGAGCAATCAGGCCTGGTCCTATAAGTCCTGGCATGATATATAGCAGCAATTGCAAGAATGTTGTGGGCAAATGCATACAAAAGACATGTGTGGACAAATACTGCAGAACACCAGATGCAGACACTGAACAATAGAAAGTCTCAGTCCCCTTGTACACTTATTCCCTTTCTCTCAATAGACAGCATTAAAAAGATTCAAGACCTGAGTAGAGGGCAGACTTGTCTGAGAGATGAAGTTAAATGCAGGTCTCATGCTGTAGAGATGCTTTGCTAAGCGTCCCCTCCCCGTCTTAAGCCTCTCTCCTGCTACTTGTTGATGTATTTTCTTCATCCACCTTTTCATTCTGTGTGTGTGGCATAGAGATGCTATGACAGCCATTCATCAGACATCAGTCACGTTGGCAGAAATGGCAGGCTACAGAAAAGAAACAGGAAAGAATACACATAATTTGTCTGTAAATGTCTTATTTTATTTCTGTATAACTGCCGCGCGGCACTCTCACATTTATGTGACCTTGTAGTTTTGGCCGTTAATCAAAATGAAAACCTTGTACTTTTCTACGCTTGTATTAAGCTGCACGTGCGTAT
>NW_017728914.1:6038258-6045104 GCF_001723895.1 Crocodylus porosus
GCACCTAGCCCATCGGGTTAGAATGCAAGGGCTTACTCCGGAACCCTGTGAACCAACAGACATCCTACAAACTTATTATAGAAAACTAACAACTTACTCTAACTCGTCTACTTGCACCAACTTGGCGAACCTCAAAGGTGGTCATAAAGCCACCTCCAATCCTGCCCCACAAGCCGCATGCTCACCCGCTCCATAAAGCCCGCGGCTCCCCAAGCGGTGCCGGAATCGCTAGCCCGGCATTCTGCCACATGGCGTCATGAACAGGATCACAAGTAGATGACAAGGCCATGCTAGTCTGCGTGTGTCCCTGGTGACTGGGACACCGTTTGCCCCCACAGACCTCTGATGATCTCTGGAATCATCTTGCCTCCCATGTGGCAGGCAATAGCGACCCTGAAACACACATCTCCGGTCGCATTTGGGTGAACGGGCCAGAGAGTAAAATCTGGGCATGCTCGCTAGCTGCTGCTGCCCTGGGGTGTGTAATGGCCGCCCCCAAAGTCATGTTCTACCCAGTAAACGCGGGGGGAAACGGAGCCCTTGCAGGCGTTCTTCCTTCTAAAGGAGACACGTCGCTGGCCAGCGACGAACAGGCCTCCATCTTAGGGCTCCTTCATAATGCCATAGGAAGACACCCCTACAGCCAAATCAATCCCCAACAAATACCTGAAACCGGAAAAGCCTATGATAGTCTAGTCCGCTGCTGCTGCGAACTAGAAGCCGAGAGGGGAACTAAGAAAAGACCCTTTAGTAAAGCTGAACTTACACCTGGTAAAGTGGTAGAAGTTTTGTTGCAGCATTTCATAAGTGCTGTAGGAGCTATAGGAAACTTAGAGTCGCAGCTCCACACAGCATGCCGCAACGCCACAGAACTAGCAGCAGCGAAGGCATCTGGCATACTAACTAACCCGGAAGAGAGCCCCGAGTACTTAAAGGAGGCGGAGTCACGTCAATACCTCCTCACAACCGCTCCACAATACACACCCACTGAGTGCAAAGAAAAAGAACCACCCCCTTATTTGGAGGCCAACCCTCCAGCTATCGTCACCACCATGGAGCCCAACCCTCCAGCTGTTGTCACCACACCGCCATCAGCAATCTATCCATCGTTGCTGCCAGCAACTCCGCTGCCAAATGTTTTACCTGTCACCACCCGCAAAATCACTACAGAAGAGCAAGAGGGGGAAGGAGAAAATGACAAGAAAACAATTGAAAAATTTGAGAAAACTGTTGTCGTCTTCCAGACACAAAACCGCAGTGAGCTTAGAGAACTTTATGTTGACACTAGTATACGATCAGGCGAGCCACCCATTACTTGGCTTGGCCGTTTAGTCCTAGAGCATGGGGCAGAGACTCTTGATAAAGCGGAAGCGCACTACCTAATATGACAGTCAACATGGAGTGGGGGAACATGCGTCGACACAACTCTAATCGATGATCAAGATAAACTACCCCTGTTGTCCCCTGCCTCATTAGCTGCAGGAGGAATTTTACGTTGCACTTATAGAGCACATGAAGGAGATGCAAGCAACCTTAGAAGGCCACAAACACTACAGCTCATTTATGCAATGGTTGGGTGCTCATTCTTACAATGGAATCCAAAGAAGAATCCCATAGATGGAGTCAAACTCGAAAAAGAAGAAGATAACTGGCCACATAGACATTTACTAGATCCTGGCAAAGTACTCATCACACTTAGGGGAGTAGAAGAAGCATACCAAGTGTATGGAACAGTATTTGGACAAGCAGCACGCCTCGTCATGCTTGCCTCAGTAGGAAAACCATGTAGTACCGTGTTAAGCCTACAACAGCAATTTGGATCTCCATCGGATCGGGAGTCTGATCGTCAAATGTTCCCAGTCAAAGTTCCTCCCACAAATGCAAACTCTCAAGTCCTTATGACCCAAAAACAATGGACACCACCTGACGAACAACAGCCACTACAGGCCCAAGGGCCACCCACCCGAACGCCTCTAGAGCAAGCAAGATTTGGATTTTTATTAGGACGATCTGGACTCGACAAGGCCACCCTACGGAAACTCTCAGAAGAGGAACAGTTAACCCTTGCCATCAAGCTTAGATGGGACCCCAACCGCCAACTGAAGCCAAAAAACGAGTAGTAGCCACCGAGGTTGTAAGCTTTGGTGGTGACCCTCAGCAATTCCGGGACTCGTGTCCCCACGTCACCTTACCTATCAGAGACCCGTCTTCACCCACTAAAGCAAAAGAAATCAAGTTCTTACTAGATACAGGTGCACAAATTTCTGTCATTCGACCGTCTACACCCCATATTCTACTCAACGGCAAAATTCACGTACAACGCCTAAACTCCACCGCCAACGTCTCCACAACCCGTTGTATACATCATTTAACAGGAAAGTCATTCACCGCCGCAATGGGAGATGTTAATCTACTTGGTGTTCCTGAAGTTCTCAAATTCGACCTCAAACTCACGCTCTTACAAGCATTTCCAATTAGCCCCTGCAAAGCACCAAGCGTTGCGCCTCACAAGCCAAAGATCATCAATCACCTTTCGTGGCGTTACACACCTGTCCCTATGAAACCACATCTCCAAAACTCGCTTCAAAAACTTCTCGACGAATTACAAGCAGCAGGCCGCATTTCTAAAATTTCACATGCTAAGTTTTTGTCGCCTGTGTGGGGTATTGCGAAACTCGGAGACCCTAACCAAGCCCGACTCGTAGTCAACTACCGCCGCGCCAACAAGCAAGTAGAACCTCTATCGCAGCCTAGCCCCAAGACACTACCACAGACTCTAAACGAGATGATAGCCTATCAGGCGACTCCCTGGTTTGGAAGTACCCTAGATCTCAAAAACATGTTCTTCTCCATCCCCATCATTGATGACGTCGGGATACTCAACATGTGTGTAAATGAACAAATGTTCAAATGGAACATCTGCCCCCAAGGATACTGCAATTCACCAGCGGTAGCCACAGCAGCCATCAACAGCACCCTTGAGGCCTTCACTACACCTGGTGATGTCCAAATCTGGAGTTATGTAGATGACATCACCATCATGGGCAGGACTCCAGAAGCAGTAACCCAAATTACAGAAAAGCTAATACATCACTTGCAAGCCCACGGATGGACTGTAAACATGCAAAAATCTCAACTTACAGCAAAGCCACACATTTCCTTCCTTAGTGAAGTATTCGATCATGAAACTCGCAAAGCGACAACACACACAACTCCAACCATCCCCTGGGTCAAAGGTACTACCCCAACGAGAAAAGAAATTCAACAACTTCTGAGCCAACTAAACTGGCATAGAGCTCATGTTCCAACAAGTTGTCTAGAAGTCATTGCATGCCTACATCAGCAACTACGCACCAAAGCTAACACCCAAAGTATATGGGACCCCATCCATGACTATGATAAATTACAAGAACTCTTAAAGGCCACCTCAACTACAATCCTCCACAGTATTAGCCCCAATGAATCCATAACTGTTACCCTTAAACATACAAGTCAAATACTCTGGGCAACTGACACTACCAGCATCAACAAACTAGTATTCTCAACCTACAAGGCTCTGCAACCGTCTCAATATTGATATAGAGTCACAGGAACCCTTTTACTAGCATCCCAGCTTGCCACAACCGCCTATCCCAACATTTCTACAACTACCGGAACTCTCATCGGATCAGGCATCACACTACTTCCACTTCTCACTCCTGACCAACCGGACCCAACCTTTCACGGCCTACGTACCACCTGGCAAGAATTAGTACAAGTCTTTCATTTTCACTTCTACCATTGGAAGATGAAAGAGGCGCCAGCAAGTTCAACGCCTTCCCTTCATCATCAAAACCCTTCACTAATGTACGGCACTATTCTACCCACCTGGATAGCATCAGACGGAAGTACAGCCCATGGCGGAGCACATGGATTCTTCTGTAACCCATGCCAATACATTGAAGTAGAGCCTGCAGCCCCACCTCCAAATACACAACTCGAAGAACTCCTCGCCTTCAAAGGAGCCCTCCAACACTGCTTAGACACCCATAATGTCTGTGAACCTGTCCCTGTAATAGCTATTGACTCTCAATACATCTACAGAATATTAACTGGACAGGCACAAGCCACAGAAAACCAACCCCTTTGGAATACAATCTTCGCTATATTGCCTCAATTTAAAACCATACCTCTGCTACAACACACCCGCTCTCACCGACCGGATACTGACCCAGTCCATGCCCACATCGATGCCGTGCTACAAGATCCAAAGAAGTGTGGAGAAGCCATCAAGAAAACAGCAAACCGACCACAACAAGTTGCAGCAGCCATCCTCACTAGGACAGATGTCAATAACCAACACTTAGTACAAGGCTACATGAGTTCTGGAGCCACCCCAGCCCCAACAAGGCCCATCTCAAATGGAAGTGAATAACCGCCGAGACACCACCGTTCACCATCACACTTCAAGATTGGAAAACACGGAGTCAAACCTGTTACATATGTAACAAAGTCAAAGCTACGCCAACCGCATCAGCCAAACAAGTATTTGACTCAAAGTACTTTCCCCCAGGAAAGACGTGGCAAGTCGACCTCATGGGACCACTCCCTGGAGTCAAACGTCAGGCCAAGGTGTTAGTCCTAGTCGATCCAGGCACCAGACAACTACAGTGCATTCCTCTTACAAAAACTACCGCCAAAACCGTCTGCTCTGAGCTGCTCCAGGCCATGAGCCTCTGGCAAGTACCAAACGAAATCCAATCTGACGGAGGACCACCCTTCACATCAAAAGCCCTAGCAACCTTTTGCAGTACTTACAACATTGTCTGGCACACTCACATCCCGTATCACCCAGAGTCAAATGGTGTCATTGAACGCTCCATAGGAATCCTCAAAGAAAAGCTCCGTCTAACAGGAAATGGCACATATTTAAGTCGAACAAGCTGTCTACCACAAATTCTAATCCAACTAAATGAAGACAAGTCATTATGAACTGACAGAAAGCAAGAAACACCAGAACCGTGGAAGCCCCGATTCCAGCCAGGAGAACTCGTCTGGGTAGCCATACCAAGACCTGTTGAAAAGAAACAACTACTATACCAAGGAATAATACAATCTGCAGGAACATATCCAAACACCTACCAAGGTGTGTTACATGGGACAGCCGTTCGGGAAAAGCACGTCGCCCACCTTGTATACGCGCCTCGAATCCACAAGGTCAACCTATCCGAAAAAGTGGCCGTATTCTCTGGCAACGCGATACATCGGCGAGCCTGTTCATCACTCTACCAGCACTGTCCCCACATGTAACCATCACAACCGCTGCACTAAACCATCTGCCACCTAAAGAACATCTACAATGAACTACAACTACGAACTGACACCCATCATGCTATATCTACCATTGCCGACACTCCTCGTTATCCTTGTCCCAGTTGCCATACCTGTCCCTATCCCCTTTTCTTCACCTAACACTGTACTTCAACTTTTATCCCTATGGGCCAATGCAACTGGAGAAGAAGAAAAAAGACAAGGATTAACCGCCTGTTTAAAAATTCCCATGTCTGTCCAAGACCAAGTCCTCACTCTTTACCCTGAACCATTTAATCTATCTGATTAGTTCTCCCAAATTTCACTAAGCCCAAAAACTTCCATAGATGTATTCCTAAGCGAAACTTTCAGTTCTATTAACTATTCTTGGCCACAAAATTTTACACTTGCTAGCGTGTCCTCTGAACCCACTGAAACGAAGTGCTCTTTTAACGGAATCCCATACACTTGTTCAGCTATCCCCTGGGGAATACACCCTAATGGTAACAGACCAGTCTCTCTCATGGAATCCTCACTTAGTTACTACACCATGGTACCTCAACCTTACGCCACATGGTCAAACTACTGTATCTATAGTCACTCTGTCCCCTCTCATTCGACCAACACCCTTAGTAAAATGAAAGAATTCTCTAGCTGTAAATCTAACTCAACCAGGTCCCTTCGCAAATAATTCCTAGTTTGGATTTTATTATCCCACATTGCGAGCAATATTGTTAAACGCTGCCTGCCATGGCGTCACACTTCCAATAAGGCAGCCCGGGCCCCCAGAGCGAACGAGACACGCTTTTCCTTTTCCTAGACGGTGCTCAGAATTATCCACCCCAGCACCAATAGGTCTAGCCTGGGCCTGTTCTAATGAAAAAGTATATACAGCCTTACCTGCCACCCTCAGCGCCGTACAATGTTTTCTAGCATCACTTTTATTCTGCCCACCTTTAAAAGCATCTACTGTTTACCCACCGAGTCTTCATATAAAACATAGGCAAACTAGATCACGTGCGCCAGTATGGAGTTCCCTAACCCATGAAGAGAAGGTAACCCAAGCTCTTAGTTGGGCCACTGAAAGCCTATTTGTTTGCGGAATCGGTATGACAAAAACCCGCATTGCCCTAGCCCAATTAGCTGAAGAAGCAGAATTATTAGCGAACCACACAGCTGACAGCCTTTCTCTCTTTAACCAACAGTTACAGGCCACCTCCCAAATGACTAATCAAAACCGCCTTGCGTTAGATGCCTTATTATTCCAACATGGTGGCCTATGTCAATACCTCAACCTATCTAACATGGTGGCCTATGTCAATACCTCAACCTATCTAAAGACCTATATTGCATTGAAATCCCCAATGTTTCCATTCCACTCAACCAAGAAGTTGATAGCATTTGCAAAATAGCCACTCGTGTCAACGGCATCGCTGGCATTGGCAACAGTTTACTTTCTCAAGTCTTTAATGCGCTAGGCTTTAATATCTCATCTTGGCTATCTAACCTACTTTCAGCACTCCTCTTATTATTCATACCTATCATTATCTTTTTATG
>NW_017728914.1:6047529-6049549 GCF_001723895.1 Crocodylus porosus
CCACTAACACCCTATCTCAATGAGCTGTTGACCAGTTCTGGGACTTAAGGAGTCAGCAGCTGCACCTAGCCCATCAGGTTAGAACACAAGGGCTTACTCCGGAACCCCGTGAACCAACAGACATCCTACAAACTTATTATAGAAAACTAACAACTTACTCTAACTTGTCTACTTGCACCAACTCGGCGAACCTCAAAGGCGGTCATAAAGCCACCTCCAATCCCGCCCCACAAGCTGCGCGCTCGCCCGCTCCGTAAAGCCCGCGACTCCCCAAGCGGTGCCGGAATCCCTAGCCCGGCATTCCGCCACATTGTCCTCTGAATTCAGAGTAATTTTAAGTGGTTTTTAAAAATTGATTCAAGTGGGGCTTGGTACAGGACTTCAGTGTCAGTAAAATAATCAGTTTTTTTTTTTGTAAGGGTCCCATTTTTAATAAGCAATTCAATGCTGTGATTAGTTTTTTTAATAAGCTTGGATATAGCAATATTTCTTTATAGCAAGAATACCATCGAGGGGATGTGGGTCACATTTCTGATCTCAAAATTATTTCTAAGCAATTATTTTCCCACGAAAAGTCCCTGCACAACAGGCAGCCTGTGCTAATTAAGAAAGCTGATTATAATTCTTGCACAGAGTTATTTACTTTGTTAGCTGTCAGCTCCATGTTCTTGGGGAACCCTGACACAGGATGCAGACTGTCTGACTCACAAAGAATCGCCCCCCCCACCTAAACAGAAGCTGATTAAGATGCAGTGAGAGACGCACCTAAAACCCGCCAGATAAGGGTGACAAAAGTGAAACAACTGTCCTAGGTCTCATTTGCATCTAAGATGGAACCAGATGACCATTCATTTACATGAGAGATGGAGAACAGAAAGCCTGAAGCAGAGACTGCAGTGAATTGTGGGATCAGAGGAGCAGGGGAGCACTGCATGATGGGGAAGCTGTGCTCCAAATGCTAATCAACTCTCACACGCAGCTCAGCGCTTATCAGACAAATTCTAATCTGGATTTACAAAGGACTTTTCCTCCCCCCCTTGCCCTACCTACACACACCTCTGAGAAAAAGTAAGTTTACTAGGCATCTCGGGCCGTACATTCCCCGGTCCCACTATGGGAGGCCTACGTAAACTTAATTGGCTAAAACTCGGTTGCTGGGTTAGGGAATGCTGAGGCAGTAGACCGAGTCCCAGGGGGTATGGATAACATTTGAACAATGGTACAGGGTTCATCACAACGTCCAGCCTATTGGAGCCCTGACCACAAGTGTTGTCATACTCTTCCCGAGATGACTGGTGGAAGTCCTCTCCACAACAGGTTATGAACACTCCAATAAGTGCCTTAAGTCTGTTAAAAGACTATAGTAAGATCTGGAAAAGCCATGCTAAGCTGAGGCTTGTTCACAGCAAGTAAGAATCCAAAACCCTGATGCTGCAATCTATTGTTTCTGAAGACACCAGGAGGTATCCCATCAAGTATATGTGCTATCCATAGGAATGTCAAGCTGGCTCCTAAGTATGTGTTTCCTGAGTATCAATCAGGTTCCTGAGATGTTCCAATCAGATAACCCCTTGTCAATAGAAAAAGACATTTGATTTACACTATTGAGAATGCATGAAAGAAGCTGAACTGAGGGTATAAAAATCTGTAAAAGAAGCAGCAGTGTGTGCTGACACCACCCACTTTCTTCTGGGGAGGCTGCAGGAGGAAGATCACCTCCCTTCAAGGATCATGCTGAGAGCTTTGACCTGTCAGCTTTGCAACCCGAGTGCCTTCGACTGGTGAGATCCCAGCTCTCTCTTTTCTCTTCTCTCTCTCTAAGCATAGATTTCTGAACGTGAACTGTGTTAGTTAAGCTTGAGCTAAGTTTTCCCAAATATTTAGTGAAATCAGGGTATACTGTGACTGTTTGTGTTTGTTTTTCCTTTGCATGTCTATTACTACTAGTGTCAATATATATTTCATCTACTTAGCAATAAATAACTTTTATAGTCAAACTGGTGGTAATTGGGTATATTTT
>NW_017728914.1:6049687-6088234 GCF_001723895.1 Crocodylus porosus
TTGACCCAGTTTGGCTCAGACGTGCCCTAATGAACTGAATGCTGGCCCATGAGGGTGTCATCTGGACACCCGGCCGGATTCAGAGGTATTCTGTTTAACTGTTTGCTTGTGTCTGACTGTAGTTATTGTTGCTCTGATGGACTGATTCTTGGCATATGAGGATGTCAGCCTGTCCATGCTGATCAACTTGGCCAGGTCAGGCGTGTCACGTTAATCTGTGTGTGTTTGTGTGTATGGCTGATTTGGGGACTGGAGGAACCCAGCCCCACTGAACTGAGTCCTGCAAGATGGCTCCACTGGGGGTGATGGCTTGCAGGGGGAGAGATACAGCTCTGTATAGAAACACCAGTAACACAAGCAGAACATTAATAGAATTACCAAGACCCTAGCCCTAATAAATGAGCACACCCCAAAGTAGTGGGCAAATCTGGTAACAACTTAGTTACAATAATTCAGCTGTACTGAAGGAGCTGACACTCCTCACAGCACCAATGTAGCTGGCACTTTTGTCACTTTCTAATTTTTTGAAATTTATCCCCTAATTTAATTTTAAAATAAGATCTTTCTTCATATAAAGGCAGTGGGAATTTTGTCATTAACTTTACTGAGTGCAGAATCAGTTTCTAATGGAATAAACTGTACTGCAAGAATACTCACTTCTGCTCTCTGTGGATAGGGAGGGAGAGACTAATCGGCGTCCCAGTGATTGCGTGTAACCCATTGGTCACTATGTGTTCCATTTCCCCTTGTGTATTAAGTGCCTACAGTGTCAAGAGCTGGTGTAAAGTGCTGTACAGAAAAAAACCATTTGTAGTTCAAAGCCCCGCACCTTTCTTGTTCTTTATAAACTCAAGAATGATGCGACTATTGGGCAGTATCTACTGGCACTGTATCCATTAACTAGTTGCAAAATAAAGCCCTCTCATTCACTCTTTCTTTTTCTTTTAGTTCTGGAAGTCCATGATTTTTTTAAAAACCTGTGCCTGCATAATGGCAGCGACTAATGGATTCTTGTCTAGCTTCACTATGAAGTCCTGTGCTCTTGGTGAAATTGGAAGGTCATGAGTTTGCTTTCCTCTGACACACATGTGGGATTTGGCAGCTGATCATGGTGCCTTGTATATGATGCAGCTATGGTTCATTGCACTGGCTGTTTTTGTAAGGATTAAAAAGAAAAAGAGAAACACAATCCTGGCAAAGAGCAGATAAACAGCTATTAAAAATGTCAGTGAAAGCTTGGAAAAGGCTTTAATGCATCATTGCAATGCCATACTTTAGAGGGCAAAATTCTTAGAGTAACTATAAAAGCTGATTTGTAGAGCAGGTTCTTCACTGCTGACATCTCAGCTGGTTATTCTGTCTGCAGTGTTCTATGCAGCAGAGATAGTCGGTATGGGCCTGATTCTCTGTCACTGGCTTTATGCCAGGGTAACTGCATTGGTTTCACTTGAAGATGCATCTGACTGACCATCAAGGTGTAACTTAGAGAAGCCTATCTGCATTATTCACTATATCTAACATCTTTCATTCAGTGTGATCCCTTCCCTGTTGCTATAAACTGAGGATTTCAGTTTCCTTTTAGTGAACTGTAAACACAAAAGTTATTTTTATAGATGCATTGTGCCCAAGTTGGACTAGGACACGATGGAGGGTGCTGACCTATGTGTCCATCTCAGCGACTTGATTATTGGTCTCCTTGCCCTGTCCTCAAGTAATGCTCCTCCCTCCTTCCTCCTTTTACACTGGGATAGGGCTTTTAATATTGGAGGCAGAGAAGTTGTGTGGTAGAGATGACTCAAGAAGAGAATTAACTGTTCATTTGTGCAGGTATGTTAAAAACTAGGAACAGTTCTACAACCAGCTTTGAAAATATATAGCAGAATGCATCACCTGTTGATCTTACACAAGGCCATAAATTGGCCTGTCATGCCTTGCTTCTCTGAGCTGATGAGCACCCGCTGACTTCAGAGGGAATTGAGGGTCCTCCTCATTATGCAGCATGGAGATATTAAGGTTCCTGATAATTTCAATGGACACTTTTAGGATGAGAAAGATATACACATGGGTGATGGAGAATCATAAGCAACAGAAATGTCCTTCAAAGTGTTTTTGGCTGTGTTTTTATCTCTTTCTAAAAATTGAACTTTTGGCTGTTGAACATGCTGAGAAGGGTGGAGCAAAACATGAGGAATTGTAACAGGTTCCTGAGGAAATGGTGTGCTGCGTGATGGTCTTGTGATCCCTCAGAACAGATCTTTTTGCTAATTAGAGAGATTTATGCAACTGAAACAAAGTTTAATGACGTTTAGTGTGGATATGAAAGGGGATTATTTTGAAACACTTAGTGGCATAACTGTATGTTTTTATGGATATAGATATATTTTTAACAAACCCTTTGACATTCTTTGGAGTGGAATTAAACATGTAGTAGGTAGAAACTGTCAGAGTAAATATTGGTGGTTAGGCTGAAAGGATACACATGCTACGTAGTTAAAATGTAAAAGGATATGGTTTGTTTTGCCATTGTTGGCATTGTGTGGTACTGGCTTTGTTATTGTTGGATTATTTAATAACACAAACAGAAAAGACATAGTATTGTTCAAAACACAAATTAATGTTTTTAGCCCAAGGGCTGAAGTTTCTCTTGTGGAAGTATTTGATTTATAAGAATTCAGGTCAGAGTAGGAATGGGAAAGCTGAAGAGATGGCATGGAAAAGCCAAACTTTGTACCTTCTACAGTTTCCAGTAAAAGCAAATGTTTAGCAAGCCCCAAACTCCTGCATATGCCTGAATGATAGATCTCTATTGTGACACTGTTTCTTCTTCATATTATTACTAGAATTTAGTTTTGCCAAAAGGAGCTAACAGTACTAACGAATTTTATATTCTGTGAGACGTGTCTTGCTATGGAACCAGTCCCAAAATCCTGGATCTGGATTTGTATTCAGAGCTGGGTGGGTTTGGGTCCATGAATTTCCTTCACATGTAGAGGTCCAGCACAACACCTGTGCAGCGTTTATATCCCGTGTATGGCCTCTCTACAGTTTGGAGTCCTGCTTTATAGAAACCAAGCTGTTCTTAGAGTTCTCTGTATAAATGGATGAGATGTACAGCTCTTCCACAACTTTGAATGCTCATCTGAGTTTTAACCTGATCCGAGGTATTATGCACAATTAAAACGTGCATGATACCTTGTCTCTCTTGATTCTGACTGAGATGGAAGCATTATGAGAGTAGCCTTTCTCACTGTGTTTTTAGTGTTTTGGATCTTTTACTACAACAAAGCAATGCAGAGATTCATGATATAACCTAGTTCACCTCTTCCTATTTATTACCTGTAACTGCTTCTCAAAGTGGAGGGGAGGTATAGTTCCATTCACCTGTCCTGGTAGTGCCTCTGTGCTCATGCCTGCCACAACTTGATGGAAAATAAGAATTATCAAGAAAGGTTTATGCAGTTATAGGATCACACCTCCTTTTGGAGCTTTGGCATTTCACCCCACAATACTCTACTAGTCTCTTGTTATAACTGGGGTTTCAGCTCAAGCTTCTCCCTTCTAGGGCCCATCCCCCTGGTCCCAGTGCTACTGTTTGTAACTCTAATGACAAAAGAAACCAAAAGAAATACTGGCAACCACCTTATATACTTGTCCTTGGGTTTAATAGTATGTTAGATGAGCTGGCTGGGAAGGAACACTGGCCCTTTAACAGCTTCTCCTCCTTTCCACTCTGCTTTTCAGCCTCTTTGGCAGCACCTCTTCTCCACCGCTCCTAATTCTCTCACTGGCCACTAGTGGCTCAGGGCTTGCCTTCCCTTCTGAGCTCTTGTCCGATGTCCAGCCATGGCTCCCTCTACCCAAATACTGAGTCGTTGCTGGCCACTACTGTTGCAGAACACTTTGGTGCTCTGCTCCTATAAAGAGGGGAAGTGTGTAGCAGGGCACTAAGATGCCTGCTACTTGTGTAGTAGCAATGAGGAGGCAGAGGTGCTGGTTGCTAGGGCAACCAGTGGGAGTCAGTTGACCGGCAGGGCCAGGGCCTGGCTGAGGCCAGGCAGGCAGTTCCCTGCTGGCAGCTGAAGGGAAAGGAGCTCTGCCTGAATGAGGAAAAGGAAGAGGCCTGAATGACTGAACAATGTGATACTGGTGAGAGATGGCGAAACCCTGGAGTGGCTCGAATGTTGTTATAACCAGATGGCTTAGGTTTATGTTGTAGCCAAGGTGCTTGTGTTTTGTTTACTGTTAGAGCAGTGGTTTGGCTGAAGCTATTAGGGGTTGAAGGAGGCCTCACTGGGGATCCATGGTGGTGCGGGGACCCCAGTGCCAGAGAGGGCACACCATTCTGGGGTGCACTGACCCCAGCCCCAGAGAAGGGGGTGTGGAGAGTTGGAGGCCAGGCACGGCTATGGTCACCTGAGTCCCCAAGGCTGCTGAGAGCCCGAGCCCCAGGCAAAGGGGGGCAGCGCGAGAAGCCCCAGGCAAAGGGGGGCAGCGATTGACAAGCGCCAGAAGGCGCGGAGAGAGAGACAAGGGCTGCGGCTGAGACCAAACAACATCCGGTACATCTGCGAGGCTTGGGGCGTGGTACAGGGGTGGCTGGCACCACACATAGCCCATAAGGCCGGGGTGCACAGAACCCTGTTATAGAAACAATACAATTGATAGTGGGAGAACCGTGGCCAAGAGGATGAAAGGCAGCCTCCCTTGAATATATATAAGATCAAGATGCGGCGGGTGAGATTTGAGGGTGCGAACTTGGCATGGTAAGGGGGTGCTAGGGGAGACAATGGCCACCCCTAGGACCCTGCTCCGTGACAGCAACCTTTCCAGATTCCTCAGTGTCGGTCCCTTTGGAGCTTCTAAAACTCGTAACACATGGAGCCTCCCTATCCAGCTTATGTCCCTGGAGCTCCTGCACTGAGCCTGGTTAGTCTATACTCTCCTCTCCCTTGTAGCTTCCAGCCTCTTCTGTAATCTTTGCAGGCCACTTCCTATCTGCTAATCACCTCCCTGCCCAGGTGTGCCTCATCTCCTAATTATCACTTGCCCAGTAAGTCCACCCCCAGACTCTCTTACAGGTGCAGAATACCCACTTCTCTGGTGATCTTTCCCTTCTCTCTTCATTTTCCTGTTTGTCTACTGACAGGGTTATGGTTCCCAGTTACATGATCCCTACTGGGCCCCTGACTCCCTTCAACTAAACCTGTTTTAATGACCCAAATAGTAGGTGGTGGTCACTGAAGGGGGCTGGCCTAGTGCCACAGGTGTGGATTTGGACTGTGTTTAGCACGGACATGTAGATTCAATCCAAGCAGAAGTGGTGTGCCCACTCCTTCTCCACCCTGACAAAAGTGAAGGTGGTGGTGCCATCAGGGTTGTGGGCATGCCAGACGTGCACCAGGGAGTTGTCAGTGATGATCTCCCTGAGGATGTCTGTGGCAACCCGGTTCCACTTCCTGCCAATGCAACCCTGAGTATCAAGGTTGATGTTAAAGTCTCCACTGGGTACCAGGCACTCGAGAGCTTAGGTTCATGAGGTAGGAAGCTGCCTGCCAATAGAAATGGGCCATCTCCATGTCATGTATAGAGGCATATTCTGTGATTCTTCTCTATGAATATAAAATGTGGGTGATTTACCATTGTCAACTCGAGAGCCTGGAGAGAGATCACCAGCAATGCCCCGGAAAATCCTCTGTATCAAATGGGAAGACTGTCACACAAACACCAACATTCTTGCTGAAGTCAGTGTTACCAGAATTAAGTTGGTGATTCTCAAGCAACAACTGTGCTGAACCAGATATTGTGAGTGGATGCCTGATTCTTGATTCCCAAAACAAGTATGCTACTCCAAGTTTAGTTGCAGCCTGAGATCTCACAGTGGCCAGAGGAAATGCTCCAAGGATACAATGAAGGCATACCTCAAAAAATGGATGGCAACATCAAGAAGTGGGAGGAGCTGGTGGCTAGCCAACTCCAGTGGTGTCACAACCCCAATCTAACAGCAAAAAAGCCCACTTTGAGATAAAGTGTCTTGCCCTTGAAGCAGAGATGAGAGAGTGGAGAAAGGAAAAGGAGAGAAATCCTGGCCTACAGCTTACTCTCCCCTGTAGGAAAAATATGCAACTTCTGTGGACAGATCTGTAGCTCAAGTGTTGGCCTGTTAAGTCTCCTTAAGACACATTAATGAGCTGTGGTAGAGATTACCTATGAACTGAGGGGTAGCCAGTGAGAATATCGAGGGATTGTAAACATTGACATCTGTGAATTTTCTGCAAACTGCAAGAACTCATCTTCTCTCAGGGGTCTTGTGGTGTTAGATATTTAATAACTGTTTCTTTGTCCATATGATATAGAAAGTATGCTCTGGAGAGGAGTAGTCCAGAATATGTGGACCAGCAAAGTTGTGTATGCTGCCCCTAACCTCTGGGGCAGATAAGGATGCATGTCTGGTTCTGTGCTGCAGAGTTTTGTTTCAATATTGCACATAATGAGTGCTCTTGGGCTTCAGCTGAACAGCAGTCTGTACTTATTTGAGATGTGAGAAGTCCTTTCCCATTCAGTCCAGGAGCACTGAAGTGCAATATTAGCTCCATGTGCACCAGATCAGCTATAACTTTCTCCTCAAAGTAAACTCTAAGTTTTGTTCATGGGATAGTGTTTAATCTAGTCACCACATACTGATTCACACACAGGAACAGAAAACTGGAAGGGACCTTTATGGAACATTGTGTTCAGTCTGTTCATATTGCAGGCCCCAAGTTGTATGTGTGTGTTAATGTTCAGTAAGTTAGTGATTGGATGTCTTGGAGGACTAGTAATGGGCTATGAAAGCTTTCAAATGTAGGCATACTTTTAGAAGTAAAAGTCTTTTAAGGTACATACAAAATGATACACTGTGGCCGTGTCTACATGAGATGCTGACTCCACATTGGTCCATGACTACATGCAGTAGTATCAAGTGGCAGAAAGCATGACACGACGCTACTGGGCAGTAGCGCTGTGTGAAGCGTTGGTCCCTGATTCAATTTGGTGAAGATTTGGCTCAATTCAGTGGCCAAATCTCCGAACTGAATCGGAGGACCCTTTTATCTCTTCAGCTTGAATCAGAACCCTCCAAATTGATTCAGAGAGATTCAGAGATTTGGACAAAGGGACAACTTTAAATGTTTTTTCTACATACCTCCAGATAGCAGAGCTGGGGTGCATGGAGTGTCCCACAGAAGCATAGGTGGCTCCGCAGCGCACTTGGCAGCAGACCCAGAAGTGAACCACAAGCACTTCCAGTCCACTTCTGGGTCTGCCGGGGAGCACTCAGGGGGCCCCCCCCACACCTCTCAGCTCAGTGACTAGTGTCTCCTTGGTCACGGGAGCACCTAGGGTCCCTCTGTGGCTGATTGCTGAGCTGGGGAGGCACGGGAGCCCCCCAGCATGCTCCCTGGCAGATGCAGAAGTATTTTTGGTCCACTTCCAGGTTCACTGGTGAGCACGTGGAGGGCTCCCCCACACTCCTGTGTTACATTCTATGTGCCCCAGCATTGCAACAATCACGAGCCATGCCTGCTACATCAAGGTATGTAGAGAAAACTTTTATAGCTGTGTCTGTGCCTGAATTGCTGATGCTCCAAATCATTATCGAATCTTCAGATTTGGATTTGGCCGAATCAAATCACTGTCCCTGATTCAGGCTGAATCTGAATCGAATAGGGCCTACTTCACACATCTGTACTACGCAGTAGTCATAAGCTACTGCGCAGTTAGCGTCACAAAAGACATTCCCCAGTGTTATTGCACATTAACTCCAGTTACTGTGCAGTCATTTACTACTTGTATAAACAAGTACTAAATGAAAGTGCAGTAATGACTGCACAGTTGGTGTCTCATGTCACATGGCGTGTCATCAGAAGACAGTAGCAGAAGTATTACAATATCAAAAACAGAGTAAAAAAGAATGCATCACCGTACCTATTGTAATTGGCTTGTCATGCACATCCACCTTTTCTTTTGGTTGGAAGAATGTATACTGACCTTCTGTACTTGAAATCAGAATGCCTCCCCTGCACTTCTTTCCCTTCTTCCCTTCTCTTCCTCCAGCCCCATCATACCAGGTGGCTTTACTTTTTATGTTTGACTTACGAAGCACACCTATGTTTGAGTAAGACTTATGGGAAAGACTGCAGCCAACATTCAGAAAAGGGATGGATGCATGACGCAGAATATGAACCTTTTTACTTGATTCTCATGAAATGGCTTGTGCTCTTTACCCACCAATGGAAGCTGTTTCTATCTATCTAGTCACACCTTCCTTTTGATGTCTTTGTCTCTTTCTTGCATTGCTGTCAAACAGAGCAATGCATGCAGAACCAGTGTAGCTCACTCATTATCATTGTTTGGTTGTCACTTGTCTGATTTTTTTTTCCTTATGTGTCAGATTGTGAGATATTTTACTGATTCTGAATCTTCTACTTTCTGTGATCCCAGCACATTTTCCATTTTTGACAAGTGGCTCTAAGAATTAGAATTCCTTCCAACTTCTGCCTTACAAAAGTGTTTTCTAGATGTGACAAAAACAAAGCTAAGGAGAGTGGCTTTCCTTTATTTATTTTTTACTCTGTTTGTGGATTTCCTGTCTAGTTTTGCTTGATGTTTGAATTTTCAACATTGTAGTATGCAAGAAGTATGCTTTATTACCCAGCTATAATTACTTATAAAATGCCTAGTTTTCACAGTAGAAAAACAGCACTGTGGTTAGTTAGACTATTGGCCTGGCATTTTGGAGGTGTAAATGCATGTGTTTGTTTCACTTGTACCTTCCTGATTTTTCTTCTTGGATGTTGTTTTCTAGCCTGTTTTTGTCTGTTTAGGTTTATAAACTCTTGAACACAACAAACTCTCTTTTTATGTTTGTACAATTCTTAACATGATGGGAGTCCTGATACTGGTTGAGGTATTGAAGTGATATTGCAATGCAAATGATGATGTTAATTAAAATTTTACTTTCAAATGCACTATAAACCAAGCTACATTCAGAGGATCAGGGAAATGCTGCTTGGCATGGAGACTCCATGTCCAGAACCTAATCTGCCCAGGAGCTCTTCCCAGGAAGAGGAAGATATGTCTTCATGTAGCAGAAAAGCCAGAATAAAATAGGACAGGTTCCTGACATGCAGTTTTCTTTTTAAGTGAGGTTTCTTTGGAGAAGAACACAGCTCTGGGGGTGGTCTGAAGTCTTAAAAGACATCTTGAGTGCTAAGTGTGCATTAGTAAGGAGCATTCTAGCCATTCCACTATGAATTGACTGAGCCTCTGTTACTGGTGAAACAGAATTCCATAGCCTGTACCCAAAGCAGTATAGATATTGGGAACTGGCTCTCACCACAGACATATTTCTTGGTTTAGTGTGAACCACCTGGACTGAAATGACAGGCCTGTCTTTAGGCCTTCTCCTTTCCCTTTTGTGTTCTAATTGATTTTGTTGGCAAAGACCTAGAATGGTCATTACAAGTGTGGGCCCTTTAACTGGTTCTGGAGCTATGTGACAGACTTCAGATGATAGGGGAAGCCTACATTTACATTTCAAAGTAGAATTTGTGAGGGGCAAGAGACTGAACACATGAGTTGTGAGGGGTATGTGATACATGACAGAGGTGAAAAGTGTGCAATGGTCAAGGCACCCAAGGGGGAGAAGGAGGTACAGATTGCCAGTAAAAGCCCAGGTAAAGATGAGGCCTGGGGGATCTCTTCCTCCCCACCTAAGAGGACCTGTGGAACTCCCCAGTAAGACTTTCTGAATACCTGGCTGCAAGGAGACACTATCTGCAGGTTTACGTAAGATCTGTACAAGGTTTTCTGTTGTCTTTTTGGCATATGTTGCATTCTAAATGAAGCTAAGTTGGATGTTTTTTGTCACCAGGGATACTAGTTTTCCCTAATAAAAAAAAAATGCAAATTCTCTAATAAACCCCCCCAAATTTGTGATTTTAAAATTAAAGTTCCCTCCACAGCCCCCTGGCCCTGCTTGTGCCTCTCACTCCCTTCATCACAGCCTTGCTGGGGCCCCTCGCCACCCACCCACAGCCCCTGCTTTCCCGTCCCTGCTGGGGCAGGGAGGGGCTCAGCTTCCAGGGCTACAGACCCAGGTCCACAGCTCCCTGCCTCTGCTGCCTGCTGTGGGCTTGGGTGGGAGGCGGGGGGCAGCTCTCCACCATCATGCACACTCCCAGGGGGCAGGGAGTACCCCTCAGTTCTGTACACAGGGCAGGTGCTGGCTGTGGGCTAAGGCTCCCATCCTGCTTCCCTCCCCTGGGGCCTCCACAGTCCACCAGGTGCAACTCAGCACAGCAGGGAACAGCAGATCTGCATGGAGAAGCTGCTCACCTTTGTGACCTCCACACTGCCCTGGTGACATGCCTCCTGCACTTGGGGTTGCAGTGAGAGCAACAGTGCAGGGTTTCACCCCTCAAAGCAGTGGCACACATGGGGCACGTTGCCGGGGCACGTTGCCAGGGCACAGCGGCAAGGAGATCCCTGTGCAGCTCCACTGTTTCCTACTGTGCTGGGTCCTGCCCGCTGAGCTGCAGAGGCTTCAGAGGAGGGAAGCAAGGTGAGAGCCTGAGCATACAGCCCATGTCCACCCTGCACACAGAATGGGGGGGGCGTGAGTCCCCCTCTCCCTTGGTAGTGCCTGTGACAGCAGGGGGCTGGCCCTCCCCCACCCTGAGATGAGCCATCCATGGCCACATTCTGCTCTTCGCTGGAGCTCTACAACCATGCATTGTGGCCCTGGGCCACAAGCCCCATCCACTGCCTGGCTGGGCAGCAGTTCCAGTTCTGTCCAGTTCCCTCCCTCGCTCCTTACACGGGCCTCAGTCTCCCTCTTCCTCCCTCCCCTCCACTTACCTGTGGGAGCTGCTCTTCAGGCTGCCTAGTGGCCATGTGCATGTACATACACATAGCACCCTCTGCCCAACTGCCCTCCTCCCACTTCCTCCCAACTCCTTGCAGGCTGGAACTCTGCCAGCCTGCAGGGAGTTTATTGCAAAACTGCAAAATCCACAGGTTTGTCTGGTAAAATGAGAAATTCATGTTTGCCTCTGGTAAAAGGTAAAATCTGTGGTTTACTTTATTTTTCCACGGGAAATGGAAAACCTGGATCCCTGGCTGTCACTGTGTCTTATTGGGCTCTGTATTAGTTTAGATGGAATTTTTCTGTTGTTTCTGCGTCTTATGCTTAAAATTGCAAATTGCTATGTAGGACTATTTTCGTTTAAGTATTTATGACTTCAGTGCAGCAGCCAGGTACTGCATCACACTTAAGGAGAGGATGATACCCCATGGTGGTCACATTCCTGTGTTCACATAGGTGTGATAAGGGCAGGGTGTAGGGGAATAAGAGCAGAGCCTTGTGAAAAAATATCACTCTTTAATTCTTACCACTATTAGTTAAAAAAAAAACAAAACAAACTCACCTTCCTTTTCCTTACCTTTTGAACATTAAGGCATGACAGGAAAGTAATAATGGAGACACCTAAAGCAGGGGGGAAAGGTTTGAGATACTACCAAGGTACAGACTCCCACAGATAGGCTGAACACTAGCATGGGTTTTGCCCATTGTTTCAGTTTCATACTACTGACCAGTTCTGATCTGGTGGCAGACCCAGAGGCACTGCAAGGTTGATTCAGTTTCTGTTATTCTCCCGAGCATGTTGAATCCATAAATAGTTTTGAAAGTGGTGAGTGCGCTCAGTGGCATATGTCACCCCCAACACTATTGGCAAGACTTCTCCCCATGAATTCCCCAGAAAGAAATCCCTGCAATGTATTTGAACATGTAGTATCAACCTGATCAGTGCAAATGAGAGAGGCCCAGTTCCATGGAGTTAGCCCAAGGGTGAATTTGGTTTGTGAAGAATAGCCATCTGCCAGTAATTGACTTGAATCAAGTTTCTTTCTTTGGATTTTTACAGTAATACCAACAGAATGTCACAGCATTTGGATAATCATAAAACAAAAATGCTAAACAGCTTGAATAATGTTTTATCCTGCTACTGAGATTAAAGCTAGCCCTAAATAACTGTATAACTAGTTGCCAGACAAATCATAGTGTGGCACAGTGTGTCGTAAGAGGAGATATACTGTAGCTGTTTAACAAAGTCCAAACACTGAATCAAAGTTTCCAGCTTGGTTGCAAAGGACCCTTCAGGAGAGAAGATACATAAAGACCAGATGTATGAGGGTGAGGAAGATGTACTGTTTTGTAACCTTTTTTCCTGACACAAACTGTGGCTATGTGGAATGATCCACAGGCTCATACCTTCATTTTGGTTAAAGAGAAAAAACATTGCAGTGCAAGTGAGAAATATAAACTGAGACCATTATTGATTGGGAAATTGCAGTCCCCACACTGTATGAGTCATGTAATCCACAATGTTTTTCAAGCTCAATATGAGAGAAGCAGAGGTGCATGGAGGATGGTTTCAATTTCCAAGTGGTGTTTTTTGACCACTCATTCTTTTGAAAAGTAAAAATAATATCTTGGCTCAGAACTGACTGGAAAGCAGAGGTATTCTACTCTTGGCCTGTTGCCTGCTCACCCTCATGAAACTGAGTTTATATATTGTGATGGAAACATAGCAGCTTACTCTGCCAAAGAATAGGTCATTCATACTGTAGCCCATGGCCTGAAGAATTATTGTTGCATGTAGAAAACATAAACCAAAAGGAACTGAAGAGGTGGCATTCTTGACTAACTTGCAGTTTGGGGCTGCACCTGAAACGTTGCACAGAGAAGAGCTTTGCTTTGCTTTGAGAGAACCTTTGTCAGGGTGCCTTATTAATCCATGGTCCAGGCAGAACCAAGGAACTGCTAATTATGCAAATGAGTAAGTCTGGCTTTGAGGGCAAAGCCTTACACTGCTTAAAAATAGCTAAGGTTGTATGAACTTGTATAGCTTCATCCTGTTATGAAAACAGTTTTACACTGGTATAACACCTTTGACTTAAAATAAATTTTAGACTCCTGTAATAGAATTGCTATATTGGAATCCAAGATAACTTCAAATTTAAGAAGATCCACCCAAATAATTAGATTCTATATATGGAAAATTATAAATTACTTATACTTTTCCATGTAAAGTATCTAATTAGTGGAAGGTCATCATCTTAAATTTGTCCCCTCACTGCTATGGCAAAGAAAACAGCAACCATCCCCAACCATGCACCACCCTGTCACCTGTTCCTTCATGCCTGGGCCTGCCCCCCACTCCCATTCCCCTTGTCTCTCATGTCTACTGCCCTGTACCCTGCCTCCTCTGCTCCCTTTGCAGTTTGCTCCAGATTGAGGCAGTTAGCAGAAGTGGCAGCCCCACCTGGCTCTAGCTCAGCCCAGCCAGCCAGGCCAGGCCAGCCCAGCCAGGGAGAAGTGGAGATAGCTTCTAGAGTTGAGTAAATACACTAGTTTCAGGCTTGTTGGCCAGGTTGAATTTCACTGGAGATATATACTACATAAGGATTTTCTGCACCATATTAAACATACGTAAGTACTTTTGGATTGGAAATCTTTATATGCTGCAGGAAGTGGTACTGCTGTTTCAGTAAGCGGCATTCATCATGGTCAAATTTCACTTCAGGTAAGTTAATTATAGAATCATAGAATCAGAAAATTATGCTTGGAAGGAACCTCAGGAGGTCATCTCATCCAACCCCCTGCTCAAAGCAGGACCAGCCTCAATTATATTATATTCTGCTTCACTATGCTGTACCTTCAGTTTTAACTGGATACAATATTTTATTTCGACTCTTGTTTAATTTTTTTTGTCTGGAACTCATTTAATAAGGGAACATCTCACTGGGTGTAATGAATAGCAAATGCTCTTGTTTTCACATGAAACATCCTTTCTGTTTGCAGAATCAGTTGATTTGTACAAAAAGAACTGGTTCCCTGAATGCTTATGTGAACAAATATCATTTGTGTGAATATCCAATAATAGTGAAAAATAAGGGGTATGAATTTGGATGCATCAGTCGTGTAATCTAAACCAATGTTCACAAACATGATATTTGTAGTATTCAACCAACTTGGATGAGGACTGAAATCCAGACTTTACACTTGGATGAGGACCCAAGAAATTTCATACCTCCCACCTATCTGACATTCTCTTAGCATGCAAATTTAGGCTGAAAATTGTTTGAAATCAGGCTTTTCCCAGAGATTTATGGTACTGGCTGTTCCCACTTTGGCCAGAAATACTAAGAGGCCAGCTTTTCTTGTGGCATTTCCATGCTTTTGATCCCAAAGGACATTCAGACATGCAGAGCCTTCAAAAGTTAAGAATAATAAAAAAGAGCTCCTCTTTTTTAATTTCAAAAAAAGATTTGGATCATTTATTTTGAATTATTGAACTTGCTTTGCAAATGTATAATTTGTGCTGACTGCTATTTTGCAGTTATTTGTTGTTTTGTTTATTAAGTGCTTTGAACTTGAAGACTTACAAATATTGAATTGAAATATTGTTACTACAATGTACTTTGGATAAAATTCACCCCTGTGCTAAAGGCCAACACAAGACCTATGCTCCACTGGGAGGCCTTCAATGGAAAATATGCCCTGAACTCCTGAATAACACAGAAAAAGGAACCCAGTAAAGTCTACAACAATCTCTGATATTTTGATTCAACCTACAGCATCTTTTAGAAAGACATCCAGTCTGGATTTAAAGTCTTTAAGTCACTGAGGATCCACCACCTCCCCAAGTTAAGTTGTTTTAATGGTTAAATACTTAATTCAGTATTAAAAATGTCCATGCCAGGTTTAGTGTATTCAAGTGTATTTGTAAACCAAATTCTTTGCTGATTTAAATCCATTGGCTTCTGTAGTATTATACCAAAAATTAATTTGATCCAATGATAGAATATGCTCTTTCTTAGGTCCAAGAGAGTGCATTGAAGCACATTGGCCTTTTAGCGTTGCTTCATGGTTGCCAGTCTGGATGGAAAAATGATATTGGATATTTGTGTTGCAGTTGTCTGAAAAGGGCTAAGTAAATACTGAAACTCTCAGTGCCATGGAGTATGTTGCTTCTTATAATGAATTAAAACAAACTGATTACTTAGGATTTGTGCGGTAAAAGAGCAGACTTTTCTTCACTTATTCTCAGGACTTTGCAGTGCTGTTGTAAGAAATGATTGCTATGTATTTTTCTTCACTTTGTAACCAGTCAGTCCCAGTAGTAACTTTTTTTTGCACCTCAGACATTGGGCTGCACCATTTGTTTTAGTCCTAGTTCAACAGTCAGGTTTCCTTCAGCCTCAGTCCAAACTTGTAAGGTTTAGATCAGCCAGGGTTCAAATTACTCAGAGAGTCAGCAGTGAGAAGCATGTAAATATGTGAAAAGGCAGAACAAGTGTTGAAAAAGGGGATATATTAGCTAATAAAACAGACAGTGCGTCAGCTAGTAAAGATGTAAAGCTTAGCAAAAGAAATATAAAAGAGGCAGTAAAGAAAGGGATTTATACATAGGAAACTTGGAGGTATAAGAAAGGCTAAGAGTAATTGCAAAAATATTCAGTGAGGAAATTTTGCTGGAGAAAATGAAGAGAATATTTATATAAAGGGAATATTATTTCTCTTAAGGGAACAAAGATCAAGCAGAGAAAACAAGCATACTGGCTAATATTTTATATTCACTAATGTGGTTTAAGTAGGTTATAATTAGACCCCCGATGTTTTCTGTGTTCTTTTGGTGGCAGAATAGCTGTAATATTGCCATTCAGCTATAGTATCTACTCTTGGATTGTGAAAATTACGGAAGGATAGAAAAAACAAAGGTTTTATATGGGTTTGCTTACCATGTCTGAAGCCATGGGAAGACAGCAGGATTTGATTCCATGACTAACAGCACTGACTTTTACCACTTGAGCTAATGCACTAAATCACCAATCCCCAACAGTATTTTGGCCCCTAACTCCTACAGAAGTCTATGGAAGCAAGTCATCTAAATACCTTTTGAGAGTTTGGGCTTAAGGCAATAGTGTAAATGGCTAGCACCTGCAGAGAACAGACAAAAAGAATGTCTCACACATAGTCAATAGTGGTTATATTGGATGCAGCGTCTGCTTAACCAGAAGTGAGTGAGATCGGTGAGCCAGGCCTTGGGTTGGTGGATGAGTGAAGTTAATTGGGAGCTGTAGGAAAGTTTGTAATTTGTAAGGTACTTAATCTCCCAGTCCCAAGGTTTGTTGTTCTGATATCCATAAACATTTTAGCTGTGCCTTCAACAAGACAAGATTTTGACCCCTGGGATCCCAACACATGGTTGTTCAGGAGCAGAGGTCGCTCAGGAAGTTTTCCTTCCTTCCCCTCCTTGCTGCTGCATGGGTGCATGTAGAGGCAGTTCCTGTGTTCCTTGATTCTGGGGGTTCCAGAACTGTTGGCTATAGGTAGGGACCTACCTGATTCATGGGGGCTGCCCCCTGCTTTTGCAGGGACAAGGCGGGCCTGGGCATCCATCTTGTGGGTGGAGTGCTTGTAGGACCTCCATGCCTCTGATTAGCTAAGGGGCCCCAGTGGCTCTGCCCCTCACTGCTGATTGGCTGCAGAAGCTGCATGTCATGTGGTCCTACCATCACCACTGCAAGGTCTTTCTGTCATGCAGCCCCTCTTATCACCACCGATTTTTGGGGCAGAGGGGCAGAGCCACAGGACAGGCAGCCGTCATGCAAGAGCAGGGATGGGAACCATCTTGCCCACAGCCTTTTGAGTGGGATGCCCCCGTTTTCCCCCTTGCCTGGCCTGCCAGGCTGTCCCAGCATGCTGACAACTGTTGGCTCCCTCCGAGGAGCCAGCATTTTCTTTTCTGCAAGTTTCTCCCCCCACCCCACCCCCACAGATTTCACAGGCATTGCCCAGATTTCATGGGCAATGTTGGATTTTGCAGAATCTGCAAAATCCAAAAAGTTGCCAATTTGGTATGTCCCTATAGAGCTTATGGCAGTTCCAGTGCCACAGGTAGTTCTGGCACTGTCAGACAGTTAGACCACTGGTATGACATGGACATTTGCATGATCCCTAATGGGTTTTGAATTATTACAAAGAGTGTCACTTGGAGCTCACTTGAGATATCAATTACAAAATCATGGGGGATGTTGGGTTTCTGCTGCAGGATAAAGCAACATAGAAATGTAGTTTGACTAGGTATGTTAATGCACATGATAGCATACTCCCACCTAAATAAATAAAAGAAGAAATAACTCTTGCAAATGAGCCTTTGACCAAATTCTGCAGTTTAGAATGGGAAATGTATGGGAATTTCTGCTTAAGAATAGTATCTGGCTAAATTTCATATGTAAGAGGATACATTTAAGAAATACCATAAACTTGAATGAATGGGCATAATTTTGAGACTCTAGTAAACTTTTTATGCAAAATTCCTGTGGAACTTGATGCAAAATCTCTATAGGGTTCTATAGCAATGCAAGGGGGTTTACTGGATATTTAGTTTGAAATATACAGATTGTCATACAGAAGTTTTAGTCTATGCTATAGAAATTGATAGCAAGAACTTTATTAAATTCTTTATGATAGCTTAATAATTCTGCATAAAGGATGTAATTGTTCATTCAATAAACTATTTCAGGAAGAGAAAGAAAAGCTTTCTTTAAATTTTTCTATATTCCAAGGACTTGAGAAGAACAGTACTGGTAGCCAGCCCTTTTTATCTCTAGAGTTGTGACCAATGTTGGTAGTGACTGAAAGACATTACTGTCAGAGGGGTGTTTAATCACTCTTTTTTCCAAACGACTAGGCGATCTCAGGTCTCTGCATTGCATGTATAGACCCAAAAGACCTTTTTTGTTCAGTCTCACAGAGATCCCAAAGGTTGAATATAAATATATGTTGTGGTTCTCAGACCCCTGGCAAGTGATCAGTTGGGTCTTCATGGGCAATGTTTGTGCACCACTATTATGTATTATACATTCAAATAAAGATGACCGGAAGTTGCACAGGCCTCATGCAACACTATGGAGAATTTATTATTTTACAAAAGCCCAGGTCTCAACTTCAAATTTTTGCGGTGGGACAGTTCCTGCTCTGTATTTACATCATAATTTATTTGGGTCCAATTACCCTTCTGACAAGCCAACTGTTGTTTAGCTGAAATTAGTTAGAGGCCTCTGGTCCCCTTACCTTAAGTTACTTTGTGCTTCCTGTGATTTTTCAGTTTCCAGTCGTGTTTTTAGGAAAGACGGTTCATAAAAATGTATGAGGAAAGCTGTTTCCTTTCACCTCTTTATCACTTTAGTGCCACTTGGAAAGGGGACAGTGTCCTCAGAGGGATGAAGGATCGATTCCTTGTTTTATTTTACCAAGTTCTGTTTTGGCTGGTAGGTCCTTGAGAAAATGTGACTTCATAGCAGAGCTAGAATGAAGAGGGAAAGTAGAAGCTCTCTTCACAGAGGAGAAGAAATTTAAAAACAACTGTAACAGAGCCTGGGAGTCTCACCTCAAGAGAGAAGAAGCCCAGGGAGAGCCCCAGATGAGGGAAGCTGAGGGTGAAGCTGAAGGAGGGAAGCAGGGACTGAGTGCTGGCTGCAGAGCTAGTTGCTGTGCAATAAGACAATGCCTGCATGAGCAGCAGGAAGCCAACTGCAGTGCCAGGTGTTCCTGTAGGCTGGAGCCCTGCAGGAGAGAAAAGACACTGCTACACATGGGCTGCCATGGAGGCCAGTTACTGAGCCTAATTAGAGAGTAACTGCAGCCAACCCTGTGGAGTCATCTGACCAGAAAGGGGCAGGGTCTGGGGGAGAGAGAAGCGGGACCAGAGCCAGGGTAGGCAGTCTGACCATGGAAGCTAAAGAGGGAAGAGCTAGGAGGTGAGATGCCCGTTGCTGAGAGGCAGATCATGAGCATGCTATACCTAGAGGCAGCAAGTGAAGGGATGAGGACATAACTTGGGGGCCAGAGGGCCCAGCACCCAGAACAGGGCAGAGTTTTGGGTCAAGAGCAGTCTCCATGCCCAGAGCAGGGCGCAGAGAGGGCAATGGGGCTTGAGAAGGACTGATACCAGAGCAAGGGAGCTCATGTTCCAAGGAGAGATGGGCTGGAACCCAAAAACTCAGTCTGATACAGTGGACTGGAGCCTACAGGGCCCAGAAAAAGAAAAGGGGTGGAGGCTAAGAAGACCAAGGCCTCGACAAGGGAACAAGTGCACAGTAACACGTATGAGGTTAAGGGGCATGGGCATGGTGTTAAGGGGAGGGCGGAGCCACATAACAGCCCTTAGGGCTACAAGTGCATTGGGGCAGCACAGGCAGTCAGGAAGACCCATTTTGCCCAAAAGGGGGAAAACTGAAACCAGAGCAGGGTCTGGGACAGACCCACCAGCAGCTAGAAGAACTGGGGCTCGCTCTGGGACCCTTAGGCAGCCTCCCTTCCAATAGAATAATCTCATCAAATTGTCCTCCCATGGCAGGTAAGGAAGGGAGGGCACCCCAGAGCTAAAGCAGGAGCAAGGCAGGGGTTACGTGGCCTCCAGGGCCTCTCCTGGAACATGAACCCTGTTACACCAACCGTAAGTTTAGTGGAATGAACCAGCTTAGACATCTGTCTAGTACACCTGCCCTCCAGTTAGCCTTGCAGGAACAGAGGTTGTCACCGGTAGCATCTTCAGTTAGGCGAGTAGTATTCTTGGGAAGTGATGTGTACGTATGTTTAAAGCACATGGGTAAAAGTAGATAGAAGAACCAGTCAGAAATAAGAAGCATAATATGGCTAACAGTAACCTGTACTTATGGAAGCTTGGAAATTGTCACATTGCAAAATCCACTACAACCTGGACATCTCTGCAGGACAAGCAAAAAAACCAAAAAACCTTAATAAAAACTTCCCCAGTGTACCAAATTTTTTGGTTTTATTGCGAAGAGTGAAAACCAGAAATGACCTGGACATTGGCTGCACTGAAAATAAGCATAATAAATACTCTTTACTTAACTTCTACCCCCATGATTCCATAGAGATGTAGGAAAAAAGTGCAGGTATTTCATCAGCAGGTGTAATTTTCAGGAGAGACACCGTCCTTTTTTATTTATGTTTTAGTTCCTCTTTGTATGCTGCCTTCACCAAAATACGTAGTGCCCCTCCCTTGCACAAGCCAACTCAGTAATTCTGCTTTTGTTGGTTATGATATACTGAATATATGCTGACCTAGCAGCCACTGTCCCGGAGCTCACCCTCCCTTGGAATGTCACATTCAGAAGGTCTTTGTATGAATGATTCATGACATGATCCCATGAACTTGGCAAATCTGTCAGCAATTCTGTAATTGCCTCATACACCACCTGCAGAGGCAGGGAAGGGAGCAATTTGTGATTCCAAAAAGGGGCCATTAAGAGGTGGTGCACAAGCAGCCACATACATGCAACTCACAGCCCTATAAACAGATGGAAAACCAGAAATGATGTCATTAGATCCAGTCAGGATTTGCTGTGGAAGCTCATTTTCTGTGTGAAAGCTGTTAAGGTGTCTATGTATCCTCAGAAAAGGCTCTTTCCAATGGCTAGGGCAATAGGTTATTGCTGGGCTCACTTCTAGTGTCTATTGTTTTCATTAAAAAAAACAGGAGTTATTATGAGAGCTATAGACATAGTATAGGTTTTCTGCCTTTAATTTTTCCAATTGTGCTTTCAGTGCAGTACTCTGTAGCGCTGTAAGTGACACTATCAAATAATCACAAGTACAGTAGAGCAGGTTAATGGTTACTAGTGTGGCTGGAAATGCCTCTTTTCGAGCTCCCCACTTAATTTTTATTTATACTATAGCAGTGTCTAGAGCAGTGTTTCTCAGCCAGGGTACTGTCACACCCAGGGGTGCCTTCAGATCCTTTCAAGAGTGCTTCACTGTGCTGTGCAGTGCAGTGTAAGCACTGGTCGGTGGGCAAACATAATTCACAAGATAAGCCCAGAGGTTTCAAATAGGAATTCAAAGGCATTTATAGACATGCTTCAGGAGGCAGGGAGCAAGGGGGGGTGGGGAGGCGGGAAAGAGTACTTTAATTAGCAGAGCCCAAAGCATCTCATGTATCAGCATCCCTACACTGAAAAATGGTGCTGTGGGCACTTTAACTAAAGCTCATTGAACAAGTTTTAGTTAAAGTGCCCCCACCACCATTTTTCAGCGTGGGGATGCTGACACGTGATGCTGGAGTCCACTGGAGTACAGTAATTACCACACTCCAGCAGACTTGATTAATTGAATCTGCTCCAACGTGCTGTAATTCCAGTGCATTGGAGCAGTCCCCCTGCACATGTATAGGAGCCCCAAAGTTTAAAACATCCTCCCCTGTTGTGGTCTGAGTTCCTTGCGGCACAAGAATTGCTCCATTATTTTTCTGTAGTTAAAAAATAAGTACTAATTAAGGCTGACATTTTCTAAGGATTGTCTTGAGTCTATCAAGGAGTGCCTTGAGTCTAAAAAGTTTGAGAACTGCTGATCTAGAAGTCCCATTGTGCTACCACAGTGGGAGAACTTCTGTCCCAAATAGCTTAAGATCTAAGTAAACAAGATAGAGAAGGACAAGAGAAAGGATGTTTCATTGCCCTTGTTTTATACATGGGGAACTGAGATTCAAGAACTTAGGTTTTCTGCCCTCAATTCATGTTTTGGTGCTTGAAAAAATATAGGTCCTATTTTTGTCTTGGCAGAAAAAGAGGATGAACATTTTCTGAAATTTTTTTCTTAAATGAATATTGAAAAAGAAACAGGGGCCCCATTCCTAACGGGCTTTGGGGAGCCCCACACGTTTCTGAAACTAACATTTTGGGACAGGCAGGTGGCCCAACTCAGCAGAATCTGGAACTGATTTGTCTTTCCCTTATTAAAATTTGAAAAAAAAATTATTAAATTATTGTTTTCATAATAAGCATTTTTAAACAACTTAACACTTCGGAGGTATTTTGCAAAACTTAAATAGGAAAGATTATTTTTGCCAGAAAATCCAAGAACTTGCAAACCACTTCTGTTGTTGTTGCTTTTGGCAACTAAGCTTGCAATTTTTCAGTTGGTAAAACTGAAAAATGTTCCTTTGGGGGAGGCTGGCTTTTTAATGAACCCCCTCAAAATTAGCTAAAACATTTTTTGTCTTTGTCTATTTAAAAATGTAAATATACATCTAGATGAAATTTGTTTTAACCAGCTCTACTCTAAAGGCTTTACTCTGGGCATTTTGACCCTCAATGCAGACTTCAACACTTGCTGGCTAGTTCCCATAATAACATTTAGCCTGTCAACTTTCTTAGGGCCAACCAACTCAGCAAGACTTCAGCACACAAGCTTTTTGCAGTGAAGTCTGACTTCAAGCATCCAGATTTGCGTGCATAAATCTCTGCACTGAAGCCTCACTTCAGCACATAAAGAACTTATGTGAAGTCAACCCTAGGAGAACACATCTGACTTTCATATAACCAAGTCCATATGAAATCTGTGGAAAAACACAGGGCCTTGCAGATAACTAGAAGTTTTGGTTAACTTAGGATCCTGATATTTAAGTTTATGATTATGCAGGGAGGACAGATTGGGCCACAGAAGTGAGTGTGGCAAAATCCCCTGAAGACTTTATCAAATGTCCTGCTTCCATGAACAAGTTGTCTAACATCTTGACAGATGAAAGGAGATGCGACAAAGTCGGTTAATAAGTGGTACTTAGCACTGGTGTGGGAAAAGAGCCTGATATGCAAATAGCAAACCTTCCCACAGTGGCTACAGATCTACTCTCCACATGGAGGTTGAAGCATACTCTGCTTCCTGGCTTGTCTGTGGACCTCAGCCTGGGCTCTCTGGTGGCTGTCTACGGTGACTGCACCAGCCTTGACCCAGCTTCTCCAGTCTGAGCGGTTGTGGTCAGGATCCGCCCAGTTGTCAGTAGGAGTTAACATATTTCTGTGTGAATTGGACCATAAAATAGATATGCTGTAGTTGGAAATCCTACCCATAAAAATATAGATATGTGAACTACATGCACAGCGATGAGAGAGAGTATTACAGCTTTCTTTAATTTATTTAGCTCTCCCATGGCTGACTTCAGCTACTTGTATGCAAAAGGTAGAGCTGTGGAGATAGCTGAGTTTTCCAGTTGGCTGCTGGTTCAGACTGAGCTAACATTAACTGTTTCCTTTGCCAAATGGAAACCTACCCCCAATGCTGTTTTGTTCAGCACAAAGTGTTCTGTGCATGCAAAACAAAGCAAATGGTTTGGAGCACTCCTAAGGGTGAATAAGGGCGAGATTCACAAAAATGCTACAGTGGGCAACTTCACACAGTTTTTATCTAATTTTAGTAGGTCAAACACTTCTTGTGATGTGAGAAACCTGAGTTCAGTTTTACCCTCCCCCCTTTGCCCCACATCTCTTACCTCCAAGGAAACCTGTATGTCAGATGACGATGGCCATGGAGGGCCAAGAAGGACTATTCATCTCTCCTGCTGACTGAAAACAAGGCATCCTACCTTCATGAGAATGCCCTAACCACCAGGCTAAGAGTCATTCTCACTCTGTGCTTCTCTGTTCCAGTGATATTCTAGTATTTTATACTAAGTAGAAAAGCACCACAAGGGAGACATTGAGGCAGACCTACCCCAGCGTGCCCTGTAGCCTGGCATTTAAGGCACTTTCCTGGGGATGTAGGTTTGAAAATACCTAGGCAGAGGAAAGAGATGAAGCTGGGTCTCCCATTACCTGGGAAGTGCTCTATCCACTGAGCTACTGAATAGAAACCAGAGTGAAGACTCCTCCTTCAGCAATATTTTGAATCTAACCCCACAGGTTTTGACCCAAACTAATCAAATTCCCAAATAGTTTTGGAACAACTGAGAATGCATTTTTCAGCAACTTACTGTTCTACAAAACATTTTTCTCAACTCTTATAAAATGATGCAGTGTCACTTTCTGTAGTATATAGATTGTACAAAATATAGCACGGAGTTTAAGGGAGAGAGAAGCTGGCTTTTGACACCCTAAATTATCACATCCTTGAACAGCTATTTCAAGCAGTGGCTGCACAGTTGGCTTTTGAACAGGGCAAGCAGAAGAAGGGGTTATTGTAGTGAAATGAGACATAGGGCACATCCAGATGAGTGCAGCCATGCTATATATGGTGCCACAAACACATTTGCAGTGTTACTTACTACACAGTTGGGTGTTCTTTGTGCTACAAGGGCACACTGCCCATGCGTACAGTGCTCTGTTTTTTATTTCCACAGTCGGTACTGTGCTGTCCCCAGCCTCCCCTCCTGCCCCCAGGGTAACTTGTGGCATATGAATTCCTTGGGGACAAGTAGCTGCAGCACACGATGTGCTGCTGCTACTTGTCCCCAGGGAACCAAACATCCATGCACATCTGGACGTGGCCCTAGGGCATACCCACACATGCAGGCATGTGTGCTTGCAGCAGCTCAAATAGCAGGAGCGCAATTTTGTGCTGGATGTTTTTACCTCAGCACATGTGGCTAAACATGCACTTTGGTGTGGGGCAAGTTTGCCATTTGTGTCACCTCGATCTGCAGCCAGGGGGAGCTGAAGGCTGGGGCCAGCACCTGTGCTGGCCCCCACAGTATAAAAAGCTGTCTTGGTGAGCAGCTTAGGGCTACTTGTTCTCAGAAGCACCCCAAATGACCAGGAGGCCACCAACCTCATTTTCCCTCCAGCTGGGTCCCCAGTATAAGCCCTGGGCAGGCTTCTCTGCCTGGGACCTGCCACTTGCTTCACTAGCAGGAATCCTGGTATTCCTTGTTTAAAAATTGCAAATTCTCTGATAAAAAATCCCAGATTCACTCTTTAAAATACCCCAAAACCCATGTTCTTCCACAATTAAAATGAAATGCCACATATATATATATACAGAGAGAGAGAGAGAGAGAGAAAGATCAGTAGTGCAATGTTTTATTGATATATTTACCATTTTAAAGCATTTTGGAAGGCTATCAGTACCTCTATCATCATAATAAAATACATTCTAAATATCTGTATGCTTTGGTGTTTGCTTTTGTTTTTTTTATCATAAATCATAGTTCTCTCTGACCCATTCACTAACCAGGATGTAGGGCATGGGCTTAAGCCAGGGGTTGGGATCTGAGCTGCCTCAAATGGTTCCTAGGGTCCTGGCTCCATGCACCATGCTCCCGGCTGCCTGTCAGGGTTGCAGACCTGAGCTGCCTTGAGCAGCTCTCAGAGTCTGTGCCCCATGCGCCGCCCTGCGCACCGGCTGGGGCTGGAGTGTTGGACTGCTGTGAGGAGTCTTTGGGGCTCTTCTGGGTGCTGGCTCCACCTGTTGGGTAGCTCTTCCCAGTTCTTTTTCTGCCCTGCTCCCTTCTCCAGCCCCCGAAATGTCTGCTGCATACTGCTCATGCAGCTCAGGTCCTGCCAGCAGGTCCCATCCTGTCTGGCAGCTGGGCATGCAGCATGTGGGGGGGGAGGGATGTGGGGTTTTCAGGAGAGGGTGGGAAGGGGTGTGGGGGATGGGGGATGTTGGGTGTGTGGGTGGATATTGGAGGGATGTGGGGGGAGATATTGGGTTGGGGGGGTTGTAGGTGTGGGTTTTGTAAGGGGGGATTCGGGGGGACTATCACATACTCCCCCCCACTCCCTGTGGTGCACTGGTGCTCGTAGCAGCAGCCAGATCCTGGTGCTGTAGCAGCAGCCAGCCAGGCTGTCAGGGCCATGGTCTGTTGCAGGCACAGCTCTGTGGCAGCCCAGCGCTGCCTGACCTGGGGTCTGTATGTGACGAACGGACCCAGCCTGGTTTGGCTTGCCTTACTAGTGCATGCCTTTGGAAAGGATTACTTGTGATCCACTTCTGGGTCCTCCAGGGAGTGTGCAGGGGGGTCCCCCACACCCCCCCTAGCTCAGTGACTGGTGCCTCCTGGGTCTTGGGGAGGGGGGCACCTGGGGTTCCCCAGTGGCCAATCGCTGAGCTGGTGGGGCATGGAAGGAGGGGCCCCATGCAGTCCCCTGAAGTCCCAGAAGTGGCCCAGAAATACTTCTGGGCCACTTTTGCATTTGTCGCTGAGCACATGTAGGGGGCCCCCTGCGCTCCTGTGGGATGCTGTAGAAAAAACTTTTAAAGCTATGTCTATGTTGCTGATTCTCTGAACCATCATCAAATCTTCAGATTTGGATTCAGCCAAATCAAATCAGGGACAGTGATCCGAATCAACAGATGAAATCACTGTCCCTGGTTTGGGCTGAATCCAAATCGAATAGGGCCTGCTTTGCACCCCCCTAGTGGTTAGACAGTAGATTTATATAGGATGGTATGGAGAGGGATGATCTGGCCTCTAACAGGGGCTGAACCACATGACTGCTAGAGATCCCTTCCAGGCCTACTTCTTGAAGATTCTGTTAAGCTAAATCTCTGGCTCTTTTGTATTTACTTCAGTTTCAGCTCATTATCCACCTGCTTCCTTACTTTCCAGCCTCAACCAATTTCTTTGGAGAAAACTATATCTGGATTCAACCCCATTTTTTTTTTTTTTTACCTTTCTCCATTTGGAACCACATTCCAGGATCTCAACTCTACTCCCTTAAGAAGTCTGATCTCTTCCATGCCCAGTCCCACTATTTGGACTGAGCGAGGAAGCAGAACTGAGCCCAACTGTACTTAAAATATCACTGTAGCAGGATCTCTTCCAAAAACACAAACGTGCCTTTGGGGAATGCCTGGTTCAGTTGTGATTGCTGTGGCAGGGATGGTATTTGAATAACGTCATTTTGGCAGCTGGCCATTTTAGCACACAATTTATTCCTATATGAATCCTCTTTAAAAGACTCATATAGTGTTAAGCACTTACAAGATGCTCTTCAGCCTTTAAATGTATGTAGAAAGATGGTCATGGCAGCCATACATACTATAACACAGCACAACCAACTCCTATCTATTAAGAAAGGTAAGGGCACATTGCTCACGTTTCTGTCTTGCTATGCTGTGAAAGTACATCATCTTCAAGTGCGTTTGCAACTATACTTGTGCACTACATTCTCCATGCCCTTTTCCATCATTTTTCTGTGTCAGGGTAACTAACCCACTTTATTTTGGAACATGCTGAACACCCTTGCAAGTGCTGTGCCAAGGACTTAGGGGATGGTTTGGATTATACCGTTAATCAGGAAAGTGATTTCCTCTCCCTAACCCTTGTGATTTTCTACCTGTAACCCAGATCTCTCTTTCGTAGGTGGCTATGGAATGGATGGACACCTTGGCATACCTCTCACATAACAGCCAGTGTTGCTGAGTCAGCAGAGGGGTAAATAGTAATTTGATCTAGACAAGGCTAGCAACAAACCTTCAGAGCAAAGAGGAAGCAGGGGAGAAGTGGTGTCTCAGAGAAGCATAGTTCAGTCATATCCCTACTGGAGTTACTTCTGCGGTGGTGCAGCTTATGCAGCATCACTATGAAGCTCTTGCTGATAGTCATCATTGCAATTATACTAATAGTGATTGAGGTTGTAGTGAAGATGACGACAGTGCTTGGAAATGAAAATGCACCATCTATATGTGAGAATAGATGTTTGCCCTAAATCTGCATTTTTGTTAATAATTTGGGATCTGAAACCACTTTATTTTATTTTATTTTATTTTATTTTATTCTATTTATTTTATGTGCAACTGAATGTAGCACTGATGGAAGTTGGAGACAGAAGTGCTTTATGAGAATGTCTACATATGTGGATTTACTGCACAGTAACTGAAATTACTGTGCAATACGAGCACACATCTACACGTGCAAACCTGTACTGCAACTTATATGGCAACTTACACCAAATTTATTCCCGATTAGTTACTGCATAGTAATGCACATGTAGATGCCTTACTGCACAGTAACGCTGCGTGTGTGGACTGACTTGGGACTAACTTTAGCGTTAATGTGCTTTAATGCCTGCATGTGTAGACATCAGCCCATTCCCAATTACTTCACAGTAACTTACTGTGCAGTAACTTTAAGCCAGCGTAAATGCATATGTAGACATGCTCTGTATGTTCAGTAGGAACAGATTTCCATATTGCCCTGCTAGTGCCTCTAAATAATGAATGTTAAGGGAAAACTTCCTGTATGGGCAAGTTATTCTGTTGTTATTAGTGTTAGATTATTAATATTAGATTCCTTACTCCTGGCATCTGTCTGTGGCCACAGTTAGACCCAAAACATCAAACCAGTGAACCCTTTTTGGGGTCTTAGCTATCATGGCAATTTTTGTGTTGGGCAGAGACCCACCATAGAACATTTCAGCCCCAAACACTAAGGTTCCAGGAAGCTCTCAGTAGGCACAAGACCCTTTACTGCACAGTAGACAAATTTACTGCTCACTACGCATCATTGTCTACATGTGCAGATGCATTCTGCACCATAAATTGGTCTACTTCACAGTTAATTTGCTACCTGCAAATGGAAATGCAAATGCAAGTAGTAAATGAAGTGTGGAATAGGTACTGTGCAGTAAGGTATGTATAGATGGCCAACTGGAAGCAAATTTGCTCCTGATCATCTGGGCAGCAGGGGATGAGAGATTGCTCCCTGCCCCCAGAATCTGCCTGCTGCCAGGGCAAGCTGCAATGCTGGAGCCTGGGCTGGGACAATGTCCCCTGCCCCAGTAGCAGGGAGCTCCTGGCCCTGGCTCCACATCATGGAAGCTGCTCCCAGGGGAATCGTGGAGCCAGGGCCAGGAGCTCCCTGCATGGGAAGAGTTCCCCATCCAGCCTGGAGCTGGCTGAGACTTGCCCCAGACTGGGACGGTTCCTGGCCAGCCCCAGGCTGTGTGGGAGAGTCTGCCGCACTTTTCTTTCCTAGGCCCATGCTCTGATTGGGCAATTGGAACACGGGGCTTAGAAAGAGCTGTGTGGAAGGGTCAGCTCCCATCTTCCTGCCCTGATCCACCAATGGGACAGCTCCCAGCCACCCCAGGCTGAGTGGGGAATCATTCAGCTCCCAGCCACCCCCAGTTGTCCCTGTGTTGCTGGGCCTGGTCAGCTGCCTGTACTGCCCCGTATAGGGGCACAGCATGGGACTGCCAGCCATGCAGCAAGGCAATGTCCAACAGCACCTGCAGGCTCTGGGCAGGCTGCTGGTGGTGGGCTGCGGGTAGCTGAAGCTGGTCCCAGGGGCCAGGAGCTGCTTACAGTAGGGCCTGAGTGCTGGCAGCCCTGGCAGGACCCTGAAGAACCTTGCAGGCCTGGACCTGCACTGTTAGGCAGTGGTGCTGGGGTCAGGCAGGCTGATGCAGCTAGCCAGCAGCCTGCCCAGGGGGACACAGGGAGCCTGGAATGGTCTCAGGCTCCCTGTATGTGTGCCTCAGGGTTCAAAATGCCTGCAGTCTTTTAAAGGCCTGAGGCCAGGGCTTCCATAGAGCCAGTCCATGCCTGGGGCAGGAGAGGCTCCCAGTCCCATGTGTGTTACTAAGCAGTAACTACTTGCAAGTAAATTTGTTACTTGCATTTGTAAGTTGCTAATATACTTGTGGGTAGCTCCATTTACTGTGCAGTAAGTGTGCGGATGTGTAGATGTGCAAGCTTACTGTGCAGTGAACTACACTACTGCACACTAAAGCATCTTGTGTAGATGGCTCAACTTTAAGTTATTTTAACAAGAGAGGAGAAGAGAATCAAGAAGTTGTAGTCCAGTGCAGCTTGAAAGGACTGATAACTTTATAGGACCCAGTTTTTTCGAGCGTTATTATACCTTTTGCAATCACCTGGTCAGAATTCTCCACTGACATCCCTTTAGTAATATTTTACATGAACTCTCCCGAGCTGTTGATGTAGACATTGAGAATCAGGACTATGATGTTTATAAAGTGTGCTCTCTGAATTCTTGCATTTTCTGTGAATTGCATCAGTGATGTGTTATTCAGCAACCAGATATGCAAACAATAGTGTGAGTAGGTTCGGGCTGGGGAGGGGGACAGGGAATGTTTCCTTGTTGTAGAATGGAGGGGAAGGGGTTAAAAAATGAATTGTCTCTCGCATATAGATGTTTGAGGAAAGTCCTAAGCATCAATATTCCTCAAACGATTGAGTAATTTATTCCTGCTGCAGTAAACACAAAGAGGAGTCTGAAATATTACAGTTTCCATGGCTGAGCCTGTCCATGCATCATAAACTAGTTTGAAGAGTATAGATTTGCTAATGAAGGGAATTTACAGTGATCTCTACTTATGCAAGACCCTGAGAAGGATTAATGGCTGTATATCCTAGTCCTTTTATAGACCATTAATCTTCAATGTAGTTAATGAGTCTTTATTGATTCTGTCATGTAAGGTAATTTCCATTTCTTTCACTGAGGCATGTTAAATACATGCTCACCTGCATTTTTCCCATTAACTTTTCATGTGTCTGAGCTGCTACCTTGCTAGCAGGCAATAACTATGGGTCAGATTCACTTATAATAGTTCAGTGAGGCCTGACAGCTCTGTGATTCAACTAAATTCTCTATACATTTCACTGCTATTATCACATATACATTATATACATATATATCATAGGGAAATGAAAACAGGCGCAAAGAAATGAGAACAAATTTCAAATCAGCACCCAAATTTGAATTAAGTTCAAGGTGGGCAAAATATAGGCCACAGGCTAGATCCAGCCTGCCAACTGATTGGATCTGGCTCACAGGTGGGCACCTGCCAAGTAATTTGATATAGCCTGTGGCTGTTTCTGTGCATTCCACATGGAGCAGCCCATGCTTCCCTGGCCCCAGCCGGTGAACACAGCTTTTTGGTGGGGCTGTTTCTAGTGTGACTGAAGCTGCCCAGGTACTGCAAAGCTTACCCCACCTCCAGCAGTTCCTAATCCTTCTCCCCCTTTTCCCTCTGCTATGCTGCTCCAGGTATGGGGAAAGCTGGAGCTGGGTAGCTTCTGCCTCAGCGTGTAGAGCTCCAGTTCCTGGCCACCCTACAACCCACTCTGCCCACCCAGTGTGATGAGTAGACACCTGTGGGCAGCCAAGTGGATGGAAGGTGACTGGGAGCTGGAGCCCAGCACACTGGGGCAAGAGCTGTCCAGCTGAAGCCTACCCTTGCCTGGAGTTATGGAGCAGGGCAGGAGGAGAAGGAGGAGCCATTGGAGGTGTAGTGAACTGAGCAGTACCCAGGTGACTGCAATTGCATTGGATGCAGCCCCATTGGGAAGCTGAGTGTGTTGGCTGGGGCCAGGGCAGCCTGGACTGCCCCAGGCAGGAGTGGGAGAGGCTCAATCCCATGTGGAGCACATGGGGCAGCTGCGGGCTGGATTTAATCAATTGTTGGGGAAGCTGTGTGTGCTGGCCAGGGCTAGCGCTATTGGCAGGTGTGGGTAGGAGCACAGTATGGACTGCTCTGGGCAGGAGTGCAGAGCTGACTGCCCAGGTTGGGAGCAGGTGTGGCTCAGCCCCATATGGAGTGCTGCGGGGGCAGCTGCAGGCTGGATGGCGGGGTGTGGACCACTCAACTGAACTGGTCTGGCAAGCTCTGCTGTAGGAACCTCCTCCAACCCCTGGCAGGGTCCTGGCACCAAGCACACAGGCAGTCCCCCCACATACCCCACAGCCCCCCCTTGAACCCTCCCCACATATACCCCTACCCCCGCAAACAATATACAAGAGTAAGACTTTATTTTGTGTCATTATGCAATTGCCTTTATATATGCTACCCAAAAACATAAATCAAGACAAAAAATATTTAATGAAATAAAATTAAAATATGTGATATTTGACGTTTGCTTCTGGTATATGATATTTTTTTAATCTATAATTGCTAAAATTATATCTTTTAAAAGATTGCATGTGTGTGGCCCTCCACAGCTCGTCAAAATTCGTTAAGTGGCCCTCCAGATGAAATAATTGCTCACCTCTGATCAAGTGGAACTGAGAAGTTTAATGAGGTTCAATCAAGTCTGGATATACTTTTCCCCCTCTAGTTGTTCTTGTCTCTTATTTCTCTTGAGATATCTGGTGAGTGTGCCCATTTCAATCTGGTATGAGCACAAGGGAGCAACTTTAATTTTGGAGTTCACTTCCAAACTTGACCTCTATTTTAAGATTTCCCCATCATTCTTTTAAACTATTGGTTTTTGGGTACCTGATCCTTTTGAGTGCAGCTCTTTGTTAGGAGACTGGTAAATGTCCCACCTGGTTTGCTTCCTCCTTTAACTACAGGTTTCCCTTGATTTATGGGGGTTCTTTATATGCTAATTCGCTCTTACGTGATGAGCATATTCAGACTCATAATTTATTATATACAAGGTAAATTTACTCTTATGTGATCGGCTTAGATGCCCTCCCCGCCTCCCCCCGCCCCCCAGCACAATCAGGTAAGTCTGTAGAGGGAAGGGAAAGGGCCGTGGCAACCAGTCATCCCAGCCCTGGCTGCAGCAGTCCCAGGAGAGGCTGGCACGAGCTGCCTGCAGCCACTGGGCTGCATTGTGCTCCACCTGTCCCCCACACCTGGGCTCACCCCAGCTCTTGGGTTGTGCCGTGCTGTGGTGCAGGCAGCTGGTGTTAGCTGCTCCCAGGGCCACTCCAGCATGTGCTGGGGTGAGTGCAGACAAGCAGAGCCCTGGGTGGCTCAGGGTATGGCACTCACCCCAGCCCCAGCTGCAGCGGCTCTGGGGGAAGCCAACACCAGCTGTCTCCACCAGGGCACAGCGCTGTCCAAGAGCAGAGGCGGGCAGGCGGAGCACAGTGCAGCCTAGCTGCTCCAGGCAGATGGCAGGAGCACCAGCGCCAGCCCTGTCTGCATTCCCCCTCCCACCCCCCCAACCCAGACAGATTCACAGATTCTATTCTAATGGTAAGGATAAATATAACTTTTAACTAAGGTGACTTTTATACAGGTGAAAAACTACCTACATCTATCTTGCTGTATAAAGTCCTAATAGGCGCAATTGATGCAAATTAACAGTGAAAAGACATTAAAGACATATGTACAATAAAATATTGGATATTGTTCAACCCTAAACTCAAACCCAGACCACGACCTATGGTGTGCCTTTATTCATAATCAAACCAGCAAAAGCCCAACATAAGGCAAATGCCCAACAAGGAACATATTCAACCTAAGTGTTGCTCACATGAGCAGGCTGATTTAGCTTTCTCCCTACAGGATCTTTTCCATCTCCTCTATCTCTCTGTTGCTCTGAATCTCTGAGAGAAAGCCTTTCAGCCTTTTCTGCTCCTCATTCCTGCTAATGAGATCCATTTCCTGAGAGTAAGTCTGCCAAATATTTCTGTACCTCCACGCTGAGCCTTGCAGCCCAATACCTTGTTATAGGAGTTCATTAATAATGGTGGAAACACCATGAGTTAGGACTTTTAAATAATAATTTAAACTACAAAATGTGAAACTGATTATATATCCCTAGAAAGCCTGCGCTACAGAACAATTTTGTATTGTTAAGGACATAGTCCAGATGATCTAATGCATTTATTACTATCTCTAACTCCTCAGTTTCTGTGGAAGAAGTCCATTAATCAAAAGAAAAACTCCATGCTGGTGGTCTCGTGACTCACAAGTAGAGAAGAAGATATATTTATGATAGAAGTAAAAATGGTCAAAGATCACCTGATAAATGCTGAGCTGTTGACAGGCATGATTAACACACACTGAGATGAAATGTCTTGCAGTCACCACCAGGGCTGACGTACAGAAAGCTTGGCTCAGAGCAGTTGAAAAAACAAGGATGTGCAGAGTCTGCCCAGAAACTGTTTATTGTACTCCTTAATGGGCTCATCTGAGCAATGACGCTAAGAGGAACATCACACATTCTATTTGGTTAAATGTGCTCATTGTGCTAACAAATAATATTATGTTTGAAACAGCGCACTGAGCATGTCATCTCTTTGAATGATACATGTTGAAGCCCTAAGTGATTAATTCCAGATAATCCAGAGTATCAGTTTATGGTAGTGTCTTCAGTTTGTTACAGAAACTTGCTGATATGGAGGTTTGGAATTTTTTTTTTTAAAAGGACATAGTATAGTGTTCAAATAGAAATTAAAGAAATTTCCCATTGTTTATGAGCTTAATCCAGCTGATAGGAGCCTTGAAATTGGTTTAGTCTAGTTCAGTTGCAAAGCTGCCATAAGCAATAGCACATAAAATCTCATAATGGAAAAGTCAGGCATGTCTGAAGATCCATTGATACCACTGAACTCTATCCCTCCGCAGTAAAATACTATGAGCTGAGAGGTTCTGCAGTTTTACTCTATCTTTTTAAATATTGTCCCTAGAAAGTGGCCAACAAGCTTTCTTGTTCCAGTTGCTCTTAACATTTCTCACTCAAGATCACTCTAATACCCAGGTAGCTAGGCCGACCCTCCCTTATATAATTTTGTTAAATGGGATCTAGAAAGAGCAAGATAACTGTGATCCGTGTCACAAACCCTTTCTTAATCAAAACCAAAGAGATAAAAAAGGGGGAGAGATTGTAGTTGGCAGATAAAACCCTCATTGACTTAGAATAGAATATTGATTATGCCAATTACTGGGACAGCTTCCAACTATGTTTATATAATTGGAAGTCAAGTTATGCTGTGTCATTGGAAAGGTTTAAGTTTTCTGGAGAGGAGATGTTCAGGGGATTCCATTAACAAGGTTTTACTGGGTAATAGCAATCAAAATTGTCCCAAAGCATTTTGCCACCCTTAGTTGAGCTCTCAGGACCTTTGGAAGGTAGCAGGTATCAAACACTAATTTTTCTACTTATGAGAGGGCTATTCTGATGCAAAGAGAGGGCAAGTGATCTCTTCACTGCTAAACAGCAGATCTGGGAACAGAACCTAAGAATTTCAACTCCCATGGTACTGCGCTAACATCTACACCACATTGCCATGAAGACTCACCTACAGCAAATTTGCTGGAAGCACACTGAAGTAAAACTTGCATAGATTCATTGCCCTTAACACAAGGAGAGATCTTTCTCCTTATATAGTCAGATCCCTGAACAACACAGATTTCAAAATCTTGATGCAGCGATTTGTAAATCAATCCCATAACTTTTAATGATTCTTTCATTTGAACCAGGGATTATGACAGTAAGTTCAAAGGAAATGTGGTTTGCATTATGTTGCTTGTCCAGTCTTACAAGTTATATCTGTATTCAGTCTTATAGTGCACATGATTGTTTCTGGTATTTTAAAAAAAACCTGGAACAGTTAACAGTAATTATTCAGAATAAATCACAATGCATCTGACTTCAGACATGCCTTGACACATTGACTGAGGACATGAAGTACAATGCATTTCAGAACCCACAGTCACATTATTTAGAAAGGGTATGTTTGCAACATCATCAACAACAATACAGAAAGATTCTCTTCCAAGCCACAAAGAGGAGTGGTGTGGGAATAGTTGAACTCCATTCTGATTGGAGTCAGTGGTCTCACTGAAATCTTGGAGTCCAACATGAATTCTGCTCCTGAGTGTCTCCTGCTCAAAAAGAATTAGCATGAAACCAAAATCAAGAGAACAAATTAGAAGCTAGCAGCTATTGCACTGGCTCATCACGAGAAATTGTTGTGGGTCTAATTTAGGAACTGACAAAAGGGTTTGGACAAAATAAAAGCTTTTTTTGGAAAACTGTATGGCTCAAAGCTTTTTACCTCTGGATTCCCATTGGGAGAAATCTGTGCCCTATGCTGCAATGGCAGCAGCCAGAGGTAAAAAGGCTTATTCTGACCAAATGCAGTTACTACTTTATGGCTGTTCACTGGCCCATAGGCAACATGCTTGGGTGTCTCAGTCTAAATCCCAGGGAACAGAGTTCACATCTCAAAATCCATTCTGCTAATTGGCCTCCTTGTTGGCCATTATAGTCAAGTGAGTGGAATCTGAATGAACTACAGTGAATGAACTCTGTTACAGGCAAATGTGCTTTGCTGGCCAATATAGGGTGCATACACATGTCTAAGGCAACTGAAAGTAAAGTAACTTAACTAAGTTGCCTTAAGTTCCTGCCCTTTGGGCTGGACTCGATCTTCTGAGGTCTCTTCCAGCCCTAATGTCTATGAAATCTATGAAAGTTAAACCATTGGCATAGTGGGTGCACGTGGGCGCACATGCAGCCTATGAGATTGGCAATACACCACCACCCTGAGAAAAGCACTGTTGACACTGCTGGTGGCACCTGCAGGCAGTCGTTGCTCACCACCTCCACCCCTGCCACTGACACCACCAGTGGCATCTGCGGGTGGTTGCCAGTCACCCTCTCCCCTGCCACCGACACAACCATGGCCATCTGTGGGAGCTCCCTGCTAGGCCCACCTCTGCTGCCAACACTACCATGGCTGCCTGAGAGAGCTCATCACTCGCCACCACCATGCCCCTGCCGCTGCCACTGCTGCAGTTGCCATGCCCCTCAGCCTCCAGGGGCATGCATCGTTCATGAGTTAAACCCACATCAGAGCATACACGCTGTCGCAGAGCACTCAGGTGCCCTGCACCTGAAAGTAGGAATGGCTTGGGAGAGACCCCTAGTGGCAAGAAGGGGGGGCTCAACTGCCAGTCACCAAGGCAGCATAGGTGCTGGTTGCTAGGGTAACCAGTGGAACCAGCTGACAGGAAGGGGCAGGGCTTGGCCCTTCTTAAGGCCAGGCATGAGGCCAGGAGGGCAGTTCCCCTCTGGTGGCCAAGGAGGGGGGAACTTGGCCAGCGCAGAGAGAGAGGAGACGATCAACTGCATGAGCATCCCCTGGTTGCTGCCATGGGCTGGAGTATTTCCCCAGTAGAGATCAAATGTTGTTTTGACTGGACGGTTTAGTTTTATGTTACAGGCCAGGAGCTTTGTGTTTTTGTGTTTAATGCTTTAACCGGAGGACTGGGTGAGGCTATTAGGGGTTGGAGGAGGCCTCATAGGGGCTCCATGGTAGTGTGGGGATCCTGGCGCCAGGGAGGGTACCGCATTTGGGGTGCATTGGCCCCAGCCCCAGACTAAGGGGGCAGTGAGGAGCCCCAGAGTAAAGGAGCTGTGAGGAGCCCCTGAGAGAAGGTAAGGGCCATGTTAATACCATCTGCGAGGCTTGGGCTGCGGTGTAGGGGGGAAAAGGAGCTGCAGATAGTGCTCCCTGGCACCGGGGCACATAAAGTGGGCAGCCTCCCGCTAATTACATCAGTCTTAATCAATTAAGATCAAGGTGTGACAGGAGAGTAAGCAGGCGGTTGGCCCATAACAGGAGGGCGGAGCCACCAATAGAAAGGCTGCAGTAGAGATACTCCTGTCATACACACATATAGGTCCTTGACATGGTGGCAGCCCTCTCCTGCAGTAGAGTCACCTTAACTAATGTGACTTAAGATAATACACCTCGGAAGTGTGTTATCTTGTGCTGCATTTAAGTCAGCTCTGCTCCACATGTGTGTATGCTCTGAGTTAAGTCAACTTAAAAAAGTTAATTTGACTTAACTGTCAGAAAGATAGCATGTGTACTCACCCATAGGGTGTGTCCACACATGCAGGCACGTGCGCGTGCAGCAGCTCAAATAGAAGCAGTGCAAATTTGAGCTGGGGCCTTTTGCGTCAGCGCACATGTCCAGACATGCACTTTGGTGTGGGGCAAATTGTGTCACTTGGGGCAAAGTAACCCTGCCTGGCTTCTCCCAGATCTGTAGCCGGGGGAGCTGGAGACTGAGGCCAGCATGTTCTTCCACACTTAAAACAAAAGACCACTGTATATAGAGAGAGACGGACAGACAGAGAGATATGGATAGAGTGATCAGTTGGGCAATGTTTTATTGATATATCTACAAAGCAATTTGGAAGGGAACCAGTGTCTCTATCATCACAAAAAAATTAATTCTAAATGCCTATATGATTTGCTGTTTGCCTTTGGTTATCTTTTCATAGACCAGTTATTGCTCCCTCTGACCCCTTCACTCACTTGCCAGGATGTAGGGACAGCTGTTCCCTGGAGCCACAGCTCCTGCCAGCAGATCTCATCATGTCTGGCAGCTGGGTATGCAGGGTGTGTGCTGGGAGGATGTGGGGTTTGCAGGAGGGGGGTGGGAGGATGTGTATGGATGTGGCAGGCTGTGGGGTGTGTGGGTGGATCACAGGGAGGCTGTGTGGGGGAGCTGCTCAGGAGGGGTGTGTCCCCAGCCTCCCAAAGGGTGCAGCCCCCTCGCACAGCTCATGGACTGCACCCCACAGGGCCACAGGTTCCAACAGGGGCCACAGCCCTCCCCACAGGGGCTACAGCCTCTATGCAAGGGATACCACCCTCCCACAGGGCCTACATGCCCCCTGCCTGCTCCACCAACCCCTCTGATGGCTGTCCTGCCTGGCCCCAGCATCCTATCACTTTAAAAAAAAAAAAGCTGGGGCCCTAGCGGAGCCCCTCCACCCAGCCCCTGTTCCCCGATTGCACCCCCACCTGGCCCCACCCCAATCACCCCCCTGCCCAGCCTCAGTAGTCCAGGACTCAAAGAAAAAAAAAAAGCCCCACACTCACCGGAAATAGCAGCAGCACTGAGGTCACTGGGGCCTCCTGGTAGAGCCCCCCTGCTCAGCTCCTGCTCCCTGATTGCCCCCCACCCCACCTG
>NW_017728914.1:6088367-6100415 GCF_001723895.1 Crocodylus porosus
CCACACTCATGGGCAATAGCAGCAGCTGTTAGGGCCACTGGGGCCTCCTGGCAGAGCCCCACTGCACAGCATGAGACAGTGAGGGGAAGTGGGAACCGGCCCCAACTGCGTGGCACCTGCGCTGTCACTGCCCCATCGCACATATGTAGCTCAGGTCAGCAGGGCACCGCACAGCTCCATGCACCATCAGGCAGCTGGGGCTATTTAGGCTGAGTGGTGCTCGGCCTGGGGGGACAGCCACAGCAGCCCCAGCTGCCTGACAGCGCAGGGAGCCATGAAGCACCCTGCCAACTGGGCCACCCCCACGTGATGGGGCAGTGTGGGTGCCAGGCGGCTGGGACTGGTCTCTGCTCCCCGCTGCTGCCTAGTGCTGGTGGGGAGAAGGGGGCTCTGCCATGAAGCCTCAGTGGCCCTTATGGCCACTGCTACTGCCAGTGAGTGTGGGGCTTTTTTTGAGTCCAAGACTGCTGGACCCGAGCGGGGATGCGATCAGGGGCAGGGTCGGGTCAGGTCGGGGTAGGGGGAGTGGGGGAGGAGAGGTGATTAGGGAATAGAACTGGTATAAGATAAACCTGAATAGATGTTATATCAGACTTAACTGATTTCTGTCCCAGCTCGCCTCCAGTTTCACATTAACTCACAGGGCACAGACAAAAGTGGCAATTTTTGCCTAATTTGGCCCCAGAAAGTGGTCTACAGCTGCGACCAAACAGAAGTGCATCACTAAACACTGCTGTAAAAGGGCCTAATCCTGCAAAAATCAGTGAACACATTCCAAAATAGAGCATGTTCTGTAACTTGTCTGTGGAGTTCCCAGCCTGTCACTGTTTTCAGAATGGGAGAGGGGAAAGGGAGTGGAGGGAGTTTGTTTTGGGTTTTTTCCCATCCACTGGAGGATGAGGCCAGTGGATGAGTCCTCCCACCTCACCCTCCAGCATCAGCTGGGGAACCCCAAGAATGAGCTCCCTCTTCTTCCTTTCTCCCCTTCCATTCTGAAAGTAGTGCCCAGGCTATGGAATTACTAAAGCATTGCTATGGAGACAGGACTACAGGCTGGCAACAAGCAGCTGGAATATCTAACTCCCAGACCCAACAGAGAACTTCTGTTTGGTCCTGGGGATTGTTGTAACTCTGGCTTTTGTACCCCCCAGCTTCTGGCTTGGGCCACTTCAGACATGTGGGGCATTTTCAAAATCAAAGGTGAATATCTGTTCACTTATCAGTTCAACCTATGCAGTTTAGACTAACCTGTGAAGATTGAATTCCTTCAGCCTTGATTTAATTGATTTTTGGCTGTCTGTACTTAGCGTATGAGACAAAGCCTGCAACCTTGGTCATCTGGAACAGATTCTTAGTTGATATAAAATGGTGTAAATTGGCATCAATGATCTCTGTTCTATATCGGCTATCAATCAGGCCTTTGCTTTTTTGTGTGTATACTATTGTCCACTAACAGTAGACCAATTAGGTCTGATCATGCAAAGATTTGTACACTGAGGAATCACGCTGAGGGAAATGGGACATTTCACAACACATGAAATTAAGTACTTCCATAAATCCATCAACCTTCTGCTTGAACCTCAATGTCAGAAATTGTTCTCTGGATGCTTTATGCAGTTATAACGGGTGTCCAACCTTTTTGAATGTGGGGCCAGATCATGAGCTTTTTATCACCCAATGGGCCGGTGAGCCATATTTAAAGACGTCACAGGAAGTGGTATCACATCAGGAAGTGATTTCACGTGATCTTCGACACCAGTGAAGTTGCAGGGGTTGACATGGTGCTGACTGACATGGCATGCATGCCTGGGTTGACATGGTGCTGCAGGAGCTGCTTGGCTACAACCCAGTTGACCTGGTGCTGGAGAAGTCATGGAGCCAGGCTGGGGTTAACCTGGGGCCCGCCCAACCTGTTGTTGCCATGCCCGGGTTGACATGGTGCTGCAGGACCCACCTGGGCAGAACCGGATCAGCACCGGCCAGGAAAAGCAACATGCAGCTGAAACCGGCTTCCCTTGTGCTGCTGGGGATGGGAGGAGGCCAGCCAGGTCTGCACCAGCCAGCAGAAGTGGCAGCGGAGCCGTGTGCCACTTGGGACTGACTGGTGCAGGCTTGTCTCATCCCGAGCGGCACATGGCTCTGCCGCGGCTTCTGCTGGCTGGTGCAGACCCGGCTGGGCTCCTCCTGTCCCCAGCAGCACATGAGAAGCGGCCGCCTCGGGGCCTTGCACATGGGCGGCTGGCCCAGAGAGCCACAGCGCCTGGGGGGAGACTGGCTGGGGGAGCAGGTGCTGCCTTGCTGTGGGGCAGGGCAGGGCAGGGCAGCGGTGCTGGCTTGAAGCGGGCGGGTGAGGAGGCAGGCATGGGCCAGCGGTGCCACCAGCCACTGCTTGGCTTCCCATGTGGGGCTGCTCTGGCAGTGCAGGGCACGGGCACAGGCTCACGGGGAGGTGGGGGCAGGAGCACAGGCACTCCCGGACACACATCCTCCCCGCCAGTGACCGGATGCAGACCCCCATCTTCAGCCGTGCAGGCTACATTATCAGGACCTGAACTGCCAAGGAGGTGGCTGGATTTAGAGCGCCTCTGGGCTGGCCTCCTCCTGCCTCCCACCCAGCCCAGCTCTGGAAACCATGCACACTGCAGCCCCGGCCTAGCCCCGAGGTGCCCCCAGCTCCACACGGGAACTTACCTTGTGCCTCCATCCACCACACATGTGGGGAGGGCATGGGCCATGCTGCAGCTCCCCTGGCCACGCGCTGGGGACAAGGAGTGGAGCCAGAGAAGAAGTTGCATGTGCTGTCCCCAGCTTGTCTAATCAGGTGCGGCTGGGGCAGCCCTGCGCTGTGCAGCCCTTGAAGCAGCAGCAGCAGGACCTGGCTCACTGAGCCCGGCCCCGTGGGGGTAAGCAGCTCCCCTCCCTTGCTGCCGGCAGGGGCCTGTGGGCCAGCCCTGCCCACCTTGCCTCACCTTGTTCTGCTGCCACCATGGAGCGCGGAGCAGACGCCTTGGGCCAGATAAAATGCAGTGCATTCAGCCGCTCATTAAACTCTGATTGGATGGGTGATGTGTGTACATACCAATCCTGGGACTTTTCTGTTCTGAGATAAATGCAACATCTGTTCCTAGTCTGAGTGGTCTGAATCCCTACAAAATAGAAGTGTCTTCCTTACAGCTGAGTCAGGTATCTAAGCTTCTAGTAGGAGTAAGAATTCAGATCCACCCCTGTGCTTAGTGTTCCTATTGGTTACTTGTAGGCATCTCTTTGCTGAGAGACAGGTGCACAGTCAGAAGTGCAGCTCTCAAGCTGTAACTGAAAATGCTTTGCAGGAAGCTCACTGTTGGTTCTAGGCGGAGGGGAATCTAGCTGCTTTCCCCTAGCAATTGCTCCTTCTCCCTGCCAGCTCCTGCCAGCCCCAGCTGTTTTCACAATGGAAGGGGGGAAAGGAAGGAGAGGGAGTTCGTTCTAGGGGTTCCCCAGCCAGTGCTGAAGGGTGGGGTGGGTGCATTGGAGCCCCCTCACCTTGAGGAGGGGCTCCATTGTACCCGCCCCACCTTCCAGCGGGGGCTGAAAACCACCCAGACTGAACTCCTCGACTTTCTTCCCCCTTCCCATTCTGAAAACAGCAACAAGTTAGGAGGCAGCACAGACACAAGTTACAGAAGACACTCTGTTTTGAAAAGTCTTCATCTCAGCTCTCATGCAGTGAGGGTTCAGATTTTCACCGAAGAGGCCATTTTTAAGCTGTCTTCAGCCATGCACTAGCATTTTGTCACATATATATACCGCTCTCTGTGGTCAGATCAGGCAAAAGTTGTCACTTCTGTCTGTGCCCTAGGACTTAGGTGATCTAGATGCCTCCAAGGGAAACCTTGGTGATTAAGCCTCTCCATTGGTTCATATTCCTGAGGACAATGCTAAAATTTTATGTTATGACATACAAATCTCCATTTCCAAACTTCCAATTCTTAAAGATTGTTTAGGACTGGACCATCATAGACCAGAACAGTTACTTTATTAGACAAACAACAAGCTTGGCACGCTTGTATTGCATACATAGCTGAATCATGTTCTTACTTGCCCAGGGAAAAACAGAAATAGTGCAGGGGGGTGATCATAAACTTCTGAGCCAGCAACACCTCTGACCCAGTCCTAGCTGCTTCTCTCTCTATATATAGCTATTGCTTATCCTGGGCTAAATATTAGCAAATGTAATTTCACTAACACTGAGAAAAACCCTAGCTACGTTGGATTGATGTGTGAGGGAGCTATTTGGCCAAACACCTGCAGGAAACTTACTCTGTCCCCTCCTTTCATCTGTCTGGAGTAGGATTAAGTCATTCTTAGATCTGGATCATTTTGTCACAGAAACATCAGATAGACGTCAACAAGAATCTTATCCATGACAAACTGGGCCACAGTCCCTCAAGAGAAACCCTCCAGGCAGTAGTGTAACAAAGGGGGAGTGAGCAGGGCACTAACCCTGGGCACTTTTTTAGAGGGGGGCCTCCGAATGGTAGTCCTCTGGGGAATCCGTGCCACACAGCAGCAGCTGGGGCAGGCAGACAATGCCATGGCACCAGCATCCAGGGATTTTGAGTTCCAGGGCACCTCCTTTCTGGTGCTTAGCAGTGTACACAGCCCTCCACTCTGCCTCTGCTCTCTGGCAGGGTTTTGGCAAGGGGGGCAAATCTTACTAGTTACTCAACTATTTCCAGACATGTATCCACACAGTGACCGGCACTATTCAGAAGAAGCTTTCCAAGGAGCACTGGTGAAACTCATCAGAGTTTTGCCCCTATTGCCCCGAATTTCTTGTATGTGGGTAGAGGAAAGTGAAGAGTAACAGCATGAATAGAAGTCTCATCCCCTGTCTCTTCCCAGTGCTTCACTACTTAAAGCACCAGCACCAGCACCAACTGCATCCTCGCCACCTCCCGCACCCCCTCACAGCAGAGAGGCTAAGGTTATGTTCCTGTAGCGGCTAAGGAGACTAGCAGACAGCGTGGAAATTGCTCTAAACCGTGTTAGTTTCATTTAAGTGATGCCTACATTATCCCCAACCAACCAGACACATTTTTCTACCACTATAAGAGTTATTTTTTTTAGCTAAGATACTTCCACCCTAGTCAGAGCAAAGGACCAGGAGTAGCAATGGATGCCAGAAGCTTCTCATTCTTGCTCCAATGAACACTGGGTTGAAAAAGGTTAAAATGAAAAAAAATCTGCTTCCTAGAAACGTGTACACATCTGGACTAATAGTTATAAAGACTAACGAAATGCACATTGGTAGAATTCTCACTGACATTTACTCAGTTTTCTAAAAAAATTAGAAGAATCCTTTTGTGAATATGAACTGCAGTGTTGTATAGACAGTTAACCTCTTGCATATTAATTTCCCTATAGGCACATATGTAGGTTTTAGTCCTTAATTGCTCTTAACAATAAGAGATCATGAATAGATATCATAGAGATCATTTGTGAAGTTTAAGCACAGAAAAGTAAGGAAAAATTAGGTTATACTCCCCAGATAGATTTGTCTGGACCCCAGATTATTTAAGAGAAATCAGTTTGGGGGCAAAAGGGAAATGTATGTTACTCACATCTGAGCAAAAACAATTTTTTTACCTTAGTTATCAAAACTTACATTGATGCTAAGAGGTAAAGGCATCCATAAAAGATTATTAAAAAGCTATTGCCCCTTTTACAAAGCATAATGATTTCTTGCCCTACCCATGGTGGAGTGTTGGTGTCTGCTGTTGAATGGCTATCTGTTCCACCTCAAGTGGGTATGTACAGAAGTCTCAGCATAGAGATTTGGACTCCACAGGTTGACATGAGTATTCTGTTTATTTGGTATGATTTTTACCAATGCCATAAAGCCAAGAAACATGCCTATCTTTCTTTCAGTGCTTCCTTCCCTGTCTGTCCCTGACTACACTAATATATTGAAAACAATACAACCTGTCCAGTGTGAACACATACTAAATATCAATGTAAAGGTGCTTTACATTGATATAGCTCTTTCCATGTGGCAGGAAAAATAAAAAACATCTGCCTAAGGCATGCTTATACTAATGTAACTGCAAACACAGAGCCCACTGACTTTCTCAGGGCAGCTTTATCATCTATAAATTTCACTATTTTTTGGAAATAAAGATTGACAGTTTCACTTTTACCAACACACCATACTGCATTTGGTTGTTATATAGCCTATAATGATAAAGAATAAATTCTAGAATTATGGATCTAATTGATTTATAGCAGGGACGGGCAATTATTTTAGCTGGAGGGCTGCTTAATGAGTTTTGGTGAGCTGTTGAGGGCCGCAAAAGTGGCCCCACACCTTGATAAGAGCCCCACACCCAGATCACCATCTTGGGATTGGAAGTCCCACCCCTAACCTCTGACCTTTGCCACTGGAAGTTACTCCCCCTTGCCCATGGAAGTACTCCTTTTGGGAAGGGGGTTTGCCATCTTGGAATAAGAATCCCCCCCCAACAAATTATATACTAAAAATCAAGCATCTGTAATAACATATTTTAATTTAAAAAAAAAAATGTATCCTGATTTGTGTGTGTTTGCACTGTGCATATAGAACTGATTGCATAATAGTTCAAAATGAAGTTTTACTCTTGTATATTGTGGGGGATGTGGAGGGGCGTGGTAGGTATGGGGTTTGTGGAGGACTGTGGGTGTGTGCATGGATGTGTGCATACGTGGAGCATGGGGAGGCTTTGGGGTATGTGTAGATGTGGGTGGGTGGTTGTGGGGAGGTGTGGGTGCATGTGTAGATGGATATGGGGTTTGTGGTGGGCTGTGGGGTATGTGGAGGTGAAGGGTGGCTGGGGTTGTGTGTAGAGGCATGTGTGTGGTAGGGTGTGTGCATGTAGCAGTGAGCGGTGCTTCCCCCAGAGCCATGCAGGTGTGAGTATGGCGGGGTTGTGGAGAGGGTGTGGGTGGGTCCGGTGTTTGTGGGGTGTGTGATTGTGTGTGGGGAAGGGTGTGATTGTGGGGTTTGTGGGGGAGTGTTTGGGGGTATGTTGGGGTGTGCATGAGAGTCCCAAGCATGTCCCCCTGAGCTGGTAAGCCCCTACCCCCACCCCACCCTGCAACAGCCTGGAGCCCATGGTAGCAGCAGGGACCACCATGCAGAGCCCAACCTTGTGTGCTTCATCTGCTCTGGGCTTGCTTGTCCAGGCTGAGCAGCAGCAGCAGCAACCAGGCAGAAATTGTTGCTTGGTGCAGGGGGAAAGCAGCCTCTCTCCTTCCCTGCTGCCAGGCAGTTCTTGGTACAGCCGCCCATAGCCTGCACTGCACTGCCCTGTGTTTCCATTACTGCCACTTCTGGCCTGCCCTGTGACTGCTCTGCACTGTCACTGCTGCCATGCTGGGCAGTGCAGAGGTGGCAGTGATGGAGTCTTAGGGCAGCCTGGCGCAGTGCAGGCTCTGGGCAGCTGCACCAAGAACTGCCCAGCAGTGGTAAGGGGGAGGGGCTGCTTCAGCCCCTTCCCCCCATGCTGAGCAACAGTTTCTGTCTGGCTGCTGCTGCTGCTGCTGCTGCTTAGCCTGGATGGGCAAGTCCAGAGCAGGTGCTAGGGCCCAGGCTCAGCAGCGGCAGCACAGGAGAGAAAGTGCTGCTCAGCATTGAGTAAAAGTGGCCCCTCCCCCTCATCACTGCCATCAGTTCCCTCCTGGAGCCCACATGGGGCTGCCCTGCATTTGCTCTGTGCTGCCATCACTGCCCACCGGGCAACCCAGACGTAGCAGTGACCGCAGCACAGATACAAGGCAGCCTGGCACGGGCTGTTACACCAAGAAGTGCTGGTAGTGGTGAGGGGAAGGGGCTTTTAATCCGCACTGAGCAGCAGTTCCTCTCCTGCACTGCTGCTGCTGAGTCTTGGTGGGTGAGCCCAGAGCAGGTGGGGCACGTGGGGTCAGGGTTGCGCGTACTAGTCCCTGCCAGTACCATGGGGCTGGAGACAGCTGTGACATCTGCTGGAAGGAGCTGCCTGCCCCCTGAATTGCCTGGAAAGGCAGTCCAGATGTGGAGTGACCCCAGCCCTGCTGCAGGAGACACCATGACTGGGCAGCACCTCAGCCAAGCAGAACCAAGGGCCCTCTGTGGACCAGACAAAGCCCCTCCATGGGCTGGATCTGGCCTGTGGGCCATATTTTGCACAACCCAATTTATGGCAACTAACTTATTTAAGAATATCACTTCCTACTCTTTGGAACATATTAAGAAATTGTCAGATGTGTCTATTATTAATTAATTACAAAATTCTTCGCAAAAGTAGGAATTCAAGCAATAATAGTCATTTACCTAAGTTACACACACTTTCTCACTTTGATTGGATGATTTGTATAACTAGTCAACAATGGGGCCAATTTTGAAGTGTAAAATTCTCAAATTCCAGGTCTTTCCATTATGGCTTTTGCAGTTCGTGACTTCTTGAGTATTCCAACTTTTTATTTATTTTTTGCAAGTACTTACACTAGTAACACTCATTTGCTGGAATATTTATGGAAAGAGAACACACAGGGGGAGGGCAAATGCAGCTGCAGAGAATTTTCTAAAATTAAAACAAATATTTGTGGAAATAGATTCAGTGCTGAGAAACTGTGACAGCTGGTGACATCTGAAAGTGAGCAGGTGAAATTAAAACACAGGATGCACATGAAACCAAACTGCAGCAGTGGTAAGATAAAAATGGATGCATACATTCTAAGGATGCTTACTAGTTTGATTTTCTGGAGCTTCAAGGGGCATTTATTGGTAGAAATTTGTTCTTTCAATTTTCTGTTTCTGTGCTATGCTTTCAAACATATCATGTGACATCAGTCAGCTCTTGCTCAATAAGGTCTCTGACTTGCACTCCTTAACAAAACTCTGTCTCCCAAATGTTCCTCACACATCTAGTTTACATTATATTATTTTACTTTGGATAGAAAAACTATTCCAAAGATGATGAAGGAAATAGGATATTTATATGATGGATGAACATGAAGTACAATGCTATATTTACTTACATTATTCAACTAGATGTCTTGGCATGTTGCATGGAGTTCCGGACATGGTATGGACCCTGGTTAAATAAAAAAGACAAAGCTGGAATGCAAGCTGTGTGGACATCTCTTGTTTGTAGCCACCACTCTTTTCTCTAACTAATGTGTACTGTTTAAAAGTTTGTGAGTCTCTATATGATGTTATTTAGTACTTGGCTTCTTCTGCTGGCTCAGTTGAGCTGCTTTTGTTGTATAATGAAATACTGAACCCAGCAGTTGTAAGCATGAGTTAAACAAAAGCATCTTTCTGCTTTGTTTTTTAGAATTCATTTGGCATTTGTGAAGTATACTGGTGATATCCCTAGAGAGTGAAGTCTCCACAGCACAGAGTGTAGCTGTACCAGCAGTGTGGCTTCCCACATATTCCCCTCCCAATTTTTCTCCATCCTGGTCTACTTTATGCTGCAGGAAAGTCTGAGATAAGGAAAGGAAGATAAAGATGGCTTAACACCATTGTAATTCCTCTGCTGTGCTGCATAATGTTGCTGAGACCTGGGTAACTTTCTAGGACTGTAAGATGGGCATTTTAAAAAGGTGAGAAAGGATGACTATGTGGCTCCATCTTTGGACTGGAAATCACATGGTCTGAGTCTGGGCCTTAATATAGGCTTCCTCTTGGGCCTTGGAAAATTAATTTTGCTGCCTCTCTGTTTGACACCTGCTAGATGGGGATAATACTTTTATATTATTGATCTAGATTGTAAACTGTTTGGGACAGAAACTGCCTCAGTACCAAGAACAATAGAACTTGATCATGTTTAGAGTGTCTCTGGATTATTTTGTTATAAGTATTGTATTGTTGTTGTTCAATTAATTTATTATTAAACTTACTCTAAAACAAAAGTGGGATCTTTATGAAGGAAACAAGTGGATGAAACTGTAAGCAGAATTCCTTAAACATGCCTTTAATTCAGCAAGATCAGCACATGTTAGCAAATTACTAAATGTTTTATTAAACACATGCACTAAGTTTGGAAGTTCAGTAGCTAAGGCAAGCTCAGTCTTTCTTTATTCACTATTAAGTTTGAGAAATGTGTTTTCAATAATCCCTTGCTGTGTATTTCATGCCTGCTACTAACATTTGAGGGAGAATTATTCTTTTCAGTGTAACATGGGTTGGTTATTCAGCTGCATCCTATAAAGTTGCAAATCCTAAACGAACAGGGTTGAATGTTTTGGAGGATTTTTTGCTATTTATTTAGGGAAAATTACTTCTAAATCAAAATCTAAATTCACCCAAACTGGTCCAAGAAGATGTGAATGTGCAGCTTCTCAGGCCAGACAAACCAACCAACCAACCAAAGGGATTCTCCCTCTTTTTTGAAAAGTAACAATGTTGTGGTGGGGATGGGAGACAGCTTTAGTTCCCATTTCAGCCTTAGGCAGCCTCTGCTAACGAACACTTTTGGACAGCCATGAATATCTGAATACACCTCCTTTTTTTCTGATACTTCAGATTTTTAAGGACTACATTGGTTATCTATGACTCCTCTTATGTGAGTCTAGATGATTTCCACCACTGCAACCTAGCTCTCTAGCAGACTTTCCACAGCTAAGACAGTATTTCCACAGCTAATATTTATGATGGTATCATTTATTTTGTATACTGAATTCCTTCAATTTGTAACAGTTAAATATTGCTAATAAGTGCATAGCCCAACGCATGCCAGAGATTTCACAGATAAATGAGAAAGGTTAAGTCTCACTGTTTCAAAGAAGTCCTAGTCCAAATATAAGGCAAATTGCAGCAAGTGGAAATAACTCAAGGAATAAGTTTAAAAGAAGCAGAAAGAGGATACAAATATAAATTGATGCGACTCCTTTGGGTACATGTGGGTCCTTGTATTTGTCTTGAAAGTAAAACCTGGCTGTGCAGTATGTCAGACAAATTTTAAAAAGTGACTCAGGGGCATTGGAGGATGGAGAACATACGAAATGAAGAATTATTCGGGCAATGACTGACTCTTTGCTATGTATTTGGGCAGTGTGTAGCACAATGGGTTTAGGATTATTAGGGCTAGGGACATAAGTTTACCTATACATCAGTTTAGGTCATCAGAAACTGGTTTAAACCTGTAACAGAACAGAAGCTCAGTGCACACAAACCAGTTTCAAAATGGCTTAAACTGATTTAAGATAAACCTGGTTGAATGTCATATCAGACTTAACTGATTTCAGTCAAGCCGGTTTATGAAACTTTCGTCTCAGATCCCTTCCTGATTCAAATTAAATCACAGTCCCCCAGCATCCCAGCATGTTTTTCAATCCTGGCCTGGGCTGTCTGCTACAGCAGAGAAGGGTTGGGGGGCAGAGGGGCCAGGGAGGCAGGGACCACGGGGGAGGCAGGGGCCAGTTAAATCTGCCTTCCCCTGAGTACAGAGCTGCCCTGCTGCTAAACTTACTGAAACTTACTGCTGGCTGTGACTGTGGACTATAAATCCCAGAGGCACCTGAAAACAGGAAGAGGATGTGATGAGAAACCTGCAGAGTCCTGCTTCTGTGATGCTGGACAGCAAATCTCAGAGACCTGGGGGGCAGCAGGATGAGGAAATGCCAGAGAGCTGTGCTCTAGTGCCTCTCTCCAGCTTCTGGCCTGACCCACTGTAGGCATGTGGCTGCATTTCCAGACTCAAAGGTAAATGTGTATCCAGTTATTTCTCCGTTTAATCTTTGCATCTTAGACTAACCTGCAAAGACTGAATCGATTCAGCCTTGGGGTTTTTGACTGTCTATACTTAGCCTCGGTGCCACCATAATAGAAATAAGTATTAATAATGAGCAGGGATCCAGGTTTTCCATTTTGCACGGGAAAATGGAGTAAACTGTGGATTTTGCCTTTTACCGGAGGCAAATGCAGATTTCTCATTTTACCAGAGAAACCCATGGATTTTGTCATTTTGCAATGAGCTCCCTGCAGGCTGGCAGAGTTCCAGCCTGCAGGGAGCTGGGAGGGAGTGGAAAGAAGGGGAGGGCTGGTTC
>NW_017728914.1:6100515-6115635 GCF_001723895.1 Crocodylus porosus
AGGGGAGACCCATGCCCCCCAGATCTGTACCTGGGGTAAGAACAGGCTGCGAGCTCAAGCTCCCACCCTGCTTCCCTCCCCCAGGGCCTCTGGAGCTGGCAGGCATGACCCGGCGTGGCTGGGGACAGCAGGGCCACATGGAGATTCCTCACTGCTGTGAACTTTCCCCCTCCCCTGCCCACTGCCCTGGCAATGTGCCACCAGCCCCAGGGTAGGAAAGTAGGGTGGGAGCTCAAGCTCACAGCCTGTGCCTGCCCTGGGTACAGATCTGGGCAATGCGGGGTCCCTCTGCCCCCCTGGGAGAGCGTGCAGCAGCAGAGGACTGGCCCTCCCCCTCCCCCGATGAGCCACCTGTGGTCCCATCCTGCTCCCTGCTGGGGCCTCAGGCCCCCAGCCCCACCCAGCTGGGCAGCAGCCTCAGCCTGCGCCTGCCCCAGGTACAGATCTGGGGGGTGTGGGCCCCCTCTGCCCCCTTTGAGTGCACACAGCAGTGGGGAGCTGCCCAACCAAGCCTGCAGCGGGGGGAGCAGGGGCAAGGGGCTGTGGACTGGGGTCAGTTGAAGGCCCCCTCCAGCAGGGCTTGGGATGCAGGGGTGTGGGTGGGGGGCATCAGCAGGGCTGGGGTGGGGGAGGCTTTAATTTTAATCATGGATTTTGGGCTGTTTAGCAGAGAACTTGTAATTTTTTAGCAGAGAATTTGTGATTTTTTTTATCAGGGAAAACCAGGATCCCTGATAATGAGGCAGGGCACTCAGAGACTTCAGAGTAGATTCACTATTAAAACTCATAGTAGTTAATCAGGATACAATGACCTTTTAATCAGAATCATTTGCATTATGGCAACACCTTGACGTTCAAAGCAGGCACTAGAGCCTGATTATAGTGGGCAAATGGTGAAAGGTTGCTCCCTGACTCAAAAGGTATATGGTCTAAGTACAAAACACAGGTAGATGTAGACAGACAGTCTGAAGACAAGGCAATGGAGGTAACTAGAAGTAGAGGTGACAGCTTACCATTTGCTTTGCTGCTGTTGAATATTTTGTAGGAATCACAGGAGTGCAGTTTAAGAAGAAAATCTTAAAAAACTTAAGATCTTCCTTCAGAGGATAATGTTGAGCCTTTGCAGGAGCCCTTCCCCAGCATAAGAGACAGCATGGGGGTAAGCACAGAGGGGACTATAGGAAAAGTTGATTAACAGGTAATAAAGTCTGGCACTGCTGGAAGAGCTGTCCTCTGAAACAGCTCTTCCATGGAAACAGCCATGTCAAATTCTTCATGATTTCTGCATCTAGTGAGCTCACTGCAAGTGTAAAAAATCTTTCTGCCTCCGCTCCCTCAACATCCTCCTTGCAGGCACAACAACGGCCCAAGAATCAAACTTTCTTCTTGGGCATCATTATCCTTGATGAAAGCTGCTTCCGAAGACCCACCCTAAATTGCACCGAGCCTAATCTGCTTTTCAGCTGGTTTCATGTTATACCTTAAAATTCTCGGGTTGGAAGGGATCTCAGGGAACATCTAGTCCAAACTGCTTGAATGACAGCTGGGCACCACCGTGCATTCAGCAAGTCAAGAATGGAGCCCAGATCCTTTGGTCTTAGCTGTTTTCATTTTATGGAGCTAAATGGAGTAAGTGGCAGAGCAGAGGGGTGCATAAGGGGTTGTTGCTTTTCCGTGGCCAATTGTCCAAACATCATTAGATGTAATCTAAGGATGGTTACAGTCCTCCTGACCATCAGTCAATGATAATCAGTAGAACAAATCCTTCAAACCTTCTTTAAGATGTGATTTACTCTAGCCCTTTGTGTATATTATATGAACTTCCCAATAAATCATATGTACAAGTGGAATTTAATATCTAATTCCCTGCCTAACACATTTAAATACACGCTGGAATTCTGGATAAAGATATTAATGTGCTCAGCCAGATAATAAGTATAGGTTTTGGGTAGAGGACATTCTTCATATTTCAGCAAGTAGAAGCAGTTTATCTTATGTTTTTATTCACATACACTAGGTTCGGTGTCTTATGATTATGATCCAGAGCATTGAGAAAAGTGCCAGCTGCACTTCTGGGTTTCCTGGTGGCCAGTATCAGGAGGCACCAGTTGCCCATGGTCCAGAGCCCAGTGAAATGCTTGAAAAGAATTCCATTGAATTCAGTTGGGTTTAGAATGAAGTCTGATTGATGAAAGGATTAGGGGATGAATGACACAAGCAGTTAAAAAACAAGACAACAAACAACTTCCCCCCACCCACTGACTAGAATTGGATATGATCATTTTGACTGGAAACTGAGCTTGGAGTTGTGATCTCCTCTGCTGCTGCATTGGAACCAGCCAGACAATGCTTCAGTCCCAAAGGTAAATGTTCCAATAACTTACGGGAATGCAAAACCTTCTGGTGATAATGGGAATTGTTTTGTAACTGTAACTTCAGCAGCCACTATGTAACGTCATCTACTTTAAAAATTGTAATATATAATATGATAGTTTCATGGTGAGCTTCTGGGTGTGTCTACAAATGGTCAGATAAAACATCAACTAGTGCAATATAAATTCCTAAATAAAAAAACATTTTGGATGTTAGTAATTGGGGGGCAGCTGGTAGACAGCAGGCTCTCTAGTAGTTGAAAGCCACTTTGGGTGTAAGGGAAGATATTTGAAAATCCTTCTTTATCAAATCCCTTAAATCCCTCTTCATCACCACAGCTCTAGTACTCTGTGTGGGTCAGAGAAGAAGCGTGGCTAGGAGAACCAAAGCTTACTATTGATTTAGAGGAGCTTGCGGGTAGCCACCACTGATTTGTCTCTTGTAGAAAATTGTTTGGAGCAAGCAACTAAGATCTCATCTCTTTGCGAGTGAGTTGCTGGAGCATATACATGTTTGTGAAGAAGTCTGTGGGAAGCCAGCTATTCCATCTGAGTCAGCAGGAAGTTACTGCAAGCTGACATCATTGAAGGCTTTCACACTGAGGTTGATTTAAAAGGACCCAGTAGGCAAATGAGTTGTTAGGGCGGGGCTGCCATCCACAGGCCTTATTCATCCATGTACAGTTTAGGTGCTCATAAAAAAATTTTTAAAAAGTAAAAAACCCCCCACAAAACAACCAGCTCTCCTCAGCCATAAGATTATAAACAAACAAAAACCTAAGCCCTTTCAGGTTTTGAAGTATGGCAATGGATATCAGACACTAAAAACCAGTACTATTTACAAATTATCTACTTACTCCCTTTAAAAAAAAGGGTCTGAAAATGAGCTATCAGTTTGCCCAATTGTTTTTCTGGGAAAACTACTAAAAAGGAGGAATGTGCACTTGAAATTTAGCAACTATATCATACTTGAATTTGTATCAACTATAATCCAGGTTTCTATTAGCTTATCAGACAAAGAGTATAATGATCAGGGTGATCACTGATCATCCAAAGATGATGGACCAAGGCTTTTGTTTTATTTCAGCTGTTCATCATATGAAAGCTTTTGATATATTTGGCTATGAGATATTATAACACCAGTGCAATGGGGCTGTCTGCTCCTTGAAGTATTTGGATATAAAAAAAAGTAACAGTCAGAACCTAACCTGGGAAAGGCCCAGCTGGCTGATGGAGACACCTGATGGTCAGTGTGGGATCCTAGATGGAGGATTAAACAGAGCTTCCAAAAGAGGTGGCAATGAAGGTAGTGTTGTAGGAACGTGTTTGGGAGATGTGGTCTGAGCACCTTCCTTGGAAGAGGAATGCCTGCTGACTTGACTTTTTTGGACTGTAGTTCCTTTATGTGTTGAGAATAAAATTATCCACAGAGGCTAGAGATGGAAGTGGACTATGGTTGAGTACCCAGGCTGGTGAGTCAGTTCTTAGTGACTTTCAGGGCTTCAAGTCAGACTAGAAGCTAAGCCAAAAGTAGTGATGGAGTTTTTTTATTCTTGTATTGTCTGACCCAAAGCACAACTAATTCAGTGCAACAGTTTTGGTAGCCTTTGCATCAACCATGGTCTCTGCACTCAGTTTGTCCTTCTTAATACCAGGAATCAGGCAAGTCATGGAAACCTGACAAGAGAATTGCAGAATGTGCTTATAAGAGTTGGCCTATGTTGCTTTATCTGTCTAACCATCACTCTGGTGCATGAGCACCCTGACTTTTGTCAGCATGGTGATGATAGGAGGAATAAAAGCTGGCCTTAGGGAAAACGGTGCCCTGATAGCATTTATATTTTGCACCCCCACCCCTCCCCAATCACAAGTGCTGCTGCCCTGCCACAGAGGGGCTCCATCTGATGGGCAGGGAAGTCGGGTAGGGCATCTGCCTGTGGCAGGGGTCACTGGCTGCAGCCCTGTAGAGCCAAAGTGGAGGGAGAAGGAGCCTGTGATGAGTCACCAGCAAGTACTGGCCTGGGAGCTTCAGCTACCACAGGGCTCCTCCCGGCCTTGACATGAAACTAGCCACATGCAGGAGACTTGGCCAGAGTTCTCCCCTGCTTTTCTCTGCAGGCTGCTGGTCCTAGCCTGGGGCTCCCTGAATGCCTCATGCTGCCTTGCCCCACACAGGCAGGAGCAGGTATGGCTGCCACCCCCACATATGGAATCCCAGGTAGCCTGTCACACCCCACCCTGCCAAAGTCCCTTGCTTCCCCCCACTTCATCACCCACCCAGCCTCACGTGGGGCCCTGAGCAATGCCACAGGCCAGCACTGCTACCTGCTGCTTCTGATGTGTGTGTGTGTGTGTGTAGGTATGTCTATATGTGCGTTTACATCAGCTTAAACTTACTGCATAGTAAGTTACTGCCCAGTAAGAGGAAATAGGCCAGTGTCTACATGTGCAGGCATTAAAGCACATTGACACTGTATGTGGACTGACTTGGAACTAACTTTAGTCCCAAGTCAGTCCACACACAGTGTTACTGCACAGTAAGGCATCTACATGTGTGTTACGGCACAATAACTAATCGGGCGTAAATTTGATGCCTGCATAGTGCAGGTATCAAATTTATGCTCAAGTCAGCATAAGCCACCATATTTACTGCACACTAATTTTGATTACTGCACAGTAAATGCTCACATGTAGATGTGCCGTGTGTGTGGCATCCCCTCCCCAACCACAACACCTTTGTTTGTTACCCACATTGCCCATCCCTCAGGCTGGTTCTGGCAAGAAATCCATGCCTATTATTAGTTTTGTAGGCATAGCTGGGTCTTCTGGGCTTTGCAGAAAGTAAGAGACTCATCTCAGCTAAAATCTCTTCAGGAAGACCCATGAATACATAAAGGATGGGATTTTTAGAAATGACTTGTTAGGATAACAAGGCAAACTAATACTTACCAGTCATTGGGACAGTAGTCCATGCCAGAAAATTCTTTAGGGTAATGTTGCCTCCTTGTATTACAAAATATTTACTGAGTTACAGTAAAATACAACAGTTTAATTTGTTACAACAATGTGATCATTACACAATGACTTCAAAGGAAAATATAATTGTATGGTAAACTCCTGGAATGTTATTGTATCACCTAAGCGACAATAAGGCAGTTAATATGTGCTTCCACTGGATGAGAGATCTGCTTTCCATTTTGCCTAGAGTGCTACTCAGCTTGGAGTGTTAGATGCAAGAGGTACAGAGAGCTTTCTGACAGGTCTCTTAAATTGGAACATGGGGGAAGAACTGATAACCCTCCCACCCCCCGCCCCCTATGTATTCAGGCAGCAGTGAAAAGGTTTAAAGAATGGGAGTAGGCTATATATGATATTCATATTTGTTTTTAGATTGAGGAGCAAAGTAGTTATGCTGAGATAGTAATACATTGAAAATAAATTGCAAAAAAGGGAGTGAGGGGAAGAGAGGACGAAAATATATTGATTTCACTTTTTCCTTGTCATGGAAAGTATTTCTTGTAAGTTAGCCATATTCCTAGCTCCTGTCTCTGAGCTTAAGTCCCTGACATGTTTGTGAAGAGATACTCTGGGGTTCAGCCATAACTTTGGAAGGATTTCTGTGGTTATACTGGCTGTACTGGGGTCAATGGTAAAGCTCCTACTGACTTCAGCTGGCCCAGAAAACATCCAAAGGCTCCACTCATGCAGGCCTAACTTTAGGGACTCTAAAAGAGGTAGCCCAGAACCTTGTTCCTCAGTCCATCCTTGGCCATAGTTTTGGACCTATTAGATGACTCTTTAGCCAGCTCTCCCTGGTTGCCTGGGAGCAGCAGCCAGAACCAGAGCAAGGTGCCCCTAGCTCTCCAATTCAGCAGTACCAGCCAGAGTTCCCATCCTTATTAGCTCAAGAAGCAAGGAGCAGCCATAACTAAGCACTCAGCAAGGGGGCAGTACCTCTCAATTGAAAGCAGGAAGCCACCAGATTTCTTTTTGACCCCAGAGCATGCAAAAGCCAGCAGCATGGGCTAATGACCCAACCGAGCTCTCCAACCAGAGGAACATGGCTTCATGTAGCAACCAGTTCCCTGAGCTTCAGCCAAAGGAGATGCCAGAGACTGCCTACAGTAGAGGTGGGCAAAATGCGGCATTGTATTTATCTGCCCCAGGCTGCCTGTCATGCAGCCCTCTGCCCCAAAATAATTGCCCACCCCTGGCCTACAGTGTATCAGTTCCCGTGCTCTAAAAGTTCTTCCTATGCTGTAGCCCTCTTGGGCTTTAGTTCTGTTAATTAGGGCATTTGTTGTCCTTTGTTGCTGACAGATGCACACACATTCAATGTGCAGAAAAGCACATGATCTTACTTGCATAAATTCTCCAGGTTTTTCAGCCTCCCACCTTATTAACCACACAGTGTTGTCCAACCTCGTAATTTTATCATAATTTTCATGATACTTGATGTTCTTCATGAATTCCCAGCTCCTTGAATAAGGTGATTGTATGACTCCTGCATTTCATTTAAGAAAAAAGAATACAACTTGAAAATGTGAGTTTTAACAGCTCAAAAATTAGAAGGCAAATAAAAAAACATAGACTTTTTTTTGTAAAATCACTCTTCTAAAAAAAGTATTTTTATTTTTTTGTGGAGAGTGTGGGATAGAGATTTTGATACAATAACTGAATTTGTGGTCCTAGCAATGATACAGTTATGAACTGGAAAATCAATGTGTTTTTTCCTTATGTCCCCTTAATAGTTTTAAATCAGTGGCAGGCAAAAGTAATAACAAGTATGAAAGCAATGCTGTTGTTTTAAAGGGAACTGAAACAAATTGTTTGAAGAGCAAATCAAACTTTTAAATAAAAAGAAATCTAATAAAACAGAAAAATTAAATACTACTCATCTGTTGTGCCATTAATGTCCTTTGTGCTGTATATTTATGGGGGAAAATTTATTTCTGTGCTGAAAACACAAACTGTACTTGTATTAAACGATAGCAAATTTGCAGATCAGCATTACTTTCTTCTCAGCAATGTGTGGTCAATTTTCATTTTCTCTCTTAAAATTGTTTCCATTTAACACCCTTAAGCAGATATAAGTTACAGTGAAATATAAAATGACCCCAAAATTGGCTTGTTTGATTATTCAATCTGATCTTTCTCAGCTCTATGTGGCAATGTGCTTTTAATGTGGCTGCCCATATGCCCCACATATGACTGTGATATGACTTCCAAAGGGTATGTTTTGATCTGCTCTTGTGTGCCAATTCATATATCTAAACGTTTTCATAAGGGGAACCCCTTTGTGTTAGTCATCTGGTTGTCAAACAAGACCTGGCTGTGATCCTGGACCTGGCACTAGATTAAATATGTGCACTTTAAACATTTCATACTTAAACTGATGGGAATGGGCAATTCCTCTGTACATTTTCTCAAGGTTTTAAAACAATAAATGTCAACTTGAGGGCAAACCAAGACAGATTTCAGATTAAAGGGATGGGACTTGCTTAGTATTTATAAATCCCTTAGCCCCAACTCCTTCATATCTCTTAAAACAGCGAACAAGGAAAGAGTATGTCAGACGCAACAGGCACTTTTGTCAACACAACTTTTTCCTTTAGAAGCATGATATCAAGATTTCAAAAATAGATTTTTCAGACAGATTCATGACTTAGCATCCCATAGAGAATCTAATATTCTTCCAAGCAAAGCTTGCCTTAGAAGACTAATAAAGCCAGTTAAAAGAACCTTTCATCCCTAAGATACCTAAAATATTACTTTGTTTGTTTACTTTTTCTCCCTCAATTAGTTTTCCTATCTCCATTTCATCTGTAGATTGCTGAAGCTCGTCAACACTTCTAGCCTTCAATTTAGGATGGATGTCTTGGGAGTTTTAAGAAAAGCAATTTTCCCACTGTCTCCTTGCCATGTTGTTTAAGTCTGTAGCACATAGTGCACCCCTTTTTTTCTTTTCTTTTTTTCCTTTTTTTTAAAATCCTTGTTCTATAGTAGTATAACTGGACAGAATTTAATTAAAATCAACAGTCCATTAACTCAAGCAAAGAATTTGACCCAAAATATTCCTGATCTATACTTATGGGTCTGGCATTTCTGTTAATTATATTAAAGGAAATCACTATTGTAAATGGATATATGTGCAGAAAGCTGGTTTAAGTGATGGGAGAATCAGGCCTTATCCACAACATTTGGTTGGCTGACATTGCAGATAGAGCTGGATGGAAGAAAATACTCAATTCTGCAACAATTTTAAAGATTTAAAAAATATTTTTCTGTACCAAATTGGGACAAATAGTCAATGTTCTACTGCAGGGGTGTCCAGTAGGGCTACGTAAAACACCATTATTTCATTTCTATATCCATTTCGCCACTTCAAAGAGACAGTGTTTCATTTTGTTGTTTCATTTCCTCTTGAAGCACTGTTTCATTTTGTCAAAACTGTTTAGCTGTTTTGACACATATTGCCCATAGGCTACAATGGGGAATTGTGAAAATAACTAGAACTTTGTCATTTCTTGCCTGATTCAGATAAAAATTGGAGGGATAGTAGTCTCTTCTGAGGGCATGAATCAGCCAAGTTTCAAGGAGATAGGTGGAGAGGTTTCTGGGAAATGGCACCTGAAACTGTTCAAAGCAGAACTCCTGACACTTGCCGGCAGCGACAGCCTCCTGTCATCCAGCGCATATACCTGGGGGCCTGCCAGACGTTTCCTGGGGCTGAAAGCCCCCAGATCTGTGCACCAGATGACAGGAGTGTTACCAGATTTGCCCATCACTTTGGGGTGTGCTTATTTATTAGGGGTACGTTTCTGGTGTCTCTGTAATTTTATCAATGTCCTGCTTGTGTTACTTGTGTTTCTATAACAACTGTATCTCTCCCTTCTGCAAGTCATCTTCCCCAATGGAGCTAACTTGCAGGACTCAGTTTCAGTGGGGCTGGGTTCCTCCAAACAGATATACGCACTTACGCACACAGATTAACAGGGCATGCCTAAGTCAGGCCAGGTTATTCAGCATTGACAGGCTGACACCCTCATGTACCTTGAACCCAGTTCATCCTTTATTTCAGCAGGACAATAATAAATGCAGTTAAACACATATACACACATGCTAACAGGGTACATCTAAGCAGGCTGGGTCCGATAAGCACTTTCAGCTGATACCTTCATGTGCCTCAAAACTCAGCACTTCCTAATCTCTTGTCACAATGGTCCTAGTAATAAGTCCCTTGTTGAGCAGACCCCACCATAGTTTTTGGGAATTACAGGGATCTTTGGCTTAGGTAAAAGAAGCATTGCTGCAGAGCAAATGGGGAGATCAAGGGGAAGGAAGAGTAAATGAGGTTCAGAGAGAGAGTTTAGCAACCAGCTTGACCATAAAAGTTATTGATTGCCAGGTACATGAACTTATGATGATACCAGTAGTAATAGCCACACAAGACAGACAAATGAAACAGTTACAATATTACATAGTTTCAGTTAGGTATTTGGGGAAGTCTAGCTTAAGTTTGATCAGCAAAAGTCAGGATTAGAGAGCTGTGCCTGGAGTAAGAGAATAAAAGTCAGGTTCCAGGAGGCAGAGAGAGAGAGAGAGAGTTGGGATCTCACCACTCAGCAAAGCTTGAAGCAGTTGAGGTTCCCAGATGTTGTTGGAGTTTGCAGACAGGCAGAGCCCTCAGCATGATCAGTGGAGGGAATCCAGGCACAAAAGGAGTGGAACTGGTGCAGCTTTTGGATCCAAGCACCAGGACAGAAATTTGAGCTTGGGTAGGAGTTTTTGTAGAGAACTAACAATAGCTGAAGGGAGAACACTAGGTTTGGTTATGGGTAAATGATGGCTTATATGCTGGATAATAAGAACTGATCACTCCTGGCTATGGGTGGCATTACTCTGAGGGAGCTCACAATACAGACAGGCAGATTCAGTGTTCTGGGTACCAATAAAAGAGTCATTACTAGAATTGGTCTGATAAATGCTGAGCTGGGTGTGTGCAGGTGTGGCTTGATTACCATTTGGAGCAGAGATCCCCCATCATGCAGTGTTCTCCTGCATCTGCGGTACCAGAATTCAATGCAGTCCTTGCCTTGGAATCTCTGTTCTCCATCTTGAATGCTAATGAAGGTGCTTTCCTGTCCTATGTCGCATTTGAATGAGTTGCCATCTGGTTCCATCTCTGATGTAAATGAGACATGGGGAGTTGCTTCACTCCTATCAACCTTGTCTGGAGGGCTTTAGGTGTGTCTCCCACTGCATCTTCATAGATTTCATAGACATTTCGGCTGGAAGGGACCCCGGAGTATCATCAAGTCCAGCCCCCTGCCCCAGGGGCAGCAAGTCAGCAGGGATCATAGGATCCCAGCAAGATAAGCATCCAAATGTGTCTTGAAGGCATGCAAAGTGGATGTTTGAACCGCCTCTGGCGGCAATCTATTCCAAACGTTGGGGGCTTGGACAGTGAAGAAGTTTTTTCTTATGTCCAGCCTGAATTTATCACAGTGGAATTTGTGACCGTTCAATCTTGTCATCTCTTAAGGGGCTCTGGTGAACAGGCATTCCCACAGATCCTGATGAGCACCCCTGATAAACTTATAGGTGGCCACCAGGTCACCGCTGAGCCTACGCTTTTCCAGGCTGAATAGCCCCATTGCTCTCAGCCTCTCATAAGGTCTATTTTCCTGACCTCTGATCATGCGTGTGGCTCTTCTCTGGACTCTCTCAAGCTTCTCCGCATCCTTTTTGAATTGTGGAGCCCAAAACTGGACGCAGTACTCCAGCTGCGGCCTCACCAAGGCTGAGTACAGTGAGAGAATGATGTCTCAGGATCTGCTTGAGAAGCATCTAGGGATGCAAGCCAGCATTTTGCTCACTTTACTAGCCACAGCATCACACTGAAGGCACATGTTCATCTTGTGGTCAACCATGACCCCAAGTACCTTTCATCTGTAGTGCTAACCAGTGTAGCACTACCGAGCCAATAAGCATGGTGCAGGTTTTTCCTCCCAAGGTGGAGAACCTTGCATTTTTCGGTGTTGAACACCATTAAGTTCTCATCCATCCATTTCATGAGTCTGTCCAGATCTGCCTGGATCACCATCCTATCCTCAGGTGTGGATGCTTTACCCCAGAGTTTGATGTCATCGGCGAATGTGGCCAGTCTGCTTCTGCCACCAATGTTCACATCACTGATGAAGATGTTAAACAGTATAGGCCCCTAGGACAGAGCCTTGTGGGACCCCACTGGTCTCCTTGATAATCTTTTCCATGACCTTCCCCAGGATAGAGGTCAGGCTGATGGGCCTGTAGTTTGCCGGATCTACTTTCCTCTCTTTCTTGAAGAGAGGCATGACATTGGCTCTCTTCCAATCATCAGGCACTTCACCAGAGCATGAAGAGCTCTCGAAGATCTGTGCCAGGGGCTGAGATATGATGCTTGCCAGCTCCCTGAGTACCCTTGGGTGTAACCCATCAGGGCTGGCTGACTTGAAGATATAGCTTGTCAAGGTGTTCCTTCATGAGGTCCGCTTTGATGGAGGAGAATGAATCTCCCTCACCCAGGCCTCCCTGACCCATAGTGGGCAGGGCCGTCTCATGGAACTGGTGAAAAACTGATGCAAAGTACCCATTAACAAGTTCGCTTTTTCTTGGGTGTCAGTTGTCACTTGCCCCATCTAGTTTAGCAGGGGTCCAATGTTGCCCTGGCTTTTCCTCCAACTCCCCACATATCTAAAAAAGGACTTTTTATTTACCTTGATATTTGTAGCTAGCTGGAGTTCCATTGTAGCCTTGGCTTTCCTAATTTGCATTCTGCAAGTCCAGACTAAAGCAGAATATTCCTCCTTGGTGGCGGTTCCTGTCCTCCATCCTTTGTAGGTCTTCCTTTTAAGATGCAGGATGTCTGCCAGTTCCCTAGAGGGCCAAGGGGGCTGCTGTGCCCTTTTGCTGCCTTTCCTCTGAGATGGGATGAACTTTGCTTGCGCATCCAGGCTTACTCCCTTGAGGAGCAACCACTTGTCCTGAACTCCCCTCTCCATTGGGTTGTGGCCTTTTAGGGCCTCTCTGACAAGCCTCCTTAGCTTGTCAAAGTCAGCTTTCCTGAAGTCAAGGACTTCTGTACAATTGACTGACTTGCCAGCTTTATGGCAGTTGGTGAAGGTGATCAGTTCATGATCACTGTCACCCAGCTTCTCTTCAATTGTTAGGTTGCTAATTAGGTCATCCCTGGTTCCAAGTACGAGGTTGAGCAGCGCTTTACCTCTTCTCAGCCCATAGACTTCCTGCATCAGATAAAGGTCGTCCACACATGAGAGAAAGCTTTTCGACTGCTCGGATTTGGCTGAGTGCTCCTCCCACAAGATGTCTGGGTAGTTAAAGTCTCCCATGACAACCATACACTGGGATCTTGTGGCCTCAGCCAATTCCCTGGTGAACTCCTGGTCAAGGTCTTGACTCTGGGTAGGGGGTCTGTAGTAGACCTCCACCATAGTATCTCCTGTGCTGTGTTCCCCACAGATTTTAACCCAGAGGGTCTCAAGTCATCCACCGTGGGTGCCAATGTTGGCTTGCAGGGACATGTAGCTTGACATAGAGAGCTATTCCCCCACCCCTTTTATCCACTCGATCTCTCCTGTACAGGATATAGCCATCTATACCTGTGGTCCAGTCATGGGTGGAGTCCTACCACGTCTCCGTTATCCCAATGACATCATAATTATTTGCATTTAGCAGGAGAACAAATTCCTCCTGTTTATTCCCCAGGCTCCTGGCATTTGTGTATAGACACGCAAGTGTCCCTAAGTGGGGTTCAGGTGGGATCCCTTATATGCCTTGGCCTGCTCGCTTTGCAAGGGCCACTCAGTGGGCCAGCAGTAGCAGTAGTCCCCCCATCCCCTGGCAGGCTTAGTTTAAAGCCCGGTGTAGCAGGTCAGCCATTCTAGCTGAGAAGAGCCTTCTCCCCAGTGGAGAGAGGTGGAGGCCATCCCTTCCCAGAAGCTCGCTGCCTCTCTCTCCAAAGAGCCGGCTGTGGTCATAGAAGCAGGCAACCCTGGCACAGTACGCAGCCTGTCTAACTCACAAAAGACTCCCCTCTGCCTCCCCCATCTCTGCCTGAGCAGGGAAGATAGCTGATGATGATGATCCCAGGCAGCAGAGGCAGATGTCTCTCATCTGGCATGCAGATCTGGGGGCCAACAACCCCATGGAGCTCAGCCTGGCAGTGGTAGCGGGGAAAGCCTCCTGCTGCTGGGTTATGGATCTGTGGAGCCAATCGGAGGGCAGCCCAGCGGTGGGAGGCGGGGAGAGCCAGGGCTGTGCTTTGCCTCCCACTGCTAGGCTGAGTTCCATGGGGCTGCGAAGCCGCTCAGAGCACAGCCCTGGCTCTTCCCTGCCTCCCACCACTGGGATGCTTCAAAACTTGAAACGTTTCAACACTTTCAAAATGTTTTGAGTACCCTCATTTCATTTCAAAGCTTGTTTTGTTTTGATTTCACTGTTTTGAGCTTGAAACACATTGAAAAAGCTTTGAAATGAAACACTCAGTGAAATTTCTCACAGCTCTAGTGTCCATTGGGCAGCCGATGGACTATGCTCAGTCTCTGAGTGGTTAACTTGTGGTCTTCAGGCCCTTGCAGCTGCCTCTCCCACTGCCTTGTGGTGGAGGAGGGCCCAAGGATTTGCTGCCAGTATGGGGTGAGGAGAGGGCACACCAAATTTAAACAGTTCTGTTCTAGTGGACAACTGTTATTCAAAACAATAAGCCCAGACAGAAGTGACATTTTTCATGGGATCTGGCTCCTGAAAGCGCTCTACAGCTGTGTCATAATACATGAACACTCTTTAAATAACCAAATGCATGAAAAAGTAACTCTCATTAAATTAGGTAATAAATGAAGGCACTGTAAGGGTTATTTGTCATGCCCCTAGTCTGCCACAGGGAAGGGGCAGAGTTTCCTCCCTGTGCAGCCAGGGAGGAAAGGGGAGAGCACAGCAACTAGGGGTATGTGTATATGTGTGTGTGTGTGTGGGGGGGGGGGTTGGCCAGCAGCCCCATCCCCCAGACAGAGGATCCCCAGTGCCTGATGGCACCTCTCTAGGGGTCCATCCCCCTGAGAGAAGGCCCCCCCCCATGAGGGAAACCCTGGCAGGCCAGTGAGTTGCTGGTGTCTCTGGGCAGGCAGGGGAGGAAGCCTGAAGGTACAAGATGGCCTGGCTGCTGGGTTTCCAGAGCAAGTTAAAGTGCTCCCTGCCTCTTGGTCTCAGCCAGTGCATGGAGGCTGTGAGCTCCCACCATCAAACACTGAACTTCTCTTTGCTTTCAATGACACTATAAATTTAAGTGGTTTATGTCAGGTTGGTCAGGCATGACTTGCCCTTGTTGATTCCCTGCTGACTGTTCCTAATCACGTTCTTCTTCAAGTGCTTAGAAGCGGATTTCTTGAGGACCTGCTCCATGATTTTTTCCAGGGAATGAGGTGAGGTTGACCAGTCTGTAGTTCCTTGGATTCTCCTTTTTCCCTTTCTTATATATCAGCACTATATTTGCCAACCATTTGGGACCTCTCCTGATTGCTGTTAGTTTTTAATAGATTTCATAGACATAGACATCAGGGCTGGAAGGGACCTCTAGAGATCGAGTCCAGCCCCCTGCCCAAAGGGCAGGAAGTCAGCTGGGTTCATAGGATCCCAGCAAGATAAGCATCCAATTTACTCTTGAAGGTGTTCAATGTAGGTGCTTGAACCA
>NW_017728914.1:6116365-6121780 GCF_001723895.1 Crocodylus porosus
GTCCAGGTGATAGGTCACCTGGTCATAGAAGGAAATGAGATTGGTCAAACAAGACCTACCCGCAACAAACCCGTGCTAGCTATCCCTTAGAATGTTAGCCTGGGCCAGTCCATCAAGATGGCCAGTGGCTCTGCAATCATATTGGCCAACTCCTTCGGCACCTTCAGGTGCATCCCATCTGGCCCCGTGGACTTATATATGTCCAGCTTTTCTAAATAGTCTTTAACCTATATCCATTCTCATGAAACTGTAACCGTTGTTGTTCTCATGGGATAACTTGTTAGCCCACAATTCAATATTGTTGGTCTCATGGGGTAACTTGTTCCCCCACCCACATGAACAAAATGGAACTGGTGACAACAGTATAAATGTACCAAAAACTATTTATTAAAATACAGATTGTTTGAAAGAGTATTTATGATGATTTGAACCCAAAATATTATTTATCTAGATAAACTATGAACAAAATTTAAACTTTTTTTAGAGTTTCAAAACAATTTGCTAAGTTTGCAGTTCACACTGTTTTCAAACTAACAGTTAATCCCAAAAACATTTCCTAACTGTTTGAACTAAATATTGCATTCCTCACAAAGCATCAGTGATGTACTGTGGTGCACAAGCAAATCGCTTACAATCTTTTCATTGTTTCCAGGTTTTACAGTCATCTGTCCTTGGACAAAAAGCACAACATCCACTCATGCTTGCAGAAGATTCTAGTGGGGTGTGTCGTGGCAATTTATAATTTAAGGCAGTCATACCAGACTTGACAGACTTGGACAGATTACATATATCCGTCATTCTTCGTTTTATTTGTCCATCAATCAACTGTTCTCTAAGCTCCTGCAAAAAAAAGTGCCGTCTTCTTAAATGTAAACTTTGCTTCCAGTTTGCATTGTGGCAATGGCAACCATATCCAGCATATGAAAAATGTGTCATGGCCCACCTGTTGATTTTCCATCTGCAGGTGGTCATATGGACTAAGTGGTCAAGGGTATCCACCCCACCTTTGTTTTTATTGTAGTCATGGATGATGTCTGGGTTTCTTTAGTCTCCACCCACTGACAGGTCATGGTGCATGCTTGACAGTAACAGCACAACTTTGGACTTCTTGGGAACATAGGGAGCTAGGCTGAATTCCCCATAAAAAGCAAAAATGGATGAAAAAGTTTCTCTTCTTTGATTTGCTTGCATTTTGTTTGGGATATTAACCCTGTTTTTCCAAATCATTCTCATATAGGTCAAGTCCTGCTGTAGCAGTCTTTCTGCCAGGTGAGTACTTGTGAAGAAATTCTCACCCACAATATTCCTTCCTGTCTTGTACCAGGGATGAACCAGTTTTTCAATGACCTGGGTATCAAGATTACCTTTTATGGAGCTTCTGGTTGCTTGCTCAGGTAGATGTCTCCAGACAGGGGGAATGATGCTGCTGCATCACAGCACCACCAAGTTTTCAAGCCATATTTGGCAGGCTTGCTGGGCATATACTGTCTAAAGGGACAGCAATCCCTGAACACAATGAGCTGCTCATCAATCGTCAGGTATATTCCTCGAATATACCATTTCCTGAGCTGCTCCACAAGTTGTGTCCAAATATATCTGAAGACAGTAAGCTTGTCCACATCTCTCCTTTCCTTACATGTCAGTTTGCTGTCAAATCTCAGGTAGTTGGTGATTTGATGGAAACCTTTTAAATTCATGGTGGCACAGACTCAAGGATGTCTGGTGTGTTGCTCCCACAACTTCTCCAGTGCCTTGTGACCACTGTGGTATAAACCACTCAGCAGTAGGAATGTTTCCACCACTGTGTCTTTATTACTTTCTCTTGTTGGCTCAGCACTTTCATGGACTATGTCCTTGGCTGTTCTTCAATGATGTGGACTTTTTCCCACACTCTGCCATTCCTTGCTCTAAAGGTGTCATCATCTGCAATGTTTTCTGGGGGTGGTGGCAGTGGTTCTGCTCCACCTCCTGCTGTAGCTCTCTTCAGTCTTCCACGGCATCCCCAGATTGGTCCTCTTCCCTTTTCCACTAAAAGTGTTGGCACCACTTCTGCTTGTGGCACCAACTCCTCCTCATCTGAACTGGATGAAGCGTCCATAGACACATGGTCTTCTTGCTCTGAACTATCTCCCATATCTGGAACAAAGTCAGCATCCTCACTGTCTTGGGATAAGTTTTCATCAGTGGATGTGTTGCTGTCAATCCCAGTTACCTGTGCAAGACAGGCTTCAGCACTGAAAATGCGCTGTCTTCTCATCCTGGATGGCAGACAAAAAAGAAAAAATTGATTACTGCTGAATGCATATAAATAACAATCAGAGACAAGCCTGTTCACCTATGCTGTCACAGAAGCAACTCCGCCCTGCCCTTTGGCAGCACAGGTAGCACCCTCTCCTCCTGGGCATAGAAGACAGAGACCATCATCCACCCTTTGCAGGTAAGCCAAATGTGGGTGGATGCTGTTTGGCAACCACACGTGCAGGGGCTAATTGAGAGCAGGTAAAAGGAGCATGGGGCGGGGGAGAGTGAAGGCCTTACCCTTGAATAAGACTCCATAGAGTACGTGTAGTGTAGCATGATGTTCTATTTGTTCTCTGTTGTTCATTTGCTCCTTGTCCTCACTTCCAACAGAGGCAGGGCAAACTATCTTGTATGTTATGAAAAGGGCAGATGAGGAGGCATTTTGCCTTGAGAAAAGAGAGTAGAGGTGGATTTGGGTGTGACAAAGGGTTTTTTTTGACAAAGGGCAGGGTGTTTTGATGATCTTGCAGCCTGTAAACAAGGTGGTTAGCAAAAGGGATTACCACATCTTCTGCAAAAGCAGAGTGAAGGATAGCCATCCATTAGCTACCATGGATACCTGAAGTTGACATGAATGAGGTGTGAATGAATACTGACTTTTCAGATGCATCTACCCAAAGTGGCCAAACAGGTACTAGGCCTGTCATTTATATAGAAGTTGCATTGGGCTAACAAGTTACGCCAATGCGTTAACATGGGCTTGGGGCAAGTTGTTACCCCATATGGAAAAAGACATTCACACCTGGGGTGACATGTTACCCTGGGCAGTTTTTCATCCACAGAGATCAAACCGTTCATGTAAGCTAGCTGTTGTTTGGGGATATTGTGCACTGTGGTGCCAGTGACAATGTCCTAAAAATAAATTTTTAGAATTAACTTTAAGATACTGCACAAAATATGCATTGGGGTAGGAAATTACACCACAGGAATGTACGAAGGTTAACCTGTTCATTTGCCACAGTTGGCTGCTCACCTCCTCCCCAAACTGCTGCCAGGTGCAGTAGTCTAGGAGCTGGTCTTGCCTGTGAAGACTGAGGTGAGAAAGCCATTGAGTACTTCAGTCTTTTCTGCATCCTCTATCACAAGGTTGCCTCCCCCAATCAGCAAGAGACCCACACTTTCCCTGACCCTCCTCTTGTTACTGACATACTTGTAGAAACCCTTCTTTTTACCCTTCACGTCCCTTGCTAGCTGCAACTCCACTTGCACTTTGGCCTTCCTGATTTCATCCCTGCTTGTCTGAGCAATTCTTTTATACTCCTCTCTAGTTGCTTGTCCAAGTTTCCACTTTTTGTAAACTTCCTTTTTGTGATTTTGCTCACTGAAGATTTTTCTGCTAAGCCAAGCTGGTCTTCTGCCATACATGCTAGTCTTCCTGCTCATTGGGATGGTTTGTTCCTGCACTCTCAGTAAGGTTTCTTTAAAGTACAGCCAGCTCTCCTGGACTCCTCTCCTCTTCAGTCTGTCTTCCCAGGGGATCCTGCCCATGAATCCCCTGAGTGAGTCTAGGTCTATTTTTCTATGTTCTTACCCTACTGCTCTCCTTTTTTCTTTTCCTCAGGATCCTGAACTCAATCATCTTGTGGTCACTCCTGCCCAAGTTGCCATTCACTACTTACTACATTCCCCACCAATCCTTCCCTGTTTGTTTCTCCTCCCATCTTTTATCTTGTCTCTTTAGACCAGTGGTTCTCAACCTATTTGTCATAGTAGGCCACATTTGCAGCTGTCAATGTGTTATGTGGGCTGCATCCACACAACTTACTTCCAGTGTATTTAAAAAATGTGTTGTATATTCTATCTGACAGTAATGAAATACAAATCCATATTCTGTAATACCTATCATTTCTACACTCTCAAATGTCTTTATTTATTTTTTTTAACAGGATGACACATGGGCCACAGCAGTGTGCTGATTGGGCTGCATGCAGCCTGCAGGTTGAGAACCACTGCTTTAGACTATAAGGTCTTTGAGATTGGGATCATCTCTTATAGCATGCTTATGGATTATCTTGTGGCTAGCATTAAAAGACACTAGTCTTGGTTCTGGCCTCTAGGTACTATTGTAATACTAATATATGCAAACCACATAACATACCTGACACAAGAGCAAGCAAATTAAAAGTGTACTCTTCCTAACAATTCATGTCCTCTACTCCTTCACTCAGAGATGTGGAACTACCATGGACCACATGTTGCAAGCCTATATGTGTCTGTAGGTGTATGGCAAATTTCCAACAACACTGTCCTTCCAACCTCCCAGTGGGAGGCAGAGTTAGGGCTGTAAAGTGTAGTCTGATGTGTGATGGTTGTATTTAATGAAGCCTGCTTCTCTAGGCAAAGTAGAGAAATAAAAATGTAAGGTTGAAACTTGAAAAGATTGCCATTATATGTCTTTTCTGATAAATTTAGTTATTATATAGAAAAATTAAACAAGCATATAGAACACCTTCTTTGTGGCCAGGAAGATCCAGTAAAAAGCTGGATTAGCTGGGTTTGGGCCTGGAAGAAATATTGTTATGTTAGAATATCCCCTGCTGAGATAAGCCTTATTGGTAGGGATTCTCTAAACTGAATCTGCACAAAGCTCATTTTTTCTCATCCAAAGTTTTCTTTTTAACATGATTAAATGCTTGGCTGGAATTTGGACCAATACTAAGTACTGTTCCTTATTAAACAACAAATTGCTTATTTTTTTCAGAATCTTAGCCCAAATAACAACTCTTGCAGAGTAAGAAACAACAAAGTAAATAATGTTCCTAGGGCTTTCCATCAAATATTTCAGTCACCAGGGTCCCATAGATATGAAACTTTACTTAAGAATATAAGTTTCCTGGTAGCATAAAGTTAAAATGCTTGTCACTGGTATGCAGAGATCAAAGTTCTGTCCTGATCCAAGTAGCCCACTAGTAAGGCACACAAGGGAATGATGTGGCCAACATCACATCTGTTTGCTATTGACACCGTAACTCAAGTGACCAGGTACTAGGTCTGTGTGAAGTGGCTAATATTTGCTTTGGATTCGGATTTGGCTGATTTTGGGGCAGTGCCCTATGCTGCATGGGGGGCCCTGCCACAAGCCCCCAGAAGCCCCAGCCACTGCAGCACCCAGTG
>NW_017728914.1:6121901-6130603 GCF_001723895.1 Crocodylus porosus
GGGATGAGGCCTGGCAGGGGTCCCCCATGGTCCCTTCCCCACTCAATCAGCCCCTCCCCCGCTCAATCAGCCCCTCCCCCCACTTATTGGCATGGAGTCCAGGTCTAGCTCCCTGCAGTGGCCAGCAGGGACTGCCCAAATCTGCAAAGCTCTCTGAATCTTTTCTGAGTCAATTTGGAGGGCTTCAAATTGATTCAGACCTTTTTATTGGTCTCCTGATTCTATTCAGATTTGGAGATTCGGCTGCCGAATCAGGCCGAATCTCCACCGAATTGAATCGGCACTGAAGTTTCACACAGCCCTGCCAACTACCCATTTGCAGCTGAACTGACTGGGAGTAGCTGTTAGAAAAAGTCCAGGCCAGCATTAAAACTCATGGCTGTGGATACATAGAGCAATACTTTACTCAGTCTGCTCTCTTACCCCTTTGGTGTGCAAAATTAGGTTGGGAATGTCAGAAACATCTTGCAGGATTTTAGAAACCTCTGCTTTTTGTACTTCCTGTTTCTGAGTAGTCTGACATTATTGTGAGAAAAAGTATTTCTTATTGTATTTAATTGCTCCTTTTCTTTTTTTTAGGATTAGGAAAGACTTGTGTGACACTTGGCACCTGAATCTCTGCATTTTCACTGTACAACACAGGCAACAATTCTATAAGTTTTCCCCACCCTTTTGTGTACTGCTGACAACAAATTACTTGAATGTATTAACATTAGTTGCAATGATGTAGACTTTTCCTTCTCTGCAGGCAATATTACCCACTACAACAGCTGATAGGCAATAGCAAACCATCAACTTGAATGGGATGCACTTTATTTTCTTTAAACTGAGATAAATGATTCTTAGCTTGTTGGTTAACAGATAGTGCAAAACATATGCTGAATGATTTCACTAATGTACTTCAGCCCTGACCCAGAGGGTGGAAGGATAATGCAGTATCTACTGTTGGTGTCAGCAAGGGCACCAGTTAGCATCAATTGTAGTGTTGGCTCCATGATGTGGTTGGCTAACCACTGAGAAAAGGACAAAGACTGCCATCTAATTTATATGTATTACTGAATAACCTTCAGATAGCAATGATATTCTGTTACTAGGAACAAGGAAGCCAATTATTTTCAATTGTAGAGATAGTTTGCTGACATGGGCAGCTAACCAGTGAGACCTGGGGGTGTCAAGCAGTGTATTTATGTATGTTACTGAGTAGCTGTCATATGGTAGCAGTGTTCTATATTCAATTCCAATCCGAGTGAATTTAACCTGGTGACACAGTGGTAAACTATCATATAGCACAGAAGCACAGAGGTAAGTGAACACTGATAGTACCAGTAAGTAAAATCATAAATGATTTGAATCTCAGAAAAAACTGGGGTTCAAATTAGTTTCTTCTATCAAGAGTGGAACACTTCTTTTTCTTTCAGGAAACCAGAATGATTTTTCATGGGCTGACTGCTGTAGTCTTTTGTTGTAGTTCAGAAATGTCCCACTCAAATAGGGAAGATACCAGGGGATGCAAGAGGGAAAACTGAATTACAGGTGAAGTAATGTGAGATGGATACAAATATTAAAACAGGGTCAATATTATGCATTGTTAAAGTGGACAAATCTCAAGTAAGGGTTTAGAGTAACAAAATGATCTTTCCATATGTATTTACATATTCCCCAGTTGTTTTTCACCAGTTTTGTGTGCAGTGCAGTTCCCCCACACAAGGTTAAAGATCACAATAATGTTATATCTAGGCAGCAAAATATCCCTTGTGTGGGAAGTAGTGTATAATTACAGTAATACCACAAAGAGATGTCACATCTGTTAACATACTAAAGAGAATTGCTTTGCTGGCTTCTGTTCTGGAGATGAAGTATTGATTCTTTTGTGCACTGCCAAAATGCCACAAACTTGACTGCAGGTCACTGATCTGAAAAGTGTGAAAAAAGTGGCTCTGTGTTTGACCTGAGTGTGAGGAGTGGATTATACAAACAATACCGTTACGATGGTTTCAGTAAGAGGGATCTAAACTAAATTTCCCCAGTGGCTTGGTTGTTATATTCCTTGTTACTGTAAGTTATGTTAAAATACTGATGTATAGTAAGGGAACCTAAAACCAGATCCTAAATCCTTATTTGGGATCTTCGAGGAAGGAAGGATTTCTGGCACTCTAAAATTCTATAGAGTATTGCTAACCATTTGGCTGCCTTTCTTGAAGGTCTCGGCATAAGATCTAGGGCTCAGTTTTGTACTCCCTTACATGAATGGAATTCTAATTATTCCAGTTACACTGGGATTAGAATACAAATTGTGACAAACTGCTTAACTCAATCTTTAGGGCTCTAGCATTCAGTCTGAGTGATCTCTGGGACTCTCCTGTATGCAGGCACAACATCGACTTGGACTGGTGTCATCTATAGTTCTCTTTAGCATGAGGGTCATACTGAAAATGTAAATAAGTGTGAACTATAAGGCTAATATGAAGTCACATTCATAGCCTGGTAGAAGGGAAGGCTTGCCTCACTTCAGTTTGCATAATACAGTGACTTAAGTACCAAGGCTAATGACCTGGTTGCAAAATTCAGCTAGACTGGGTCTCACTACAGCAGGAAGATGTGGACTCTGGCCTAACAGGTATACTGGATTCACTTGTATAATCATTGGTGTAATTGGTATGCCATGTTGCAACCAAAAGGCTAATAACATTGCAATTCTTCTTTTGGACTAACAGGGGTGTTGGGCTCAGGGAGACCTTTCAGTGAGGAGTGACTTAAATAGTGAACCCATTCAACCATGAAAACATCCGAGTGATGAATGTGTATTACATTTTACCTGTTTGCGCTGTCATGGTACCATTGTTTGAAGCAACAAAACCAGGGATACAAGAAATACAATGACTCCTCCAAGACATTCAGTGTGAGTTCTTGTCTGCTGTTTTTCACAGACTAGTTTGCAGGAAGCAGCATGCTTCCTGATGCTGGGTGGTTTGGAACGGGCCAAAGTGGGATGTCAGAATGACAAATTGCTGCAGGTGCTCTGACGCACACACATTAAACTGCTGGTTCACAGATTAAGAGAGATGATACTAGAACTCTCTTGGGCTCTTTAATGAGGTCTCTGGTGAACACATGGCACAGGCTTTGTATTGTCCTATAGTGCATCTTGCTAGATGGAAGAAAGAACCAAGAAAGGACCACAGGGATGTGGACTGATTCCAGACATAGAGTTAAAGAACGTGTTTATTGCTGGGAGCCAACTCCACTTATTTCCCCATGTTTCACATATTAATATAGTGATATTTCCATTGTGAATGCCCTGTACTATAGGTGGCTCATTTATATATAGTGTGCCTATATTTTATGGTCTTAATTTTATACAACCTCAGCAGTGAGGAATGAACCAATTTCTTGGCTCATTCAGCCAAGCAAGCTATATTTGTGTATTTACTTTTATTCTTCATTTTTTTCTGTGCTTTCCCTCTACCCTCATTGGTAGCAATGAAGATGGAAGAAACAACATAACTGTAAAGAAGCCTTGTACAACTCTGCTTGCCCTGCATGAATGCCTTCCTTTTTTGCACAAGTATTATTCGTTTTTTCATTATCTTTTTCAGTTATCATGGGAAAAGGTGGGTGCAGGGACTTTGTGTCTGGCCTATAAATTTTAATGACCATTTTACAAGCCTGCTGTAGGGTAAAATAGAAACAAAAGCTGCGTGCAAAGAAAAGTGGTGTTTTCTTAGTGTTTTGTGCAGATGTATTGTTGGGTTCCTGTGTCTGACTTTCACTTTGAGTTTCACATACAAACAACCCTAAAACTGCCAGTGACACTCAGTCAAAACCACCAAATCTCACCTGGTTTCACCTCTAAACCATGAGAAGCTATAAATCCCCAGCTGTGATTTTGATGTGAATCTATAAATCACAGCCCTGGTTCACTTGAAACTAGGCCCAAAACCACTCAAAATTGGGCCCAGCTTTGCTCTAAAAGTTCATGACTGACTTTTCTTTTTCTTTTTTTTTTGTAAGAAAGCAAACTTGTTCTGTATTTTGAGCTTGTAGTGAAATATGTAAACTGTCAGTTTTCTGGTTAGTTTGAAAACATGTCCCACAGCACTAAGATTTTCGATTTCATGAGCCCAAGACTGACACAACTTGGGAGACATTTCAGATTGTACAGGGTTCACATGTCACATCCCCAAGCTCTTTTCCTTTACAGTATGTCCCAGGGGCATGCAACCCCAGAGAATAAACCCCGAAAATAAAGATTACTTACCCGCTTTACGGCTCTGGAATCCAGAGGAGGGACGGCAACAAGAGAAACCTGCACGGTTTGTCACTCGCACCTATATACAACTGGGGTGGGCAGGTGATGTCACAGACAATCACTGGCTGGCTGGGATAAAAGCTGGCACCAGTTGGGATCCAGGGAGAATGGGAGAGGCAGGAGAGGCTGCAGATGCTCTCCACACTGGTGGCAGTCAGTGCTGGCACAGCAAAAAAAATACCAATCGGGCAGGGATACCCAGGCAATAATGGCTGCTGAAGAACCTCATTCCAGTCATGGGCAGCACTGGTGTGTGGGAAGAGACCCTGGTTCTGGAAGAACAGGGAGAAGATTTTGGAAACAAAAAAAACTCCACACCCTGGGCATGCACAGACAGAATTGGCCACAAGGCAGAATTACAGTAAGTCCTCGAGTAGGGCAGAGAGCAGCACAGCATCGGAGGATGCAGATAGGCACAGACTCTAAGGTAGAGCCAGTTTAGTAAGGCTGTCCAGCCTGATCTTTAGTTGCTCTCCCGTACCTGCATCTTCTTCTTTTTCTTTCCTGTGCAGTTCTCCCCTTTCATTTCATACTAACCTGTGCCTACTTCTTGGTTGTTTTGGGGGTTTTGTCTTTCTTTATGGTTCTTATTTGGTCAACCACTCTGCGTTGAGGGGTCCACGTGGCAGCTAGTTACCAAGGACCATTCACAAGAAGCGGCAGACATCTGGCAGGAGGCAAGAGTGACCCGCAGTAAAGGAAAATATCCAACCGACTTGTAGTCCATCAAGAGATGACGTGATAGTGGGGAACATGTGATGGGTAAGAGTCACCAAGACCAGAGGGCCAGCCGCCTCGAGATCAGATGGCCCTCGGGAGGCTGGTGTATGGAAGGGGTGTAGGGGAGGTGGAGCCCCATGAATACCCATTGGGAGGAGCAGCCAACCTTGAGGGACTGCCAACAGGGGACCCCACCACTGAAGAAACACGCTGCAGCCAGCATGGAGATAAGGAATATTGGGCCAGTCAACTGGGGGCCCTCATGGTAGGTAAAGCCCAGGCCACTTATCAGGCCCTTCCCAAAGATGAAGCACGTGACCACGATCAAGTGAAGTCAGCGATCCTATACCAGTTAGAGATCAACCCGGAGCACGATAAGGGTAAATTCCACAGCCTGTGACCGAGATGCTCTGGCCAACCAGATCCTGTTAGAGCAATTCTTAAATGACCTAGAGGAGAGGTGAAGCCCTGGCCCAATAGTTCCATTTCCCAGGGAACCTGGGAGGAGACAACCACCCAACAGGAGTGTATCAAAGGATAACATTTGTTTCCGGTGCTGGAAGACTGGGCACTACTCAAGAGATTTCCCTGGTGGCTCCATGGAGCGTTGACACCTGGATAATCCACTAAGGATGCAAGCAGAGGGATGGAAGAAACAGGACTCCAGTGAACCAATGGATTGTAGCTACGCTGCCAGAGGAGACAGTGCAATATGGGGACGTCCCATAGTGAAAGCCTGGGTCGAAAACCGCTCCGTATAAGCAACGTCTGACTCTGGATGTGCCCAATCCTTAGTAAGGGCTGATCTTATTACCTCTTAGAGGGCTCATAGGGCTGATCCGGTGAAAGGTGGCCTGCCAACACAGGAGACCAAACAGATAGCTTGCCAGTGGATATGACTCCGGGTGATGAAGCGCCAAGGGGAATTGCTAGTAGGGGTGATACCCCAGCTAGCATGTGACATGCTGTTAGGCCAGGACTGGATGCTGATCTACAACATGCTGGAGAGAATTTAGAATGCCAAGACAGAGTGGAGGAAGATACATAGCCATGAAGGCTGGCTTGGTGAGCTCGTGGAAAGCGAGGCATCGATGGATGAGTCAGACGAGATCAACCTCCAAGGTGTAGCAAGCAGCCTGCAGTTCAGGGAAGCCCAAGTGGAAGATCCCAAAGTACAGAGGTTTAGAGCACAGGTCCCCAGCACCAGTGCCAGTCTGGCACCTGCACTGGAGGGAACACTGCGATTTGAGGTAAGGAGCCAGCTCTTGTATTGGGTGCAACAGGAAGGGAGAGGGGGACCGGAAAGAGTACAATTGGTGGTACGTGCCGGGTTCCACCAAATTATATGGCAGTTGGCTCATTCAAGCCCCACTGGGGGACATTTGGGTCATGATAAGACTACTGCCAGGGTAGCCCGGTGGTTCTTTTGGCCAGGCTTGAGGGAAGAAATTGCTTGCCAGTGTGCAGCATGCCCTGAATGCCAGAAGACGAGGAAAGATCACCTGGTTCAGGGCCCACTTCAACCAGTGCCTATTATCGATGTCCCATTCTTGAGGATAGCCATGGATGTAGTCAAGCCACTTCCTCGTAGCAGCACTAGGCATCAATATATACTAGTGTTCATAGACTACGCCATGCAGTATTCCGATGCAGTGCCACTACGAGCAGTGATGGCCCCTCAAATTGCAGAAGAACTCATTAAGTAGATAGTGAGAATGGGAATACCCAATTAAATCCTCACAGATCGGAGCGAAATTCTATGTCCGGGGTGTTATGAGTGGTGTGTTGCACCCTTTGTATAAAGCAGCTACGTACATCTGTATACCATCCCCAGTAGAACGGCCTAGTAGAACGTCTCAACGGGACCATAAAACAAATGCTACGGTGCTGTACATGGGGAGACCCATGGAGGTGGGACCTGCTCCTTCCACTGGTATTGTTCACACTTGGGGATACCCTGCAAGATTCGATGAAGTATTCTGCCTTTGAACTGGTACTAGGATACTGTCTGAGGGGCCTACTCCATGCACTTAGGGAAAACTGGGAACTAGGTATGGGGAATGTGAGAGACCCAGTTGCATATTGGCAGGAATTTCAGCAAAGAACCTGACTGGCTTGGGACCTTGCCATGGCTAATATTCAGGAAGCCCAACGTCATCAAAAGAAGAGGTGTGATATGCATGCTAAAGAGAGGGAATTTGAACCGGGGCAGAGGGTGTTAATACTTCTGCCCACATCCTCCAGCGAGTTACTAACCCAGTGGTAGGGCCAGTTCGAGATAACCCGCAGGGTGGGACCAGTAGACTATGAAATGCACTGGCTAGGCCACCTCCATGAGAAGCAGCTATATCATGTCACTCTCTTGCAGGAGTGGCACGAGCCCAAGGGATGGGCTGCCTTTATGGGGACTGATATGGAGGACCTGGGACCTCAGGGGACAGTTCAGGAAAGAGGGACAACAAGAACAGAAGACCAGGTCCAAATAGGAGAAGAGTTATCAGCAACTCAAAGACGCAAGATGCAAGCTCTAGTAAGAGAGTTTAGGGACGTGTTCCGAGAGGAACTGGGTGTCACGGAGTCACGTAGGTGCCCCGTGATTGTGAGGGTGATTGGCAGAGCTGCCAATCACCCAGGCAGCTCAGGTGCCGGTTACCAGGGCAACCAGGTGGTCACATGGCCAGAAGGGGGCAGGGCCAGGCCTTTATAAACAGCTTAGGCTGGAGCCTGCCTCACAGTTCCCTTCTGGCTGCCGCAGGAGCAGGACCTCTGCAGCTGAGCTGAGTGGCCTGAGTTAGTGGTCGCAGCCTTACCCCGCTAACCGGCTGCGATGATGCGGGGAACAGGATCACCCTGACGGGAGGTAGGACTGAGAGTCCTGGCAGGGCTTGGAGGTATGGATAGGCGTATGGAGCCTCTGTGTTTATGTTACAGCCAGATGGCTGGAGTTCGAGTTACAGTTTACACCGGAGGACCGGGTGAGGCTGTAGGGGAGCGAGGAGGCCTCACGGGAGCTCCCCAACAGCTTGGGGGTTCCCAGTGCCCAGTAGGGGCACAGTTGCCAGCAGGGCACTATTGTCGGTGCCGCAGGGCACCATATTGCGCCAGGGAGGCGCGGTGTGCGGGGTTACAGACCCCAGCCCATAAGGGCGGTGTTTGCCCAGTCAGCAAACGGACCCAGGGCAGGTTCAAGGGGACAGGCACGGCGGCAAGCGCCTGTGCCCGAGCGCGAGGCGCGCAGGGCCAGCCCTAGAGAGGGCAAGGCCCCGGGGCGGGGCAGAGACAGAGCGCGAGGCGCGCGGTGTTGGCCCTAGAGAGGGCAAGGCCCCAGGGCGGGGCAGAGACAGGGCGCGAGGCGCGCGGTGTCGGCCCTAGAGAGGGCAAGGCCCCAGAGCGGGGCGGAGACAGAGCGCGAGGCTTGCGGTGCCAGCCCTAGCGAGGGCAAGGCCCCGGAGTGGGGCAGAGATAGGGCGCGAGGCTTGCGGTGTCAGCCCTAGAGAGGGCAAGGCCCCAGAGTGGGGCAGAGACAGAGCGCGATAGAGGCCCCAGAGGGGCGAGGCCCCCAGAGCAGGGCAGAATAGCCAGGGATAGCGAGCCACCCAATGGCGCCGAGACTAGAGCGGCGATAGCGCCGGCCCAATGGCCCTGAGACTAGGGCGGCGAAAGCGCCGGTAGA
>NW_017728914.1:6131024-6163106 GCF_001723895.1 Crocodylus porosus
GAGGTTTGGAGGCACGCATAGCCCTTAAGGCGGGACGCACATAGATACCCCAGTCTGGAATAGGGACAGGAACACCAAGACCGTCCACTAGGGAAACTGGCAGCCTCCACAATATATATATGTCATCAAAGTCGTGGCAGGCGAGATTCTGAGGGTGCTACGTCACCCTAACGTGACGGTAGGGGGCACTAGGGGGTTCACAGCCGCCCCTAGCTGCCGCTCCCTCACACCGGGGTGGGTCCAAGACACTACCACACCATACAAACACCAACTGGAGCCATAGTATGAGAAAGGTGGCGGCCAGTACCACATCACCTCTTAGGAGAGGTCCACAAAGAGATTAACAAAATGCTGGAGCAAGGCATTATTCATCCATCCAGAAGCCCCTGGCAAAGCCTATTGGTAGCGGAGAACGTGCAACTGGTAAGAGCCACCAAGACTGGAGGGCCAGCCGCCTCACGATCAGGTGGCCCATTGGGGGCTGGCATATGGAAGGGGTGTAGGGGAGGTGCAGCCCCATGCATACCTGTTGGGAGGAGCAACCAACCTCGAGGGACTGCCAACAGGGGACCCCACCACTGAAGAAACACCCGAAGTCATGGCAGGTAAGTTCTGGGGTCCTCCCCAGGGTGATCGGGGTCACTATCAGAAGTTGCATGAAGCCTCCTTTGCCCATCACCAGGTGCTCGTGCCAAGGTGGTGTGTGAGCAGGTACTTGAAGTAAGGTGGGCACACATTAGAAGCAGACTTTTGGCCAATCCAATTGATGATTTTCCTGATATTTTTATGTCACCTTATGAATATTTCTCTAAATTTGATTAATGAGATTTTTTAAAAACAGATTACCATAAAGCATACAGCAATGTTGTATTGGCCAAAAGACAAGGTACATGTCAGGAAAGATGCCCTTTATAATATTCCCCAGGTCACTGCAGCAGCTGCAAGAAAGTCATACCTGTTTTTACGTAAACCTGTGGTGTATTTATAAGACATTCCCTTTTTGGTTGCCATCAGGCGAAGCCAAAAACTATAGATGCAGCCATGTCCCCATATCCTAGGAAAAGTTTATTCACCATATTCAGCCCTCTTACTCCCTGTATGCCAACCTAGTGCTCTGTCATGCCATCGCCTGAATCATTCTTTCCTTGACTCATTCAAAAGGCAGTAGAGATAACTTATTACTGCTTCATCCAAGGACCTGGGAACATCATCTTTATTCTATTCTGGGAGCTCAGTACACAATAGCTGGCTAGCATGGAAATCTCTACTGTAGGCAAAGAAGCCAGGGAGAAAAGTGGCCATGCTGGATGATGTATCATCTCTTACTGCAATGGGGATCAAGGACAACAAGAAGTCCTTCTTTAGGTATGTAGGGAACAGGCAGAAAACAAATGGGTGTGTGGGGCCACTGCTCAACAACTGAGGACAGCTGGATACCAGCACTCAGGAGAAAACTGAACTTCTGAATGACTACTTTGCTTCGGTCTTTCACAGGGCTAAGGGGGAAAACATTCCAGATAGGGTACAGAAGGAGAAGGGTAGGAATGACCACCTTCCTACTGTTGCTGTAGAACTGTTGTGTGACCAATTAAAAAAATTAGACATATATAAATCAGCAGGCCCAGATGAACTTCATCCAAGGGTACCGAAGGAGCTGGCCGAAGTCACAGTGGAACCCCTGGCAAAGGTCTTCCAAGACTCATGGCACTCCAGAGAGGTCCCTGAGGACTAGAAGAGGTCCAATGTTTTGACCATCTTCAAGAAGTGGAGGAGGGAGGGACCTGAGTAACTACAGGCCAGTTAGCCTAACTTCTACCCCAGGGAAAATCCTGGAAAAATGCATCAAGGAGTCTATATGTGATTGGCTTGCAGAAGGTAGGATTCTGAACAACCGCCAGTATGGCTTTGTCATGGGCAGGTTTCATCTTACAAACCTCATTTCCTTTTATGATCAGCTAACTCGCCACCTGGATAACAGAGAGGAGGTTAACATTGTATACCTTGACCTCCAAAAAGCTTTTGATCTGGTATCCCACAATGTTCTCATGAGAAAATTGGGAGATTCTGGGCTTAACTGCTAGACAGTTAGGTGGGTAGGAAGCTGGCTATAGGATAGGACCCAGAGAGTTCTACTGTACGGATCTGTGGTGTCTTGGCAAGAAGTGTCTCATGGTGTCCTTCAGCGGTTGATGCTTGGTCCAGTGCTTTTTAACATCTTGGATGTGGGGATGAACAGATCACTGGCCAAGTTCACAGATGACACCAAATTATGGGGAAGCATGGTCATGCTTGAAGATAGGCTGCAGATACAGGCAGACCTAGACAGGCTAGTAAGTTGGATGGATCGGAACCAGATGAGGTTTAACACTAAGAAATGTAATGTGCTCCACCTGGGGATGAACAATCCCCCGCACACCTACAAGCTTGGCAGTGCCAATCTGACCAGAACTATGAATGAAAGAGACCTGGGGGTATAATAGACCACAGTATGAACATAAGCCAGCAGTGTGACGCTGTAGCCAGCACGGCAAATAATAGTCTAGAATGCATCAATCGATGCATCTCCACCAAAACCAACGAAGTGATTCTTCAACTCTACTCAACATTGGTGAGACCGCAGCTGGAATATTGCATCTCATTCTGGGTGTTGCACTTCAACAAGGATGTGGAAAAGCTTGAGAGAGTCCAGAGAATGGCCACCCATATGACCAGAGACTTGCACAGCAAGCCATATGAGATAAAACTGAGGGACTTGGGACTCTTCAGCCTGAAGAAGAGAAGGCTGAGAGGGGACTAGGTAGAGCTTACCTTTACATCAGGGGTGTACACCAAGGGCTTCGTGAACAACTATTCACCAGGGCGCCCTTGGGGAAAACCAGAAGCAATGGTCACGAACTCCTGGAAAACCATTTCAGGCTCAACATTAGGTAGGAAAAACTTCTTCACAGTTAGGGTGTCCAGACTGTGGAATAAGTTCACTCTAGAGGTGATGCAATCGCCTACCCTGGAAATCTTCAAGAAGAGACTGGATGGTCACCTTGCTGGGGTCACTTAGCCCCAGTTGTCTTTCTTGCTTGGTGCTGGGGAGCTGGACCTAATGATCTCCTGAGGTCCCTTCCAGCCTACATTCTATGAATCTATGAATATGCATGCAAGTCAGGAATACTCAAAGTGGTTATAACAGTTTTCTTTACCTACTGTAGCCTTTTCCTGCTTTCTCGTGTTCTGGACACCCTTCCTTCAGCTGAACTTGCTTGAATGGTGAAAGATTCAATGGGATGCCAGAACCCAGTTTTCTTCAACTCTACCACCTGTTAATTGTGTGCTCTTGGAAGTGGTCCATAGATTTACCAGACAGAATTGAGACCCAGCATAAGCAGATGCAGTTTCACTCAGATCAAAACAGATGCTTCTGCTTGTTCTGAAGACAAGTTCTCTACTACCACAACTTGACCTTGTCTAGTGCAGCAGCGCCTGCTTCCCCGTTACTTGGAAAAACTGGCACAAAGCTGATTGTTTCTCTGAGGAAACTAGGACATTTCATTACCCCATGTATAATGTTTTATGCATTATCCCCATAGTCAGCTCTTTATGTGCATTTATTATAGGCCATTTGGGGCAGGAATGGTCTCTTACCTGTGCTTGCCTTCAACTGCAGGGTCTCCAAACCTAACTGAGGCATTTGGGTAATACTACCATATAAAGTGGGGAGGGGAATTCAAAAGTGCCTAAAGGAACTAGCCAAATACAGATGCCTTTAGATGCCTTAATTTTTGGACACTCCATTTGAGATACCTTGAGGTGGTCCAGTATTTTTAAATGGCAAATGCTCAATGCTTTCAGAAGGTCACAGCCCTTTAAAGTGTCTCAAGTTTTGCCCAGAAATACCAAGATACCTAAGCTCTCAAGCCGGTTCGGAGAGTCCTGGCCAAGTTGGTGCTGTTTATTTCTTTGTTTTTCTTTTTTTTTTTCATTTTATTTCCTTACAAAGGCAGAGTGTGGCTCTGTTTTAAAGTCTTCTTGCTGTCTGGATGAAGTAAGCACAACACTCCATCCCACTCTTCTGAGTCTGGACAGCAGTTAATTTCTTCAGCAGGAAAAGGACCCCTCTCACCTCCGTCCTATTCCTCTTCCAGAGAAACGTGGCTACCCTAGGGGTTTTCCCGGAATTCCCGCCTTTAACTATGTGGTTTCTTTACCAGTCTTGCAAAAATGCATTTTTTTATTGAATGTTATTTTAACCATAAAACTTTTAAGCTGTTCAAATACTTTCCTTTGTACCCTAGACATCTGAGACTATTAGACATTAACAAGTAAATGTACTTTTTTTTAATGCTTGAATCTAAGTAGTTTTCTTTGGACTGATTGCCCCTCTGGTTTTCAACCAAAGAAAAACATTACTGTGATTTGATCTCTTCATTATCTGTCTCCCTCATTTGTAGATACAGATCTATTTTATTTCATAAATTAAAACAGGACTTTATCTTATGGAGGCTAATATGATCAAACAAGTCATTAGAGAGTTATAGACTTTTTAAAGTCAGGAGGGAATATTATGAACCGATAGCCTCACCTCCTGCAGGAAAATTTCTCCCCTTCAATTTCTATATGAAGCCTGTAAGTAATAGTTGTTCAAAGTCATATTTTTTAAGAAAGACTCAATGTAAAGATTTCAAGTGATGAAAAAGCCACAACTTTACCTTTTTCATTAATAATATCATGCATTGCTTTTGGCCCTTGCAAGAATGCTATGCCTATTTGCATGTTACTAAAACAAAGTTGATTACATCGTTAGATATTTTATTATTATGAATGTAATGTCAGCAGCTAAAGACCCAAACCAAAATTGGAGTCTAGTTGGGTTGTATTTTTACATAGTAAGAGAAATAGGTCCTGCCCCCAAACTGGTTTACAAAACACGGTGGGGGGGGGGGGAACAGGGGAAAGACTATGCATAGCGAGAAGTGAATAATATTCTTTTTAGGAGGGTATGAGGGACTGAGCTACAGAGAATTTGTGTGACTTACTTAGATTGGATAGAAAGCATTTGACAGTGCTAGGCACCAAATCTAAATCTGCTGAGTCCCAGGCTATTATCTTAATCAAGAAACCATCCTTCCTTCCTTCCTCTCAGCTGGAAAAATAAGGAACTATAATTATTTCCATTCTATCAGAGCCAAGACAGATTAACAACAGACCCATCTTTAGGCACCCAAATAAATGATCTGATTTTTTCAGAGGTCTTCCTCCATTGGAACTGTGTGTGCCCTGGAAAAAGAGTACTTTCTTACTGGTTAACAATTTGATCAGTTTCCCATAAACTCTTCTCAAATCGGGCTGCCATATTTACATTATATTTTCTGAACACTCACATGTTAGGCTGTGTCTAGCTAGGGAAAATTGTATGACATCATTAAATTGGTACTGGAACATTTTCAGTTCTGACTTTGAACTAATCTATATGAAACACTCATGCCAACTCAGATGCAGTGACAGTGCCCAGTTGTATTGCTAAAAGGGGGTAGGGTGGCTGGGGCAGCAGCTCTCAGCTCTGCCTTTTGGAGGGGTGGGGAGGAAAGACACAACAAAAATAACTGCCACCACAGCAGGCAGCTGGGCATGCTGCTGCCAGTTGCCATGTGTGGAGGCACTGCCCAGGGCACAGAGCTTCCCCATTATACCTCTGCTGTTGCCCTCTCTTAGCCAGCCAGGAGAAAAGGAGAGAGCTAATTCAAGTTTTAAAGACCCTCTTTTTTGAGCTGAAGGCCTAGTAATCTTGTCTTGGGTCCCCATGTGTCTTTGCACAACTGTTGTGTCTATAGACTCATTCCAGTGTAGCACCAGTAAAAGATATCTGATATCAGTTAACCATAACCATAATTTAGCTCCTTTGTGAATGCATTTCATAGCTCTGTATCTCATATCACTTCATACAGTGTTAATAGTAATGATTCCACTGGAAATGGACAACAATACTAACACTCTACGTAGCATTAAAAATAGAATACTTATGCATATATGATGTCTGGGTGGCTTTATGGGCCCCACAACTATACAATACATACAAGATATAGCATGTACTGACTATGCACTTAGATCACGTTGTAGATCACAACGACTATAAAAAAGTTAGGATCCATTCTCCCTTTGGAAAAAATCCCCTAGTTATATATGCACATTCTTTTAATGGATTAACATGCACTCGTCAAACATGTTTGCTATAAAATGAGAATATGAAGGCAGAACAGAGAATAAAAATCAGGTAAGATTTTCTATTCCCTTCTGTCTCTGTGACTCCCTGTGAGCCCAATGCTTCAGAGTTGTTCAGGTTAATCTCACTTTGAAGTCTTTAACTGTTTTGTGTGCCTCATTTCATCCATGTGTACATTGAGCATGTTCTTGTGAACCTTGTGCAGATGCTGAGAGTTTCTGATATTATGCTAAGGCAAAAAGTATTTTGCTTAAATATATATCAATGGATATTAACATACAGAAAAATATAAGGCCTCTCGAGAAATATCATAACCTGTCCTGTAACTAAATAACACTGATGCAGCATCTGTGGTTCTGCAGGCATTATAAGTACATCATTTTGAGGACTTTTACAGTGAAAGGAAACATGTCCAAAAGTAGCCTTTATCATACCCACACTCAGTATGCAAGCAGTCGGATTTTCATGAGCACCTATAAAATAGGTATAGAGTAAAGTTTTGTAATTTGAATTTGAGCAAGCATAAAAATTGTACATAAAACCTTTGGGGCACAAGATTTTCAGTGAAATGGTGGCAGGGAGGCTGTTTTCTGTATTTGGCCCATAGTATTATAGCTTTTACAATCTTAAGCCATGTATTGACTCTTGATGTGCCCCACAAATCAGAGAGAGTCATAGAATGATAAAATTAGTGGAATGTCAACATACCCTTCAGTTCTTTGTTAAATTATGCCTATTGTTCTTTTAAATTGTTTTTTAAAAAAAGGACATTTTAAGAATCTAAGCTTTAAAATTGCACCTGCAATTATGTGCATACTTTTTGTACCTTCGCATTTTCACTCCCACTTAATTTCAGAGCACAACCTCAAACTTATGTGTATTGACATACTTGGCAGACATATAGCTGACTTACATTTGCAAAATGAACAATATTTGTCAACCTGCCTTTGAAACTTTTGCCATGCTCATTTACTAGGCAGTGACAAGCCACCACAGTAAGGTAATAGAAATGAGTGTTTCTTTTCATGAGGGTGGTGCTTTCTAGAGCCTACATTCAGCAAATTATCTTAGTGTAAGCTAAATGGTCCAAAGGTCTTAGCTTATATTATTTTTGTACAGCTTGATTATATGAACCCCTATATTTTTGTTTTGTTTTCTTTCTCATTGTCATTTACTACACACATCTGGTCTGCAAATCACACAAAGTAATTTTTTTGTTCTCTTGTGAGAACTCCATATTAGCTAAATACAAATGTTAACCTTCTGCTATTATAATTATATAAACAAAAGTCAGACTTGATCATGAGTCACATATTTTTGGTTAATGCAAAAATGTTTCCCTTTCTTACTGTTACACGGCTCTGGTTACTGAGTCTGTCAGTATCCGTCTGGTGTAAAAGAACAGCTTGTAGAAGCTGGAGTCACTAAACATTTATATTCTCTCTCAAACTCAGAGTCCATAGAATTGACACAGAATTTTAGAAGTCTGAATACACTGAAATTGTGTAAAGTCCATGAGGCTGGAGAGTCACCAGGCAGTAATCCTCTATGCACAAGCTCCCCCTTATGGAAATGAAAAAAATTAAACAACATTTTTTTTTCTCAGCAGCTTTGCAAGATAAACCAGTGTAGCATGTTTATATTGAGAAGCTTCTCATAACTAAGGCAACATATATGTTCCCTAAGTTTCACTTGTTTGAGATGTCAGAAAGGGTAGAAGCAGAAATCATCTGCTTTCTCATTTGTGCCACCTTAAAAAAAAGTTTGCAGAACAAATAGACATCCAAACCCTTTGTTGCGCCACATGACAGGAAAATCAGTGGTGCAACAAAAAGTAGTGATAGACATTGCTGCTTTATTGTGGCAGACATCAGCTACCTTGTGGTTTTTTCCCCACTCAGCCAGCCCCAGCCCCAGCCCCACACAGGAGTGCCTGGGTAGGGAAAACCCTGCTTTCCTTGCTGCCCTAGACCCCAGCTGTAGGTCTGGACCACGAGAAAAGTGACTCTCCACTCAGCCAGCTCCATGGGGCTGGCTGGGCAGGACAGCACCCATGTTCCCAGCTGCCCCAGATCTGCACTGTGTGGGGAGTATTCTTCAGTGCTCCTGACGCATACATCTGGGGCAGCGCAGAATGCCAGGTGTTTTCCCCCACCCAGCCACCCCCAGGGGGCTGAGTGGGAAAGCACTTTTCCACACTGCCCAAGACCTATGGTGCAGGTCTGGGGCAGTGGGGAAAGCAGGAAGATCACCCCTTGTCTTGTACCATCAAAGTTGGGAGAAGGGGCGATGTGCGTTTTGCCCAATGAAGTGAATCAGCGGTGCTGCAACACATCATGGCACAGCTGAATCGTTCCATTCAGTGATGTCTATTTCTAGCCAAAGTGAGAAATAAACACTCAAGTATGCAAATGTATAGGGAATTTTAGTATGCTATATTGTTCTATCTACAAAGCAAAGTTTTTTTGTGTTATTCCAATAACTGCAAGCAGGGCTTTTCTGTTTTGTTTTTTTTTATTTTGTGGCAGGCTTCTAGGAGAGGAAGAGTGAGGTTTACACTTCTAATAGCATAACTTTGGGCGGGAGGTGAGGGGGGCAGGGCACTAGCCTGAGTGCTATCTGAGAGGGAATGCCAAAATAGCCCCCAATTCAGGATTTTTTGCCACAGCAAAAATAGACCTGCACTGGCAGCCAATGGGAACTGGACAGGCGCAGCCCACGAACCTGTACTATATCTGGGAGGCTGGGGGACTTGAATTTCACCTTTCCCCCAGAAAGTCTGTGCAATAGCAGGCACACTCCAAAGCCCAATAGTGTATCTAGATAAGGAAGGGGAGTGAAACAGGGCACCAGGGGTGGTTCCCAGAAAGCCCATGCCACAGGGCTGCTCCAGCAGGTGTGCAGTGAGCCTGTCCCCCAGTGGCAACAGCCTGAGCCCACACTGCTACAGTAGTAGCCATAGCAGTAGCAGCTGCTGCTTGAGTGCAGAGAGCGGGGACAGTTTAGACTCTGTCCCTCTTCCACCCCCATCACCTCTCCCAGCTCTTTAGTGCACTCCATAATTCACTTCCACTGCTCACACACACACACACACACGTGCGCGCGTGCACGCTTCACGTCATGAAGAACCTTGCTGGGCTTCTTTCTATATTCTATATTTCTGTATTCTCTCACAGAGCCTGGTCAAACTTCCACTGAAGTCAGTGGGAAAGCTTAAATTGGTTTCATTAGGACTTTTAGGTCTAATCCTGCAAGATAAAGAGCACCTTCAAGCTGATGTGAAGCACCTCAAAATCCACTGACCTCATGAATACTACTAGGAGCCCCTTGTGTATCCAGCACAATCATGATCACTATCATGCAAATCTCAGTAATGAAAGACACTGGCCTACTTAGGTTTTGTACTGATGATAATCTATTTCACACCCATCAGCTCACCTACTTTATGTGTGGAGCAAATACAAATACAGCTTTACTGTTGCCTCAGAACACTAGGATTCCCTTTATTTTGAAGCAACTGGAAGGGAAGTCAGAGAGCAGAGGATACTAACCAAGCCTACGCTCATTGGCCCATGTATCTCAACACCACTTGCTTTCTAAATAAATGACAGGACAGCGGTGTTTCATCACCAGATAAGAGCAAATCACTTCCAGCTATGAGATCAGAAGAGATTTTTGTGTATTTTGCAGCTGCAGGATACTACATCACACAGGGCAAGAAACCTTGTAGATTAGATGATATAAGAATAATTGTAATACCAGCTTTTCTGGGCCTGCTGTAAGGTTTATTGAAAGCTATATCCCTGTGCTGTTCCTCATGCTGAATAGCACTTAATTCCCTGTTGATTTTAGTGGGATTTTGGAGGGGTGGGAAATTCTGGTAGGATCTGTCCATTTCAGTGTGGAAAACCTGCTTATCAAACCTGTCATAGCTCTGTGAAACTGGTTACTGAAATATCCTTGTAGAATCAGATCCAGACCTTCAGCTGGTCTAAATCAGCACAACTGTGCTAAAATTAAGCATTTTAATAGTTCCCATGTTGCTGGGTCTAATACAAGAACTTTAATAGATTAAAGTAAGATAGACTGGTCCTCACTCCTTCCTACAGATTTCAGTGAGATCTTGTATCAGCAAGAACTGATTGAACACTTCAGCTTTCTGCCCTGTGATATCAGTGGGAATTGAAAGCAATCAGCACCTATGGGGATTTGAACCTTAGATAAGTGTGTGTATAAACTCAGTCATATGGCCCAAAATTTGCCAACAGTTTCTTCAGATGCTCCTGGAAGTAGGAGGAGTCTGGGGCTTTCACGAGCCAGATCTACCTCAATTAAAGAGGGCAATATTGAAGAAGATTAAAAAAAATATTGGGTAGAACTGTTCTAGAGAGGTGAATAGGAAGGAGGGAAACTTGTTTGGGGGTTGCGGGTAGTGGTTCGGCCTGAGTTTAGAATGGTTGGGCACCAGGAGTTTGCCTCCCATGCAAAGGGTGAAGGCTTTCTAGAGAGATAAAGGTGTGGAGAAATAAGGCTAAACCTAATGGTACAGATTCTACAATAAATACTAATAAATCCCTTTCCTCTTTCTCCCTTCCTTGTTCCTCTTGGCCCACCAGGCAATAATTGGCTTACAGACTAGAATTTCTACCATTTATGATTGTTTAAAACAAAAGAAACCACTCCCAAACCCCAGTTAAACCATGTATTTTTGGAAGACTTGATGTCTTCCTCCCATTAAGAAAACAAAGGATGTTGGGGCAAACCTGTTTTCATAAATCTTTATTAATACACTTTCAAGAGGCACTTTGACAGGGCAATATAGGTTCTTGATTGACTAACTCATTCAGAAAGGTGTGAGTTTGTTGTAGGATACAGCCTACTTTGTGAGATGCTATGAATGGAGCTGCAGAGAGCAGGTATTCTATGTAATACAAAACAAGTTCACTTAAATACAAACAGAGGTGTGTTAGGTGTGTTAGTCTGCAGTCAGGCAGAAGTTAGGGTAGAGATGCACCTCAGCATCTGATGATGAGGTGAGCTCTTGCTCATGAAAGCTTATGCATCTCTGGTTCAGTTAGTCTTTAAGGTGCATATCTACCCTGCCTTCTGCCTTAAATATAAAGGAAATGAAAAGGGGGAGGAAAGGGGAGAGACTGCTGAGAGAGGCAGAAGTGGGCTGGAGAGGTCAGATCAAAGGTGATAGACAAAGCAGTTACCCCATATGCTGGGTGGCGTATTCAAGAGTCAGTTTGATGGACAGGTGGAAGGTGCTAAAGTCCTGGTAGAATTTCCAGAATTCCTCGAGAGATTCCTTTGCCTATGTCCATATGATGAAGTGTCATCCATGTACTTTAGGGGGATGAGAGGGCACCTACAGAGGAAGTGGACTTCAAGTTCTATCATAAATATATTATACAGGAGGATGCTGTCAGAGTAGCTGCTCTTAAACAACAAAACTTTAAAAAACAACTTGAACGAGGAATAGCAGAATAAGAAATCTTCCACAAACTGGGTTATGTTAAGTATAGTCTCAACAGAGACTCTGGATTCTAGTTCAATTACCTGGACTAGCTTCTATAACCCCTGTGTTCCTCAATAGATTAACAACTTTGTCTATTCCCTTTGATCTCTTCAACTCACCTTTGCCTCTCTCAGCAGTGTCCTTTTTCCCCCTCCTCCCTACAAAAGCTCATGCCTCTCTGAAAGAGTTAGTGTGTAAGGGGCCCATCCTGCTCTGCCTTCTGCCTAACTTCAGACTAACGTGCTGACTACATCTCTCTGCCTTTACTTATGTCAGCAGACGATTTAGCTTGCTATGTGTATCAGGTATAAAATTATTCACCCTGGTGTCTTAAAAGATCAAGAAGAGTAGATAAAGTACATGCTGTCTGTATATGAAAGACTATTGTGGAGACTGATATTAAAGAGCAGCTGGGGCATACTGATTTTTAGGGGACTTGCATATATAGTACAGCTGTAGGGAAAAAAAATTACAACCTGAAAACTCAGCTGAAAATTCATTTAACACCTTTCACTTAGCTCTGGTCACAAGTGCAATGAAAACAGATTCAGCAAATGGTTTGCATTATAATGGAATAGAATGTGCATGTAAAATTCTAAGATTAATCTTGTTCTTGTGATCAGTACAGATTGCTGTTGACCACATTATCTGGGAGTATTACACTATAATTTTTCTACCAACAGTAATTAATTGAAAGTCTTTGTCTAACTTGATAGGCATCAAAACAGATGCCAATACCTTTCAAAGGAAAGATCCACCAAAATATTACTGCCCACTTTCTTATAGCTCATGAAGATTTTTTGCCTTTCTTTCCTCATAGATTCCAACTTTTAACTCTTGTTTGGGTTCATTGCTATGTCTTCTAATACATACAACTAGGATGAGGGCATAGGATTACCACATTAGAAACAAAAGAGAGCATTCTAATATTGTGTACCTTAGAGCTAAGTACAGATGGTTAAAAAGCCCAGGGTTGACTCAATTCAATCCTCTCAGGTTAGTCTAAGCTGTTTAGATTGAACCAAAAAGCAAATGAACAGACATTCACTTTTGATTCCAAAATGCAGCCACATGCCTGCATTGATCCAGGCCAGAAACCAGAGGGTGCTAGAGCATGTCTCCCTGCTCAGCTAGTGCAGAAAGCTTGGGCCAAGGCTAGCCTGTCCACTTTGTGAGGGGAGGTTGTGGGGGAGGTGCAAAACATCCTGGAATGCTGGGGGACTGTGAGTTAACTTGAATCGGGAAGGGATCTGGGGCAGAAGTTCAATGACCTACATTAGTTAAGTCTGATATTACATCTATCCAGTCTTATCTTAAACCAGTTTCAGTCATTTTGAAAGCAGTTTGGACATTTGTACACATGCATGTGCTGCAGCGCCAGGTGCCTTAAAAGCTCCTGGCACTGCGACACATGCATTTGTATAAACGGCGAAATGCACATCAGCTCTGAGAAAATGGCAGCAGCACACTTTTGAACTAAAACACATTGCAGGTGTTTTAGTTCAAAGGAGCACCACCATTTACTTAGCACTGACACGCATCTCACTGTTTATACAAATACATGTGATGCAGCACTAGGCGTGTCAGTTTGCATGTTCTGAAGACTTGATTAATCAAGTCTGCTCTGACACACTGGGTTTCCAGCATGTCAGAGCAGACAGACATATGTGTACAAATGCTGTTTATGTCCAGTGAACTTCTGTTGCATTACAGATTTGAACCAGTTTCTGATAACTTAGACCGTTCTATGTGTAATTTCTGTCCCTAACCTACAAGTATAAAGAATAAGCTATGTAAGTTACAAAAAGTGCTCTTTGGATTTGTGAATGAAAACTGGCAATGGAACCATCATATGCATGCAGTTTGCCTGCAAATTGAAGTTATTTGGCTACATTGCACTTTAACCAGTCCATTATGAACATTTGTTGAAACTTAAAATGCTGAAAGGTAGAATTCAGATGAGAGCCCTACTATTTGTCTAAACTATTTAACCCTTCTGATTTGCAATATTTCACCTGAAAATGTGCTCCCCCTTAAGATCTTTCAGTACAATCTGCTTCCTGTTTTATCAGAAAAACCAAGGATGCAGACTTCAGTTGGCTTGGGTTGATGTCTCTTCTGTGAGCACTTAATGTCTGTTTATTCAAAGTCCCAGGAAAAATATGGTTGAATCACCAACTAGTGTGATAGGGCTAGTTGAAAGTAGGAAGAGAGCTAGGTAGGATAAAAACGTAAGGGTACTTAAATCCAAGGTCAGTTCTGGCAGCAGTCATCTCTTATTGTATTGGTATGTGTGCTTCCAACCCCAGCCACTATAGCTGGGCAAAATCTTTTGTGTGAAACTATTTTTGGTGGAAAAGGGAGATTTATTGATATTAAAACATTCTGCAAATTCCTTAGGTTTTGCCAACTTCTTCATGTTGGGGAAAAGACAAACAGAAAAATCAAAACATTTATTTTGACATTTTAAGCTAAATTTTAAAGTTATTTATTTATTTTAGATTATTTTTTGTTTGGAATTTTTTTTAATTTAAAAGGACTTAAAATCTAAATGTTTGTTCAATCTGAAATATATATATTACTTTCTGTTTGTTGAAAGTTTCAAAATTTTCTTTGGGTTAGCCTGAAACAAAATTTTTATTAGGTTTTTTTGGAACTGCAAGCAACCTGAAAAATGAAGTATTTGCATAGCTCTTCTGGCCAACACCTTAAAATACATAGCATTAGAAGTCATGGAAAGCAATGAAAAATTGTTAGATTCTAACTTATTTTAAATATGAAAAGAAAAATGGCTGGGATTCAATTTGGTTTTGAATGAATGTTCAGAAGTGGGGTCAGGTAAGGGGACATTCCAATTGGTTCACCCATCCCTAATTGTATAGTGATGTATTTAAATGATTTTTTCCAACTTTGTCTTTGACTAACCAGTTCTAAGTGACTGTGGGACTCCCAGACAGCAGTAGGGAATATATGATATAGAGAAGAAAAATACAAAAAGCTTCATGCTTCATTAACTAGCATTCATCAATAACTGGGAACCTGAATCATCCTTATCAGTCATTGAGTTAGCCCAATTGTTTGCATGGTCTTGGCATGTTCTGTTGATTCTGCCAATGGAAGGGCTACTCTAAAATTTTAGAGTGGGTAGGAGCTGAAGGCATAAAGAACGCAGACTAGGGCCTCAGGGTCAGTCCTTTGTCAAATTCTAATACCAAATCTAAAGGGAAGGAAATGGTCTTATTTTATTTCATCCTAGTCCAGTGGATCTATACAGGAGCCTATTGCCCCAGCACAGATGAAGATTTTATAGGTATGTAAAGCCTTTAGCATTAGCGTTATCTAGTGCATAGCGCCTGTTGTGTGGGTCTATGGTTTCTAATCGCCTTTGATGTTCAGCTTCTGATAGAATTCACTATTTGACATCTTTCCGGCAGCTCAAATCTTTTTTTCCATTTCAACAACAGCTGTTTACAGCAGCTGGTGCCTTATGCTGTGACTGTTCCTGTTCCAGTTTTTAGAAGTGATTAAAATGCCGCTAATAAAGATATTTAGGATTTACATGTTGACTGTCTTCCTACCACTTATTTTCCTGGGCCACACCAACATGGTTGGCTTCTTTTCCACTCCTGGGGCAGTCTTCTAGCTCATCATCACCACCATCAAAGGCTTCAATTGTCTTCTCATTGGGGCACCAAGGAGGTGCAGGGAATTTTCTGATTCTGGAACGAATCTCAGTGTGCTTGCATGCCTACGATATGGAGATTCTTGCACATATTCCCTTATATGTGCCTATGGTTTACCACATACTTGAACAATTTCTATTGGAATATTATAATTGCATTCATATGGTCTAATACCAATGTAAATTACAAAAATTTCCACATAAACCCCACGCTGTAACTGATGAGTTTGACGCAGTTCATATCCTCAGTCATACTCATGAAATGTGTAGGATGTGAACTGCCTGACAATTGTGTTAGAGAGCTAGTAAAATTCCCCCCATTTTGTCATAGTTGCTTAGCTTAAGGACTGGAAGTATCAGAGAATTAAAAAGGAATGAAAAGTGTTTTTGAAAGGTTATCTGGATCAGGCATTCTCAACCTAGTGGTGCTCGTGAGCACCATACTGCGCATGTGATGGTATAAAGTGCTCTCCAGCAAGTCCAGAAACAGTGGTCAAAAGCACTCATAATCACGTCAAGAATCACATTGAAAAGTATAATTGATGATGAGATGACAATTATATCTATTTGATTTTCTTTTAAATATTCATGAAAAAGGCTAAGTCATTGCAATGCTTATAAATGAAAAAAGGTTGAGAACCCTTGGTCTAGATCATTCCACTAAAAATGGACCACACTGGTACAATAACATGAAATTCAGCCCTCTATAGAGGCCCTGTGTGAAGACCTGGGCACCGATCCTGGTTTTGTCTTTTTCTTCTGGCGGGGCCTGAAGGGCAAGCTGCTGGCAGTGGCTGAGTTGCGGGAGGGGGCCCCAGTCCTTCTCGCTGTGGTGACACGACCTCCTGGGGCTGCTTGGGTGGGGTGCTAGTGGCCTGGGTGCTGGCACCAAGCAGTTCAGGGCCTGCTGGTGGTTCAGAGCCACCGGCAGGCTCTGGATCAGGATCGGGCTCCTCACCATAATAGTGACAGAACCACTAAAATGGAACAGTGGGTTTTTAATCATCACAATTAAAACCCAGCATTTCAATTTAGGGAGAACTAAACCCCTGTCACGTGTACAAGTGGTCCTACGTATTATTGTGCCACTTTCTGCTCTCTGTTCACCATTGCAATTCTGATGAAGACAGCAAAGTTATCTTCACTATAGCCATATTATAGAGAACAGAACTTTGTCCTTTCTTTTTGTTTGCTAGGAGTGAGATTTTAATTTAATATTTAAAAAAATGATAAATGTATTTATGAGTTATTATAATACATAAACATATAGGCAGATATATTTGTGTGCACGTGTGTGTGTATATTTGCTGATAAGTCTTAATTGTAGACTCTCATTGACAGCAGCATGGCTTAATCTCCAAAGCATTGGATTAAGAGGCAGGTGATTTGGCTTTCCTTTCAGGTTCTGTTGCTGGCTTGCTCCATTACCTGAGACCTAGCAGTTCTCTTTTTGTCTCCTCTCTCTTTTTGTCTGTCGTGACTATTTAGATTGTAAACTTTTCAGTACAAGCCCTGTCTTGCTATTTATATCCACAGAACTTAGAGTAACAGAGTCCTGATTTGATTGAGGTCTTTAAGTGCAACAGCAGTACTGATTACATCAATAATAATACACTTCAATGAGCTTTGGATCATCCCTCAAAGGAATGAACTTATGTCTCCTTACCATAAATTATTCTCATTTAGTGGAAGTACTTAAAAACACTTCACGTTTCTGTTGTAGTTTTAAAGATTTAGGAGAACTTGAGCAGAGGGGTAGCCAAAGATCCTAAGCATAATTTGTCCAGCTGACTGGTGCATTCATTCCCTCTGAAAGGTGACTGATTTCCTTTAGTTAAATGAAGTGAATCCTATATATATATAAAACTTAGTCTGTGTAGCTTACATAAGGAAAGGGTAGGATGGGACTAAATCACTATCTATGAGGAACAACAATAGGAAGAGACCTCTGATGGTAGAGGATCCTTTAATCCAGGGGTAGGCAATTATTTTGGCTGGAGGGCCACTTAACAAGTTTTGGTGAGCTGTCAAGGGATGCACATGTACAGTCTTTTACAAGATATCTTTTTAACAATCATGGGAGAGGCGTAGGAGTGCCTGCGGGTGCACGTGTACCCCGAGCATAGTGGTGCACCCTCTACAAAAAGGTGCCGCCAATATTGGTGGTGGCGCCTGCGGGAAGTCACCACTCACCACTCTGCTGCCAACACTACCGGCGATGTCTGCGATAGCCACTGGCCACCACTGATGCTGATGGCGGTGTCTGTAGCTGGTCGCTGACCCTTGGTCAGCACTTGCCACCCCCCTCTACCCGTGCCATGAACAGCACCAGTGGCGTTTGCAGGAGCTCCTGCTTACCACACCGTGCTCCTGCCACCGCTGTGCCTCACCAGCTACTGGGGGCACACTTCATTCATGTTAACAATTATAAATAAAAAAAAATCGTACTAAAAATCAAATATCTACTATTATTAGAGCCCTGAGAAAATTGTGATTTTGCAGACTGTGTGGATACTGTTTGGTTGTCCTCTGTCCTCTATTGATACAAAACTGTGTGGTCAGTCTAGAGGACGTAAAGGCATCAGGTTTAATATCAATAGAGGACAGAGTAGCAGAAAACTGTTATGTCCTCCATGATGGCCACCCTAACTAAAATTAGCCCCACACCACAATTTTTAAGGGTTGCGAGCCTGTGCCACTTAAACATGAGAAAGCGCAGGTTTCCCTTTGCAGGCTGGAAGCATTCCAGCCTGCAAGTGGCTGCTGGGGACATGGCCTGGATGCAGCCAGGCAGCTGAATGCAGGTAAGAGTATAGGGAGCAGGGGGGAAGGGGGTTTGGAGGGCCAGGGCTTGGGGACTGTTGGGGTGTGGGGGGGCAGTATGTGTGTGGCGCTGCATATGTGGCATGTGTGTAAGTAACATATCATTTTTTATGGAATATTCATGGAAATACTGGGACCCATTTGCCAAGATCAGTGGTAGTTCTAAGTATTCCTTGAAAAATGATAGCTTACCTGTACACATGCTGGAAATTTTCTATAAGACATCTGCGATTTTCTCAGGGCCCTAACTATTATATATTTTAATTTTATTTAATAAACTTTTTGTCCTGATTTTTTTTGAGTAGCATATATAGAGGTGATTGCATAATGGGTGAAAATAAAGTTTTACTCTTCTGTACTGTGTGTTTTGGGTTCATGTAGGGGAGTATGGGGGAGTGAGGAGGGTGTGGGGGCATGGGCGGTATGGGGGAGGCTGCCTTGGTGCTAGATCCCACTGGTCAGGGGTCTGGGGAAGGAGGTAGGTTAGCAGGGGGCATGTGCAGCAGAGCTCACCCAGGCAGTATGGTTCAGGTGTGGTCTGCAGCTGCCCCTGCAGCACTCCACATGGGGCTGAGCCCCACCCACTCCCACCCCCACCCAGAGCAGCCCATGCTGCACTCCTGCACATGCCTTTCAGCCCAGGTTCTGGCCAGCATGCACAGCTTCCTGGCAGGACTGCTCCCAGTGCAGCTGCAGATGCCTGGGTGCTGCTCGGTTCCTCCGCCTCTCCTTCCTCCTTCCCCTGCTGTACTGCTTCAGGCAGGGGTGAAAGGGAGGGGGAAGCTGAAGCCATGCAGCTCCTGCCCCAACGTGCAGGTCATTTTCCACTAACTTGGCCTTCCAGCACGATGAGCAGGTACATGTGGGTAGAAGGCAGCTGTGAGCTGGAGCCCTGCGCACTGGGGCAGGAGATGTCCAGTTGCAGCTTCCCTCTGCAACCCAGAATGGTGCAGCAGGGGCAGGAGGAAGAGGAGGCGGAGGAGTCTCTGAAGGCATGGGGAGCCAAGAAGCATCCAGATGATTGTGGCCATACTGAGAGCATCCCCACTGGAAAGTTGTGCACAATGGCCAGGGCTGGCAGGCTAGTCAGGAGCATGGCATGGGCTCCCCCAGGTGGGGCTCAACCCCTTATGGTGTGCTGTGGGGGCAGCTGCAGGCTGGACCCAATCAAATGGTAGGCACGCCCTGCGGGCTGGATCCAATCAGTTGGCAGGCTGGATTCGGCCTGTGGGCCATATTTTGCCCACCTGTGCTTTAATTTGTCACAAAAAGGAGTAACAGGAGTCCAGTGTTTGAAAGCTGAATCCTAATTTCAGGTGGGTATGAAGGACAAATTTTTAAGTGCCATAATGGATTTTTTAAATCACACATGGTCAAACTACTCTTTTATCACTCATAGTCATTTTTTTAAAAAGACCTACTACAACTCAAGTAGAAGTAATAGAAGGGTTTGGTGAAGAAATCAGAGTTTGAGGTTCTCTGGTCTGTGATATTTAGATGGTGAGACAACATGATTCTAATGTTTCTATCTGGCCTTAAAATTGCTAAATTTATAAATAGCTATTAGTCTCTTCAATGGACATCTTGGGTCCAGGGAGATTACTGGATCACTTTATACATTATGGGTGCTTGTAGACATGCTGTGAGGCTGCTCCAACATGGTATAGCTCCTTCTGTAGCTCTCTTGCCTTGTCTCTGAGGAACACCACCAGAAGGCACAGGTCACATTACAGGCACTCCCTCACCTGGCTGACACTGGAAAGAATCTGCAAGCCACAGTCTGTACAACACCAAACTAGGACCTGGGTGGAAGCCTGGATGGTCCTGTCTGGATAGACATCTCACAGGTGGAAGCAGAAGAAAAGTTGGAAGTGCCAGTGGTTCTGGGATTGCAACGTCCTCCAGCCATGTCTCTGGGCCTTTTAAACTGCTGCTTCTTACTTTTTGCCTCTCTTTCCAAGCAGACCTTCCCTAGTAAATTCCTCTGTAGCTGGCCTGTTTGCCGTTCCTTGATCTGAATGGTTCCCTTTTCCCTGCAAACCTTTTCCCCCTTAGCAAGCTTACAGTGAGGAATGTAAAAGAGAGTTTCCAATTAAACTCCCCCTCACTCTGGACTCTAGTTCAATAGGGGACTTTAGTCTTGGTCTAGCTATTGAGTTTTAGCTGCTAAAATAAAGCTATGTAGGTTAGCCAGTCCTAATTAAATATACAAAAGAATCTTACCTTTCAGGCTTGCTTTAAAAGAAAGATGTGGCAAACTCACCTGCAAACTGCTTGTAAACTGTCCTGTTTGCTGCTCTTCTGGTCACTTGGGCCATGTCCAGACAAGCATGGCTATGCAGTATGTGGCATGGCAGACACATCCATGGTGTCACATACTGCACATTCTGTTGTTCTCTGTGCTGCAAGGCAGCAAAAAATACCTACTGGAAAAAAAGTGGAGTGCTGCATGCAGCAACAGCATGGACTGCCCAAAGCTGAAGCCTGGCTGTCTGGAATCACACTCCATTGCTAGCCAGGCTCTGTGTGGCAGAAGCGATGTGTCTGCAGCCCCAGGAAGCCCCCAGGAACCCAGGAAAGGCTGCTGGGGCCAGCCCAGTGCTGGCCCCTACCTCCCCTACCCCACCCAGGGTAACTTGCCATATCTCCTTACACCTCTCCTGGGCCTGGAATGGCTAGACCCCTTTGTTAGGGCTTTTTGTCATACCCAGGCAGTAATCAGTCTGCAGTCAATCCACCCAGCTGCTCAGACCACACATCCAAGCACACAAACCCAACAAACACCCCTTAGCAAGCCAAACACATAGGCAACTCTCGCACAATTACCTTCCCAGAGCAGGATCTGGCACTTGGTTCCTCTTCTCCTTCCTCCTCTTGCTCCCAGCGAACTACTTGCAAACTGTCCTGTTTGCTTCTCCCTGTTCACTGCCACTGTATATACCCATGGTACATTCATGCTTTGAATATACCAGTAGTTCTGGTCTCCTTGTCTCCAAAAGGCTAAAGCAGAGATAGAAAAGATACAGAGAAAGACATAGGCAGAGGGAGAAAAAAATATTTTTGGGGCCTGAGTGCACTTGCGCCCCCCCACCAACAGGTAAGTCTGTGCGGGGAAGGGGCAGAGGGAGGAGAAAGGTCCATAGAGGGGAGGAGGCAGATGGAGGCCCCACTGGTGAGGGAGAGAGCTTGACACAGGCAGGAGCAGGGGCTGGGGTGAGCGGGGCCACACAGCCCGGCCAGAACCCCACTTGCCCCTGCCCCTGCCTCACTCCCGCCCTCACTGCTGGGGCCTTGATCTGTCATCCCTCCTGTGCTGGTGAGGGAGGGAGCACACTGGGCCAGGAGAAGGCCCTATACAACTGGGGCGGGTGCAGGACAGAGCCACAAGTGGCTTATCCGGGAGGGGCACTTGGCACAGGGAGAGGGTGGCAGCTCCCACCCTGCATGCAGCCTGGGAGGCATGGGCATGTGTGCCCCAGATCTGTGTGGGTCAGGGTGGGCTGCCACTGCGGGCTGGGCCCAGGACTGCACAGGGTTCTTCCTGGCAGGCTGTGGCAGTGCTGGAGAGGGAATGGGGGGGGTATAGTGAATTTTGGGGTGGCTGCAGCCCCCCCTGTAGCCCCTTTCCCAGTGCTGTCACCGCTGTCTACCCCTAATGCAGCCCAGCCCAACCCTTTCCAGGAAGAGCCCAGTGCGGCCCCGGCCCCAGCTTGCAGTGGCAGCCCACCCCACCCGGCACAGATCTGGGGTCACATGCCCCTCATGCCTCCTGGGGTGTGTGTAGTAGCAGGAGCTGTGTCCCACCAATGAGCCGCTCCTGGCTCTGTCCCATTCCTTGTCCCAGCTGTGCAGTGCTTGCTCCTGCCCCTGCCCCTGCCCCAGCCCCAGCCTGTCCCTCATCATTGTGTGCCACAGGTGCCAGAAGCCCACAGCCAGGCTGTCTTGCGGCCCTACCGCTACTCCGCGGTTGGGGGGGGCTAAGCCCCATTAGCCCTTCACTTCTGCCACCAGTGGAGAAAGGACAACAAAGCTAATCAGGCTATATAAACTAGGATTTTTCTGCTTAGAGAAGTGAGACTGAGGGTGGGAGACGGGGAGGAACATAATAAAGATCTATGCAAACATGAATGGCATGCAGAAAGTAAAAAGGGACTGACTATTTACTGTCTCAGAATCCTGGAACTAAGTAAGTATAATGAAATGGTTAGGAAGCCAGTTTAACGTAAACAAAAGGAAGTTCTTTTTCGTACAGCCTGTAATTAACTTCTGGAACTCATTAACAAGATGTTGTAGGGACTGATAATTTAATTCAAAAGGGGACTGGACAAATTCATTCAGGATAGGTTCATCAGTAGATATTAAATGCACTTCTGAAGTTGCATCCCAAATTATTACAGACTTTCCAGGGTTCTGGATGCTGGAAAGGGAAGAGGGAGAGGGAACAGATTAATCTGGAGAAATATATTTTCTCAGGTATCTACTCTCTACTTGGAGAGATCTTGGAGTCATTATCGATTCCAAAATGAACATGGTCCAACAGTGGGGACGTGGTCAGGAAGGCTAACTGCACCTTGTCATGCATCCACAGATGTGTCACAAGCAGGGCCAAGGAGGTGATCCTCCCCTTCTATGCGGCACTGGTCAGGCCACAGTTGGAGCACTGCAACCAGTTCTGGGCGCTGCACTTTAGGAGGGATGTGGCCAGCATCGAGAGGGTCCAGAGGACGGCCACTCGCATGATCTGGGGGCAACAGGGCAGGCCCTACAAGGAGAGGCTGTGGGACCTGAACCTGTTCAGCCTTCACAAGAGAAGGCTGAGATCTATAAACTTACCGGGGGGGACCAGCGGGGAATGGGAGAGACCCTGTTCCCTTAGCACATCCTGGAGTAACAAGGAATAACAGCCATAAGTTGTTTGAGAGTAGGTTCAGACTAGACATTAGGAGGCACTACTTCACAGTCAGGGCAGCTAGGATCTGGAACCAATTTTCAAAGGAAGTGGTGCTGGCTGCTACCTTGGGGGTCTTTAAGAGGAGGCTTGATAATTACCTAGCTGGGATCATATGAGCCCAGTATGCTCTCCTGCCCATGGCGGGGGGTCAGACTTGATGATCTACTTATGTCCCTTCTGACCCTACATCTATGAATCTACTGCTATGCGATTAATTTACTGGGCTACATGGACTTATGGTCTGATTTAGTACAGCATTTCTTCTGCTTTTATATTCTTGTGAATTATAAATTAGTGAATGCACAAAAATACATGAAGGCAGTATTTAGACCATAGCAGCAAACAATAAGAAAGGGGTTTTTTTCCAGGTGGCCCATAAGTAATTGGAGGATAGACAGGTACCAATCAGAACAGAAACAATTATGCAGTGAGATGGAGATTAAATGAAAGCTTAGAAGTACAGCAAATGAAAAAAAATGGGCCCTTGACTGTATCAGTATTATGAGACATTATAGGTCTTTCCTTTTTCACAATAGAAATCTATAGGTTTTCTCTATCTCTGCAACCATTCTGCACCCTCTGCTCCCACACTTCCCCAAGCCAATTAGTAACCAACAAGTGCAGACCTGATCCTGGAAATCAGGGCCAGAACCTTTTCCATTCACCTGCTTCTAACTGTTCTAGAGCCCATTTGAAAAGGATAGTTTAATTTAAACAACATGGCACATTTTTTATTTAAATATCAAAACAGGATATTCTGACTATTTCAACACTTTTTTTCAAAACAAGAAATTTGTTGAAACTTACCTCCCTCCAGAGAAAAGTTTCAGTGTTGATGTTTTGGTATTTTGTGATGCAAAAAGTTTTGTAGAAAAATTAATTCCTAACTAGCTCCAGATACAAGGCCAATCACCACCTTGGGCATCACCAAGGATTGAGAAACCTCAAGACCTCAGAGCATGAGTTACTACAGCTTTAGCTCAAGAACCAAAACTGTCAAACTGACACTGGGCAAACATAACCTTTACATAGAACAGGACCTCTAAAACACCCTCATTCATAGATTACATTACTACTGTGTACATAAATTGTCCACTCTGGCTATACATGCTAAATAGAGAAAGGTCTGGTGCTAAATATGTCAAGATGAGGAAGCCTTTGACTTAATGTTGCTGTGTTATCTCTTGACTGAGGAACATATGTACTTCTTGATTGTGGAATGTATCTGTAGTTTGCTTCTTATCCCAACCCGCCTGTTGGCCAAGGAACCAATTATTATATGCTGGCCTCTAGCTCTACTTCAGTTCATGACCTCTTGTTTTCAAATTATAGGAAGTATGGTATAGTGACAGTAAGACATAAGGGGTGTATGCTGTAAGGTAATCTCCGTATATATATTGTAAATCCATTCCCATGAAGTGTGATACCAACAGAATGCCTTGTAATCTATGGTGTATGTCTAAGGTTAGATTGGAATGATGTAATTCAATAGCCTCTGTGTGTGTTATGTATCCTAGCCCTTGTGTGGTATGTTACATGTCCACAGCCAATATTTTATGATCTAGTCCATAAGCAGCATGCTAATAAGTAAGTCATTTCCTACAGCCTTGCAAAATTATACTCTGTGCATTGTGGGAAAATGTGAATATGCAGCCACCAAGGTATAATGACATGACTAAATAACAAGTGCAGCATGATGTGAGTTTATATCCCGTGCAGCTTGGGAAGGATAGTTCTTTGTCAGCATGTATTATCTACCTCTAGTGAATAAAACTCTATATGACTCATTCTATAAGGTTCCCTCCTCATCTGTATTATGGTTCATTGTAATTTTCCTGGCATTATGGAAGTTTGAGAATTTCTATATAGTGGTACTGTCTAGGACAATATAAATGTTGTTCTCATAAAGTAAGTCAATTTACTTGTTAAAAAATTAGTTACTATTACTTCTATAATACGTAAGTTTGTGAATAGTCTGGGCTAGTGGTAATCATATGTTGTTATGAGACTATGATAGATTTATGGCATTAGAACAATGGTGGTCTGTTCTTTCAATGATATGATGAATGTCCAACGCTTCTGGATTATAATCTAGATAGGAAAGGTTTCAGGGCTATGACATTTTTTATTGAAGACTGATGTTATGCTGTATAGATTTGTGCTCTCAATGCTCTAAAATTATTACACCTCTACATCATCCACTGCTGTCTGACAGTGACTACTATAGTACATTGAGTTCATAACTAATACAACATAACGAGGATAACATCTAGTAAGGAAATATGTGAGTTGATGCTGAATGATTAGAGTGCAATATGAGGTTACATAAACTAATTTATAGGGGTAAATTTTGTAAAAAGACCTCAACTTGGCCTATGAATTGTGCTGAAAACTCTTTACACCAAGTTTTTGCACAGGCGGATTTTCCTGTCTGGGCATGCAACAGTTTGGATTTTGATTTTATTTTTTCACATTATATCAGCTTTTTCCAGCCATCCATTCAAAACATAACACAACAGTATATGCAGTGAATCTCAAACTTCTTCACCTACCCCACAAAAATGTCCAGTCCCATACAAACAACCCTCACCTCAACAAAAAAGCCCCCCAAAAAGCTTTGCAGTGTTAAACAATGGTCAGCAAACTCAAGCCCCCTGGCACAGGGAGGGGTTTTGGGTAAATCCAAAAAATGAGAACCCATGAGTGGAAGGGTTTTGCCTTCATCTGCTCTGCAAGCAGCTAAGGACTGAGAGTTCATCTGAAATGATCTCAGCTGCAAGAAAAGTGAGGATATCTCTGATCATAAAAACCTGGATTAGTGTATGCAGATAACCATGTAAATGAAATAATTTTGCATTTCTCCACTATGCATGGTTACAAATGCCATTTGTATGAACACATCCAAATATCTATGTGTAACCCAGGTGGCAGCCCAATAGTTGCCACCTCTGCCCAAATGTCAGGGATGGTGTGGTGAGAGTGGGGCTTCTGGCCAGCACCAATTTATTTTCCAGCCAAGTCCTGCTCCCCATAGAGCAGCCCGTCATCCCAAGAAGGTCTAACACTTAACTGATTTAACTATTTACACTTTATAATTTACAATTTACAAAACCAAAATAATAGGAAAGGTTATTCACAAGTGAACTTAAATGGCAAAACAAACCAGAATGCACTAGTCAACCCTTGACTCAAGAGGCACAGGTAGGGTAACTGGCAGCTTTCAGCCACTCCTGAGATGCTACAGCAAGGAAGCAGGATGCTTGCTTCCAGCAGCTCCAGCAGGTTTCCCAATAAGTGACAGACTGCAACAGTGTAAGCTCTTCTGGTCAGCAGCAATCAAATTGTATCAAACACCAACCCCACAAAGAGGCTGAAGGATGACCCTCCATGGCAGCCAAAAAAGACAAGCAACAAGCAACAGAGTAGGATCCTGAAACAATTGGCATGACCCAAGCACAAAGCTCAGGGACTCCATCCAATGACAATCAGCTGCAGAATAAGGGACAGGACTGAGTCCCCTCTGGGGCTGTCAGTGGCACAGGCAGCTCCCAGGGGTCATTACTCTAAACCCCTGCTCCAGATGACTGGCCGGGTGCCCCACATGCTTCACAGCTCACCAGTCCCACTCTGAGCACTGGCCTGTGCCCCGAGCTCCTGGGGACCCTCGTCCTGGTGCTCTGCCACTACTCAGGATCCCAGTGCCTTGCCTGCTGCTGTCCCATTTCCCTGGGGAAGGTAAGGGGTTTCCTCAACTCATTGGCCCAGCTACCTGCTCTGGATAAGGATGCCACCTGCACTCCTGGCCACTGCTTCTTCTATGCAGTGGAATGGGGGCCGACTGCCACCCCTAGCCTCTGTGACACCCGACACATCCAGCATACTGCGACTGGGCCTTGGGGCACCCACTCTCTGCCCCAAGCCCTGGCCGTTGCTCCCTTTCTGCTGCAGGGCTGGAATCACGGCCAACAGCTGCTGCCTTCTTCTCTCTGGGCCTTCAAGGCTCTTCAGAGGGGTCTCTCTGGTCCCTCTGCTGGGTCATAGATTTCATAGACATTAGGGCTGGAAGGGACCTCGGAAGATAATCAAGTCCAGCCCCCTGCCCAAAGGGCAGGAAGTCAGCTGGGGTCATAAGATCCCAGCAAGATAAGCATCCAGTTTGCTCTTAAAGGTGTTCAATGTAGGTGCTTGAACCACCTCCAATGGCAGGCTGTTCCAGACCTTGGGGGCTTTAGACAGTAAAGAAATTCTTCCTTATGTCCAGCCTGAAACAGTCTTGTAGTAGTTTATGACCGTTTGACCTCGCCATCCCTTGGGACGCTCTGGTGAACAAACGTTCCCCCAGATCCTGGTGGTCACCCCTGATAAATTTATAGGTGGCCCTTAGATCACCCCTGAGCCTGCGCTTTTCCAGGCTAAAGACCCCCATGGCTCTCAGCCTGTTGTCGTAAGGTCTGTTTTCCTGACCTCTAATCATGTGCGTGGCTCTTCTCTGGACTCTCTCAAGCTTCTCCACATCCTTTTTGAATTGTGGAGCCCAAAACTGGATGCAGTACTCCAGCTGCGGCCTCACCAAGGCCGAGTACAGGGGGAGAATGATGTCCCGGGATTTGCTTGAGAAGCATCTATGGATGCAAGCCAGCGTTTTGGTTGCTTTAGTAGCCGCAGAATCACATTGCAGGCTCATGTTCATCTTGTGGTCAATGATGACCCCCAAGTCTCTTTCTTCCATAGTGCTAGCCAGTGTAGCACTGCTGAGCCTATGAGGATGCTGCAGGTTTTCTTCCCAAGGTGGAGAACCTTGCATTTTTCGGTGTTAAACACCATCATGTTCTTGTCCACCCATTTGCTGAGCCTGTCCAGGTCAGCCAGGATCACCCGGCTGTCTTCTGGCGTGGATGCTTTGCCCCAAAGTTTGGTGTCATCGGTGAACTTGGCCAGTCCGCTTCTGACTCCAGTGTCCACATCATTAATGAAGAAGTTGAACAATATGGGTCCAAGGATATAGCTTTGGGGGACCCCACTGGTCACAGGACACCATGATGATTGACTGCCATCAATTACAACCCTCTGGGTCCAACAACAGACCCAATTTCCCAGCCAGTGGATCATGGTGGACCCAAGGCCACAATTGGCCAGTTTTGCCAAGAGGTGATCATGGGATACCAGATTGAAGGCTTTTTTGAAGTCAAGATATATGACATCAATCTCTTCTCGCTTGTCCAGGAAGGATGGAAGGAAGGAAATGAGATTGGTCAAGTAAGACCTACCCACAACAAACCTGTGCTGGCTATCCCTTAGGATGTTGGCGTCAGCCAGTCCATTAAGGGTGGCCTCTTTAATAAACTTTTCTAAGAACTTCCCTGGGATAAAAGTCAGGCTGATGGGCCTATAGTTAGCCGGATCCACTTTCCTCCCTTTCTTAAAGATAGGTACCACATTGGCCTTCTTCCAGTTTTTGGGCACTACACTGGAGCGCCAGGAGTTTTCAAAGATCTGTGCCAGGGGCTGGGCTATGATGCTCACCAGCTCCTTGAGTACCGTGGGGTGTAGATTGTCAGGGCCAGCTGACTTGAAGGTATCCAGCTTCTCAAGATGTTCCTTCACAAGGTCAGCATTTGTGGAGGGCAGGGGATCTCCCCCACCTGGACCTCCCAGTCCCATAGCGGGCATGGGCATCCCATGGGACTGATGAAAGACCGACACCAGCTCACCCCAGCTCTTCTTAGGCCTCCTGCATCATTCCCCAGAGTCACTATCAGCAGCCCCCCATGCCAGTTTGACTGCTGCTTTTATCCTCTCAGGCAGTTTCTCCCTGGCTTGCAAACCGGCCACCCAGGGCTCAGGGTGGCTAGCCCACAACCTCAGCCATCCCCCTTCCATGCAAATGAGGGGATTGAAAACCCCTTCTTTTGATTGGCTTCTCCTTCTGCACAGGGCCGGGCTTCCCTGCTTCACCCTTGGGGTCACTCAGAGTTCACCAGCACTGTTTCTAGCCTAGGGTAAGTATCTCAAGCCAATCTGGTGAGCCCACAATGGCAGTCTGTTACATATGTATAGAAAAGATCTGATGTGAAAAACTGAGCATGGAGTAGGATGAAGAGAGGAAGGTTGCTGTAGAGGCTGTTTTTGAAAATGAAGTTTGTGAAAATTTCTCTGGAGACTCTGGAGAAGGTTGAGTATTTCCTGTACCTTGGAAGCCATCTCTCACAGAAGGTTGACATTGCTGAAGAAATCCAATATCACCTTAAATATACAAGTGCAGACTTTGGATGACTGAGGAAACAGGTGTTCAAATATCAGGACATCAGATCCGAAAGCAAGCTCACAGTTTATCAAGCAGTCATGATTCCCACCTTACTGTACAGAGATAAGACATGGACTACATACAGGATACACCTCAAGTCCCTTGAGAAGCACCATCAGTGTTGGCTGCAGAAGATCATTTGAATCCAGGAGGAAGACAGACACACCAGCATTAGCATCTTCCCATAAACAAACACCATGAGCATTGAAGCAATGATCATCTAACATCAACTTTGCTGGGCTATCCATGTCTTCTGGATGTCCAGAAGACTCCAGACTCCCCAAGCATGTTTTATTCTCCCAGCTCAGTCGAGGTGTATGCTCAAGAGGGCAGAGGAAGCATCTCAAGGACATCCTCAAAGGAAACTTGAAAACACGTAATTATCAACATCAACTTTGTGGGGGAATATCTCTCAGGACTGCCTCAAACGGGCAGGGAGTCTGCTGCAAGAATCTCAGTGCTTTGAAACCTTACAATGACAACAGGAGATGGAAAAAGGGAATGGCAAAACAACATGGCATGGACCAAATCAAGAATCCAGAGCCACCCACCCCACATGGAAACATGTTCCCGAGTTGCAGCAGATTCTGTCAATCCTAGATCGGCCTCATCAGCCATCTTCAGACCCACAGATAAAGCAATCATGGAAGACAATTGTCCTCAACTGCAAGAGACTGCTGATATTGTGCGAAAAGTTCTGCAATTCAGGAACCTCCATTTTAGTATTCTTATTTTTCAAAGAAAAAAAATAACTAAGGAAAATTTCCAGAATGGTGATTTTTTTTATTGATTCTACAAAAAAACCCCAAAACCAAAAAACAAAACTATAGTGTTTTTCAATGTAACTACATTTCCAGCTACTTGTCCATAAACAAATCTCAGGTTTCTAAAACATATTCATTATTCAAACTCTCAGCAGATTTTTTGTGAATTTCATGTACTTTATGGTTGGTTGTCTGAAATTGAAAATCCATCACTGAAGCTCTGTAGCTTAGTTATGACTGACGACGTAACATACATGGTGCCATTTCTGTTCCTTGTCTGGATGAGTGTATGACTTATCAGGTTTCTAGTATATATATTCTGATAAATATATTTCAGAAGTATTTTCACAAGTATTTCATCATGGCATAAGATTAACTTCCATTGAGCACTTACACTAGTAAGACGACTTCAAATGTTGCAGAAATGTGAAACTAAATCAGCATGTATAAATCTGCATGTAAACATACAAAGGAAATTTGTTGAGTAAGCTGACAATTTTAAATATATATATATATCAACATTTCAGCTACTCTGTGTCTTACTTTACCCATCTGTAAAATGTATCTAAAAATAATTAACAGGGTTCACACAGAAAAAGTGCAGAAAAACACAGATTTTCTCATTTTAAGGAGAAAAACATGAATTTTCTCATTAAAAGAGAAAACTGTGAGAAGCGGCAGGTTTCCCCTTGCAGGCTGGCAGAGTTCCAGCCTGCAAGGGGCTATGGGCAATGGGAGGAGGGCAATCAGGCAGAGGGCACCACATACATAGATTTAGAGATGCTAGGGTCAGAAGGGACCTCAACAAATCATCATGTCTGACCCACTGCCTGGGCAGGAAAAAGCGCTGAAGTCAGATGACCCCAGCCAGATGCTTCTCCAGCCTTCACTGAAAGACCCCCAAGGTAGGGGAGAGCACCACTTCCTTTGGAAACCCATTCCAAATTTTGGCCACCCTTCCCATGAAGAAGTTTTACCTGAAGTCTAGACTAAATCTGCTCTCTGCCAGTTTGAGACCGTTGTTCCCTCTAAGGAGTAGCAGTCCATGAGCGCACTGCTTTGGTCCATGAGCGCACTGCTTCGGTCCGTGAGCGCGCCGCTTCTGTCCCGCCTCCCCTTTTCGGCATGTTGCGATCCACTGGTAACTGTCCCAAAGTAAGTGTCCAGGTGGGAGCAGGCAGGGTTCGGCCACCACCCTTCTCCATGTTAACTGCGGTGGGGGGTGGTAACCACTCCTCTGCTGCTACATTTCTGGATCTATGGGGAGCCCAGTGGGCCAGGTAGCATGGCCCTGTGTGCTAGATTGGGCATGTGGGGCTGAGCATAGGCAGTGCAGGGACCAATCTGGGTGCCCAGGACCCAACACCCATGTATGGACCCCACAATGGGCCTGACCTACTGGCTGGTCCAGCACCACTCATCCAAAAGGCCAAGCACCAACTGCCCTATGTTATTCCTGCCTTTAATCACCCATCTGGACATGTTCTCCCCTGATTATACTAGCTGGGGGCTGGGGCAGGATCCGCTGGCTCTGGGGAACTGCTCTGCTCCCGTGCATCTCCTCAGGGAGCAAGGAGGTGCATGGCATCAGGGCTGGGGAGTGGAGCAGTTCCCCGGAGCCAATGGAGCCCACGCCAGAACCCAGCCCCCAGCCCCCAGCCCCCAGCCCTGCCTTGCCTCACCTTGAGGAGAAGCCACTGCCTGCCCCAGGGGAGGCTCTGCCAGCTCCAGGGAGCTGCTCTGTGGGCTCTGCCGGCTCTGGGGAGCTGCTCCACTCCCTAGCCCTGATTGCATGTTCCTCCTTGCTCCCCGAGGTGATGCAGGGG
>NW_017728914.1:6163206-6184716 GCF_001723895.1 Crocodylus porosus
ACTGAGGCGGAGGAGGGGTGACTGGTGGAGGGGACCATGGGAACACCCCTGCCAGCCCCCAGCCCCTGCCCATTCCTTCATCACCCCCCATAGCTGACGCTATGTTTCTCCTCGCTCCCCGAGGTGATGCAGGGGAGTGACTCAGTTTCCCAGAGCTGGCAGAGCCCGCCCCAGCCCCCAGCCCCTGCCCCTGTCCCTGCCTTCACCTCACCTCGCCTTGGGGAGGAGGAGCTGCCTGCCCTGCATGAGGAGTGAGGAGCTTATCTTAGGTAAGTGTCCCACACTGGCCCCAGTACCTCCACCGTGGTCCATGCCCAGCTCCTCTCCATGAGGGTGCATGGCATGAAAAAGTTTGTGTGGCAAGATTTTTACTTCTGCGCAGCCGCACACCTTAGAGGGAACACTGTTTGTGACCATTGCTCCTTGTTACCCCAAGAGGCGCCCTGGTGAACAGAGTATTTCCGATAACTTGCTGTGTCCCCCTGACTGAAGAAGTTCAGGTCCCTTAGTCTCTCCTCATAGGGCTTGGCCTGTAAACCCTTAACCATATGAGTGGCCCTTCTCTGGACCCTCTTGAGGCTATCCACATCCTTCTTAAAGTACGGCGCCCAAAACTGGATGCAGTACTCCAACTGTGGTCTGACCAATGCTGCATAGAGGGGAAGTGTCACCTCCTTGGTTCTTTTTGTCATGCATCTGCTAATGCATGATAAAGTGCAGTTAGTTTTGCTAGTAATTTATCACACTGACCACTCATGTTCATCTTGGAGTCTACTATGACTCTGAGATCCCTTTCCACTTCTGTGCTGCTAAAAGGGTCATTTCCTAGCCAGTAGGTGTGCTGGATATTTTTACACTGTAGGTACAGCACTCTGCATTTGTCCTTGTTGTACTGCATCCTATTGTGTACTGTTCACTTTTCTAACCTGTCCAGGTCTGCCTGCAATTGTTCCCTACCCTCCAGAGTGTGCACTTCTCCCTACAATTTAGTATCATCCGCAGACTTGGAGTACACTTCCCGCCCACGTCCAAGTCACTGATGAAGACATTGAAGAGTACAGGTCCAAGGACCGAGCCCTGCAGGACTATACAGCCCACATCCTTCCATGTTAATACCACGCTCTGGGTGTGACCCTCAAGCCAATTTGCCACCCACCAGACCATGTAAACATCTAAGTCACAGCCTCTTAATTTATTTATGAGAATGAGATGAGATACCATGTCAAAGGCCTTCCTAAAATCCAAGAAAATAATATCCACTTCTACTCCTGCATCTAAGTGTTTCCTGATGTGTTCATAAAACAAAACCAGATTAGTCAGGCATGATCTACCTGCTACGAATCCATGCTGGTTGCCCTACTGCATTATTTTCCCCCCTGGACTCCCACAGATATGATCCTTAATAATCTTTTCAAAGACTTTTCCAAGGATGGAAGTGAGACTGACATGCACATGCATGTGGCAGCCAGGCAGCATGGAAAGCAGCTCCTGCAACTCTTCAGGCAAATTGAGGGGTTGGCAATAGAGGCTGCATAGTAAGGGCAGGAGTTGGGCATGGCTGGGGTTGGGGGCACTGGGTAGCTAGATTGGTGCATGGGGCCTGGGGCTTGGCACATGCTGCTACAGGGCCCAGGCAGGGAGCAAGGCAGAGCCATGGGTGGCTCATCCAAGGGATAGTGGAGGGGCTGGCTCCCTAACACTGCATGCACTCCTGGGGGGTGGCATGGGGGGCACGTGCCCCCCAGATTTGTGCGTGGGGCAGAGGCAGCTGTGGACTGGCTACTGTGGGCTCAGGGCTTCCTGCCTCCACAGCCCAGTGGGTGGGATTTGGTGCAGCAGAGCAGGGCAGGGAAGCTCAGTGCTGCTGCTGGGAGCCCTGCATTGCCATGGCAAGGCACCCCCTGCCTGCCTGGCAGCAACAGGTGTGGTGCTGCAGAGCTGTGCCCCTTGCTGCTGCTGGGTGAGTGGGGAGTGAGGAGCACCAGCAGGGCCAGGGTGCTGTGGTTGGGGAGTGAAGGGCACCAGCAGGGCCCAGAGGGCTGTGGCTGGGAAGTGAGGTGCACCAGTAGGGTCCAGGGGGCTGTGGGTGAGGAGTAAGGGGCAATGGCATGGGCAGGGCACTGGCATATCAGGCCTGCTCAGCACCACAAGGCAGTGGGGAAGACAGCCACAGCTGGAGCCATGTCCTGGTGAGTAAAGGGCGCAGGGGGAGTTCTTATTTTCTATGATAAAAACCCCAAAATCAACCCCCCAAATTTATAGGTATTTAGAATTTATTTTATTATAGTGATTTAGGCACTGGTAGGCTTCCAAATTGCTTTAAAATTGTAAATATATCAATAAAACATTGTGTTCAGCTGATACTTATATATATAATGCTGTTTCATTTTAACCACAGAAAAACGAGGATTTGGGGGTTTTATATCAGATTTTGTGATTTTTATCAGAGAATTTGTTGTTTTTAAATACAGAAAAGTAGGATCCCTATAGTGATTAACCATTTGCCAGGGCTTTGTTAGGCTTAGCAGGCTATGTTTATATAGGATTTGGGGATCTTTAGATGGGAGTTGCTGTAACATTTATGCTTAATACAAATTTTAGACAGACTTGATAACCTCTTAAAGCAGGAAGAAATGGCTTGGTAAATAGTTTTTCTATGGTAGTTTAGTGCAGACTGTTTTCTTTTTACTGATCAACCCTAATGAGAATTTGGGTATGTTCTCCAAAGAGTCCACAAGTTGATCTATTGCTGTGATGTCATGTTCCAGCTGGGACATATTTTACAGAGGATTGTACATGCCTTTTCCTTCATGTTTTCAGTGATCCTGTAATTATGCACAAGGTCAGTAATGAGCACGTTTAAGCTGCAGTGAGCTAAGTCTGGAATGTTCTTGTAGCTGTCGTCTCATTTACTTGATACCGCTTGTCTGGCATTAGGAAAAGAAGAGGTAAGTGGTCTTACAATACTTATCCCTACAGGGTCAGTGTGCTATGGTTTATTTAATAACTCTCATTTTCATGCTGAACAATATATTTGAAAAGTTGGCCTGTAGCATACTGCTATTTTAGCTGTACAAATAATTACTTGATCTGGGTTTGCCCTGGTAGTTAGTGCCTTATCTTGGGGTATTTAATAGATGACTACTTGAATGTGGGACCTCTAAGCAGTACCTGGCAATTTGTACAGAGATTATGTTAATCAGAATTAGTTGGGACATGGAAAAAAACAAACCAAGGGAAAATCTGATGAAAAAATATTTTTATTTTTGGAAAAAAAATGGTTGAAAAATGGTGTCTTTCTGTTGAAAAAAACAAGACCTGAAAATATAACACTTTTCAGTAACTAAAACCCAAATATTTACGGACGCAGATTCTTGAAACCCAAGAAATACTTTTTTCTGTATTTTTTTGCCCCCCTCCCATACCTGCCCCCTAACCACACACAACTTTACTGTTAAGTCAGTAATAAAATTCTTTTCTGAGGCAGAACAAAGGCCATGAATAACACTGTTGTGTATTGTACATAGAAGGGACAGTCTTCAGGGTGAGAATGTAAAATGTGAGAACTGAGCCTTTGTTGTAATGTAAGCTTCTATAATATTTTTCAGAAAAGAGCATCTTCATTTACATGAACTAGTAAGATTGATTCTATTTATGAAACATTTTGAAGTCCTTTCAAATGAATGGACTGTGTATACAATTGGATCACTGAATGTAATTGAAATTTTGCCATGCTCTTCAAAGGGGGCATGGTTTTCACCCTATCTAAATGTAAAAGATTATTTATCATCATTATTGCATTGACAGTGATAGATGAGAGAGTCATCAATGTTTATGTAAGATACCAGTTTTCACTTCGTGAATTCTCTGTTGTGTACACACACACACACACACACACACACACACACCAGCCACCCCATATATTGGAAAGGTTTGCTGAATTGAATGGAATGAAAAAGCATTGCTTAGCTCCAGGATGAAATTTCATTTATTCACCTGCTAAAATGGGCCATATTCTTTAGATCTCCTATAAATTAATATAAATCCAGAGCAACTCCATTGTCTTCACTATGGCTTCTTTAGCATACAGAGGGAAAATACGGTCTGTGGGCTAATTAAATGTACCCCGTTCAGCCTGCCCACTTCTCTCCTATCCTCCTGCATGGGAGGGCACCAGCCAGCACGCAGCTTTCAGCAGGGCCACTGCTACCACTGCTACAGCCGGCTGGGAACCTGCTCGGCTTCCCCAGCTTTCAGTGGCTCCTCCTCATGTCCCTGCTGCAGCACTCACTTCAGGCATCAGGTAGGGAAGCCGCAGCTGGGTGGGAGTGTGGAGTGTGGGTCTGGGGCTGGCAGGAGCCTGGGGCCCACATTCAGTGGTGCTGCGGGAAACACAGCGTTTGGAGCTCAGGTGGCAGGATGTAGATGTGTGTACAGGTTGTGGGGTATGAAGAAGCGTGGGGGAGTGTGGGAACCCCCCACATGCCCTTCCCCCATGGCACACAGCCTTTGCTGGTGGTGGCAGCAGCAGCAGCAGGTGTTGGGCCTTTGGGATGCTCATGGTTGGTATAGGTGCAGCCGCCCAGTGGCACAGCTCCAGCCAGTTCTGGAAGCTATGCATGGCGGTGAGGAGTGGAGCCAGGCCAACCTATCTCTATTGCGTGGGGGTCACATGAAGTTCCCAGCACTCATGCACCACTGGAGGGAAGCCCCGTGTAATGGAGCCAGCTGCCTTCTCCACTTTCTGCCATCATGTGCAGCTCACAGGACTTCACTGGAAGTGACGGGGAGCCCTGCTTCCTGCTTCTTGGTGTAGTTCCATAAGCTGCACATGGTGGCAAGGAGTGAGGAAGGTAGCTGGCTCCATGGTGCAGGGCTTCCCCACCCCAGTGGTGCATAAGTCACTAGAAGTTCAAGTGAGCCCCACATGATAGAGGTGGGTTGGCCTGGCTCTACTCCTCACTGCAGCGTGCAGCTTCCAGATCTGGCTGGAGATATGCACTGCTGGGCATCTGTGCCTGTGTGGGCCATGAACACCCTGAAGGCCTGCTGCCTGCTGCTGGTCGTGGGGGCTGCATGACATGGGAGGGCACTTGGGGGGGCACACGTCCGCACCCTCCCTCACACCGCATAAACCCCACTCACTTCCACACCCACACCTTGCTCACATCCCCCTATAACTCCCCACATATACACACACTAACACCCCCAACATACTCTACACCCCCAACATACAGCCACATCCCCTCACAAATCCCATATACACCCCCCATACACAAACAGGCACCTAACCATCACTCCACACACACACACAATATACAAGAGTAAGACTTTATTTTTGAGCTATTATACAATTACCTCTATACAGGTTTCCCTTGTCAACCGTGGGGGTTAGGTTCCTGAAAATACCCATGGTTGGCAAAACTGTGGTTGGTACACAAAAGGCTTATAGGAAAAATGGCAGATGGTGGGCTGATGTGTGGCCACGGAAAACCGTGGTTATTCAAAGTGGTATACCATGGTAGCTAAAATGGTATATAGAATATTAAGCATGGATACTCAAAACAGTGTTTGGCAAAATCATGGTTGGTAAGGGAAACCCATATATATTATACAAACACACACAAATCAGGACAAAAATATTTTTTGAAATAAAATTAAAATATGTTATAGTAAATGTTTGATTGTTAGTGTATGATCTGGCTTTTTGGGGGGTTCCAAGATGGCACCTGCCTCAAAAGGAGTACTTCTAGGGGCAAGGGAAGGGGTGTCTGGTGGCAAAGGCCAAGGATTAGGGGGCAGGACTTCCAGTCCCAAGATGGCGACCAGGTGGCAGGGCACCTGTCAAGGAGCTTGGCTGCCATTGTGGCCCGTGACAGCGCACCAAAACTCATTAAGCAGTCCTTCAGCCAAAATAATTGCCCGCCCCTGGAATAGAGTTAACTTGAAATTCTGTGATGAAACTGTTTCTTCATATGACTATATTGATTAATTGAAACTGATACTCTTACCAGGAATAGAACAGTTTTGATGAAACTTTTGTCAAGAAAGATTCCTCAGGTCTATGAATTTCTGGTCATAGCAGAAGATCAAAGATAGACTCCCATCCCAGAGTTTGGGATATTTCACTGGTATTTAGACTGGAGACCTGAAAAAAAGTCTCTTACATGTCAGTTAATCACGCTAACCATTGCCTGTTGCTTTTCTGGGTTGGAGCTCTCCTTTTGGAGTTGCTCTAACTTGTACAAATAATTAAATAATCATTGTGCCACAAAGAAAGTGTCAATAGCTTAATAAGCTATTGCAGTAAGTAATTGCATAATAACTCAATAGCATTTTTAGCAAAGCCCTCACCTGGGCGGTCAGAGACCCAGGTTCAAATCTGTACTCTAATGCATATTTATACAAAATAGATCTGATCCAACAGTAGTGATCTACTAGCCTGGCAAATAGTGCACACTCCCGGTTCAAATCCCTAAATTGCATCAGATAGAAAAGGGCCTTGATTCTGACATCCTAAACAAGTGCCCTACGCATTGCTTTCTTCTGGGCTGTAAGTGTCTCATTGTTCATGAAAAACTTTTGAAAGTCTTGATTTCATTCCCATTGTGGAAGGGGAAGTTTTTTGACATCTTGGATCCTGCATGACAAGAAACCAGTCTCCCACCAAGCTGTATTTCAGCTCCATGCCTCAGTAAATGAGTGAAAGGTTCCACTGAGTTCTGAGTTCAACCTAGGATACCACAGTTATATCTTGGCACAGATTGGTTAAGGTTAGATAAAAAGGTAAAATTTACAAAATGAAAGAAAACAGAGTCTTATAAATTATTAAGTTATAAAATGAGTTTGATGCTAAGCTCCTATTGGGAGTTTTAGATACATTTAAAATTCTGGGCCAAGATGCAGATGACAATGAACAGTACTTGTACTGAAATATTCCCCACTGCTGGCCTTGGGTTCTCTGATTTTTAGGGCATGATTCTTCCTTCACTGACACAGTTCCAACCTGATTCCATTCATCTGTCCCTAGCAGACTAATCAGAAGGGCGAATTAACCAGAGAGGGGAAACAAGCCTGAAATGCAGATTTTGAATCTGTCTAGAAAATCTTCAGAGTCTGAGGTTTGGATCAGCGATCCTCGTTCAAATCCATCTTCAGTTTCCACTTAGCAAAACCAACAGGGAGACAGGCAAAGATGTGATAAATGGTATTTTCATCAATAAAATAAAACGTACTGTTTCTAATGAGCTCAGGTACAATCCAACTGGGATTGCTGCCAGCAAAGATTGCCTGTTTCATTACATGACACGGTCCAATTTTAGTTTATTTATTAGCTTGTGTAGCACCTATAACAACAGTGTCTGGGTGATGACAGAGCAGTTGTTCAAACAAAATATACTGCACCATTTTTACAACCTTTGGGACCTGTGCTGGCAGTTGACTGAGACAGGATACCAAACTAGAGGGAACAGTGGTCTGATCTGGTATGGGAGTTCCAATGTCCCTTAATTCACAAGATAGAAGTGAAACTATTTGTATCAGCAAGGACTTGCAAATCCAGTACTATGGCAGCAGTGATTTCCTTAGCCTTATGTTAGCACCAGTCTCTGTCTAATCTTGAGTACTGAACAATGTCTCTAATGAGGACAGTTCCCTTAGTATCTTTTTCTACCACTAAAGTGTTCTAGGAGCTGGCCATTTTTGATCTTTTATATGAGGCTGCTTAAGTCCAAAGGCATGTCCATAGCCATTCTGGCGACATTCCACACACATGCAAGATCTTTTCATCATTTTCTCCTCTGCCAGCCCTTTTCAGTATTTTAAGGACAATATAGAGCTAAGATGGACAGAAAAAATATCTCACTAATTTTACACGATAGCTTTTACCAATAAAATTCAACATGGCAATTGCTCTTTTTACAACAGCACTTCATGATAGAATTCTGTGTTGCTATTTGTCCACTTGAAAACCGTGCATTAGTGGGTAGATGCTTGTGCATGGGGCAATTAAGACCATGTATATGTATAATGTAAAATATAATAGAATTGCCTCCCCAAGTACCTGATCTAGAAAAGGAGCCATAGAAACTGGTACCTGTGAGAACTATTTCCCACGGAAAATAAGCTTCAAAGATACGTGTGGCAGATTAAATGAGAGGGAAATAAAACACACAATAACTCATAGCATTTTTCAAGACTTTCTCCTTTCCTCTTGTCTTTTTGATAGGTATTAAAGAGCCCATGAATCTTTCTCAATAATTAGGGCTTTACCCCATTATACTGGCCTAAGTCCAAGCTAGGTAATTATTTCCTACCTAGTATTCCTCCCATAATGACTGGTGGGAAAGCTATGCTACACTTCCCCTCCTAAATATTGCTGTGTGGAGTTGTTGAAACAGCAACTTACCTATCGCGTTCTACTGAAAATGGGACTCTATCTCAATCTTGCATTTCCATCACTCTAGGTGAAAGATACTTTAGTGGGGCCTTGTCTGCATGAGATGTTGACTGTTCAGCAGTCGCATGGGAACAACAGTGATGTGACACTATTACACAGTAGTATTAGGTAGGGCAGCGTTTTCCATTTCAGCCAGCGCTTTGACATTTCAACGGAACCGCATTCCATTTCAAATTTTTTTTAAAATTCAAAACAGCTATTCTGTTCTGTTTTGTCGAAACTTTTGACGTTTTGCCCTTAGGATATAATGGGGAAGGTCAAAACAGCCTATACATTTGTCATTTCTAGCCTGATTTGGATGAAGCTTGCAGGAATGGTAGCCCCTTCTGAGGGCATGAAGCCTGCCAAGTTTCAAGGAGATAGGTCCAGGGGGTTCAGGGAAACTGCACCCCAAAATTTTGAAAGCAAAACATATGTCATGTGTGTATGTTAAGCCACAGCGGGGTCAAAACTGGAGGCTTGCTAGCCCTTGCTGAGGCCACAAAGCCTACTAGGTTTCAAGGAGTTAGGTGCAGGGGCTTCTGGGTTCTGTGGCCCTGCACCTCTAGCTGCTAACAGGCAAAACTCGTGTCATGGGTGCTTGTGGGGCTGTGTCTGTCTTGGCGCAGAGCCTGCTAGCCCCTGCTGTGGGCATGAAGCCTGCCAGCTGTTAAGGAGAAAGGTGCAGGGGGGTTCTGGGGCCCTGCACCACTAGCTGTTGACAGGCAAAACTCATGACATGGGTGTTTGTGCAACAGCTGCCTCTCATCAGGCAGCAGGACTGAAGATCCCCCATCACTTGCCAACACAGACCTGGGGGTAATAATTGACCACAGTATGAACATGACCCGGCAGTGCAATGCTGTACCCAGCAGGGCCAACAATACCCTGGCATGCACCAATTGATGCATCTCCAACAAAACCAGCAAAAACATTGCAAAGAAGTGATTCTCCTGCTCTACTCAGCTCTACTTAGCATTGGTGAGACCGCAGCTGCAGTACTGCTTCCAGTTCTGGGCTCCACACTTCAACAAGGACATGGTAAAGCTTGAGAGAGTCCAGAGAAGGGCTACCCATATGAACAGATACTTGCACGGCAAGCTATATGAGGAAAGGCCGAGGAACCTGGGACTCTTCAGCCTGAAAAAGAGAAGGCGGAGAGGTGACTTGGTAGCAGCTTTCTGCTACATCAGAAGTGTACATCTAGGACTTGGTGAACAATTGTTCACCAGGGCACCTTTGGGGAACACTAGGAGTAATGGCTACAAACTCCTGAAAGATTGTTTCAGGCTTGTTTCAGGCTCAACATTAGGAAAAACTACTTCACAACTAAGGTGTCCAGACTGTGGAATAGGTTCCCTCCAGAGGTGGTGTGATCACCCACCCTGAAAATCTTCAAGAGGAGACTGGACAGTCACCTCACTGGGGTCACCTGATCCCAGTTGTCTTTCCTGCTTGGTGCAGGGGGCTGGACCCAATGATCTTCCAAGGTCCTTTCCGGCCTTACAGCCTATGAATCTATGAGTGGCTAGAGCCTAAATTTTAGGAGATACGGCTTTGAAACAGTTCTTCCAGAGACTTCCAGAGCAAGCTTTGTCAGGTTCCTTAGCCTCCCTAAGCTTCAGATAAATCACCTGTAAAATGGAGTCATTACACTTCCCAATTCACAGGAGTGCTGGAAGAGTAAGTTTATTAAGCAACTGTGAAGTACTATGGAAGGCTTTGTGGCCACAGCAGGACCTAGTAGGCCTGCAGTTTTCACCCTCCTCTGCCCCAAGACAGACACAGTCAGTTGCACAAGCACCCATGACATGAGTTTTGCCTGTCAGCAGCTAGAGGTGCAGGGCCCCAGAACCCAGACGCCCCGTGCACCTGTCTCCTTGACAGCTGGTAGGCTTCATGGCCTCAGCAGGGGCTAGCAGGCCTGCAGCTTTCACCCTGCTGCGCCTTAACACACACAGTGTCACGCATGTCATGAGTTTTGTTCGTCTGCAGCTTAAGGTGCCATTTCCCCCAAACCCCTGCACCTATCAGCATGAAACTTAGCAGACTTTGTGGCCTCTGCAGGGGCTATTATCCCTGCAGTTTTGATTTTGCTGTGGCTTAACACATACATATGACACAAGTTTTGCTTTCATGAGTTTGGGGTGCAGTTTCCCCGAATCTCAGCACCTATCTCCTTGAAACTTGGCAGACTTTATTCCCTCAGAAGGGGCTACCATTCCTCCAAGTGTAATCCAAATCAGGCCAGAAATGACAAAGTTATAGGGTGTTTCAACCTTCCCCATTATAGCTTATGGGCAAAACGTCAAATTGTCTCATTTTGTTTCGAGGCTGTTTTGACAATATCTGTTTCATTTCAATTTCACTGTTTTGACCTCAAAATGAGTTGAAACAGCCTCAAAACAAAATGTGGCGAAATTTCCCACAGCCCTAGTATTAGGCTACTCCTCAGTAGCATCATGAAAAAGACATTTGTCTGCACTACTACGCAGTAACTCAGGCTACTGTACAGTCATTTAGTACTAGTTTATGAATGGTCTGTATGAACAAGTACTAAATGACTGCACAGTAATGACTGCGCAGTGAGCATCTCATGTAGATGTGGTCTGGATGTCCATTCATTCACATAATAATAATAATACCAGAACCTTTCATCTCAAGGTCATAAAGCCCTTTGCAGATGTCAGACCTCATTCTCATTACCAAAACAATGAGCAAAGGATGCTAAGAGATGTTGTCAAATTCTTCTAAAGATTTATCTAGAAACTTTTCCAGGCCTTAACCTTACTGTGGTACACCATGCAGTTGTATGGATTTTAGGCTCATTAGTCCACACTGAGACAGAGATACATTATCTACATTTTATAGGTGCTGAAGTTAGGGGGGAAGTCTATGAATATCCAGGGAATTGCCCCCATGTCTCCTAAGTAGTCTCCTGTCTGCTAACCCATACATTCTTACCATTGTACAGCTGTATTCAACCTGTAGATGTTGGGTTGAGTTTCTCTCTTTTGCAGGGACTCAGTATTAGAGCCAAATAATTTGGCAGCACTAGGTGTATAATGCAGGTTTGTTCCTTTTTTTTAAAGTTCCTAGCCATTCACTCAATTCCAGTTCTTTTTCTTTCTCGTTCTCCTATGTCCAGTTTGGTGTTGACATTGCAGGGGGATTTGCAAGGCCAAGCAATTTTAGATTTGCAAAATATAGTGTTAAAATCTGTAAAAAGTAATCTGCTAGCCTTTCTAAAATTACTCTCAGGCACCAGTCTTCCTCGAGTCTAGTTAGATAAAATAAATTAGGAGTGTTTAGGTAAAGTTGTTCTTACAATAGACATTCAAAGGAAGGGGAAGGGGGATATGTTCATACTAACATATCTCTTGAACACAGTCTTCAATTTTTCTTTTACATAAAACCTTAACATTTTTAAAAGAAATCCCCCTCTCCTCAGAGGAGCGTGGGTGGAAATTTCAGCAATAGTGCTTGTATTTTGATAAAATAAGGATAAGAAGAGCTGGGCTTATGATGAAACGTTTGTCTGTGAATGCAGGTACTTAAACGGACTCCTTTTCTTTAAGCTCCTTACAGTTCAGTAATTCTCAGAACCCTCAGTGAGATGGAGATATGTTGCTATCTCTATTCCATTGAAAGGGACATGATCTGAGGGCTCACCTACTTTTTCAGTACCAAAGTGACACGGGAAGCTTTTCCAGAGTCCTCAGTTCAGAAAGTTATGTAGACATGTGCACAGCTTTACACAAGTGACTAGTTGTTTGACTTTGCAAATGAGCAATATGCTGAATCAGGTGTCATGAGAGCAGAACCCTGTTGAAAATCTATCCGGAGTCTAGATTTATAAAAGTATTTAGGGTTTTGCTCCACTCAGCATTCTTTCCCCCCATAGATAGGCCAGAACTTCCACTCTGGAGAGAAAGCCATAAAACAAAATAATGAAATGAGAAGAAAAAAAAAAATGAGATAATTCTTTTTGCAAAATCCTTGTAATGGCAGAATGCATTTCCATAAGGCAAGAATGTGATCTGTCCTCCTGTACTGCTTCAGGCTACCCCAGCATTTTGTCCTAGATTTTGGTTTCTCACTGAAAGCCTAGAATTTTCTATGGGAAAGATAATATCCTAAACATATGTCTAATGATTGATTCTTTTATACATATATTTAATGAGTGTCTTATTATATATTACTCTCCAAAGGGGGGAAAAACTGATTTGGCTGGCTCTGCAGAATTGGGACACTAACTTTATTACTGCATTTTAGTCAATATTAAGACAAAGCAGTTTTTCATTCCATTGGGGGAACATAATGGGGAATAAGTCTCCTATTATTGTGGGTTATGGATAAAGTGGTTCGTTAACCGAGTAGTGATTTTTTATGTGGTATCAAGCAGTAAAAGCAAAAAAATCAGCTCCCTTTAAATATCTCTCTAGATTTAATCAGCTGATGTTGATGACAATGATGATAATGATATTTCATACTTCTCCAGGTTTTAATTTTGACAGCCTCAATGTACTTTATCAGGTTTGATGGATTCAATCTTATGACAGGTCTGTGAGGTAGGTGGTTAGGTCTTACTAGCTCCATTTTACAAGTAGAAACACTGAGGCTCAGAATGGGTATGGCCAACATTTCCAAACATGAATATTAATTTTGCATGTGTCTGTGAGTCTAGCTGTAGACCCATTAGGTCTCTACATTTTGAGATCTTAATCTGGGGATCATAACCTCCTAGGGGAGGATGTGAATGGATGTCAGGACTTTTCAAGCAGTGTAATCTTCATGTTTGCTAAAATTGAAGGGGATCATGGACAGATCCCAAACAAATGGGAGAGGATTCCCCATATGGAGAAGGTGTGGTGGCATGGTATGGATCAGATTGATAACCATTGATACAGATGATTAAAATTGATATATAGTCTACTGACATCAGTTGAACACTAAAAAGATTTGGTACTGAAATGAATGGGTATTTGAAAATATTGCACTAATTGATTTGCTGAAGTGGACCAAAAACAACTTCATCCTTCAATGAGCCTTCTTATATTCAGCAGTGCTGCCTATTTTCGTTTCTTTCTTTTTGGGGGTATAAAATGAAAGATATGAAATCTGTTTGGTATGTGCAATATCCCAGTCCAGTATACTAAGATAATGGATGAGAGCCACTCTTAGTGGGACCCATAATCGGAGAAATGTAGCCATAATTACTAGCCATTTTGTATTAATTTCAGTGAAGTCTCTTGTGCTGTCCATACACACAGTGAGTTTCTGTGAAAAATTTATACTTTTTTGTTTTTTTTATTGCTTTCAATCTGACAAAGCCATTCTGATTCTTTGTCTATGGAAAACCAAAGTAGAAGAGCAGAATTAGACTCTGGAATGATCTTCTTATATTTAAGAATATATATGGATGCCTGCATGCATTTGGATCCTTTCACACTAGTCTGGGATTCTGTTATCACAGAGTTCCAAGTGGGCTTCTTAACAATGTATTATTTTCTACTCCAACAGAAGACAGTAGGAGATAATGGAATATTTTAAGTATGCTTAGATTAATTTGAATGTGAAAAATTAACTTAGACATGACAAAGAATGCACTAGCTTTTGTGGAATGTCCAGGTTTGCTATTGTCTTTTGAATCTCAATAAACCTTATTGGAATGCTGCTTAGAAACAGGTAATTGGGCAAAACAATGGCAACACTACAGAAACGACCAATTCTGTACCTTGGGGAGCTTGAGTCAAGTCATTTCTGTCATCAGACTTCCCAGTCACCTGCTCAGATACCTGGGGGGAAAATTAGGGGTGCACAACACACATTGTTTCTTTTGTTAGAAGTGCCAAGTTCGGTGGAGATGAATTGACCATCTGTTCCAGTCACAGCAACAGTCTGGCAAGCTGTAAACTTCATTTTTATAAGTTGCCACTTTCCATCAGTGCTAACAAAAGTCAGAGGGAATTGTTTTTTATTTTCTCTATAACATTCTCCTTTTTGACAATGTGTAGCTGAATGCCTTTTTCTACCTTGGTTTTCTCTCCCCTGGTTCCTGACCATGAAAATCAGAAGGGCATCTTATTTGCAGGTGAGTAGATAGGAAAGTGTTTTTTTTCAAGGCTGAAACTAATCCCACTCGGTGAATTGTACAACAAAGGAGACCTGTACAACAAGCATTCTCCTTTGCAAAATTTCTCCATACTAATATCTGTTCTTCAATCCACACAATCCACACAGTGAACACTCCAAGTCTAGGGCAGTCAGAGTCTTCTACCATGGTTAGGGTCAGATCTTTCTTGACTCTGCTTTCCCTTTGTTGTATGAATGAGACAATACAATACAGCAACATCAGTAGAGAGATGTATTGGATGAAGTGAGCTTCTGCTAATGAAAGTTTATGCATCTCTGATTCCAGTGGTCTATGAAGTGGATCTCTACCTTGCCTTCTGCCATACAACATTATACTATAGATGACTGTAGTCTGTTACAATGGTTCCCTAACAGTAATAGCTAAAAGTACATAGTACTACAAACAAAAAACCTTGTTAGAGCTATTGAGCTCCATATGAGATAGCCTTGTGTGCCAAGACATTTGTAGTGTGAACGGGTAAACAATCAGCTTTTGGGTGTGCAAATATTTACCATCATTTTCAGTTATTAACAGTTTACTGCAGTTACAGATGTCTGTGCCAGGAAGGAAAAAACAATGAGATTTTGAGGGAAGAAGAAAAGTACATTATACCTTTTGAGGTGGAATTTAGTTTATAAATATGCCGAAGCCCCTTCCTCTTCTAAGAAGTATCTGGAAAGAAAAAGAACATATTCTTACATTAATTATTGATAACTACAATTATCTGTAGTATTGTTTTATCCCTATATGGCATACTTCACTGCAAAAAGTCCCAAGACTTTTCTCAATCTGCATGCATTTTCACTCAAATGCAGTCATCTCTGCCACAACAGTGAGATACTGGGAGCACACATTTTCCTTGGGAACATTGGGACACCTCTAATCTTTTAGTATTTCCATGAGATTATTAATAATCATCAACAGCAGAACTCAGGACTTACAATTAAGTGTTCATTCTATGTGGAGCACATGAAACTCCATATTTCTATTTCTGAAGCACAAAGACACTTCTTGGTTTCTGAAGACTGAAGGCACTGGATAGGTTTGAATATTATCTCTAAGTTAGCCTGAAAGACTGAAGCCTCCCTCCTTGTGATTTGATATAGTAAGTCTATTGACTTGTTCATCACCGTAGGCATGCTTAGGAATTTTGGCATTGTGGGCATGGTGTATTTAGGGTTGGGGATAGGGGTGGAGGGGCATGGTGGATTGTCAAGCACCAGAGAGTAGGGGGTAAGTGAAAGTGGCAAGCACTAGAGTCTCTTACCTCCCTATACATAGGCTGCTACTGCCATGGCACGGGCTCTGTTGGGGGATGCTATTTTGATGACCTCTCTAAATTGGTGTCCTGTTCATCCACCTCGAGGTATGCTACAGGTCTGTCTATAGTGATGGTAGTTATTCCAATACAGAAATGTTGGATTTGGTATAATATATCAGATCAGAAATCTATTTAAGCATGTACAATATTTAGGTCAGATACTCCTCATAGTTTCTCACTGAACACAATGAACCCTTTTGCGCCTTTCAAGACAATACTTACATGTTTCCCAAATGGATGTTTCCTATCTCGAACAGTCCTGTAACATAATGTTTTCCACATTCTGGGATGGTAGTGAAAGGGGAAAGCAGTGTTGATATAAGTTACTGCAGACCTTGAAAAAGTATAACTGATTTCTCTCTGTGCAACTGTGGACAGCATTTCAACCATAGGTTTAATAGATTCATAGAGTCATATATGTTAGGGGCTGGAAAGGACCTCATGAAATCATCAGGTCTAGCCCCCCTGTACTTGGGCAGGAAAGACTGACCCCAGCAAGATGAGTGTCCAGTCATTTTTTGACTATCTCCAGGGTAGGTGGTAGAACCACTTCTGGGGGGAGTCTGTTTCAAATTCCAGACACTCAAATTGTAAAGAAAATTTTCCCTTTGTACAATCTGAAGTGATCTTTTAACAGTTTGTGCCCATTGTTCTGTGTCTAGTGTTCCTTGTCCGTTGTTCCTTTCCCTGGGATGCCTTGGTGAACAGATGTTTCCACAGGCTCTGATATACACTCCTTATATACTTATAGGCTGCCACCAAGTCCCCTTCAGTCTTCTCTTCTCCAGGCTGAACAGTCCCATGTCTTTTAGCCTCTCCTCATATGGCCTGCTCTCTAGACCTCTAATTATAAATTTGGCACTCCTTTGGACTCTCTCAAGCTTCTCCTCATCCTTCTGAGAGAGTGGACGCAGTACTCCAGCTGCTGTCTCACCAAAGCCAAGTAGAGAAGGAGGATGACATCCTTAGTCTTGATTGAAATGCATTGGTAGATGCATACCAGTGTTTTATTCACTATGGCATCACATTAGTGTGTTATGTTCATTTTGTGGTCTATCATGAGCCTCTTTCAGTTGTGGTGTTGGAAAGTGTAGCACCACCAAGCCTGTAAGTGTGTTGCAGATTATTTCTCCCCAGATAGATCTTCCCACCTTGCAAGCCTGTCCAGGTCAGCCTGTATTCCCAACCTGTCCTCTAGCGTGACCGCACTACCCCATAATTTAGTGTAATACACTTTCCAAGCCCCTCCCCCTCTTACAGCAGAAAGTTTCTGAGTGAATGCTATAATCCACACCAGATTCGGACACATGAACTGAAAAGACCTAGCAAGGAGTAAAGGAGAAGGATTGTTACATGCTACTGCCCTGCTTGGCTGACTAAGATAAAGGTATAATTCAGCCAAATGAAGCTATTTGTAGAGTATTGCACTTTTCATCATGAAAAAGTGTGGCTGGGTTATCTCATCTTTCCAAGAGCTTAAAGAAAATTAACTCTCAGAGTGTCTACATGTTTAAATGCTTTGGGTTGCGTTTTGTCTAGAGTAGCTTACTCTAGAGTAAACCCAGCCTGAGTAGGTGTCTACATGTGCAGGAAAGCAGGAGCAGATTTGTTGCTCATGGCAACAGCCTGCTTCCACCCTCACTGGCCCTGCACCAGTCCCCTGCAGCAGTCGGGGGGGGGGGGGTTCAAGGCTTCCCTGGGTGCTAGCCCAGCGCCGGGCAGGGAGCATGGGGCTAGTAGACAGTTGTCTCCTGGCAGAGCCTGGGAGATTGCTCCCTGTCCCCAGAAGCCACCACTGGAACCTGGGCAGGGGCAATGTCCCCCTGCCCTGGCAGCAAGGAGCTCCTGGCCCCAGATCCCTGACTGGGGATAGGGAGCTAGGAAAGACCTGCAGGGAAGGAGCAGTTCCAGTCCCCTGCTTCAAACCACCAGTGAGGCAGTTAGCAATTGTGGAGTGGGGGCTGGGAGCTCTCTGCTGCTGGGGCAGGAGGACGCTCCCCAGCTCCAGTAGCAAAGTCTGCCCTGGCAGACTCCCAGGGGCAAGGAGCAATCTCCTGCCCTTTGCTTCCTGGCTGACTGGGAGCAAATTTGCTCCTGGTCATCCATCTACACATGTCGTACTGTGCAGTCATTGCTCCCAAGTAAATTTACTACTTTTATTTATAGGTAGCAAATTTACTTGAGGTTAGAGCAAATTACTGTGCAGTAAGTATCTGCATTCATAGATGGTGATGGTTATTGCACAGTAAGTTGTTCTAATCTCGAGTAAAGCACCTCATGGAGATGCACCCTCTGTGTACCAGATAACTATCAGTGAATTTCTTTCACACCTCCATTATTTGAAGAACCTAGTCTATATATGTTAACATTTTCCAAATATTCATATACATGCTCTGAGCAATAATTAATTTTCTAGGTTCTCTTTCTTCCTTCCTGGTTTTTATTATTGGTATTTATTGTTGTTGTTTGCATTTATAGGCCAGCTGTTTCAAAATCCCTCATGGTTAGGTGTGCTGCAAACAGATTTTTAATGACAGTTTTTCTAGTTAAAAATGAACTTGTAGAAGGTTTCATGAGTATAATTCTTTTTCACATTTGTTTATAGCTCTTCCCCAATTCTTTTCATTCTCTGGTATTTATAAATCAGGAAGTGAATGAACCACTAGAGCTGGTCACAGAAAGATTTCTTTTCCTGTGAAAAACTTAGATGATTGTTGTCCAGCTGATGGCCTGTGAGCTGCATCTGCCCCCCAGGTTCCCAGTCCAGATGCCACCCCCTTATTGTTCTCTTGCTGCTGCAACTGGAGTCTCTGGGATCATCCTTTCTCCTCCAGCTTCTGCTTCCTACCCCCAACCCTGGGGGCAGGGGAGTACAGCCCACAAGACTGAGGGAGCCGGCAGAGGGCTCTGGAGGACCCAGGGACTATACTCATCAGCAGAGCCAGATGAATCCTTTAGTGGGTCCTAGGCAAACAAACTCGTGGGCCCTGGGTCAGACGAGACCCCCCTCCCCACCTTGGCACTGCCACCTGCAGGAAGTGGAGCTCAGAGCAGTGTTACCAAGTCTGGCAAGGAAAAAAGTAGCACTTCTTTTAAAAACAAGCCCAAACCAAACCCAGCACATTTCAAAGAGAGGGGAGTAGGAGTGGGAGGTGTGTGGGGAGGTGTTGAGGAGGTGTGTCTGTATGTGTGGAGGGGCAACAGGGTAGGTTGGGTTGTATATGTGGGAGGAGAGTTGTGGGGGGCAGGGTGTGTGTGTGGGGGGTGTGTGGAGACCCCCTACACATTCTCTCCACCATGGGATACAGCCCCCACCACCAGCAGTGGCTCTCCTCAGGGCCCATACAGGTACCAACACCCTGCAACATGCGGCCCTGGCCAGCACTGCACAGTGGTGGTGAAGAACGCAGCCCTGCCAGCTGCTTCTCTCACACTGGGCTCCATGCAGCCCATGTGCAGCTCCATGTTACCAGGGGAAAGCAGTGTGGGCTGGAGAAAACTGCCTTCCCCACACCACGTTAGGGTGGAGCTGCATGTGCACTGTGTGGAGCCTGGTGCAAGAGAGGTAGCTGGTGGGGCTGCGCTCCTTGCTCCCACCATGCAACACTGATCAGAGCTGTATCCAGGCCTGTGTGGGCCATGAGTGCCCTGAGGGCTGCTGCTGCTAGCAGAAGGGGCTGTGTGCCGTGGTGGTGAGTGTGTTGGGGGTTCCCATACCCTCCACCCTCCCTCATACCCACACCCAGCCCACCTGAGCTTCGTGCTCCCTTGGTCCCCCCTGCAGCTCAAGGCCCTAGGCATGTGCCTAGTTTGCCTATGCATTAATCTGGCCCTGCTCAGCAGGGATTACCTGCCATGTAGTATGGCACAATGCAGCAGGCAGCCCATATAGCATGTGACTCACAGGGCCCTAATTTAGATGAAAAAACTTTATCATTTGAGAACTAAAAAAACTTTTCAGTGGGCATGTCTACATGAGAGGCTACTGCGCAGTGGTAACTGGAGTTACTGCACAATAGTGCTGGTGTACACCTTTTAAGTGGCACTACTGCACAGTAGCCTAATAATACCGTGCATAATAGCCCTGTTGATGCTGTGATGCACCACTGTGCAGTATTATTCAGCTATTACACAGTCATTATTTCACGTAGACATGTCCAGTGTGAGGTTTTTGTCATTTGATTAAACATGAAAAATATTGATTGATTTCTGTTTTGATGAGGACAATAAAAATAACAAACATACCCATTTTCTATTTCAACTGACAGTTTTACCCAGCTAGCCTCAATACCTCAGCATGGGTTCTGTCTACCTTCCTTTGAAAGCCTGCATAGAGAATGCCAAATCAGATAGTTAGGTCCAATTTGGAAGCCTAACAGATGCAAGTGAAACTTGCCCACCCTTTCCTGATTTATGCTATGCAGAGGCTGAAGCCAAGCTGAATTGCAAACAATCAGAAACCGTGTAGAAAGCCTAACTTACTTTTCAAGACTCCTGATTTATGCTATGTTGACAATTTCAGGAGCAGATAAGCTGAGTTCATGGTCAAAGGAGCATGGAATATGAAGTAAACTGGGGTAAATAAACATCCTGAGACAAGTGCCAGACCATTAAGTTATAGGAAAAAACAATCTGATTCTATTTAAGGATTTAAACTTCTGGAGTATGAAATAATGTAGAGCATGAAATAATAGTAATATAGAGTATGAAATAATACTTCAGTATTGGAAAAGTGCCAGGGTATATTTATTCATCACTCCCACTGCTACACTGAATTGCTGCTGGCAGGTAACTAAATCCAATAATTATTAACAGGGAAAAAAGGCATGTCTGCTGTTCTCTCTCTAAACTGATCACAACTCAGAGGCTCTCTGAAGGGATGTGAGAAAAAGATTTGGGAGATGGGAGGAATTTGAAACTCATACTCTTAGCCATGTAACCTAAAGGGTTGAGGTAAGGGAGGCACTTCTTAGTCTCCGCGCCAAATGGGAAGGGTGAGGGGTGGGAGAGAGGGCAGGTGACGTGGTTCTCATTTAATGACAGTACTACCTGCAGCATGGAATGTGGCTGGCAGGAAGGGGTTTTGTGCAGGACCAGCTATGTTCATTCACGTGCATAGGACTCCTGTCTCTTTGACTGTCAATGGCATGTTCCTGATGCCTGCTCTCCCCTCAACTATTTTTCATATATGATTCCATAGTCTTCTGATGCAGCTGCTTCTGATGGACATTCCTGTAAGTGAGAAGATAATCAGTCCCTTGAGTTTAGCTTTGAGTTTTAGGTTTGCATATACCCAGACACAAAGAAGCTGAGCTATGATTCTCAGTTTCCACCTAGCATCCATCTGAAACTATAAACCAGCCTAGGGTCACTTGATAATTGACATTAGTTGACATTAACAAACCTTGAGGACTTGTGCCAGAGTTGTATATTGCCAGCAAGACCTGTAACCTACTGTCTTTTGAATTTCATTTTGATGATTTCTTAGAGCTGTAGCTGAATACAAAGAGCCAGACCTGGCTATTAGATTTCATAGATTTCATAGACATTAGGGCTGGAAGGGACCTCGGAAGATCATCGAGTCCAGCCCCCTGCCCCAGAGGCAGCAAGTCATCA
>NW_017728914.1:6185035-6192527 GCF_001723895.1 Crocodylus porosus
GGTGCAGTACTCCAGCTGCAGCCTCACCAAGGCCGAGTACAAGGGGAGAATGACGTCCTGGGATTTGCTTGAGAAGCATCCATGGATGCAAGCGAGAGTTTTGCTCACTTTACTAGCTGCAGCATCGCATTGAAGGCTCATGTTCATCTTGTGGTCAATCAAGACCCCCAAATCCCTTTCGTCCATAGCGCTAGCCAGCGTAGCACTGCCGAGCCTATAAGCATGCTGCAGGTTTTTCCTCCCAAGGCGGAGAACCTTGCATTTTTTGGTGTTGAGCACCATCAGGTTCTCATCCACTCATTTCCTGATCCTGTCAAGGTCAGGCTGGATCACCTTCTGTGACAGCTGAAAATTAGGTCTGTGATAAAGATGCTTGCTGAAGGCTCTATGAAGATTAGACGAAATGTTTTTCTGTCATTTGTTCAAATATTAAGCTATATGTTGTTGCTAAGAGCCTAATTAAACTTTAAGATGTAGTAAGGCCGTGTATAAAGTAAGGCCTAGTAAATTTAGCAAACCCTTGAAGTAGTAAGGCCCTGTGGCATAGTTAAAATTAACCGTATCAAAGGAATTCAAGGCTTGTACTGCTATTGGTCAGTCTAAGGACAGTTGATGTAAAAAGAATCTGAGTGGCTGTAATTCAACAGTGGCCGGATTAAGGACAACAAGAAGTCCTTTTTTAAATACATAGGGGGCAAAAAGAAGGTACCGGATGACGTGGGGCCCCTGCAAGACACACTAGGAAATCTGCTTATCACACCAGACAACAAAGCTAACTTATTTACCTGGATCAGTGGGCCCATGGATCTTGAGGAGCCCAAGATCCTTCCCGGGACCTCTTGGACAGTGCTGATCAGGGATGCCTGACTTTGCTAAGCTTTATGGAAAGAGAAACTTGTCGAGCATCAGGCATCAGAGGAGACTGCTGATAAGTTGCTGACATGAGTTATTATTGTCTGTCATTATCTGTCTTAGTATACTATGCATAGTCATATTTTTGTTAAGTCAGTAAACCTTTCTTGCCTTTCTACCCCCTGACCACACTCTCAATCAATCCCAAACCCTCTGCTGGCAGCTGGGACACCCTCCTGTCCTCAGATGTGAGCACTTTACCCCAGAGTTTGGTGTCATTGGCGAACTTGGCCAGTCCGCTTCTGACACTCATCCTGAACTCCCCTCCCCTTTGGGTTGTAGCCCTTTAGGGCCTCACTGAAAAACCTCTTGAGCTTGTCAAAATCAGCTTTCTTGAAGTCGAGGACTTTTGTATTGCTGACTGACTTGCCAGCTTTATGGCGGATGGTGAAGGTGATCAGCTCATGGTCACTGTCACCCAGCTTCCCTTCTATTGTTAGGTTGCTGATTAGGTTGTCCCCCATTGTCAGAAACAACTCGAGCAGGGCTTTACCTCTCATTGGCCTGTAGACTTCCTGCATCAGATACAGCTCATCCACGCACAAGAGAATGCTCTGCGACTGCTCGGATTTGGCTGAGTGCACTTCCCACAAGATGTCTGGGTAGTTGAAGTCTCTCATGACAACCATACACTGGGAGTGCACGGCCTCAGCCAGTTCCCTGGCAAACTCCTGGTCAAACTCTTGATCCTGGGCTGGAGGTCTGTATTAGACTCCCACCATTGTGTCCCCTGTGCCGTGTTCCCCACAGAATTTAACCAAGAGGGTCTCCAGTCATCCACCCTGGGTGCCAATGTTAGCTTGCAGGGACGCGTAGCTTTCCTTGACATAGAGAGCTACACCCCCGCCCCTTTCGTCCACTCAATCCCTCCTGTACAGGATATAGCCATCTATACCTGTGGTCCAGTCATGGATGGAGTCCCCTCATGTCTCTGTTATCCCTATGACATCATAGTTATTTGTGTTAAGCAGGAGGACCAGTTCCTCCTGTTCATTCCCCAAGCTCTTGGCATTTGTGTACAGGAAGGCAAGTGTCTCTTTGGGGGCCCTTGCCTTGCCTACAGCTCACTCCAGGGCTGGGGCTCAGGTGGGATCCCTTAAGTGCGTTGGTTTGCTGGCTTTGCAAGGGTTGCTTAGCAGGGCAGCAGTGGCGGTAGTCCCCCCATCCCCCGGCAGGCTTAGTTTAAAGCCCAGTGGAGCAGGTCAGCCAGTCTGGCTGAAAAGAGCCTCCTCCCTGGTGGAGAGAGATGGAGGCCGTCTCTTCCTAGTAGTTCACTGCCTCTCTCACCAAAGAGCGGACTGTAGTTATAGAAGCCAAAGCCTTCTCGATGACACCAGCGCTGCAGCCTTTTGTTCACTACCTCAATCCTCCTCTCCCTCCTTAGCCCGTAGCCTGAAACTGGAAGGGTTGAGGAAAATACCACCTGCACCCCAACCCCTTAAGCCCCACTCCCAAATCCCTGTAGCACTTCATGACATGACTGGGAGCACTCCAAGCCATGTCACTTGTGCCCACTTGGATAAGGAGCATAGGGTAGTGGTCAGTGGCCTGGAGGAGCTCAGGGATCTTCTCTGCAATGTCTCTGCCCTGCCTCAAAGCATTTATAATTGAGAGGAAGACAGTATTACCACCCACATGTACAGATTGAGATCCACAATCTCTCGGATTCAGGCTCCGAGGAAGCAGCAGACTTCCTGGGCCAAGGCGTCAGGGTGGCAGATTGCACCCTCAGTCCTCCTCAGGATGGAGTCTCCCCCGACAAACACTTTGTGTTTTGTCCTAGGGAGAGTGGAGGCAGTAGCTATAGTTGAGCCTGTGTTGCTTGCAGGAGCTGGCAACTTAGCAGGTTCTGCTGGGGCTGTAAGAGGTTCATAGCTGTTGCAAAACTCCAGTGGGGTGGGGACCTTGATGCAGTGGACCTTGACCTTGGCTACCTTGGTCCAACCCCTTGGCTGGACAGAATGGGAGGTCCCCAAGTCCTCCCTTATCCTGGAAGGTGACAGTGGGCTTGTGGGGGGAGGGGGGAAGCGGGCTTTTACCTGCGCATGTCTCTCCGGAGCCAGGTCCCTACAAAGTAGCAAATATTAGTTTTCAGGCAGTTACTCTGTGCTGAAATAAGGTACTGATGGCAGAATGTAGCCCATGGGTGACGGAGAGTTTACCTGTAGGGAGAAATAATTCACTGTTTTGTTCTTAGTAGAAAGATGCTTAAGGTTCATTGTGTGAATCTGTATTTTTGAGTCTTTGGATCTGGGGTTTTGGTCAGATCACCCATAAAAGAATGGTCTATAAAATTCAGACCTTCACTTCAAAGCTCTTCTTCTTCTCTTTCTAGCTTGAATCCATCTTTAATTATTATGGATTTTCCCTTTCTCTGCTAACGTATTAAACTGTTGCAGCAACATAAGAGCCATTTTCTCCAGGACAGATCTAGAGTGCAAACTCCCTCTTCTTCAGGCTTGCCCATGATAGCTTGCATTGTGCCCCTGATGTTTCTGTATAGCATGTACCCTAGGGCAAGAGTTGGAAGGGCATATCAAAGGTAAAAGGGGCTGGTAGGTGTCAAATGGGATGGGCATTCCACTGCCTGTCAGTGCTGTATGGGTTTAAGGTGCCCTAGGGGACCCCCCACCCACCAGAACAGCTCAGAATCAGAATCAGCAACCTTGCCATCCCTTCCCTTCTTTTGAGAGCAGCATCACTGGTCTTACCATATGTGTGTGTTTTTTATGTTGTATAAAATATTTGCTACTTTCTGATGAAGAGATACGATAGTGGAGAGGACACTTGATAATGGAGCCTCCGAAAAAGTTCTACTGTCCTGTTAATCGCCCTTCACTGCAGTTACAGGTCTATGCACATGCCCATACTTCATTAGGAAACAAGTCCTACACATTAAGTTTGTCCAAGATGGACATTGACTGTGGCCATAAATTACATATGCACACATGACATCAATATAATATTATTGGTCTAGGATTTTCCTACTCTTGTAAGTTTAATATGACTCAACAGTGTCACCCCAGTTTCCCCAGATTAGAGAGAGTCTGTGCTCTCAATCATTTCTATTACTCTTATAAGGAGAGAATTTTGCTTTATCTCTTTCTTGTGTGGCTGCACCTGCTGTGTTTTATTGTCCTCTTTAACCCCTTCACAGTACTGATCTGCTCTGTCACAGACTTGTATGCAGATAGCAACTGTCTCACTTTTCTGGGATATGTAATGGAGCATTCAGTGGCTTGAATGGAAAGCCCAGCAGGGAGGACAGATCCAGTGAAGGAAAAGGTGAAGAGGCAGAATGAGCTATAGTACATTGTTTATACCAGTGCACTTCTAGTAATCAAAGCCTGCACTCCAGAAATATGGTTTCAATTTTTTCCTTTGAAATATGTAATGAGGAGTGTTGCCAATACATACTGTATTCCTCTTTGTCAAGCATTTGAGTCATTCTTCTGTCTACTAACAGCTTTTAGAGTTATGTCTTTTGACAAGGCACTGACACTTTGTTTGCAAATTGGATTCATATTTTTCAAGAGAAATGCAGATAGAACGCGGCTTGGTCACCACAGCAACTTTCTATTATTATTTGTTTCTCTTTGTTTTTACATGGTTCACTTGTGGAGCTAGAAATTTATTTCAACAGTGAAGTCTGATATTTTGTTTTTTGATAGACCTGTAATCCTATGCTGGATTTGATGTCATTCAAGAAGTTTGCAAATGACTTCACAAATGTTCTTGATCATTCTAGTAAAGAAAAGAATGTGGTTTCTTGGTTGTTTGGATGATTGATTTTTTGTGGAGTTTTTTGTTTTGGTTCTTCTCTTTATTGTGTGGAAGTTTAAGATTCATTATTCTGGCTGATTTGATAGCCACTGACACTGCAGTTCTCCTTGTAGTAGCTCTATATTCCCATCCTTGTTGGTTAAAAGTAATTTTTGCAGTGGAATGTGTGGTCTCAAAATTATTGTAAGTGTTCAGTTCTGCAGGTTGCGTTATAATGCTTTGTATTGTCAACCTTCGCAGGTATATAATATATTTTATTAAAAGATCCCAAAGCACTTGATCAGTTTTAATTAAAACCCACAACACATCCCTAAGAATATACTCATCTAACAGAGAGAAATGGAGGCATGGGAGATTTAGATTACTTGCTCGGGGTCAGACCAAAACTGTAACAGAGCAGACTAGCACACAGGATATTTAATTAGCAAATCTGTATCTAACTGCTAGACCACATTTCTTCCAAGTTCTTATCAATGGGTATGTCTGCTACAAGAAGCAAGGTAAATTAGCCTGCTTGGTTCTCTGTGCTATCACGGCTAGACTGGTCCCTGTAAGCAGATTAATGCCTGGGCTCAGGGTCCCCTGTCAGTCAGAGGCCCCCAGGTGCCTGGGTTCCCATGGAAAATGAGGGGTTTCTCTTTGCAGGGAGCATTCCAGCATGCAAGAGGTCCTGCCTGGGGCTGCTGGTAGTGGGACACAGGGGGCGCCACAAGCCTGTGCATAGCTGCACACATGCACATGGCCAGGAGCACAGCCAGGGAGCACAGAGAGCAGCTCCCTGAATGTAAGTGTATGGGGAGAAGGGGTATGGGAGGGTAAATCGAGGGTCCCATGGTGAGGGAGGGAGTCGGGAAGGGGGAGGCCCTGCCCAGCCAGGGCAGTGAGTGGAAACCAGGGTGGGTAGCAGAATGATGCCACGGGCAGTTTGTCCAGCGGGAATGGGGAGGCAGCCCCCCACTGCTCTGTGCACCCCCCGGAGGAGGCATTAGGGGCATGTGCCTCCCCACATCTGTGCATGGGGTGGATGCGGGCTGCTTGCTTGGGCTCAGGGCTCTCTGCCCTGCTGCCTTTGCCTCAGGGGCCCCACACTGACCACATGCCCCTTTCCCACCCAGCAGCAGTGGGGGTGGTGAGTTGTGACCTCTGCTGCTGGGCAGGTAGGAGACACATGGCCTCTGGGGCAGCAGGGCAGAGAGCCCCTGAGCCTGCAGTGAGCAGTTTGCATCTGCTCTTACCCTGCTCTGGCCATGGCAGTGGTGCAGGGAGCAGGGAGAAGAGGCGGGCATGTGCCACCCTACCCCCAGCCTGACCAGGTCTACCGAGCCTCCCCCACAGGCAGGGGAGGTGCCAGCTTATTCCTGGTGTGGGGGCTGGGCTCAGCCAGGCTGGGAGCTTGAGGGGCTATAGCTACCCCAAAATTCACCTTAGTGCCCCTGTAGCCACCCTTCCCAATGTCACAACTGCTGCTTGCCCACCCACCCCATACAGCTAAGGCCATCCCACTCTCACTGGCTCTGAGCCCAGCTCCAGCCTACTGGGAAGAAGCTGGTGCTGCTCATGCCAGGAGTGCCACGCCTTTGTGAGCTTACCTGCGCAGTGTGGGTGGGGATGCTGGGAGAGGTGACTACAGGGGGACTAAGGCAAATTTTGGGGTGGCTATAGCCCCCCCACAAGTCTCTCCCAGACGCCCAGTACCTATTGGGCATGGAGGCCTGCACGCCTTGGCTGTGGCAGTACCTGGAGGGGAAGCCCCTCCCCCCCAACAGGAGCCCAGGGCTGCAATAAATCTTAATCCACCACTGCTGCTCTCATATCTGTGCTAGCTCATGAATCTCTGCGTTTCACAGCCATAAAGACATACTCAGTATCTTGCATTTTTCAGGTTGCCTCCAAGCATATACATCTCTTTTTCAAACTAAGCCTAGATTTTTCTAAGGTGCATATGTGCAAGAGTATAGTTAGCCTCCTCACTTCATTCTTGGGCATTTCAATGAGCTCTGTAATTACTTGGTGCATTGAAAATCAGAAAAAAATTCACAGATGGGAGTGAGTTAGGAGCACTAAATCCATTAAAAGTTAAGGTCCTAAATCCCTTAAGTTCTCCAGTCTCCCCCCAAAGCCTAAATGTGAATTTAGGACCTTAACTTTAGGCACACATTTTGCAAATCATGGCCTAAAACATCTACAAACTTAACACATGCTGTAATGTCATTCAGTAAGCTTTGGACATGCACAGCTGTGGACCAGCTGAATTTGAGTCTTGCATTTGAAAAGGGATGATAAACATGTCTTTTGACTATTTAGGAATATATTCTCCTCCTCAGTTAAGTCTGAAGTCTGTTCTTCAGTAGAGGTTGCATTGGTGTGAATGTGTTGCTTATTGTCAAGATCTGCAAAAAATGATAGATTTACCCCTTTGGTGAATGCTGGTCTTGCCTTAAGCCTCACCCTAAGATGCCATATAGTGCACATCTCTCAGTCCCAGTCTCATGAAACCTTTTCTGCTGATGATGACTTCAGTGTTGTTTCCATAGCTCATAGTTTCCTGGTTTCATAGTTTGTAGGGTTGGAAGGAACCTGAGCAGATCATCAAGTCCAACCCCCTGCTATGGCAGGAAAAAGTGTTCGTCTAGCCTCCTCTTAAAGACCCCCAGGACAGGAGCCAGCACCACTTCTCTTGGAAGTTGGTTCCAGATCCTAGCTGCCCTGACAGTGAAGTAGCACCTCCTGATATCTAGCTGAAATCTACTGTCTGCCAGCTTGTGACCATGATTTCTTGTCACTCCTGGTAGTGCTC
>NW_017728914.1:6192714-6203265 GCF_001723895.1 Crocodylus porosus
ATGTTGTCCACATCCCTCCTGAAGTGTGGCACCCAGAACTGGATGCAGTACTTCAGCTGCTGCCTGACCAGTGTCACATAGAGGGGGAGGATCACCTCCTTCGACCTGCTTGAGATGCATCTGTGGATGCATGACAATGTGTGGTTGGCCTTCCGCATCCCCACATTGGTGGCCCTTGTTCATTTTGGCATCAATAATGACTCCAAGATTTTCTGCCTCTGCACTGACAAGAAGGGAGTTTGCCAGCCTGTAGGTATGCCGCTGGTTCTTCTTCCCCAGGTGCAGTACCTTGCACTTGTCAGTGTTGAAACCCATCCTGTTCTCATCTGCCCACTCCTGTAACCTGTCTAGGTCTGATTGCAGTCTATTCCTCCCTTCCAGCATGCCAACTTCCCCCCACATCTCAGTGTTGTCTGTGAATTTGAACAGGGTCCTTTTTACCCCCTTAACCAAGTTGCTGATGAAGATGTTGAACAGTGCAGGCCCGAGGACCACGCCCCGGGGGACCCCACTGCCCACATCCTTCCAGGTCAAAAATGACCCGTCCATCACCACTCTCTGGGTGTGGCCCTCCAGCCAGTTAGTGACCCTTTTGACTGTGTAGGTGTCAACATCACAGTCCCCTAGTTTTTTAACGAGAATGAGGTGAGAGACAGTGTCGAAGGCCTTCCTAAAGTCCAGAAAGTCTATGGTCATCCCAGACCTAGTCAAATATTTCCAGAGAAGGGTTTAATTATGAAGCATTCTTCCCATGTTTTATGACATTAGCTAAACAGTGAAATTTCATCCAAGACTTGAAGAGCCCATATTTATTTGATTATCCACTGTTTGTTTGAGTTTCTTCCCTTTAAATAGAAATGGGTTGTGTCACAGCACATGTAGGATAGGAGTAAGGAGGTGTGGTGAGGTGGATCATGTTAGCCCATAACTCTTTGCATGAGTTAAAGCTATGTTAATATATCTGAGGCATGATTCTAATGACCTTCCTGGACTCTCTCTCCAGGGCACAAATTTCCTTCTCAGTATCCAATATTCCATCAGTGAGGAAGGAAAAAGATGTGTGCTAAGGTGCTAATTGCTCATGTTTATCAAACGTTCAAGAGCCTTCAAAAAAGCATATACAGCTAGCAAACCTCACCTCACCCAGACACTTTGGAGAGAATTCAGCCAAGACAATTTATGCACTGTCCACTAATGAATGCTTTGCCTAAGTTTTATTTTTCTTTTAAGTGGTTGAATGTTTTGTATAGGCATGATTAGAAGTGACTAGAGCAGTGTATGAGTCAGAAATTACAATAATGAACAAAACACGCAAATAGCCATTTTTAAATGGCAAAAGCTGCAACAAATTACTGCTGCACTGTTTGGGATGGAGGGCAAAAAAAATTAAGCACAGCTATAAAAAGCAATGGGTAAAAACAGAACTTATCATTGGAATCAAGTTCTTTTGTGACAGTGTGCATCAATATTTGTAATAATGTCAGGGCTGGTAAAGATTATCCACTTTGTTGTTTCAAAAGGGCAAGGAAGCAAGGTGGTCTTGTGGTTCAGATGCTGTACTGGGACTTGGGATATCTTGTTTCAAGCCTTAATTTCAGTACAGGCTTTCTCTGTGAAATGAAGCAATATATTTTGCCTACTATGGGTGCTTGTACACATGACGGGGGTTTAATCCTTCAGGTTTCATTCTATGCCCCCTAAATTGAAATGGTGGGTTTTATTTTTTCCATCATTCATTGGTCTTAAATCTCATGAAATGCTGAGTGTTGTATTCACAGTAAATTACTGCAGGGGATGCTGCATAACAGTCCACCCCACTGATCTCTTTGTACTGAATTACAGCAGGGGGCACCGCACACCGCTAAGCCCTGCTACATTTCAATGAGGTTACAGCTCGCTGATATGTACAGCTGACCGAGAGTGGTGCAATTTCATTAATTCAATTAATTTAAGTTATTTTATTAATTTAATTATTTATACACATTTTTTGAGTTTTTTACACCAATTTTTAAAATTTGTTTCTTAGTTTATTCTTATTTTTTTATTTCCTATCTTTATCTTTATTCTTATCTTATTTTTTATGTTCCTATTTTTACGCCATCAAGTAAACTTTGTTTTGTGTGTAAATTCACTTGTTTTTTTTATTATTTCACTTAGACTCAGGATCAAATGGTAATAATCAATGGCTCAATGTCTGGTTGGCAGCTGGTATCAAGTGTAGTGCCCCAGGGGTCAGTCCTGGAGTCGGTTTTGTTCAATATTTTCATCAATGACCTGGAAGATATGATGGAGTGCACCCTCAGAAAGTTTGCAGATGATACCAAGTATGGGAGAGTAGTAGATATGCTGGATGCTAGTGTTAGGATTCAGAGAGACCTCAGAAAATTGGAATATTGGACCAAAAGCAATTTTGTGAGGTTCAATCAGTACAAGTGAAAAGTCCTGCACTTAGGACAGAAGAATTCCATGTATAAGTACAGGTTGGGGACTGACTAGCTAAACAGCAGCTCTGCAGAAAAGGACATGGGGATTACAGTGGACAGTAAGCTGAATGTGAGCCAACAGTGTGCCCTTGTTGCAAAGAAGGTGAAAGGCATCATGGGCTGCATTAGTAGGATTATTGCCAGCAGATGGAGGAAAATGGTTGTTCCCCTGTATTCAGCACTGGTGAGGCCACATCTGGAGTACTGTGTCCAGTTCTGGGGCCCCCACTACAGAAAGGATGTGGACAAATTGGAGTCCAGTGGAAAGCAATGAAAAGGGTTAGGGGGCTGAATCACATGACTTATAAGGAGCAGCTGAGGGAACTGGTCTTACTGAGCATCTATACGTGTGCTCCGGTGTGTGTGTGTGTGTGTGTGGGGGGGTGTTCTTTGAAGTGCCCGCAGCATCACATGTATTCAGTGTCCCATGCTTCAAAATGGTAGTGGGAGAACTTGAACTAAAGCTTGTTCAGCTTTAGTGCTTGTTCAGCAAGCTTTAGTTCAAGCGCTCCCATCGCCACTTTGAAGTGTGGGAACACTGAATAGACATGATGTGGAGGCTGCTGGAGTGCATTAATTACTGTGTTCCAGCACACTCAGTTAATTGTATCTGCTCTGATGCATGCTAATTAGCATGCGTCAGAGCAGACTTCCAGCATATATATAGGTACCCATTCAGTTTAGAGAAGAGAAGGCTGAGGAGGGATTTAATAGCAGTCTTCAGCTACCTGAAGGGTGGTTCCAAAAAAGATGTTTTTGTATCCAGGAGGGTACAAGTTTTTAACAGCCAGCTAGGCAAAGCCTTGGCTGGGATGATTCAGTTGTTAATGGCCCTGCTTTGAGCAGGAGGTTGGACTAAATGGCCACCTGAGGTCCTTTCCAACTTTAATTTGCTATGATCCTATGTGTGGAAGCACCTAAGGTTATGTCGAATGCCATACTATCCATCTGGTGTGGGGCACCTTCCCTCAACTCTCCTGCCATGACTTGGTGTTATTGAATGAAAAGGAGGAGTTCAGTGGAGATCCTCTTCCTGGGGGACCCTGGGGACAGTAGTACTCACTGTCTTGATGCAATGTTCCATGGAGCTCTGCCTCCCCTATACCCCTTCCACTCGCCAACTGAATGGGTGCCACCTGAATCGTTCAGCCATGCCCTGTAGGCCCCTTTCTCCAGGGGGAACCAGCATCGGCATGGGTTCTGGTGGGCTATCCCATCTGTCATGACTGCTAGTGTTTCTGCCTCGAATGCTGATGGGCTAAGCTCCTGTTTGCTGGGGTCCTCCTCGCTTCCTCTGGCTGGGACGCCTCTAATGGTCTTTACAAAGTAGATAGCTGGGCGGGGGATGGAACTGCCTCCTCCCTCCCAGCCTTATACAGGGACTCAGTTTCCCTTTGCTCTGGATGCCAGCACTGAGCCGGCTGCAATGCTCCTGCCCACCACAGAAGCCTCACCATGCCTGGTGTGCTCCATGCTGGCATGCTTCTTCTTCTCCTCCCCACCAGGTTCTGGTGGGGCTTTTAAATCTTCCTGCGGTGGTTGCTCCAGCCGCCACAATTGTTTCTGCTTTTCCCCGCCCCAGGAACAGCTGATTCAACAGCCGGCATAATGCTGGATCACACAGCCACTGCTATGGCTCCTGCTCTGGCTCTGGCTGTGCTCCCAGGGGTAAGTTTCCCTGAGGGGGAGAGGGGGTGTTGCTTGTGCAGCTCGGGGCCCATGGGTACTGCCCCCTCCCCTTCAACAGCCTGTGGGGGCATCTCGCCACCACACTATGATTCTGTAATTCATGACAGGATTGATGTCATGCTACAGAGATTGTTGTTACTTAGACAAGTAGAAGCTTACTTCTGCAATAACAGGAAAACAGTTCTGCCCCAATCATAGTATCATAGTGTTTAGGATTGGAAGGGGCCTAAACAGATCATCAGGTCCAACCCCCTGCCCCAGGCAGGAACGGGTACTGGGGTCATATCACCCCAGCCAAATATCTGTCCAGCCTCCTCTTGAAGACCCCCAAAGTAGGAGAGAGTACCACCTCACTTGGGAGCCCATTCCAGAGCCTGGCAGACCTAACTGTAAAGTTATCTCTCCTGATGTCCATCCTGAACCTTCTCTCTAACAGCATTATGTATGATTTATGAACAGCATTATGAACCTTGTCTCTGTTCAGCATTATGTATTTGGCTAGGTTTGTTTCTTGTCTTCCACTGAAACATCAGGTACTGCACATTGCAGAAGCATAGCACCAAATAGAATGGGGTAATTGGCTGCCCCCACTTCCTACTGAAAGTCAATAAGAGTAAAATGCCCATCTCTCTTGAGCACACTTGAAAATCCCAGTTTGGAATTCAAGAGATTTTTACAGCCAGCATGTGCAGGTGACTACAGCACTGACGGATTCAGCACCAGCCATAGGGACCGTGGTTTTAAACCCTCTCCAGAGTCCCTCAGTTTTGCCTTCATTTGTGAACTGGGCAGAGAGGTTTCCAAGGAGGCTGTACTGGAGATCCTTACAGACCTGTGGGTCTTGAAGAGATTTAGTGTTGAGAGTCCTTTGCATTGCTTTTGGCTGTTTTCACTGTTTTGTAGCAAGCTGGATGTTCATAATAGATCTGAGAAGACAGTGATCACTGACTCCTTGCATGGATCACATGATATGGACATCTATTTGATCATGGGCTCTAACAATAACATAGTCAAGGAAGTGTCAGTGCTTAGAGAAAGAGTGTCTCCATGTGGTCTTGTATTTGTATTGGTTAGACCATCCATTGACACCAAGACTGGGTTGATGAGAACAACACCAAGATCCAATCTCCTTGACCAGAAGAGAAGGGCTCACCTCATTTCAGCAGAAAAAGGAGATGTTTCATCTCCTCAAAGCCAAAGGTCAAAGATGGATCTGGAAAATAAAAATTTAGTGGTGGCAAAATAAAGCCAAAAAGATCCATCTCTGTGCTGACAGTCATGTCATGCATAGCTTTTTCCAGGCAACAGGAACTATCTTTCAGCTAAGCTTTCCATGTTCCTTTTTTCCTGTGATCACAAGTGGCTCAACACTCCTCAAAGACAATGAATATACCCCTGCTAAATGGAAAAAACACTTTGATGCACTCCTGAACTTCGAGTCCATTGTGGTGGCACCATTGATACCATCTGCCAACACCCTAAAAAGGGATCCCTTGCCAACCCTTCTATCTTAGAAGTCTGGCATGCCAAGGAAACTAAGATCAAAAAGAGTACTGGACCAGATGGCAAAGCTGCTGAAATCTACAAGTTTGTTGGTGAGGAACTGGTACTGAGACTCCGCCAATTTATTATATGCATTTGGAACAACTGAGATATTCCTGGGGACCTCAGGAATGCCAACCTTGTGACTATCTTCAAGGACGGAGATAAGTCTGTGTGGGAACTATTGAGATATTGCCCTCCTTTCCACAACAAGGAAAATGCTTGCACTCATCCTCCTGAACCATTTTCTGCCTCTTGCTGAGGAAGTCCTTCCAGAATCTCATTGTGGTTTCAGGCCATCCTGTGGAGCAGTTGACATGATCTTTGTTGCCTGCCAGATCCAAGAAAAGTGTCAGGAACAACACCAGAACCTGTATATGGCCTTTATTGACCATACTAAGGCCTTGGTTCCATCAATTGTGAAACCCTGTGGAAAGAACTGGCTAGTTCTGGGTGTTCTGAAAAGTACAAGGCCTAGAAAAGCACCAAGATTCAGGTTTACAATGTAGTCATCATCCCCACTCTCTTCTACAGCTGTTACCATCACTGAGTCTGTGATTCTCAAGCACTAACTTTGCTGGACCGGATATTGTATATGACAGAGAAAAAGCTACAAGGGCATGTTGAAGGCATACCTCAAGACAACAGATTTTGGCATCAAGACTTTGGAGGAGCTGCCTGCTGACCAACTCCAATGGTGCTGCAACCTCAACCAAGCTCTTGCTCATTTTGAGGTAAAATGTTTTGCCCTCAAAGCAGAAAAGAGAGAGCAGAGGAAGGAAATGGAGATAAATCCTGACCTACAAGCTATCCTCCCCAGTGGAAAGACCTGCAACTGCTGTGGATGGGTCTGTGGTTCAAGTACTTGACTCTTAAATCATCTCAAGACCTATCAATGGGCCATGGTAGAGATCATCCTCAAATAGAGATGCTGCCAACAATGACATCACTGCATTTACTTACAGGCAATGCAAGCACTTCCCTCCTGAGATTCTAGATTCATGTAAATCAGGATGGCTCTGTGGTTTACATGAGGGTTCCTCCATTTACATCACTGAGCCATCCTGATTTTCAGCAGCATTTGCTGGTGACAGTGGTGCAATTAAAGAACCACATTCCATTTATAACAGCTGATGGGCAAAAAAGGCTAGGGGTCTGCCTCTCCCTGACCAGATAGCTAAAAACAGTTTAGTCACTGCTTTGAAGAGTGATCCAGATTGAAAAAAGAAAGGTAGCTACAATTATCGTGAGGGTAAGGTTTGAAATAACTTTAAGTGCAAAGAATTCCCTAGATCACAAAAAGTTTCTCTGAGATGAGCAGAAACAGAAATTTATTTTTAAAGACCTCTCAGCCTCTATTAAAGAAATACTTCCAATCATATCCTTGGCCTTGGCAGCATTTTTAAGTCTTTCTAAGCACCATTTATGGAACAAAGAGCTACACCTTATCTTATTATTATAAAGGAATATTTTACTTTATTATTGACTGGGTCTTGACATTTACAGTAATTTATTATTTCCTGGAAATGCTTTGTATGGAAGTGAGCCTAAAAGGGGCCTGTTCATGTTGAATCAAGTGTGTGTGTGTGTGTGTGTATTTATCCCAGTTAAACCAGTTTACTAATTGGTAAGGAGTAAGTGCATTCAGCAACAAAGGTATTTTTTCCGTAGTGAGAATATTTGAATCTTTGCTCTTTAGTGCAGCTGCTTCAGCAAACAGGACTGGGGTGATTATAGTTTAATGGTTTGGGGAAGGAAGAGACACCCATGAGACCTCATTTCTCTTTCTGACTCTACCATTGGCCTACTGTATGAGTTGGGGTAACTCACTTCACCTTCCATCCTCTGTCTGTCTGGACTGTAAAATGTTTCAGGACTCTAGGCATTATTGTAATCCTGATAACTTAAAAACAAGGGCAATGGTGCATTTCATTCTAGCATATGTAGAATTGACACCAACCCAAAAGAAATGCAGAAAAAAAGGTCATGTCTACCACATACATGGACAAGTATGTCCTGGAGAGTTCACAGCAGGGTAGCTGGACTGGAAAGCTCTGAGACTTGAGCCTGCTATGTTATGCTTTGCTCATGCTCCTTTTCCTCTAATCAATGTTGTTAAAACTACCGAAGCAGCAGACCTGAAGCGGTCTCATGGATTTGTTCAGTTTTAGTTTGCTCTTTTGTCTAAGTAAAACACAACAAACAGCCCAAGAAGTAGGGAAACAATTATACTAATCACAGAGTGTCTGCTTTCTCTGTTGCCAGGTGGGAAGTCTGGGCTCCATTACATGGACTCTGATAAGAGAACAATTCTGTATGATAAATCGTAGACTTCCTCATGACCCACTGATTTCACTCTTGGGCTTAACTGCAGATCTCACACCTTATAGAAGCCAGATCCCGATTAATAAAAACCAAGTGTGAACAATGTCTTTCCTAACACCACCACATGATAGAAGAGAATCTTGGAAATAATCATGATGGAAAAGCTGAGGCAGCAACAAGAGCAACAGTAACATTGGAATTAGGTTTCAATTGGAGGGTAATATCATTTCAACAGCAATGACAGTAAAGGATTTACAGGGTCTCCTTATCACTACTGATATATGGCTGGACATCACACACACACATACAGAGCTGGAACTAGGATGCTAATTCTTCAGTTCTAATCACAGAAGGACCTTCCATATGAGTGAAAAGAAGCCCCTGCTTATCTGTTACCTGTAGAAAGATGTATACTCTTTCTAAACTGAAATTAGGGAAATGAATTCAAGATGGTTTCACCCAGGCAGCACAAGAGGCTCATACAGTCCTTTTGCACACCTCCAATCCTACAAAAAGATCATTAAGCTAATGTAATTGGGATTCCCCTGGTGTAAGGAATCTTCAGTAAGTAATATGCAATATTTGTTATCACTACTAGTCCGTAGTAGCAGTGGGCTCCTCAATTCGCCAGGGCAAGCTACAGCAGCCATAAGGCTGCTGTAGCTTGCAGAGGGGGCTGATTTGACCCCCAACAGAACTCTAGATCTAGGGGATAGAAACATATTGTGAAAAAACATCTATTTCTTTAACATCTTTGCAGAGCACTATTTTTAGGCACCTGGGCAGCTCACTGGCATATTTTAAGTTCTTGAAAACAGGGTCTACCTTCCTATGAATTTGTGCAGTACTTAGAATATTGAATCCCCAGATCCTGACTTTTGACTTTGGGATCTAGCACAGTATAGATTGTAACAATACATTTGAATAAGCTTCATGTCAGGGTTTGAACCATGGGGCACTTCTGGAAATAGAACTTTGCATCTATTGAAATTGAAGTAAAAAAAAAAGTCTGCAGAATCCTAATGGGTTTTATACTGCAGAAGTCATGTACTGCATAGCTCCTGGGCTTTGTTTCCTACACGTGAGACTCTTTATAAAGTGCACTTACTAAAAATGTTATTCAATTAAAAAAAAGTGAAGGCTCACCTGAAAGCTATAAAAGATCATGTGCTTAAGGACTATCTCAGAATTATGATATATTCTAAAAATATGTTGGGGGAAGAAAGCTGAAAGATAACTGCCCTTGAATCTGGCACTAGAGCATACAGCCTGTCCAAGAGCTCTTCTGGATGTCTTGGGAAAACTAACTCTTTCTTCCTGCAATGCACTGTTCCCTGTTAGTGTTCCAGTAAATTGCGTTAGTAGAGGGACAATCCCTGAGGGATTCAGTCGGAAGTTTTCCAGCGTTTTCTGGTAAACTTCAAGCGAGGATTTAGATTAGTCGGCAAATTATTGGGTTACTGAGCATGAATGCCTCAGTTTCATTCTGGTTTTGGAGCTCCTTTTTCTCTAATGACAAGAAAATGGAAATTCAAAACTGTATAATCACAGATGTAAATGCTAACCTTTCAGGATTACTGAAGAGACAGATAAAATACCCAGTTACAAAAGATGTAATAGTGAGTGGCTGCTGAAAGAAACTGCCAAACATAAAGGACATCCATACTTTATTTCAACCTATATATTGGGGTTTGAAAGATCTAATTAATATTTTATGGTCTTGCTCAGTAATGATGTCAAATGTTGACAAAGAAAATTGTGTTTAAATTTTTTGAAAGATATAGACTATGTAACAAATGTTGGGGAAAGAGCTAAAATCACTTTTCCTCCGTTCTTTCTGTAAATGCACTGATATAAAGTCACCTTTTCATGTCATTCAGCTGACTCTATGCAGTGCAAACAGTGGGGCTGAGAATGAGTCGGGACACAAGCTTGAATATATTTGTCTAATGGAGATTGTAGCATTTGGTACTACAGGGAGGAGAAAGAGCAAGAGGGAGAAAGGGAAACTGAAGTTGTATTATTAACCAGTACTAGTTCGCTCCATGACCCCCATCCTGAGAAGTGTCCCGGGCCCTCAACTTCCACAGAAAGCAACATGAGTGAGAATGTGCAGCATCTCCCAGCATTAGACCATAAATAAAGAGTTAGTGAATGAATACAACTACCACGGAGAACAGCAGTTCTCTATTTCTCGATGCCTTCAAATGTAGGTTCATCATTCTGGAATATACTAGAAAATTGCCTAAATGGGAGGGCTGGGGGAAATGGAGCACTGCCACCACTCTGCCTCTGGCCCCATGCACGCCCACCCCCCGCTGCTCCACCCTGTGGCACCACCACCTCTCTGGCACGGGGGGTTGGAGGGGAGCTTGCATGTGGCAGCCATAGCCGGCCAGCCGCATGCAACCCTGTCCTCTCCCAGCTCCCCTCCCTTCCTTCTGGCTGTTCTCAGGGCCTGGCAGTGGTGGAGATGCACCGCCACTGTGCCCGCCCCCTCCCCTTCTCTCCC
>NW_017728914.1:6203365-6207366 GCF_001723895.1 Crocodylus porosus
CCACCATGCCCCCCCCTCCCGCTCCTGCTCCCCTCCCTCCCCCTCCCTGCCAGCTTTTCGAGGACCTCCCCCGCCCGGCGAGCTGTTACTGGAGCGTGGCGGGGGAACTCCAGGTCCCCAACCCATGTCCACCTGCCTCCCCTCCCTGCTCTGGAGGTGAGACACTGTCTCCCTCCCCATCCTCCCCCTCCCTGCCAGCTTTTGTTGGGGCCCAGCAGCAACAGCAAGGCCAGTGTGGAGGGGCGAGGCCAGCGCTGTGGCACGAGCACCCTGCACCACCACCGCTGCCTCTAAGGAGCAGGGCCAGGGGGAAGGGGGAGCAAGGCCAGCATCTCTACCATCACAGCGGTGCGTGGCTGTCTCAGTCCGTCCCTGCCATCCCTCTTTGCCTCCAAGGAGCAGGGCACGGGGGTGGTGAGCCTAGCACCACTGGCCTTGCCCCCCCACTCCAGCCCCTCAGTCCCCGCCGTGTGCATCTGTGCAGAGCACTCTCATCGGTTCTTTCAGTCAGCATTGTGATTGGCTGCAGAGATAACTAAGAGCATGAATAAAGCATTACGGACAGACAGACAGACAGACTAAGGCTTTTATTATATTAGAATGATTTAACTAAACAAAAAGGTCTAGGCTCATGGCAGGGAAAATTGGATGAAATCTAAGGGCATATGCTACACAGGAGGTCTTGGGGAAGCTAAAGCCAGAAAGACTTATCCAAGTCCAATATTTAGATTCTCAAGATACTAGTCCGCAGGCTAACTGCTGCAAATCGAATTCTTAGACACCTAACTTCCCTAGCATCATAGAGGCTGGACACCTAACCCCAGACTATCGGTGCTATTCACTAGCAAGGCTTCTGAAAGATGCACATTGCAATGCTAAGCCTATGTCATCTTTGCGGAGTCAGTCCCTGCTTCTTTCTGGCCTTACCTAGCTTGCTTATATCACTGTAACAGGAGGTCCTGGTGAAAACAGGGCTGAGAATATCTTGCACACTCAGGTCCACAGGCATACTCCAGACCTGGAAGATCACCAGTGAGGCTGCTCTGAGCTGTATCTAGGGGCTTGTTTTGGCCTACTGGAAACTGAGGACTCCATAATTATATTTGCTCCCAGTGATTTTAGGTAAAAAGTAAATTGAAGTCTCCCATGAGTCAATGTATCAGAATCCACTTAGTTGCAACTGCCTGGATTTGCAGTTGCAGTATTCAGATTCAAATGCAGCAATTTCACCAAAAATTGAAGAAATGCAACCATTAGACATGCTCAGTGCTAGTTTCCAAAAATCATTGCTTTAAGGAAAGATCAAACTAGGGGGTAGTTGTGTCAAGCATCAGTCTGATTTTTACTATGCAGAGATCATTACTACAAAAAAATGAGAACTGTTTAGATATTTTGTTTTCTTGGGTTCAAAGCTAATCCCTCTGTTAAGTTCTCTCCATTCACACCAAAGAAACGAGAGATGGAAAACGTGTATTGGGTCATTTCATTTATCCCCCAGCTGATACACTATTCAGCCATGTGAGTTTGCACCTCTCCTACTTCAGCTGCTGCCTTGTGTCCTCTTTGCCTTGTGCCCCCTACTTCAGCCACTGCCACTGATTTTACCCCAATTGCTGCTTTCTGGCAGCAGTCACCTGGGAGAGGAAGTAGTTGCAATGGCTAGGCTATAATAGGGGAGCATGAAAGAACTGACAATGAGGGAAGCAGGAGCAGCAGCTGAAGTACAGGGGAGTGAGAGTGGCGGAAGTAGAGGTGCCTGCCAATTACTGCCATGATTCCCATGTATCCCCCAGAAATGCTTTGCATCCCCTTTGTCAGGGGTGTGTCCCACACACTGCCTTGCTACTGTGCAATCTCCTCCTTAGGTTTTTTTTTTGCTTTCTTTAGCATCATAGTTTTCCTGCCACTTCTTACCTCTCACCCTGGGTTTTGCTCAAGGACTGCCTCCCTCCTTCCATTTCTCAATATACTCAAAGACTGATAAGTGATAAGGATATCAGAAGTATGATTATGTGTTTGGACCTTTTCCATGATACAGGGTGTGCAGTCTGTGTCAGGTTTGATTAACTTCTTCTAGGTTTTGCTCAGGTAAAGCCCTGCACTCCTTTGCTAAGGCAAATTTCTTAACAATTTACTTGAATGGTGACTGACAGTATTGCAGGATCTAACCTCTGTCTTACCTTAGATATCTATCAACCCATTGCTACTGTTACCTCTCAGATCTTTTCTCTTCAGGGGCACAGCCTTCAAGCCATTATGGATTTGTGTGGGCAGACTGCATCATACTGCCCAGGGAGCTCTTTTCTAGAGGGAGTCTTTCCTAAATGCTCATATGGCATTAGCATTGCATTGGCATTCAGCAAATGCCCATTGCCTTATGATAGGAAGTGTCTCCATGGTGAAGGAAAGCAAAGCAGGTGCTCCTGGATGCTGAAGATGTGTAACTTCAGTGGTATAAAGACCTACTGTTCCCACTAAAGCAGATGATCAAACTCCCATTGAACTAAATAGGAGAGGCTCTGTTTCGTGATGGGAGTTCAGGGCTGTGCTCTACAGCTTGACTCTATAGTGCCCAAAAAGCATTCGTTGAGAAAGTAGGTTGCTGGGACAACAAAAACACTAAGAAAAAAAGTCTTGAAGCAGCAAATCACAGTACTGTAGATATACTGCAACAGATGCCATCTGTATGGAGGTCTTGTGCCTTCATGCTGGGTGTGATTTCCTACATCAATCCCATTTACATGCTCCCTGGTAGCCTGCAGCCATTGGAGATCACTGTTAAGTCCTGTGTAAGAAAGGATCCCAGTGTGACCTGCGGCCACTCTGTCTTTCTGGGGTGAATTCCACAGGGCTGTTAGGGGAAAGGACTTCCCATGGCATGCTCATCCCTCAGCTTACTCAACAATTGATACCTACAGAGGACCTGCATCTGTGTGGTCCTGGGCAGGGTACTGGACTGTTTAACAGAGGAGGCATAGGACAAGGAGTAAAGAAACCTGGGCTTTGTTCCTGGTTCTGCTGATGACTTGCTGTGCAACTTTGGGCATGTTGTCTCACCTCTCTCTGCCTCTCTTTCCTTCCCCTCTTGTCTATCTTAAGTCTGAGTCTTCTTTGCTTGTACTGAGTATACCGCAATGGGCCTCCAATCACAGGTCACTACTGTAATGCAAACTCATAGAACCACAGAATCATAGAAGTAGGGTCGGAAAGGACCTTGTAGATCTTCAAGTCCGACCCCCTGCCTGGGCAGGAGAAAAACTGGGCTCAAATGACTCCAGCCAGGTAGGCATCAAGCCTCTTCTTAAAGACCCCCAGCGTAGGAGCCAGCACCACTTCCCCTGGAAGTTGATTCCAGATCCTAGCCGCCCTGACTGTGAAGTAGTTCTTACAAATGTCTAATTTAAACCTACTCTCCAACAACTTGTGGCCGTTATTCCTTGTTATGCTGGGGGCGCTAGGGGAAACAAGGTCTTTCCCAAACCCTTCTGGCCCCCCCAGTGAGTTAATAGATAGTTACCAGGTCCCCCGCTCAGCCTTCACTTGTGAAGGCTGAACAGGTTCAGGTCCCGCAGTCTCTCATTGTAGAGTCTGCCCTGTTGTCCCTGGATCATGCAAGTGGCCCTCCTCTGGACGCTCTCAATGTTGTCCACATGCCTCCTGAAGTGGGGTGCCCAGAACTGGATGCAGTACTCCAGCTGTGGCCTGACCAGTGTTGCGTAGAGGAGGAGGATCACCTCCTTGGACCTGCTTGAGATGCATCTGTGGATGCATGACAAGGTCCGGTTAGCCCTGCCAACCATTGTCGGCCCATGTTCATCTTGGAGTCAATAATGACTCCAAGATCCCTTTCTGCCTCCATGTTCTCAAGAAGGGAGTTTCCCATCCTGTAAGTGTGCTGCTGGTTAGTACTGCCCAAGTGCAGCACCCTGCATTTGCCAGTATTGAAGTGCATCCTGTTTTTGTTAGCCTACCCCTGCAACCTATCCAGGTCTTGCTGCAGT
>NW_017728914.1:6207491-6209803 GCF_001723895.1 Crocodylus porosus
ACCTGCATCCAATGCTTTTGTGACCTGATCATAAAAGGCAATCAGGTTGGTCTGACATGACCTGCCCCTAATGAAACCGTGCTGGTTGCCCTTGAGCATCATCCCTGAAGCCGGCCCATCACAGATGTGCTCCTTGATGATCTTCTCAGAGAGTTTCCCTAGGATTGAGGTAAGACTGACAGGCCTATAGTTGCCCTGGTCCTCCCTCCTCCCTTTTTTAAAGATGGGGACCACGTTGGCTATCTTCCAGTCATCTGGCATGTGGCCCGAGCACCATGAGCACTTGTAAAGCCATGCCAAAGGCCCTGCAATAACCCCTGCTAGCTCCCTCAACACCTTGGGGTGGAGAGCATCTGGACCTGCTGATTTGAAAACGTCCAGCCCCTCCAGAAGCTCTCTAACCTGGTCCTCTCCAACCTGAGGTCTGGAGGCATTCCCCTCGAGTCCATCTTGCATCACAATGGTGAAGTCCCAATATAGTCAAAATAATGTGAATGACAGCGCAGATTTGGTGTGACAATTTGTATAACTGGAATTTACCTTTTTTTACCACTTGTGGGTAAAAAAACCACATGCTTGGTGTAGCTATAACCTTCTAAAACAATTGGCTGTTCCTTGGCAGCATTTCTTTCCTTCTAAACACTCTTCCATCTGATACAGATAACACTCACCTGTATGCAACTTGCCTCATAATTTGGCAGACCTTATAAATAGTTGGGAATTTCAGCAGCAATAAATTTAAGTGGATAGAATTAAGTAGTAAGACAGATTTTTGGAACCAAGAGCAAGGCTTCTTTTCCCCTGGTTATTTATGTATGACCTCTTTGACTCACCTGGGACTACTTTTATAATGGGGGAAAAAACACTGTGCCCAAGTGTTTACAGACTGCACCTGGAATTGAAAATGAAATTCTGCACGGGTCATATTTCTCTGGTGTCTGTCTCTGAAGGGAGCTATCAAGATCAGGGTTTGGCTAGTTGTGGTTTGCTTGTTCTGGTCGACTTTTAACAGTGTGCATGGTATGTAAGATTAAATGTGGGTTTAATTCATAAAAGTTCCTCATCTGGGTGGCTGGGAATATGCATTAACACCCCTTTTTCCCCCTTTAACTGATTAGCACTGAGAAATAGGTTTTCAGATGGTGCAACTCAGCATAGATCTACTGACGTCCTGAAAGATGTACTGATTTACACCTTGTAATCACTATGATACTTTAAGGCCCTACCTCCAGCAGCACCCTGATGAGGCAGCTCTGTGCTGCCCTTAATGAGGGTCTGAGTCTTAAAGGTAGGATCTGTTCTTTTATTTTCTGGGCTTCTTTGAAATCATTCTCCTTAATGGAGGAGCTCTCCTCTGTATAGTGGAAGAACATTGCAGGCAAGTTTCCAGTCCCTAAGTACAACTAGAGGCAACAGCACATACTATATCATTTGGCTAATTCTTCTGCCATTGCTGCTTTAATTCCCTGAACTGTATTCACTAGGGCTTGGTCCTGTGCAGTTGGAAATTATTCAAGCCATGGGCTATCTGCCCCTCACTCCCCCAACTAACAGGTCTCCTATCAGGAATTTTTTTCCAGATTGTCATCTTAAACTTGCTTTTGTTGAATTTCTTCCCTTTTCTTCTGGTAAAATCCAATTGCTTTTGCCACAAGTAATTCCTCTCCTTCCTTGAAGCTGAATCCTACCCACAGTTCAATGCCGGAGCATACTGGCTTGGCTTTGATGTGCCCCAGGCCATATGGATCCCTGTCCCTTGTGCAGAAGAGAAACTTCTATATCACTCCTGCTAGGTGCTGAACACTCTCAACAACCACTGACATCAGAACGAAGATCAATGTCACTTTCTACTACCTGGGGTTTTAAACACAGTGGGAATGCAAAATCCTCTCCCCAGGTCTGCATTGCAGACAGACAATGGAGCTTCTGTACTCTGAGGGTAGTGCAAATTACATGCACACCTGCTAAGGATCTGGCTCTGCCAGCATAGTTACTCTGAAACCAGTCAAGCTACACTGATTTACAACAGCTGAGGATACCTCTCATAAACATAAACAACATGATCCCTCAGTGCAAATAAGGGATTAAAATACATCAAGGTCAGATGTGTGCAACAGGGCAGGACTTGGCCTGGGACATCTACCCTATGGCCCAGGGGAAGAAAAGTAGATACCTCCATAGGTTTGTTTTCCATGTACTGTGTCATTAAGTATCTTGAAATCATAGTTTTATAGTTAGTAGGGTCAGAAGGGACCTGAGCAGATCATCAAGTCCAACCCCCTGCCATGGCAGCAAAGAGTACTGGGGTCAAA
>NW_017728914.1:6210598-6211928 GCF_001723895.1 Crocodylus porosus
GTTGGTCTGACAGGACCTGCCTCTAATGAACCCATGTTGGTTTCCCCTAAGCATAATCTCCCCTGCTGGCCCCTCGTGGACATGTGCCAGAATAATTCTCTCAGAAAGCTTGCCCAGGATTGAGGTAAGACTAACTGGCCTGTAGTTTCCCAGGTCCTCCTTCCTCCTTTTTCTGAAGATGGGAACCACATTGGTCCTCTTCCAGTCGTATGGCACCACACCAGAGCTCTGCGAGTACTCGTAAAGCCATGCCAGGGGTCCAGCAATGACCTCAGCTAATTCCCTCAGCACTCTCGGGTGGAGATTGTCCAGACCAGCTGATTTAAATACGTCCAGTCCCTCCAGAAGTTCCCTGACTAGATCTTCACTGACCCTTGGCCTAGGTGCACCTCCCCTGGGGTCTGGGGGGGGGGTCCCAGTGGGGGGACTGATCTGCTCCCTGCTCAGGAAAATGGAGGCAAAGAAGTCGTTAAACAGGTTAGCTTTGTCGTCTGGTGTGACGACCAAATTTCCTAGCTTGTCCTGCAGGTACCTGGTACCTTCTTTTTGCCCCCTGTGTATTTAAAAAAGGACTTCTTGTTGCCCTTGATCTGGGTAGCTAGTCCCAGTTCCATCTCCGTGTTGGCCTTCCTGACTGCTCCCTGCATCCCCAAGCAACCGCAGTATACCCTGGTGATGGCCCCTCCCTTCCATTGGGTGTACACCTCCCTTTTAGCTAGAAGACATTCCCGGATGCCTGCAGCTTTGTTCTTTTCAGGGCCATCAAACATGGCATCTATCACATCTGGTATCTTCACCATTCTTTGACCTGAGATGAACTGAGCGTGGACTGTTACTCTTCGGTTATTATCTACTGACTTTTCTTCAGAGAAGAAGAGGAGTGGTTTGGTGGGTAAGGCAGAGGCAGCATTTAGGTCAGGGGTGTTATTTTGGGTGGAGGGCCACTTGAGTTTTGGCAAGCGTAGAGAGCTGCATGGACAGCCCCACCCCTTGACAGGTGCCCTGCCCCCTGGTTGCCATTATGTGACTGGAAGTCCTGCCCCCAACCTCTGACCTTTGCCACCTGAAGTCCCTCCCCTTGCCCCTGGAAGTACTCCTTTCAGGAAGAGGCTTTGCCATCTTGGAGCCAGAAAAATACCAAACTGTATTCTAAAAAGCAAATGTCTACAGCATTCATTAATTTGATTTAAAAAAATATTTTTGTCCTGGTTTACATGTGTTTATGAAGTGTATGCAGAGGTGATTGCACAATAGCTTAAAATTAAGCCTTACTCTTGTATATCATGGGGGGGGTGTACAGATTTGTTGGGGGCTTTGGGTGTGTGGGTAT
>NW_017728914.1:6212122-6227787 GCF_001723895.1 Crocodylus porosus
GTGCATGTGTATGGTGGGGTATGTGTGTGGGACTCACCCTATGAACACACACACACACAAACACACACACACACTTCCTCTGCCTGCACACACACACTGCCCCTGCCTGCACACACACACACTGGCCCTGCCTGTGCACAAACACACACACATGCACACACATACCGGAGGGGCCCTGTGCTCCCTGGTCTACAGCCAGGAGCCATGTGGTACTGGAGCAGGGCAGGGGCAGGAAGAGAGTGAAATGACTGGCAGGGGGGAGGGCTGGGCTGCTCAGTCCTGCTGAGGGCTCCCCCTTGGTCCTACTGCCCCTGGCTCCTGTCAGTATTGACAGGCAACCAGGAGCAAATAAACATTAATTACTAATTTTTTAGGGGCCCTGCAGGGAAGGACATGGCCTGGGATATTTACCCTATGGCTTAGGGGAAGAAAAGTAGGTATGGAAATACAGATAGGATGGCCTGGCAGGCCAGACCTGGCCTGTGGACTGTATTTTGACCGCCCCTGATTTAGTGTCATTTTCCTGCCTCATCCAACCTTCTACAAGGTCTTGGGTAATCCACTTAGTATCCATATGCCTCACTTCTCCTCCTATAAAATGAGAGGTGGGGGAAGGGTACTAACACCTCCTCTAGTTATTGTATTCCTTGTCTTTTCTCTTTAGAGACCAAACTCTTTAAGGTGAGGAATTTCCCTTATCATGCATCTATATAGTGTTCAAAAGAAATTCCTAATTTTGGTTGAGGCCTCTACATGTAATGTGAGCCATATGACTGGAGGCAAGGCCAAAGATATTCACTCTGAGAGAAGGGGTTCCCTTCTCTGGCCCTTGAGAGAAGGGACTCTGACTCTTATGCTAGCAAGTTTTCCCCTGCGATAGATGATTCCATTGTGCCAAAAGAACAGGTGACAATGATGGGTTGTGATTCTGAGACAATCTTAGTGTACTGGGCCCAGATCACACTAATGACGATCTATACCTTGCACTGGGCAGAATACTTTATGTGGAAGCTGAATAGTGAGTGAAGGATAAGTTTGGTGTGTGTGTCATCATTACCAGGGTTATTGAGGAGACGGGCTGAAACACACTGTACATTCTGTGTCTCAGGGAGATATTATTTGTCCCCTTAAGTTGTTGTTTATACTTTCAACACCTTTAATTGAAAGTGGTATCTAAAAGTCTCCTTTGCTAATCAGTCTCCTTATCTGATGGATGAAGCATCTGTGACTTTAAATATGTAAAAACATTTGTTACTTTTGGTATTAAGCCACCTAATCCTTATCCTCTGAAGAGGAGCAAAATATATCTGCTGGAATATATGGGAAAGAACAAAATTGTAATGTGATGTAATACCCAGGAGCTCTACTTCAGACTTGCTAGCTGCATCAACAACAGCAACAACAACAACAAAACCCCTTCTGTGTGATATGTGAAGTACAATTATGAGATAAAATATGAAGCTGGTGTCTTTATATTTTAACAATATTGGATTTATTTTAAAAGCTAAGCAGTACAGAATGAATCATTTATCAGTTTGCCATATGGAAAGGCACTTATCTAACCTCCGCTTCCTTACTCCCAGGTGTGCTTCTCTGGCAAGAACAAATAACACACAGCACTTGGAGGGGAACTTAAAATCCAGATGCACAATTTTAAAAGATTCATTTGCAGAAATGAAATAAAAGGCCAGATCCTTCAGTTCATTATCCGTCCACAGCCCCACTGAAGTTAATGATGTTCCATGACTATAACTGACATAGAGCCTCCTTTTCTGCTGTGGTAATCCAGTTTTATGCCAGCAGGATTGCATTGATTTTACTGTAGTTACCTCATCATAAAATAGTTAATAAGGGCAAAATTGTCTACTTCTTAAGTGGTCTCTTTCCCAGTGATGAGAAGGTGTGTCCTACCAGCTCAAACATCCCCAAGAGTCATTGTGTGGTTCGTTAATATAAAAACAGTAGCACTGCTTTGCACCTTGTATCTGACTTCAGAGGGTCTTCCACTTTAACTCTGTAGCCATCAATAGCCCTCAGAGTTAAAGTAGAAACCCTGGCAGCTACCTGAAAATGTAACTGTGTGTACGAAGCAGTCCTTATTCAGTTTGGATTCAGATTCAGATTCAGCCCAATTCAGGGGACAGTGATTCGATTCACTGATTTGGATCACTGTTCCAATTTGATTCAGCTGAATCTGAATCTGAAGATAAGATGTTGATTTGAGAATCAGCAATTTGGCCATAGAAATAGCTTTATATGTTTTTTCTACATACCTCAAGGTACCAGGTGCAGCTTGTATATGCTGAGATGGTGGGGCAGATGGAGTGTCCCACAGGAGTGCAGCAGGGTGGGGAGCACATGCTCGGTGGTGAACCTGAACGTAGACCAGAAGTACTTCCGGTCCACTTTTGGGTCTGCCATCAAGCACGTGGGGGATGCCCTCTGTGGCCCCCTAACTTGGCAATCAGCCATGGGGGGACCCCAGGTGCCCCCCTGGATCCAGAAGACACCAGTCACCAAGCTGGGGGGCAGGGTCCCCCACGTGCTCCATGGCGGACCTAGAAGTGGACCAGAAGTGCTTCTGGTCCATTTATGGGTCTGCTGCCAAGTGTGCTGCCACCCCCTACCCATGCTCCCATGGGACACTCCATTCACCCCATCATCTCCACGTTCATGAGCCGCCTGGTATCTTGAGGTATGTAGAAAAAACATATACAGCTGTCTATGTCTGAATCGTTGAACCTCTCCAAATCGAATCGGAGGCTTCTGATTTGTTTTGGAGAGATTAATGGATCTCCTGATTTGATTCAGATTCAGAGATTCAGCTGCTGAATCGGGTCAAATCTCTGCCAAATTGAATTAGTGACCAAAGCTTCGCACAGCCCTAATGGTTTAGCCTTATACATTTTCTCTATTGCTGAGAGCAGAGGATATGAAGATGGGGAGTCTGAGCTCTCTTCTTAATTCTGCTACACTCTTATGGAAGCATAGACATAATATTTAGGAGGGCTGTTTCAAACCAATTGAACAAAACTTTCTCCCCATCAGGGAAACGTTTTTTGTGGAAACTGAAATTTTCCTTGAACAATATTGGTGGAATTTTTCATTGCAAAAATCCACCATGAACTTATGGGCTTGGGAATGCTGAAATGTTTTACTTCAACCAAAATTTTGAAATTAAATATTTTGATACTTCTATGCTGAAACGCCTTTAGAAATTTTTATTCCATGTTTGTAGGAAGAGCATTTTTACAACATTTCCTCTGATTTAATACTAACCTGAGTCTAACATTAGTGGCAGGACCACTTTCTCTCAGCCTTCGGCATCCCAAAAAAGAACCAGAATGGCAATACAACTACTGTGGAAAACTAAGGTACCAACACTAGACAAAATTTACACAAATTATTAACAGGATAAAATATGGAATGGGGATGAAGGTCAGAAACTGACTTGTTCTCTATGTTGGACAGTCTTCTTACTTTATAGATCCCATTCTGCATTGCATTTTATGTTAGTGTACTTGTCTATCTGAGACAAAGGGAAAGTCTCAAAAGAGCCCACCCACAGTAATGGAATATGTGAGGGTGGAAACTGATGGTTGCCAGAATAGATATCCATACCGCTTGTTATGCCACAAGTGTCCAAAAATTTGTTGCTGAAACAAAGTTGGCATCAATTTGTGCTGCTTTATTGCAGCACACATCTGGGGATTCAGAGGCCAAATCTTACGTGCCCCAGGAATTCCCATGCAAAATTGGGTCCCACAAGCCCTAGGAGTGCCTGCCTGGAGTTCCCTTCTTACAGAGATGTGCGCTAAGCAATCACTGGGGTATGTCTCTGTATGAGAAGAACCCTGCCTTTCCCTACTTACAGAGGTATGTCCTAAGAAATCTCCAAGGTGTGTCTCTTTAAGCAGCGAACACAACACCCACTGTCCCACAGGATCAGGCCCCTGCCTGGTGCAGGACAATGGGCAATATGGATTGCACCCGGTGAAGCGGATCATGCTTCAAGCATGTCAGTGGGGGACACCATACAGACAGACTCAGACAGTGCCCAGTTCTTCTTGAAGAGGCTCTAGGAAATGGTGGATAACAAACGTGCAGGTGAGTTAAAAGGAAGAAAAATGGTGTTACAACAGCCTCCCTAAAATAAAAACTTTCTCTTCATGGATTTAAATACAGCCAGTTTGGCCAGTAGCAGGAAATCAGCTGCTGGAGATAGTAGGGATCCGACAATAATCAGTAGGGCTGTGTGAAATTTCATCAAGTGTTTCATTTCAAAGCTGTTTTAATGCGTTTTGAGCTCAAAACAGCGACATCAAAATAAAAAAAAAGCTTTGAAACATTTTTTAAATGAAATGAGGGAATTCAAAATTTTTCAAAAGTTTCAAAACATTTTGAGTTTCAAAGCAGCCTGGTGGTGGGAGGCAGGGGAGAGCTGGGGCTGCACTTTGCCTCCTGCCTCTAGGCTGAGCTCCATGGGGCTGGCGGAGCCGCTTGGAGCACAGCCTGGCAGCAGCCTCCGGTCATCCAGCACACAGATCGGGGGGCCTACACCCCCAGGAGAAGTCCAGCACAGCCCTCCAGGTCTTCTGGGGGTGCAGGCCCCTAGATCTGTGCAATGGATGAGAGGAGGCTGCTGCTGCCGGCAAGTGTCAGGAGTTTTGCTTTGAAGAGTTTGAGGTGCAGTTTCCCAGAAACCTCTACTCCTATCTCCTTGAAACTTATCCAACGTTGTGCCCTCAGAATGGGCCACCATCCCTGCTATTTTCATTGGAATCAGGCAAGAAATGAAAAAAATTTAGGCATTTTCATGATTCATAGAATCAGTGAGTCGGAAGGGACCTAGACAGATCATCGAGTCCGACCCCCTGCCATGGGCAGGAAGGAGCACTGGGGGTGGGAGGGGTCATAAGACCCCAGCCAGGTGCCTATGCAGTCTCCTCTTGAAGATCTCCAGGGAAGGTGAGAGCACCACCTCTCTGGGAAGCCTATTCCAGGCTCTGGCCACCCTTACAGTGAAGTAGTTCTTCCTACTATCTAACCTAAACCTATCCTCCCTCAGCTTGTGGCCATTGTTCCTGGTGACCCCAAGAGGGGCCCTGGTGAACAGACTTTCCCCAAGTCCCTGCTGCTGGTCCCTGATAAGGTTGCAGGCAGCCACAAGATCCCCCCTCAGTCTCCTCTTGCGGAGACTGAAGAGATTCGGGTCCCTCAGCCTCTCCTCACAGGGCTGGCCACGGAGGCCCCCAACCATACGAGTGGACTCCTCTGGACCCCCTCCGGGTTCTCCACATCCCTCTTGAAATGCAGTGCCCAGACCTGGACACGGTACTCCAGCTGCAGCCTGACCAGTGCTGCATAGAGGCGGAGCAAGACCTCTTTGGACCTGTAAGTGATGCCCCTGTTGATGCAGGACAGGGTGCAGTTGGCACCCTCATTATAGCCTATGGGTGAAAAGTGGAAACATGTTGAAGCAACGAAACGGAACAGTGTCCCTTTGAAATGGTGAAACAGACATTTCAATGAAACGGTGCTGTTTCTCACAGCCCTAATAATCAGGTGTGGAGAGAAGCACTGCTGAAGCCTAAGGAATAGATTCAGGAGAAACCAGAAGGCAGATGATATCAGCTTCCCTTCATAGTTCTCAATTTGCCTGATATGCTGCTCTTAGTCCAATTACAGTAGCACTACCATGTGGGATGAGAGGGAGCTTCAGCCTTTATTCTTTTGGCTGATGGCAGCAGCGTGGATTTGGGCTGTCATGTGGAAGCCCATTGGATGGAGACCCAAAACCCCACTCATACTAGCTTTCAAGCAACAGAATGGTGTAGTCTTAACTCATACCAGAGGCCTGGTAAGAAAATGGAATCAACGTCACTTCCGACAACAGAAAGAGACCAGTGTGATCAAGTAGGGAAGGGATAATTGCAAGACCTGGGCTCTCTTCTGATTGTTATGCTGTTTGATTTTGTGGAGCAGTTAAATAAGCCAAAGCCTTTTTTGACTTCCCTCGTCCAAATCCTTTCTTTACACTACAGCACTATAAGAATAGCAGCTATACAGAAGCAACTATTGGATTATCAAGGTTGTTAAGAAATGAATTCATTTTGTTCATTTTTTTTTTCAAGACAAGGGGGAAACTATCTGCATTTATTTTTATGTCTGGTGAATGATTTTTTTTAAGAGGCATCCAAAGAGTACAAGTGAGGGTGCTAAACCTTCTATAACAGACTTTTGTGGCAGTCAGACAGAAGTGACTATTTCAAGAATTTATTTATAACGAGTTGTGGATGATATGAGGTTGAGGGGTTTGTTTTGTTCTATTTCTTGCACCGGTGACTTTATGGAGTGGCTCCTGCCAGCTTAAGAAGAGAAACAAGCTCTTGGTCACATTAAAAGGAGCACAATATTAACAGAGTGTCATGAAATAGCTTTGGCTGTGATGTTCTTTCACATTTGTAGGTGAAATAGGATCAAGCCATTTGATACCTGTCTCAAGTACTATAACGGATTTGTTTGCTCTTATCAGTGGACCCAAAGCCAGACTGATGTTACTTTCCATCTGTCTCTTCCTTATCTCTGTATCATTTTAGTCATAGAACAATGTAGGTGACTCCATAATTTGCACAGGGGATGGGTAAGAGTCTGAGAGACTCTAAAGGAAAACATTTCCTTGGGATATTTTTTAAACACCTGGCATTTGGTGCCTGGATACAGTACATTCCAAAAGCAAACAGATTGCTCTTCTAAGCTAGAATTTCCAAAGGAGCATATGGGACTCATGTATCAAATTGCACTGAGATATAATGAGAGTGGGATGTCTAACACCCTTAGAAGCTTTTAAGAATCCCAGTATTAAAGTGCATGTATAAACTATGAATTAAATTTATCAGGGCTGATTCTGACCTCCTAATGTGGTGCCTACATTGAATTAAGGGAGATTCTCCACATTTTCAACAGTACAAGTGAGAGGAAAGTCAGGCGCATCATTGATAGGAAGGTTTACTGGCATGCGTGGAAGAGGTGAAGGAGATTTACTTCTAACAGGGGACTGGTAGAAGAATGGAAATTCTCCACTGAACAGAAGTTCTGCTTACCTTCATCACCTTAATCTAAGATATTGTTCTCCTTGCTGTTGCCCTTTCACTTGTGTCTTAAGTTTCCCGTCTGTGATCCATGAAAAAATTCCTTTCCTGGGCCAGTTGAAAAATCCTACTTCTTCATTTTTTTTGTTATACAAAATGTAGCCTGCAGACAGTGTGCGCCTGATTCCCAAAGAAAAAAAAAATCTCAGTGGCTCAGGTCCTTAATTTATAGGATAGCTTTTCCTAGTGGTTGTGTTTTTCATTTAATATAGTTTCTGTTTTTTAAATCTACCACATAGAGATGGAAATGCAGTATTCCTCAGAGCTACGATGAAGGAATGCTGCTGAGAGCTCAATTTAGAGGTCAAGGGCCTAGGGACAATTTTTTTCCATTTCACTTTAAAATATGCTAAAGCCAAAGGTGAGGAAAGAACAGAGAGGTAAATTCTGTAAGATTATAAACAATGCTACACATACAATCAAGGGCCTGCCTCTTACGTTGTACATCACTACAGTGGGCTCGTTAGTGTTTCCTCAAAATATTTCTGAATCATTTCCCAAAAACCATCTTATCTCATGTACAAAAACAAATGAAGTCAGTTTTCTCTTCTCCCTACTATGCTTTCCCTTGGATGAAGCCAACAGTGCTGAAATGAGGCAGGTGGCCAGCTGACATCCAATAGGAAGGGTATTTCAAGCACATTTGGCTATATATTTTATGAGTCATACATGAATATGAAGTCTAACATTGCTGGTTCAAACCAAGCCAGAGAAGATCTAGAGAGAATTAGCAGAGAGATTTTTGTAATATTGTGTACTGTAAGCTCTAATGCTGTTTTATGCATAAGGTTATAGACTACATTTTTTAAAGGCATCATTATCAATTATGTGATATCAAAGTAGCATCTGGAGGTATCAGAATTGATTTCCAGTGTCTCAGGTTTTGGCTGTGATATTTAGGGCTTGATTTCCAAGAAAGCTGAGCACTTGCCATTTCAAATTAAGTCAATGGGAGCTGCATATATTCACCTTTGAAAAATCAGATGCTTGATATCTAGTTGGGTTCTTAGTGACTCCTAAAGAAAATTTTGGCCTAATCCACTGCAGAATCCAAATGTTGGCAAAACACAAGACCACTGGATATATCAAATTAAGTGGGAAAAAAGATAATAATTGACTAACTGAGTTTTGGCTAATACAACATTATGCAATGCAATGCTGCTCTTGCTGACTGCCTGATTCAAAGCCTATTATAGTCACTGGGAGTTAGACTTTATTGGATCAAGCCCTTCGGTTACATTCTAAATTTATAAATAGAAGTTCAGTCTCTAGTAAAGGCTATAAAATCACAAATCATGATGGAAACTGACAGTAAAAAACAGCTAGGATAGCGGCAGCAGAAGGGTCCTTATTTTGAGAGGAATCAGAAAGGTATATCTATGCAGGAAGAAGACTAGGATGCCAAAGAGTAAGGCAAGTTTGAAGAGGACCAATCTTCTTCAACCTAGACAAAAATAATTTTAGCAAATGTTCACTCAGGGTTCTTCAGTAGCACTGAACCTGCTAATGTTCACTCGAAACCTGTCAGTAGGGAACTAGAAAGCATCATGGGTAAGTACAGACAGTTAAAAAAACCAAGGCTGAATCGATTCAATCTTCACAGATTAGTCTAAGCTGCTTAGATTGAACAGATAAGTGAACAGACATTCACTTTTGATCCCAGAAATACAGTTACATGCCTGCAGTGGCCCAGGCCAAAAGCTGGGGGCTGCTAGATCATGTCTCCCTGCTTAGCTGGAGCAAACAGCTTTGGCCAAGGCTAGCCTACCCACTAGGGCTGTGTGAAATGGAACTGTTCTGTTTCGACTTGAGTTTCAAGGTTTGGATAGAACAGCATTTTGTTTTGAATTTCATTTTGATTCGATACAGCTGTTCCATTTTGCTTTGTCAAAACAGTGAGGGTGTTTCAACATTTTGCCCAACCATCGCACTGGGGAAAGGAACCCCCAATTATAGGGCTGGGGAGGGGAACTGAGTGATTGGGCTCAGTTCCTTTTCCCAGCCCAGTCACAATGTTTGAGAGGAAAACTGAGCCCAGGCTCAGTTCCTTTCCCCTGCACTGTGATCGGCTTCCCACAGCCCAGTGGCAAGAGACAGGAAGAGCCAGAGCTGCACTCCCAGCTGCTGCTGGGAGCACAGCCCTGGTTCTCCCCTGTCTCCCACCACCTCACTGCTGGCTTTGAAACTTTTGAAACATTTTGACTAGCCTTGTTTTGTTTTGTGGCTGTGTTGAAGCCCTTTGTTTTGATTTGATTTTGCTCTTTTGAGCTCGAAATGAGTTGAAACAGTGTCAAATCAAAACAGCCAGCGAAATTTCACACAGCCCTACTACCCACCCTGTTAGGAGTAGGCTGTGGAGGTGTAAAGCATCCTGGGATCCTGGGGGAATGTGAATTAACTTGAATCTGAAGGCGATCTGGGACAAAAGTTCAATAAACTGATTTAACCTAAATCAGTTAGGGTGCAGACAGAAGTGACCATTTTCACCTGATCTGGCCACAGAAAGCAGTTTATAACTGTGACCAAGCACAAGTTCATGGAAGCAAACAGCTTAAAAAATGGCCAGTCAAGTGAAAATCTGACCCCTCATTGAAGTATCAGCTAAAGACATTTCAAAATTTAGCATCTTCTATAACTTGTGTTTGCAGAGCTCCCAGCCTGTCACAGGTTTCAGAATGGAGTGGGAAAAGGGAGCAGAGCGAGTTCAGTCTTGTTTTTTTTCAGCCTCTCCTGGATAGTAGGGTGAGTGTATTGGAGTCACTCCCCCTTCCCTCCCAAGGTGTGGGGGGGCTCCAATCCACCCACCCCACCCTTCAGCACCAGCTGAGGTACCCCAAAAACAAGCTCCCTTTGCTGCCTTCCCCCCTCCTGTTCTGAAAACTGGCAGCACTGACAGACAGCCTGGCCATTGTTATGGGAACTGGACTGCAGGCTCCCAGCCAGCAGCTAGATCCCCCTCTCTTCTGGAACCAATAGTGAACTTCTGTTGCAGAAATTGTTCTGAGTTACAGCTGGGAGCTACACTTCTGCTGCACCCTTAAGTCTGATACTGCATCCATCCAGTTTTGTCTTAAACTGGTTTTGGACATTCTGAAAGTGGTTTATAAGCACTGAACTTCTGTTGGGTTATAGATCTGAACTGGTTTCCAATCATTTATAACAGTTTACATGTAATTCTGTCTCTACCCCATGAGTGAGCCTCATTTCATTGCTGTTAAATGGAAGTGTTCAGGAGAAAAGAAAAATTTAGAAGAAAGCACTGTTTTATAATTATCAAATATGGGGACACTCTTCTAAAAATACCTTATAAGTAAAATAAAAATATAAAATAAAAGTGATCATTTCTGATATTTTTTCTGTTTTGCTGAAAAACTTTTCCATCAAAAATATTTTGACAAACATTTTCAAATGTCAGCCAGTGCAAACATTAATCAAACCCTTTTTTTCTTGAAAAGTCATTCTCCCTTTCTACTCTGGTATCAGTTTTTCCCTTCCTTGTTTTTGTATTGTCCAGTGAATCTCCTCTACATTGTCTAAGTTGTGTGAATGGTTGAGATAATACTGGTCACAGTTTCTGAGCTTCATGTCTCAATATGATACTGATATTCTACCCAAAACTATTACCTTCTGTTTAATAAATTGTGCATCTCTCTTGTAGTAATTCTATCCAAACCACGGTTCTCTTGTTTCTTTGTGAAAAGTATATGCAGATCTATACTTCATGTCCTGCTGAGTCTGAGAGATGGCCAAATTTGGCACTACTGCGGCTTGCTTGTAGTTGACTTACTCACTTGCATGATAGCAGGAATTAAAATGGCATAACATAATATCCCAATGCAAAATAATAATGTGAAGATACTTGGAAATTGATTACTAGACATGAGGTACCATGATATAAGCTGCATTCATTAAATTTATTTTAATGTATGCTAATAAGGTGAGTGTGATATCTATTTTCCAGAACCATATTTCCACTGAGCTTCTATCCCTAGAAAAAAACAACAGTATTCAACATACAATAAGTGTACTGATCCTGTTGTATTAAATATTCTAATGAAACATTTTCAGAGCTAAAGATCAATACAAAAAAAAATGAGAGAAATGCCAGGACACAGTGGCCCTCACTGATTTCTGTTAGTTTTGGATCATATCCCTAGTGTCTAAGCAGTAAAGACTGCATTTTACATGTACCCAGAATATATAATCAGACTGTTGTTCTAAGGTAAGTACTGCTAGGTGTATGAGGAATCAGGGTGAAATGTGTGTGATGGAGTAAAGAAAGCTCTTTCTGGTCAAAGGTGAAGCCCCAAGAAGTGTGAGTAGGCAGCAGTGGATAGTCTGGGAAGGTCTGAGGCAATGATGATACCAAGGACAGGGCAATGAAAGTTGCAGTCTGTTTTTCCTGGAAAGTAAATAGTTAGTTTGCTGCACTCCAGTCATGTGACAAGACAAAAAAGACAAACTCACATGGAACTCCAGTCGTTAAACTTATGATAACCACAAAGGAGCAAGAAGGGTGTTGCAGCTACTAGAACTGAAAGTAATTTCTTATGAAGAAGGAAAAACTGTTGCAAAGGAAGACTTGTAGGCATCCTTACTCTTTGCAGCCAAAGAAATCTACAGGATTAAGGGTGAGAGGAGAAGAGTAAAATAATCAAATTATAATTTAGCTACAGGAGAGTGTCGACACAAGGTACTTTCCTACTCAGTATACTAATCTACTGTGCAGTAAGGCATCACCATGTAATTGTGCATAGCAGCTACTGAGCAGTAAATTAGGCTACTTCACAGTTAGTTAATTCCTGTAAATACAGGTACTAGATTAAATGTGCAGTAGTAACTGCACACTAACACTCATGTGGATGCTGACCAGGAGTAAATTTGCTCCTGGTCAGTCACAACAGCAGGTGGCCCAGTCCTGGCACTGCTCAACTCCCCGCTCCCCTTGGGAACTGGGAGCCAATCAGCACCAGGGCAGGGTCATTATCCCCATGTCCCAGTGATGAGTGGCTCCCAGCTCCCCACAGGAGCTAGGAGCTGAGTAGAGTCATGACTGAGGAGCAGTCTGCTTCCCTGTTCAGTTGGTGGCTTGCTGGTAGCTGTCCTACTTGTGAGGCAGCTGCCAGAAAGCCCCCAGAAGGGTGGGGAATCTGCACCCAGCAAGGGGCTGGCTGGGAGCTATCCTACTGATGGGGCACCTGCAGGTGAACCCCTGGCTGGGTGGGGGTTCCCCACCCAGCTAAGGGCTCATTGGCAGCTGCCCCACTGGTAGGACAGTTCCCAGCCAGCCCTCCATTGGTCTGGGGGGGAGGCTTTCTGACAACTGCCTAACTGGCAGGATAGCTCCTCGCCAGCCCCTTGCTGGGTGGAGAAGTCCCCTTGGGCAGCCTGGACTGGCTGGTAGTGGTGCGTTTGGATGTATACAAAACAGAAGAACTCTGCCAGTTGCAGCAGCAGCTGTTTCCCAGCCCCATGCACATTGGGACTACTCCCAATGTGCAGGGGGCCAGGAGACAGCTGCTGCTGTAGTTGGCAGAGGTCTTCTGGCCCCATGTGCATCAGGTTTGGTCTCATACCCCATGCCATCCTCTGGCTTAGCACCCTAGGGGAGCCTGCTCCCCCTCCCCCTAGCTGCTGCAGTGGGGCAGAGCAGGGCAGGAACAGCCCTGTACTGGGCTGCTCCTACTGGGATCAGATTTGCTTCCAACGCGGTGCATGTGTAATTGTGTTCCTGGGGAAGGCTTACTATGCAGTATTTTACTGTGCAGTAAACCTATAGCTCATTAATAGCATGTGTAGGCCAGAATGAATAAAAGAGAATCCAGCTGAGGATGCAGTGAAGAATACCTGTGAAACTGAGAGGGTATTTTGTCTCCTGAAACTAATTAGATCTTGTTGCACAGGAGTGTTATTAGGTTGAGTAAATAAAGTTGAGTGAAGTATACTTGTGCATTTTTCTTAAATTTCCTCTGTTCTCCATGGATGTGATCAGAAAACTTGAGATTTTATATGTAACATTGTGTGTGTGTGTGTGTGTGTAAAGATCCAATGTCTAAAAGTTAGTTTAACTCAAATGTAGTCCAATTACAGGAAAGACAAACTGGGGACAATAAGGCCTTCAGCGTCTGAGGGAAAAGCATTGCAGTGGCATCCCTTTCTCCCTAAAAGTGGAAGTCAATTAAATTGGTATGTAGCCTCAAATGTTGTGCTGCTTTGAGGCCATGATTCTGCCATAACCTGAGCTAATGGAAGTCTTGTAAGTCCAGTCAGTGTAAAGGAGGTCTTTTCCTGGACATCTGAAGAAACAGGTGCTTAAAAATTATGACATCAGATATGAAACCAAGCTCATGATTTATAAAGCAATCATGATCCCCATCTTGCTGCAGAGCTAAGACCTGGACAATGTACAGAAGACATCTAAAGTTGTTGGGGACATACCATCAATGCTGCCTGCAAAAGATCCTTTGAATCCAGTGGGAAGACAAATGCACCAATGTTAGCATCCTCCAAACACCAAGAGTATTGAGGAGACAATCATTTGACACAAACTTTGTTGGGTCAGTCACATCATACAGATGTCCAACTCCAGACTCCCAAAGCAAGTTTTATTTGCCTCCAGAGTTGGTGTCGTCACGCCGGATTTGGCTTCCTGGACCACAACCCGCACTTCAGAGCAGAGGGCATCCTGGGGCATGATGGTCTCCATCTCTCCCCCAAAGGTAAGAGTTTGTTTTCTTACAGTTGACCTCCTCCGGTAGGCTTTAAACTAAGTTCATCGGGGCATGGGGATCCACAGGAGCAAGAGATAACTCAACTAAGTGTAGGACCTGCCCAGGTAAGAGCTCAGGTATATAACAAGGGACCAGTTGTCTCTCAGGAAGGCGGGGGGTGCCCAGGGCTGTCTTGGGGGGATTACGGTGTCTCTTCACTAATGGAAGAAGCATGGGGAACAAGCAGGAGGAGCTTTCTCTCCGGCTTGCAAGTAGTAAAATCGACATGGTTGACCTAGTGAAGACATGGTGGGATGAAACTTTTGACTGGGCAGTAGACATAGAGGACTATAGGTTGTTTAGAAGGATAGGAAAGGGAAAAAAGGTGGGGGGGTTGCGCTTTATGTTAGGGAACAGTATACCAGTTCTACCTTCCAAATGGGACCAGAGGAAGGCTTAACTGAGACCCTGTGGGTCAAGCTCCAAGGAGGGCAGGGGGATGGATCTGGTGGTAGGGGTTTACTACAGGCCACCACATCAGGAGGAAGAGCTGGATCTGGAATTCTCAAGGCAGCTGGGGGAGGCTGTGCGTGCAAAGGATGTTGTGGTCATGGGGGATATGAATTACCCTGACATCAACTGGGAGGAGCAGTCGTCCATGTCTAGCCACTCACAAAGTTTCCTGATATGCATACAGGACCTTCACCTCGTGCAGGAGGTACTCATCCCCACCAGGGAAAACGCCATACTGGATCTAGTGTTAGCCTCTGGGGATGACCTGGTTGGGGGAGGTGCTAGTACAAGGGAGGCTAGGGGACAGTGATCATAAAATGATCCAGTTTGCTATTCAGAGAAAGGTGGGGAGGGTAACTAGCACAGCGCAAATGCTTGACTTTAGGAAAGCCAACTTCGATGTGCTCAGGGTAGTAGTCAGGGAGGTACTCAGAGCCCAGGGGGTAGCTAGCATGGGGGTCCAGGAAAGGTGGTCCTTCCTCAAGGAGGCTATCCTTGGGGTGCAGCAGGACGCAATTCCTCTGCGCAGGAAGGCGGGAAAAGGGTCCAAGAAGTCTTCATGGCTGAGCATGGATATCCCGGCTGGCCTGAAGGCAAAGAAAAAAGTGTACTGGTGGTGGAAGCAGGGGGCAGGGACAAAAGAGGAGTACACCTCCCTGACCCGAGCTTGTAGGGATTTGGTGAGGAAGGCAAAAGCAGCACTGGAGCTTAGATTAGCTTCTGGGATTAAGGATAACAAAAGTCTTTTTTCAAGTATATAGGTAGCAAGAAGAAGTCTCGGGGTAACATTGGAGCCGTACGAGGTAGGGCAGGGCAGTTGGTGATGGATGCGCGGGAGATGGCAGAACTCTTCAACAAGTTCTTTGCCTCCGTGTTCCTATTCACTGACAATGGGGTGCTCTTGGGTGATAGCGTAGAGAGGCCTGGGAAGGATGCAAGTCCCCCGACTGTTAATTAAGACCTAGTTAAGGATTACCTGGAGGGCTTAGATGTGTTCAAGTCAACGGGCCCGGATGACCTTCATCCGCGGGTGCTGAGGGAATTGGCTGGTGTCAGTGCAGAGCCATTGGCACGGCTGTTCGAGGACTCCTGGTGCTCGGGCCAAGTCCCTGAGTCCTGGAAAAGGGCTAATGTGGTCCCTATTTTCAAGAAGGGGAGGAAGGAAGAGCCTGGCAACTACAAGCCAGCCTCACTTCTACCTTGGGGAAGGTCTTTTGAAAAATTATCAAGGGCCACATTTGTGAGAGCCCTGCAGGGGAAGTGATGTTGAGGGGTAACCAGCATGGGTTTG
>NW_017728914.1:6229312-6279855 GCF_001723895.1 Crocodylus porosus
AGGTTTAGGTTAGATATTAGGAAGAACTACTTCACTGTAAGGGTGGCCAGAGCCTGGAATAGGCTTCCCAGAGAGGTGGTGCTCTCACCTTCCTTGGAAATCTTCAAGAGGAGACAGGATAGGCACCTGGCTGGGGTCTTCTGACCCCTGCCACCCCCAGTGCTCCTTCCTGCCCGTGGCAGGGGTTCAAACTAGATGATCTGTCTAGGTCCCCTCCGACTCACTGATTCTATGATTCTATGATTTGTGCACCTCAGCCCAGGTGTATGCTCAAGAGGAAAGCAGAGAAAGCGCTTCAGGGATGTCCTCAAGGCCAACTTAAAAAAATGCAATATCACTGTCAGCTTGTGGGAGACTATGCCCAGGACCTCCTGAAATGGAAGAAGTGTTTGCTGCAGGAATCTCAGTACTTTGAAACCTCACAACAGCAACAGGAGATGGAAAAGCAGGAGTGGCAGAAGCAGCATGTCATGGACCAAATCAAGAATCTAGTGCCACCCATCCCACATGGAAACACATGTTTGAGTTGTAGTAGAATCTATTAATCATGGATTCCTGATAGGTCTCATCAGCAATCTTTGGACACACAGATAAGATAGTCATGGAAGACAATCACCCTCAACTGTGAGGGACTGCTGAAGAAGAGCATAGATCCACTAGGCTCTGCTCTGGCTTTGGATGTAAGCGGGTTGTGCAATAGAACTAGATGAGGTTTTGTCTTTATGACAATAATACAAAACAAAAAGTAATAAGTAAAAAGTGTAGGGGCATGGATGTTTGTAAAGCTTCATTGGGTTTGATAATGGTACTTCATTATAACTCACTGATACTATAGAGTATTTGAAACATGCCTCAGTATTCAGTTCAGAGTATGATGTTTCAGCCAGCCTCTTACTCCCAGGAAGTATCTAGTTCATTTTTCTTTTTTTGTATGGCATGGGCAAGCAACAGTAGAGAAGGTACAGGTTAATTAATGTTGTATGTTGAGATTTGATAGCCTGTTGGTGACATACTAAGGGATTGCTTCAATCCCTCCATGATATGCAAATTCAGGGCAGGGGTTTGCAATGTGGTTCATTGACTGAACCTCACCATATATGCAGTTCAGTGAGCCCTTGATGCCCTATTTGTTCAACAAAGAGGCACACTTTCCATGTGCCATATGAATGCAGTTCAGTGTGGTCCAATATTTAGATTGCAGGTGGAAACCCGGAAGCTGGATGGTCGGATCTATGACCAAATTTTTGTTGCACACTGTTGATGCAGACCAGATTTCAGTGTACTGACTGTTCAATGAAAGTTGGATTGTGTGAAACCACAGAGGTTTCCTTGACTTAAGCCTACATCTTGGTGAGTGGGCAATATCACCATACAATGGGAGTTCAGGGTCAGCCATGATGTTTTCATACCCTTGAAGTACAGCCAAATCCCTTCTGCCATAGAAGTGATATTTGATAACACCAGCAGCCACAGAAGCCGCATGGATTTTAGAGCACCACTTAGTACTCACATGGTGGCATTCACTTGTGTGTCGAGGTGGTGGGTGTGAGGGCTTTAGCACCAGATGAGAGCACAGTGTTCAGCTGTAGAGAATATTCAATCTACAGAGGGTAGGAGCATCACTTCCCCAGGATGTTCCAGCAAGCTTCTCTATAATGTTTACCCTCATCACTGTCTTTTTGCCACTACTTTTGAGGTACTGGTGGTAACTGAGAGTTCAATCTACAATGACTCCAAGGTACCATGGATGTTTTTTGTTTATTGTTTTAGCTCCACAAAACTGTACATTTAGCAATTTATTGTCCAGTTAAAGTGTTAAGGTGGAACAAGGAAACAGCGATCTTAGGTGCATTAGGTGTCAAGGGCCAAGTTCAGAAATAGTCCTCTAGGATGTGCAGGTTGTTTCTGAGGACTTTTTCTGTTGCTTTGAAAGAATGACTTTGTGTGGCTAATGAAATATCAGCTACAAAAAAATTATGTGATGCTCTCAGTGAGATGTCATTGGTGCATAGGTTGAAAGAATCATAGAAAAACAGACCCCTGAGGGAGAATGTCATCTAACATTTGCCAGTGGCTTAATCTTGCTGAGATGTACCTGGAATCTGTGGTTTCATAGGAACGTGTTTATTAGTGCGGGAGCTTGTCTGCACTTGATGACATATGCCAACTTTAGCAAAAGTCCTTTTCTCTAAACAGCTTCATATGCAGAGGAAAGTCGTATAAATACTGCACTTGTTTTTAATATGTGCTGATGAAATCTGGCCTTAGTATGACTGGTCAGTGCTTATACCTGATCGCCAGGGATCCTGGTTTTTTCTGTTTAAAAATCTCATATTCTCTGATTAAAATACCCCAAATCTGTGTTTTTCTGTGATTAAAATGAAATGCCACCATCTACCTATCTAGCTATCTATCTAGCTATCGGTGTCAGCTGAACACAGTGTTATGACTATTTACAATTTTAAAGCTGTTTGGAGCCTACCAGTGCCTCAATCATTATCTATAATAATAATAGGCTTATTCTGTCTGGAGCCAATCACAATGTTTACTGAAACAACCAATCAGAGTGCTCCAGACAGACAGAATAAGCATGGTATTATTATAGAGCCTGAGGCATTTCAAATAGATATGCAGGCAAGTCAGAGCTAGAATGAAGCCCTGGGGTCCCCCAATGCTGAGTGGGCAGGCTCCTCTGAAAGGGGGAAAAAACCAAAAAAAGCTGTGAGGGACCCAATCTTTTTTTTTCCCTGGAGCCTGCCTGCCTCTCCCATGGCCAGTGGGCAGGCTACCAGTGGGCCCTGAGCTGCAGGGAGTGCCAGTGTTTCCCTCTGTGGTGGCAGTGCCCCCCCGTGACCACTTGGGCAGGATGCCAGCAGATGGGTGCTGCCCAGGGAGTGCCACCGCCATGGAGGGAAACACTGGGGTCCCCCCCAGCTCAGGCTCTCTACAAGCCACTGGCAGCTTGCTCCCCAGCCATGGGACATGCAGGCAGGCTCTAAGAGGGAAAAAAAAAGGATCAGGTCCCTTGCCACTTTTTTTCCCCCCTCAGCAGAGCCTGCCAGCATGAATTGCTGACTGGTTGTGCAGCCCCTGAGCTGCGGGGGGAGGAGGGGGTCACAAGGAGACTTTTGACAAAATATGTCTTTATATTCCTAAGCCTGTGTTTACACATGCATAGCTTGATGTAGCCTTTCCGAGGGTGAGAAGTTTTGATTCCATTAAAGTATGCAGGCAGAGGAAAACCAAAAATCCTATATTTAAAGAAATACTTTTGCAATAAATATTTAATTGCAAATGTTTTGCGGGTTTCAGCTAGTAATAAAATAAATTCTAAATACCTATAGATTTTGGTATTGGATTTGGTATTTTTATCATGTAAAATCAGAGCTGCCCCTGCAACCTTTGTTCACCAGGATAAGGGATCCAGCTGTGGCTGTGCCCCTAGTTGCTTTGTGGTGCTAAGCAGTCCCTATATGCTGGTGCCCTGCCCTTGCTCATGCCATTGCCCTGTGGTCCCAAGCCACAGCCCCCCTCAACCCTGCCAGTGCCTCTTACCCCTGATCCTCAGCCCCCTGGCCATACCAGTGCCCCTCATTCCTGACACTGAGCCCCCCAGCCCTGCTGGTTCCCCTCATTCCCATCCCACTGCCTTTCTGCCCCCAAGCCCCAGCCCCCACCAGTGTGTGAGGAAGGGGGTGGGTGTGTGGGGAAGGAGGGATATTGGCATAGGCAACACATCGGGATGGGGAGGCATGTGTTTCCCCCCCAGATTTTCTCCACCACACTGCCTGGCTGCCATGTGCCTCCTGCCTCTCACTCCCCACAGCCCCAGGCAGACCCTTGCAGGCTGGAACTCTGCCAGGCTGCAAGGGGAAACCCATGGTTTCCTGGGTTTTTCTCCTTTAAAGTGATATTCATAAATTTCTCTTTTAAAGGAGAAAATCTGTGTTACTGTCCTTTAAAGGAGAAAATCCTTCACATTTTTCCATGGTGAATGGAAAACCCAGTTCTCTACTGATCACAGTAGCTTCTTTTTGTCTGAAAGCTGGCTTGCACTTGCTCTAGCTCCTGAATTCATACTTGCTGTTATAATAGACATACAGCTGCCCAACAGCTAAAATACTGCAGAATGAGCTTCATTAGAAGACCGGGAGTAGAACTCCCATTCTCCTGCTCCAAAGACATGCTACTTCCCACTCCTGGAGCTAATGGAGGAGCTCTTTTAGCTTATACATTGTCAAGGTCTATTATTACAGTGTTTCCCAATCAGTGTGCCGTGGCGCACTGGTGTGCTGTCAGGCATGTCCAGGTGTGCTGTGGCATTCTGGGCTGGAGCCACCCCTCCAGCCAGCCAGATGGGGAGCGTGGCTCCAGCCAGTGATTCCAATGCTACACCACTTGCTCCCCACTGCTCTGCATTTGGTTGTGCGCCACCTCCCCGCTCCACGTTCGGCCAGTGTACCGTGGAGTGGGAGAGGCCATGTAAGTGTGCTGTATGGTGAAAAAGGTTGGGACACACTGGGCTATTACATAGATTTGCACAATTCTGAGTCTGTTCAACCACAAGTACTAGTTATCACATACATGCATTCTAGATTAATACACACAGTTCTACCTCTGCCCAATGAAACTGAAAGTTGTCATTACTGTAAAACAAGGACGTATTGGCTGCCTAGTTACTTGTGTACTGCTTTTCCAATAAACAACTGAATCAGCAGAGTCTCTAAAATAATGGAAATAATGATCTCTTTTCATGCATTTCTAATTGATACCAGTTCTACAATATTTTTCATTTTTCACTCCAGGTCTTATGTTCTATAGCTTTTCTGCATGTTACATGAAGGATGGCCTTGTGGTTTCAAAATTAACCTGGTGCTCAAGAGATTTGAGTGCAATTGCCATGGACTTTTATAGTACTGGAGAAGTCACTTATTGTGCTTCAATATTTCCTTTATTTAATCTACTTTGTAAACTTTTGACGCAAACTCTCTCCTACTGTGCGGTTATTTGGCTACTAGTACAATAGGATCCTAATCTTGCTCTGGGCTATTACAATATAAACACATGCATAAATTGTTTGACTTCCTTTTACTGTCAGAATGCTGATGCTTACGGGCAAGTTATTTACTTATATATAAGGAGCCAATTTCTTTCCTCTAGTCTGTTCTGAGAGGTCCAAGTTACAGGTTACAATGGCATTCCAGGTGTGTGTTTTGTAAAGCTTGCTAGCCAGGCACTTTTATGATCCTGTAATACATCCACAGGTTCTTCCTACTTGTATTAAGGTTTGGTTTGGAGACATATTGACATTTCTCCATCCATCCGTTAAGTTTCTTCTTCTTTATCCTGGGACAAAATCACCCCTGGTAAAACTTCCTTGACCTAGCTGGAATTCACACCAAAAACAAAGTTGGTTCTTTATCCCCTCTTCTCTGCTTTGAAGTGGCCATTAGTATTGTGTGATATCCTTTTTAAATTGGATTTATAACATTTCACTGCAACCTGGCTTAGCTTCCAGTGACTGAAGCTCAGTAAAAAGAACTTTATGGCCCATAACAAAATAGACAGGACCAGAAACCCTTCATGTTCTCCCAGCTAACCCTAGAGACAGCCTTTTTTTCTTCTGCTAAATAATCTCAAGGAAAAGTTAGCAAAACATAAATTAGGGTGACTGCTGATGATTTATTTTTCTAAATAAAAAGGACATTCAGTAGCAGGTCATTTGTTTTTGTTTTCTTTTGGAGAGTAAATGGAAACATATTCTTACCTCACTTTTCTCACAAGTACAGTAGATTTCCTGAGCTTGTGTCAAGGTTTTATTGCCAGGAAAAAGTGGTTGAATATTCAGCATTTGTAATGAGGGCATCATCAGACATGGAATACAGCTGTCAAGGCTAGTTATATTAATTTTCTAGGCGTGGGACTGATCTGGTTAATGATCTTTGAGTGTCACTTTACTGGACTACTTATTATGAAGCATTTTGCAACTGCCACTTTCTTTTGTAGCTACATGTAACAACATTTTGTAAAGGGTGTTTCTTCTGCACCTGATTCTCCTGGTGGTAATTGCCACAGGCTGATGTAAAGACTAAAAAGGAAAACCCATGTCAGCTGTAAAGGTGGAGATGGTAAAAGGAAAGGCCCTTCTGCAGTTAACAGAAATACTACATGGGATGTGCCATACCTGATGAGACCAGTGGTCCACCAAATTTATTTTCTGGTCTGTGAAAGTGACAAATATTAGACGATTCAGAGGAACTAAATATGAAATAGATTTTTTGAGTACTGGAAACAGCATAAGGTAAAATCTTTCACACGAGTGAAAAGGTTAGCACAATCAGGTGGATTAAAAATAGGACTATGAACTCCTGAGTTTTCCTGGGTTTCTCACGGACCGTGTGGCCCAAGGTCATAAAGAAACATCTCTGGACAAAATTCACTGCTAGTGTAATTCCATTTTTCTGTGGTGTATGAATGAATATTTGGCCATTTGTGTTTTTGTCTTCCTATCATTGCATTTCAGAAAGATCTTCTACGTACTTATTTCACATAGGTTTGGAAGAGATTATTAATATTTGTATAGTGGGTAGGGTATTTAATTCTGATTTGTATTGTGGAGTAGCACATTTAATAAGTGTTACAGAAAATGCATAAATGTTAGAAAGTTCTAGAAATAGATTTTCATCCTAGAATCAGTGAAAAAGTATTACTTGAATATTGTGTATCTTTAATTTTGATTTCATCTTCCTAATGTAAAAAAAATTGCCTTCGAGTTTTTATTTGAGCTTGTTCCACGTTCTGCCTAGCAAAATATGTATTCAATTCCTACAATTTTGTCTTTCTTGAGCTCAAAAATCAAGTAAGCCACTCAGGATAAAGTATTGAAAAGCAGCTGGGCAGATCATTCAGGCCACGATAATCTATAAATCTAGTCACATAGCCAAAATCAGATTTCCTATCCATGATACAGCATACAAATTTTACAGAACCCAAATTTTCTTGTGGGCCACTTGTGCTGTACACTTTTCAGTGGAAGGATGCTGCTATCCAATCTGTTCTGATTGGATATAAGTCCTTAGCATGCTTGCAAGTGGGAAACTATGCTGTACAGGCAGGCTTATGTATATAGTAAGAATTGCTGCTCAGCCAGGACACAGGACTTACTGTTTGCTTTACAAATCCTTTGTTATTTAATGAAGGATTATGAATGGGTCACAGGGATTGCCTGCGTATAGCCCATGAACCACATGTTGTACACCCGTGGTTTACATAGTGCTTCCAGATATTATTTAATCCTCACAAACAGCCCCATAAGTTACTATAAGTAGCATTATTTACACTTTCAGCTGGGAGGACTGAGTTAAATTTAGAACTAGAAACCTATTTATACCTCTCGTTTGAGGTTCCCAATACTTATTTGATAGATATGTTCAGGAATGCCCTTATTCCAAATTTGGATGGTGGCTGTCACCTATCCCAACACACAAGGAGTGGAAGCAGGGACCTTCAGAGCTGGCTCAACACACAAGGACTTTCAGAGCTAAACACATGAGTGACTGCAGCTTCAGCTAAGCCTCCCTGACAGAGACTCTAAGGGTATAAACAGATATTATCTTTGGAGCGGGATCAGCTGTGCACTGATATGTCCTGTCACACAGCTGATCCACATCATTAGCGTTTACAGATGTCATTCAGGGCTGCTGTTGCACAGGATTGCACCCCCGCCACTACCATGGCTTCTGGATCTTGCAAGATGACAACCCTGGTTGCTGTGCCCTGAGCTGCAGGACTCCCCTGCAGTAACATGTGTGCCATAAGCAAACAGATGTCCTCCTATATAAGGCATCACAAACTGGCTGACTTTGGTTGTGGCCCCTTTTGGGGGCACTTGGAGTGTGACAAAGAACTAAGATGTCTTTTTGGTTGCAGCTTGTGCAGCCTTTTTTTTAATGGTGGCACAAGGGCCTCAACGGTTTGCACCCTAACAGACTTATATTTTTCATGGATAGAGCACAGATGAGGTCATACAATATGACAATACCACTGGTTTATGCTTGCCTATGTAGGAAAGAGCACGGCTTACAGAGAGCCATTGAGAGAGGCCATTTGTAAGAGCCAAAACCCAGATTCTAGGTGGAAATAATTTTCAAGAGACTTCTTTCCCAAGAAATAAAATGTAGGGGTGTGCGAAATGGGCCATATTCAATTTGGATTCAGATTGAATCAGGGGGCGGTGATTCAATTAATTAATTAGGATCAATTCCCTGATTTGATTTGGCCGAATCTGAATCTGAAGATTTGATGCTGATTCAGAGAATCAGTGGTTTGGCCATAAACACAGCTTTAAATATTTTTTCTACATACCTCAAGGTACCATGCATGGCTTGTGAATACTGTGATGCTGGGGAGGATGGAGTGTCCCACAGGAGCATGGGGGGGAGCCCCCCCACATGCTCGGCGGCGAACCTGGAAGTGGACCAGAAATACTTGTGGTCCACCTCCAGGTCCACTGCCAAGCATGCTGCCCCCTGCCTTTCCCCCGCCCCTCCCAGCTTGGCGATCAGCCACAGGAGGACCCCAAGTGCCCCATCCCCAGGAGACACCAGCCACCGAATGTGCTTCCCAGCAGACCTGGAAGTGGAGCAAAAGTCCACTTCCAGGCCTGCTTCCGAGCACGCTGGGGAGCCCCCCTGCGCTCCTGTGGGACGCTCCATTCACTCCGGTGTTGCTGCCTGCTACTTTGAGGTATGTAGAAAAAACATTTAAAGCTGCTTCTATATCTGAATCACCGAATCTTTCTGAATCTTTCTGAATCGATTTGGAGAGATTAAAGGGTCTCCTGATTTGATTCAGATTCGGAGATTCAGGCACTGAATCAAGCCGAATCTCTGCCAAATCAAATCAGGGACTGAAACTTTGCACAGCCCTAGTAAAAGTTTAGTCTATGGAATGAATGTGACTGCAATTCATTTCCTTCATGCCATATCTTTAATCAGGGCAATGTTTGCCAGTGTGCACAAAGAACCATCATTTTGCACAGTTTTTTTGGCCTTTCACAGAGAAGACAAGTACATAGTGCTCCCTCTTGAAGGATTTACTGAGTGCTGTTGCTATTTTCCCCTCTCTGAAACAGGTCATTTTAGATGTGTTTTCCAACACAAAAAGGAAATGGTTTTGTACAAGACCAAGACACTGTGGCTTGTGAAGGCTGGTCAGCAGTTTGAAAAAGTGAGGAGGAATTTTGAATACCTCTTATTTATGTGAGCCCAAGTTGAGGCACTTTTAAAACAATCTTATTCTCACATGGTGGATGCTTTCCTGTTTCTGAAAAGTCAGGGTCTCAAGTTAGGAGCCCAAAGTTTGTGGCCTTCAAAAATTACTGGCCTTGTTTCTCTTCTAATAAAGGATATTCAAACAGCCTCATGGTTGTGTTTAAAGCAATGGTCTGTGAGTCTGGAGAGCTGGGTTCTGTTTCTACCTCTACATTTAACCTTCTGTGTGAACCTTGACAAATCACTCACCTTCTTTCTTTCCCCCCCCAATGTTTGTCTAGGATAGGGTTTCTCTCACTGTGTTTGTACAGCACCAAGCACAATAGGGCTTCAATCTCATTAAACTCTTCAGAAAAATAGCTTCTTTCAATCCTTTTGTTGAAAATATTACTGCTTATGATAGTGTTACTAGAGTGTTTTGTATCATTATTTGGGTAGGTTCTTTTTTTACTAAACAGATTTATTTTGTGGTTTGAAGCACATGGCTAACACACTAGTCTGAAATGCAGGAGGCCGTTTCACCATACTTCAAAACAGTAAAAATCAGAAATGGGAAAGAGCTACTAGGTTATTGACTGCATCATCTCCTTCCATGTTTGTTCCCAAAATTATGCTCTCACCAGTGCTTTGTCCTGTCTGGTTTTAAAGGATTAAAGCTATGGTGATTCTATCATCTTTTCCTTTGGAAAACTATTTAACGGCCTAACAGATCTCCTGGCTAGGAAATTCAGCCTCAGTCTTAATCCAGTGGCTACTATTAATTATCCCTTGAACCATCCATAATGATGCCACTCCCTTCTTGATGATTATTCAACTGAAACCATTGTAGACTGATATACATGACTGTTAGTCACTATTTTAGCCTACTCAATTGGATATAGCTCTTTTTAGAAATCAGTCCCTTTCGGACAACTGATTTCTCTCCAATTGTCAGAAATAACTAGTACAGAATAGGCCTGATTCTCAAGTCCCTTTTACATTTAGCTAGCAGTATAAAATAACCTTAAAAGTAATTGTTCTGCAGTGCTCATTCAGCACTTTAAAGTTGATAAATTTTTGGACATTTTCCTTAAATTGTTAGATCCTGGAATCCTATGATTATGAGCAACTCATCACTCACTTTAGAAGGAAAAAGATCAGTTTCTAGCCCTCATTTTTTTCCAGAGGAAAGCTTGAAAATATAGATTGTCTTTGTATTGAAAGCTCAGAAGCCAATGATTATTTATCATAATATCACAGTAGCTAGGGTCGGAAGGGACCTAAACAAATCATCAAGTCTGGCCCCCTGCCTTGGGCAGGAATGGATGCTGGGGTCATATGACCCCAGTTAGGTGTCTGTCCAGCCTCCTCTTAAAGGCACCCAAGGTAGGAGCGAGCACCACTTCCCTTGGAACTTGGTTCCAGGTCCTCGCCACCATAACCGTAAAGTAATGCCTCCTGAACCTGCTCTCTGCTGTCTAGCCTGAACCTGCTCTCTATCAACTTGTGGCCGTTATTCCTAGTTATTCCTAGTTACCCCAGAAACAGACCATTTTCTAGCCCTCATTTTTTCCAGAAAAAAGCTTGAAAATATAGATTCTCTTCTTTTCTAGGAACAATGGCCACAAGCTGAGGGAGGATAGGTTTAGGTTAGATGTTAGGAAGAACTACTTCACTGTAAAGGTGGCCAGAGCCTGGAATAGGCTTCCCAGAGAGGTGGTGCTCTCACCTTCCCTGGAAATCTTCAAAGGAGACAGGATAGGCACCTGGCTGGGGTCTGCTGACCCCTGTCACCCCCAGTGCTCATTCCTGCCCATGGCAGGGGGTCAGACCCAATGATCTGTCTAGGTCCCTTTTGACTCATTGATTCTATGATTCTATGATTCATATTGAAAGCTCAGAAACCAACAGGGCATTTAAAAAAAACCTTTAAGGAATAAAGAAAAAAATCTATCTGTCTATCATTAGTGTTTACAGATGTCATTCAGGGCTGCTGTTGCACAGGATTGGACCCCTGCCACTACATGAGACAGAGTTGCCTGATTACCTCTGCAGTAAAACATCACCGTCTACACGTTCGGTGCTATTAGGACAGGGTAAACTAATTAACTCTGCCATTGGATAGTCCCGCCAGACACAAGTACTATCCTACAGTAGAGTTATTTACTCTACTGCAATGCATTTCTAGATACTGATAGGGCAAGCCTGGGCACGAGGGTGTTTCAGTGTGGGGACTGCCTGCTGACTAGCTTCAGACTGTAGCACCCTTTTGCCTTATCCAGATCCTCCACAGCATGTTAAGCCAGGTTTGAGCAGCTCTGTGCTGGCAGACTGGCCCCCGGGGCTCCCTGCCAGCTGGGCCTGCTCTGCTCCAGCTCAACATGCTGCGGTCCTTGGCTCACGTGGAAATGGCATGCCCAGGAATAAATAACTCCAGCATAAACTGCACCAGACTTTATTTGGGTGTGGTACTTGCACATGTAGATGCACCCAGGATATAGAGGATCAGTTCCTGGTCTTGCCAGTCTCCCTGGATGATATAAGGGAGACATTGGGAGCCTGTCTTCCTCAGTTTCCCCTTCCTCCCTTCATCCATCTCATGTAATTTTTTTGAAGCTCTTTGGAGCAGGTACTTTGTCTTCCTGTGTACTTCCACAGTGGACAGTATATTGGGACCCTGAGGTGCTGGCACAATATAATTAATCTTTTACTGAGGATGGCTGCACTAATGTAGAGTCATCTCATATCAAGTGTTTTGATAGGCTCTTACTCTTAACTGTGTTTTGTGTGCTGAATTTACTAAGCTACATTATCATATATTTTATCACAGTATGAATGCATAGAATTCAGCATGTTCATGTTTTGCAAATGTTCTAGTATATGAGTTGGCTGTTAATTTGAACATCAAATTATGAAGAAGTATTAGAGCATATTTCCTGAGAAAGAAAATTGAATGTATATGTATGCTAGCACTAGAAACATGATTCCATGAGTAATGCCTCTCAATTCAGGGTCAAAAAACAATAACATATGACCTATGCCAGTGGGGGCCAACCTTTTAGGAAGGCATACCACATATTAGAGCCGTGCCCTCTCTGAGAGCCACATTGAACCCCTTCCTCTGCCCAATCTGCTGCTCTGCTTCCTGCTCCCTACTCAGTTGGGATATTCCTGCCTGATATCGTCCTCTACTTCCTGCTTCCTGCCCTATTGACTGCTGTGCTGCCTGCCCCTCCTCCCCCCCAATCTGATAGGTGCCACACACACAGGCTGCCTGTGCCAACTGTGGCACTCATGACACAGATTGGCCACCCCTGGCCTGAGTATCCAGTCAGAACTAACAAACACAGTTCATATTTCAGACCTTAAATACTTCCAGTGAGCTGCCAATTAACACTCTCATTACACTGCAATATTTCCAACAACAAATATAATCATAAAAAAAAGGTAACCTGATCACAGGTCACCTGTGCTTACAGAAAGAAACTAATTCAAGTCATGAAATTAGTCACCTGGAATAGAAAAAGGGGATAGATTTCTGTAAAGTTCCCAAACCAGCTTTTCCAAAGAAACTTTTTGAATTTACTTGCAGGGTTCATTGTTAAATAGATTTTACTTATTGCAATGTTGTAGCCTGACCTGGCTTCTGAAATACATCCAACAACTTGAAACCAAAAGAAGTAACAAGCTGATACAATCAAATTAAAATACTTGGAGAACTAATCTGTCTGGCTTGATCAATGAAAGATTCTGCCAGGAAACTTGAGTTTAAATGTGTCTGTGTTAGGAAGCGTGCATTTGGGGTAAAATGACCCCTGTGCAGAAGGGCCATGCAAAACTTTCCACTTCACCTCAGCCCCTGTTAAACCTTCCAGAGCCAAATCCTGATCCCAAATAAATCCGTGAGTCATACCTTTTATTTGACTATGAGCAGGGCATTGCTGGTAGAGGATCACATGGTAGAGGATCACATGCTGCCCTCACTCTCACTCTAAATATAATAGGCACATTTCATCCTGAAAAGGTTTCAATCTAAAGGGTTACAACCTGCACTGTGTGCTAAAATCTCAGAATAGGATAGGGAAGGGAGAGATGTTCTAAACTGTTCACAAAAACATGTCAGTGAAGGTAGACAACATGGACATGAGTGTGCACACAAGTACGTGGAAAATGACGTCTCAGTGATTTTAGTTAAAAAATATGCGGACTTGGACGCAAAGTCATTTTCTTTCATGCATCTTTTATCTGGGAGTTGGCACGTATGTTATGCATAGAAATGAAGAAGATGACTTAGGGCTCTCTTCTGTCGTCACTTACGTCTTGTGTAACTGAATATTTTGTTTATTTATGGGAACATTCTTTTCTGCAACTCTACAAGTGTTGTGCTGGAGCAAGAAAAGCACGGGGTAGAGAAGGCTGGCCTGATCTAGCCCCTTACGTACTTTCTCCTTGCTCAAAGTAAAAGCACTGAAAAAATAAAATGTGGCACACAAGCTGAAGCTGACTGAAAGCATCTTTCACTTGTGCATTAAGCCAATAATTCTCTGTCCTCATCATCTCCCAGTTCACCCTCAGCCAGTTCTTCAGAAAACTGCAGGCCATAAACAAATAAAGCACATGCATATAAATTATAATTTTGAGTCAGCTGGGAGTCGGTAGTGATTACATTTTTTATTTGCAACACATTATCATGAAGAATACCCTCCTCTTTGGTACTGTCAGCTCCCTTGGCAAGACAGTAGAAAAGTCAAAGATCTGGATGGGCCACAGAGACAAAAGTGTCCCCTCACCCTTCTGTTGGATGCTGAAGTTGAGTTGATCACTTCCATGGCTCTATTGACTACAGAATTAAACAGTGGCTGGAAGTTGCCTGGCAACGTGTCATAACAGTGGCTTCTTTATTGTGGCTGAGCGAGTGCACTTCTGTAAGGTCTGTCCATTTTGTCATGCACAAAATCAGCTGTTTTGATTTTGGAGATATATTCTACATTCAACCCTAAGGTGTAATTAAGGAGGCCCAAATTCTTGCACATCTTAGGTCAGTTTTCTTGGCCTGGAGTTAGGCTAATGATTGCTGAGTGTTAGTTTGCCAGACTATTAACAGAAGGCTACCTTCTTCTGTAGCATACAGAACAGTGTTTTGAAGAAGAGTACATTCAAATATGGTCTTCCTGGTAATACTGCCTAGAATTTGCCATGAGAAATCAGGCTTAAAGATGTTCAAGTTACTTTTCCACAGCCATAAAGTCCATGACAAATCCAAAATAAGAGGAGTAGTTTCCAACCCTGTTCTCAATGCTTTTTATTATGTTGTCAGCTTAACTGAGGGGACAAATATGTTAGGAAAATGGCATTCTGCAAATGCTGTCAGAGCCACCTCAGGATTTTCTGAGAAAAGGGTTTCATTTCTGACCAGTCCTATAAACCTTTTAAAAGAGAAAGATTAGCCAGGTGTCAGCACTCCCTTGACATGCATGCAGAGTGAAAGTAGCAGCCAGCAGTAGGTTAGGGCCAGACTGCCCAAGCATTTTCACCTGTAAATCAGTCTGTGAATCATGGGCTTGCCAGAACCATTGCAGGAACTATTTCTCCATAATGGCACTCTTCATTTTACTTGTTGTTGAGGTCATGAATATGTGTTGCCCAGATGTTGCCTGAATGGCTATGACATTGGGATTCCCAAGCACTGAGTTCTAAATTCCATGAGAAAACTGCTGTTCAGAACTGGTGAAACATGCTCATACGTCTTTATACTCAGCAGGTTCAAACAAGCCAAAATAAGAACCACTCTGAATCTTTGCCCCAAATCTTGAATCCAACCCAAATTCAACCTTTGGAGTTCATAGCATTTCTCCCATCACCACACCCTAGCAACTAACCAACAAAGACATCACTCAAGCCTGCCAACAGTTAGCTAGACAGTGGTGTGGCAGAGAGTAAGATGTAAATCATACTGCAACTCTTTGGATTGCTGTCCTAAGATTCACCCAGTATCCTTATTGTTCTAATTATTCCTCCAGATATTTAAGTAGAGATGAGTCAAAATCTCCAGGGTGTTTGAAGAATCAATAGCAAAGTTTAAAGAACATTGAGGTCATGTGTGTTTATAAAGTCTGTATTTCATTTGAAGTTTATTGCACTAACAATCCAACCGTTGTCTCCAGCAGCAAAGATGAGATGTTCAACCCTGGACATAGGATTTGTCATTGTTAGAAGGTGGAAAGTCTCCACACCCTTTCCTTGGATGAGAAGTGGAAGCAAGTTTGGTACATGACTGAAATGGACAGAATGACTTAATTAAAGACAAACACTGACTTTATTACAATAGGGAGGCATGATCAGTGATTTCCATATGGAAAAGGATGCCAGGGAATCCTTGTTCTGATTCCAGCTCTCTTTTATTCTTTCTGTGGCCTAAAAACAGTGTCTCACTACTTTTTCTGCTTGACTTTCCCTACCTGTACAATGGGAATAATAAAGCTTATCTATCTCCATGGGGGGATCCAATCCCTGACATCAATAAACCATTTTGAATATGTTGAGCATGATGGAAGTAATAAGTGAATCGATTCAAAGTTTTAAAAAAAAAATCCAACCATGTTCGGAAACTAAGTCATATCATTTAACCTGTATAAAATCCCATTGTAATAATTTTCTAGACTTGACTGTTTCTTCTTTCTACCTGTTATTACAAGAGTAGGTAGTTAGTACTGGGAAAAAGGCAGTTCTAGTAAGATTCCTAATCTAAATCTGCAGGCCCATTGAGTGTGTACATCTGAGTGATGATTATCCTAACTGGACTGAGTCTTCCAAACTTCTCAGGCATTGATCTAACTTAGTTCCATCATAATTTAAAACAACATTGTGATGAAAAACCAAAATGGAATCTATATCAATGCAATGTATAGAACTGAAAAAAAATGAAAATATATTAAATAATATAATTCAATTAAAACTGAGAAAGAGAAGTGAATGCTAGCTATGCCCTCAGGAATCAAAGTGTACATTGGCAATGACAAGGTTCTTTGGGTAAATCTGGTATCTTTTTTTAAACCAAATCAAATAGAAAAATTCTTCTTAGCAAGCTTTCGGGTTTAAATACTAGGGCTGTGCGAAACAGCACCCTTTCGCTTTGACTTGTGTTTCAACGTTTTCATGGAACAGTGTTTCATTTCAAGTTTAGTTTTGTTTCGAAAGCACTGTTCCATTTCATTTTGTAGAAACAGTTTTGAAGTTTCAATGCTGTTTTCAGATTTCGCCCTGGCTATAATATGGAAGCACGAAACTGGAGGAGGAGCAGCCTCCTCAGGTCACAGGCAGATCGGGGCTGGCACCCTGGGGAAGAGTCCAGCAGAGCCCTGCAGCACTCCCAGGGGTATGGGTGGGAGGCTGCTGGTGTCACCTCCCTGGGAGCTGAGCCAGTGAAGGGAGGTGGAGCGTAGCCCCCGTGCTGTGCTCTGCTACCCCCCACCGGGCTCAGTTCCACAAGGCCACAAGCAGCTGGGAACCAAGCCAAGGGGAGGCAAAGCGTAGCTCCCGGCATGTGCCCCACCCACCTGCACTGGACTGAGTTCCCAGCAGCTTGAAGCCTAATGGAGGTGGGTGGGGCTGGGTTGCCAGTGGCTTGCAGCCCAGTGGAGGGAGAAGGGATTCAGCCCTGGGGCTGCGCTCCACTTCCCTCCACCGGGCTCAGTGCCCACCAGCTCCCAGCCCCATGGAGCTCATCCCAGTGGCAGGGGACAGAGCGCAGCCCTGGCTCTGCCTGCATCCCACCACTGGGCTGAGCTCTATGGGGCTCCAGTACGCTCCCTGCCATACTGAGTCAAATTGGGCTGCGTAGAGCCTCTGGGAGCGCAGTCCTGGCTCTCCCCTGCCTCCCACTACCTGGATGGGCTGCTGCTTCGAAACTCAAAACGTTTCAAAACTTTCAAAATGTTTCAACTGGCCTCATTTCAAGGCTGTTTCAAAGCCCTCTGTTTCGTTTCAATGTTGGTGTTTCGAGCTTGAAATGAGTCGAAACAGCATTGAAACAAAACAGCTGGTGAAATTTCACACAGCCCTATTAAATACATTTTGTCAGGCTGAGGAAGCATCTGCAGTTCGTGTGTGCTCTTCCTGGATGGAATGAATAGTAAAGAATTGACCATTTCTAATTTGAGGCCATTGCCATATATTAAAAACATATATTAAAGGAAAGACATCATGTATTCCTATAAAGTAATCATTATCATCTTAAATTGACCAGCTGGAGCAGAAGAGCTGTTGAGGTTGGTCATGCCATTGAGATTGCTAGGAGCCTAGGAGGCATATTTGGGTGTTGGGGATGAATGGAAAGAACAAAAGGCAATTAAGATATGAAGGAGAGTCAAAGGCATGTTGGAGACAGCTACTGTGTTCTGGAAAGGAATCAAAGGAGTAGGTAACCTGATAATATTACAGCGAGCAAAGGACACTTAATCCTAAATTCTGAACACCATGATATTTACTATAATTTTTCAGTATTGCAGATCCCCAATAAATAGTTCATCTCAGTATTCCAAGCCAATCCTAGGCCAGTTTAAGCCATAGTTCCATTGACTAACTTTGATCAGGAATTTTGCAATGAAGCATTTTTCACTGGTAAATGCTGATTAGTTGAAAACAAAAATATTGGCTGGGAAGGTGGGTTTTGGTGAATATGTGATTTGAAAGAAGCCTGGAAAAGCTTGGAAATTGTCAAAACATTTTCAGAATGTGAAATGGTTTGAGGTTTTGGTTCAAGAAGAGCTTTTCTCTGAAATTTTGGTTACATAATTCTAATTTTTTTAATAGATTTTTTAAAATCAAAATACAACAGTTCAAAATTATTAAAACAAATGTTTTGGTTGACCCAATCTGAATTAATTTGAATTATCATTTTGCAAAACATTGAGTTTTTGACTTTTTATACAATTCAGGACAAAGAACATTTTCAAAACCTCAGTCTTACAGTGTTGGAAAGCAGTTGACTGCCAACGTCTACCATTGGTTTCAATGAAGCCATACTGATTCAAACCAGCTGAGGAGAGATTTTTGCATTACTTGTCCTAATAAGGGAATTGGTCCATTTACAAGAAAAGACTGCCTGAAATATTTCAAGTGAACTGGTGTCACTAGCATATGACCCTTGAAAAGGGGACAGCGGACTTCACGGCAGCTGCGCCCAGTACATTTGGGCGAGGAGTGTAGAATCTGTGATCCTGACAATATTTTCTGGGTTTTTTTAATACCTCCACCTTGTCATGCTTTTCAAATACTTTTCTTTGCATATGTGTGTGTGTGTACATGCATGTAATAAGTTTTCAAGAGTCTCAATACACATTGGCTGTGTTGAACAGCCATGCAGAATTCTGCTTTTGATATCTTCCTTATGGGGTGTTCATGTTCTAGTTTTCAAACCTGTGTGATTGTGCAGGAGATCTGTGTACCTTGGCAGTCACTGAGCGCTCAGTTGTAGTATGTAGTCACCACTTTGCTGACAACCAGCTGCTCAGAATTCACTTTTTCCTCCTATTCAGCCCAGTTCAAAGTGAAGTATTAACAAAAAGCAATTTCTGCAGGGACAGTGGAAAAGTTAATAAGGGAACTGAAGTCATACCAGGTTTGTATTAAAATCCCTGAGCACTCCTGTAATTTACTTAATTTTTTGTTTCTTTAACATTCCCGAAATATGAAAAAAACCCAACTAAGGCTTGATGCTAGCATACAAATCTCTTTTTCTCTTTTTTATTCCTTCTAAAATCTATTCACCTGATTTACCTTGAGGCTCATTTTATGTTCTAATTCACCGTGTAGTGATACACTACATGGGGACAGTGTGGGCATAGCGGTGAAATTATTATTAATTTTGTACTACGATAGCACTTAAGCTTTCTTCCCCTCCCCCCAAATCAGTCCTTATTCTGCTGTGCAGTATAGAAATGCCTCCTGAAATCAGAATTTGTAAAAGAAACACAATGGGCTAGATCTTGAGCTGATGTAAATCTTGATAGGCGCTACTCTGATTTACATCATCTAAGGAGCTGACCCCAAAGTAATGAAATGGATGAACCATAAGGAGAAAAGAGAAATCAAAATGAGACTATTTAGCACAACACATGCTACACATGTCTTATGTTATTGTTAGCTAGCAGCATCTTGGAATCATCAAAGTCTACTGGTCTTACTCATATGACTAGTCTCATTGTGGGAATGGCAAAGACAGATTCTTTGTTTTAGTGGGAAACTATTTTAAGTTATCACTGTGGGGATGGTGAAAAAGCATAGCAATAATTTATTTTACACGCATATAATCCCAAGCCTGAATTTTCTGTGCAGTAAGCGTTTTTTAGGTCGGCGTCTACACATGCAGCTGTTAAAGTTCAGTCACGCTGTGTCAGACTGACTTGGGAATAAAGTTAGTCCCACGTCAGTCAACACACACAGTGTTACTGCGCAGTAAGGTATCTAGACGTGCATTACTGTGCAGTAACTAATTGGGCATAAATTTAATACATGATGCAGGTATAAAATTTATGCCCAAGTTGGCAAAAGTGAACATAGTTACTGTGCAATATGGGCATGCACATGTATATGCATGCCCGTACTGTGCAGCAATCTTTGGTTACTGCGTGCAGTAACCTAAATTACTGCACAGTAAATGCACACATGTAGACATGCCCTGTGATTCTGGCTACAATGCTAAAGTTCCTTTAAAGAATGTTAACTTACTTTTGTAATATACCATCATATCTGCCTTAAAACTAAGTCTCAAAAAGCAGGAACAGAAGGAAACCCACCCACCTTCTGTATAAACTCTTTTGCAGAGTGAGATAGGCAGGGTGTGAAAGGATCACACTTAGGCACCTAATCAATGAAATAAGACCTGGACTTAAGGGACTTGTTCAGTGTTACACAGGACAAGTGTGTACAGAGCATGGAACTGAAACCATCGTCTTGCAAATCCTCAACTAGCACCCTGACCAACGGATTAAGTTTTCTCATTTGCAGCCTGACTAGTGTGTTCAGGTCCTTATTTCCATGCAGCCTCCTTCTGACATCAATGTAGCGCCATGAAGGCACAGGGATCTGCTCCAGAAGGTCAGGTTGCAGGATCAGAGCCTTAACTAGATTGTTGACAGATTTCTATTTTCTTACAGGATTTGCTGAAATTAGCCCTGCCTGCCTATGTCACTGCTGTCTGATAAGTGACATGGAATGTTTTCTGTGTTCTTTGAGGAGTTGCAAACTCTGCGCAACTGCAGTTTTGCACAGTTGCAACTTCCAATAGTGCAGGAGCCACTGTGCCTTGTTGTTTCTCAAACAGCAGCCAAGCAACACAGGTCTTTGCTGTACTGTAAGCAAATCTCCTCTGCTGTTCTGGAAGAACAGAACTTTTGTGACAAAAAAATGCCTGTAATTTGTGATCTTGTATATAGGGCACCTGGCTAGCAATGGAGAGAAAGGGGTGGGTGTTACTTGCGTCTGATTTGTGATCTTGGACAAATCTCTTCTTCTTTTGTGTCTCTTTCTCCTCCCTCCCACTACGTCTTGTGTACTTAAAGATTCCCAGCCCTGTAGAGCTGACTTCCATTATGTGGTTGCACAGCACCTAGGGGAATAAGGGCCTGGCTTAAGTTTCAGTCATTAGGTGCTACAGTAATACCAGTAATGATGCTGTTGGTTTTTACTGAGCCTTCTCCACCAGCTGTGTCACCAGCCACCCCAAATTCTTTGCTATCTCTGTTATTTCTGAATCACAACATGTCTTAGCCTTTGCCTTTGATTCTCCCTGTTGCGCAAGCCCTTTCTTGGAAAGCATTTTCCATCATTCCCTTTTTTTGTGTGTGAGAGTATAAGTTGTGCACTGGAGCCAAGACAGTCTCTCTTTTTGGCTGTCTTTGCCCCTTTTGGCCCCCACAGCCCTTCGGTGAGTAATGGAGAGATAGCCACTTAGACACAGGGGAAAAGGGGTCAACTCAATAGTAAAAACATTTGCTTTTCTGAGAAAAAAGCTGCTTCTGCATTTTTTAAACGAAAATAAAGTAACTGAGTAGAACAAACTCTTCCTTAGAAACCTCCTGGAAGCACCATGGAAAGCCTTAGAACTTACACTCCTATTTATTTTGAGGGGTTGCTGTTTTTAAAGATATGTATTTGGGCTGCCCTCCTCCTGATACAGGGTGTGAGATCCTGGCCTCACTGAAGTTGCTGGCAGAACATCCACTGACTCCAATGGGATTGGGATTTCTCCCATAGTCTCACCCAGGTGCCATCAGGACTGGGTTCCTCCTGCTGCCACAGCAGGATCCCTCCTAATAAATCTAACCAGAAGCTGGATCCTGAGCATGAACAGTTGCTTTATGGTTATAGCATCATCTGCAGCCATGTTCTCCCCTGTAGCTGCTTCCCCTGCTACTACTTCTCTCAGTAGAACATAACTGTACCAGACCTCTGGTTGGATTATCTTTAATTTAGCTCCAGTCTGGCTGTTGTCATATTTCAGATCACTTCTACCATTTCCATGGACTTGATAGGCCTTGGCATCAGCATACGTTGTATCTCTTCTCATGACCTTCCCCATGCAGATTTTCAAGAAAAACAGCAGAGCTGCATTTCCAAGAGTTATTGGGTTGCTTTAACAGTGTTGGGGCCTGATCTTTCCATGGGTTTTATCTTCAACCCCCATTTGTATCCATGGAATACATGCAATTCAGCATTTTGCAGAAACTGGCACTGCAGTTCCAAGCATCCTGCATACCTCTTTCTTTTTTGTAAAGCAGATACAAAAATAACAAATATAGCCAACATTTTCATAAGAATTCACTACATTTGAGGGTCCTTATTTTTTTTTGAGGGGGGAGGGGAGGTATCACACTCAAGTTACTTTTTGCCTAATTATTGGAAGAAATTGATCCATTGAACAATAGGAAGTAAGATTGTATATATTTCTAGGAATTTGCTGTTTTGACCTTTGCACATAGTTTTGCAAAGTTAAGAGGACAAAGATACCTTTGGGTGGGTAATGTAAATCAGACTGGATGACTGGGAGGTGTGAAGGCTTCTACAGCAATGGAGGATGGACTGAATTCCTCAGTGGTCTGTGTCCAAGTGAAAGGTTGTGGGTAAAAACTCTGAGCTGTGCATGCAGCTGATTTTGGAATTCATTTTCTGCATTCATTCTTTTTAAAAGAAGGTGTATTTTGTGGCTTGCCCTGTGTCCAGAATGTTAACTCAGTGTCGGCCAACTGGAAAGCAGACATTTCTTCTTAAGAGAAATGCCAGTTGTTGTGGGGTTTGATTTCATGCAGCAGTGGGACAAAACCAAAACTTTTTTAAAATGTTCATGAAAAACAAGTTGTCGTCTTGCCAGTATGAGGATGTTGGAGGCCCGGGTGCAAGACCATGCCCCAAATCAAACGGAGAAGAGATGTGAACCCTAGTGTCTCAGATACCACTGACTGCTGCAACTAAGTAACTGGCCAGCATAAATTTGATTTTGTGCTCATTGACCAGAAATTTCATGCTGCACTTGAAAAACATACCCAATTAAAGTGCCATTGAATCTGAAACTTTTCTGTGAAAAGTTGTAGTGTGGATGAACTAGCATTGTTCAAAGGAAAATATTACAGGCAGCCCCCACTTAACACAGTTTCAATTAGCACTATTTCGCTATAGCGCTCATTTAAAATTGATACCTGGTTTCACTGAGCACTCAGCCAGTTTCGTGATAGCGCTCAGTGGAGTCAGTGAGTTTTGGTGGCAAGGCAGGGAGAAGCAGCGCCAGCAGCAGCAGCAAGTGTGTGAGTGGCAGTGAGTGGCGGGTGGGCATAAGCGTGGGTGGGCAGCAGGGAGAAGCCAGGCACGGCTGCTGAATACAGACCGGTGGAGGGGTGGAGTGTCCCATGGGAAGAGGGGCTGTTCTGCAGCCAGCGGGGAGTGGGGTGGGGTTTACAGCTAGTCGGGCACGTAGCTGGGACGCTGCACCCCCCCGCTCCTGCCCAGCTGCAAATGTCCACCCTGTTACTGTGGGAAGCTCCACCGCCTGAGCTCACCAGCTGAAGCAGTGGAGATGGTGAGGAGTGTGGGGCCTGCACTGGTGCCCAGGGCCAGTGGGGGCCAGCACCCAGGGTGGGGCAGCAGGTGTGCGGGGCCTGGGGCCAGGACTGGCAGGGGCCCATGCCCAGAGTGGGGCAGCAGGAGTGCCAGTGTCCAGGCTGGCATGTGGGGCCAGCGGGCTGGTGGGTAGAGGCAGTGGTGGTGAGAAGTGGTGAGTGGGAGGAACAGGCCTGCGTTGATGCCCAGGCCCAGGGTTGGTGGGGAACGAGGGTGAGGCAGCAGGAATGCAGGCCCGGGCTGGCATGTGGGACTGGAGCGGCCAGCGGGCTAATGGGGAGAGGCGGCGGTGGCAAAAAGCAGCGGTAACCAATTACCTATATTTACATTCATTCCTAATGGGTGTCGCTTAGCATGGTTTCACTTAGTGCTTGATTATTCTGGAACCAATTAAGAGCACTAAGGGGGGGTTGCCTGTACATCAAAACATTCCCAATCAGCTCAACCTAATTAGCATTAACTACACTGTGTCAGGGCTTGATATTCACTGGGACACCTTACACCTTTGCAGTCTCCTTCATTTAAACAGCATTCTACTGGTGTAACAGGATTTGTTCCGTTGACTTCATCTATGTGCCCAGTTTTTCTTTTCACATGGAAAATTTTAAAAAAGGAAAAAAAAAAGGCAGCAAGATCTAAAGCTCATGATGAAACAACAGGCCAAATAAAGTGTTGTCCATACAGTTGTCCGCATTTGGGGAAAAACATAATTCATTGACCTTGTATTGTGGGTGAACTCACACAGCATGCAATTTCTATTTATCCATCAAAGAAGTTAAAAGTACAAGTAAATACTCAGAGACATCCTGGAACCCCTGCTCATACAGATAATCTCAAAACGATCGGGCCCACTGCAGTATGTAACAATTTTTTGCTTAAAAGCATATGGGCCTGTACATGCATTTTTGTACGCTTGGAAACTTGTTGCTCTGTCTCTCTTCATTACAGTGTATGTACACTTGATGTCCTAAGGAGCTGCACCTCACTTCAGGAAGATACAACAGGTTATGTCCCGTTGCAGTCTAATGCTTTGCTGAACAGGGATAAATGCGGTTAAAGTCAGAAACATGCTTCTGTGCTTTGTTGACTCAACAACTTGGTTAGCTTTCTTCCTCTGGCTTTTCAGATGCTGTTTTCAGCAATAAAGGTATTGCTGGCAATGAACTATTTTCTTGTTTCTTAGGAGTAGGTTAGCTGGAGCAGAATGTTCTGGTAGGAAAGATTTTTTCATGACTATCCTTTATAAGAATTACTCTATGGCATATAAAAAAAGTTTTCTTAAGAAAGACAAACTGTTAATGCAAAAAATGACCAGAACAACTGTAACAGGATATGCCAGAAAAATCCCTACCTTAAAAAGAATCAACAGACTCCAACACAGTCTTGAGACATTTCCCCAGGGAACATAGAATGAAATAATATCTAATAGATTCTTGCATATGGAAAAGACAAACTGATGAATGGCACAAGGTGTTTGTTCCAACAGGACTGCAGAAACTGAGAGGATATTTGAGAATGCACACTGTCATGTGCTCAGGCACCAGGCCCCCAACGTGAGTACATCCTCACAGGTTTCCTGGGTTTAACTCTGGCTCCAGTCACAGAGAAAAGACTCTGACCATAAACCAAAAAAATTATTCTTCTACTGAATTCATAGCAAAAGTTGTTCTCAGCTGCAAGTGGAACATTGTTAGAAGGGCTGAAAAAAATCCTCTTTTCAACAAAGTAAAACATTTAACTGAAAACATTTATTATTTGCAGATATTGCAGGAGGTAGGGGGGTTAGGGTGGTAAAAGTGCTAATACTGAAAACATTTCAATTCTCAGTTTTAGGGCTGAAAATGTAAAATGGTTTGGACAAAAAGGAAAAACTCAGAAGAGATTGATTTGCAAATGCTACTTCTGTGCCAGATGGGAGGTGTTGTTTAGTTGCTTCATACTTTCATTCTTCTCTACAGGCTTCCCATGCATACTCCCCTAACACAGCCATAAACCAGAGAAAACACCAGGGTGTATTATGGCAGACTTAATCTAACCAGTCTGGTCCATAGAAGAAAATGGGAGCAGGACACTTAAATATGATACTTTGCATATAAGAAGTACACAGTTATGTACAGTCCTCTTTGGTCTGAACAGAAGTAACTTGGTGGTCCTGCAGCAATGCGTGCCTTAATCTGAATTCTTTATCATGGTCATTACTTCTGATCTTGCACTTATACAGGCAGCACTGCATCTGCACTGAGCAGTACCAAGCCGACATAGATGTCCTAATTACTGTGGACATAAAGTAGCATACACACAGGAAACTACAGTGGGATAATTTGCTGTTTGAAGAAATATCATCACTGAGTAGCAAATGAGGAATATTTAAGACAAAGAATCCCTGATTAAAGAGAGTGGATATCAACCATAGAAAACTCTCTTAAGTTAGATAACATTGTGCCTTGAGGAGAGGGGTCATTTGGCAGCTGGAGGAAGAGTTCAAGCCTGGGTGCTTGGATTTTTTTGGTGCCAAAGCAGATTTTTGTGCATAGACACATTTGTGTATTTTCCCCCAAATTTTGTAACAGTAAAACTATCCCTATTCCTACAATTTTCCCCATCTACAGCTGTGAACTCATAAACAGTCTGGGATTATTTACAAATCTTCTTCACTGAGTTCTGAACATGTAAAGCATTTGCAGTTATGAATGTTCGTGTATAGTTGTAAAAAGTAAAGAGCTGGGAGAAGGGAGCCTATAAAGGAGCCTAATTAAGGTGGCTGGGAGAAGGGAGCCTATAAAAACCATAAGACTCATCAGATTTTTTATTTTAATAAATACCCCTGATTGGTTTTTACAGTTGATTTGGCCACTGTGCACTGTTTACTCTAGAAACTTGTTTAAAGCTCTGTGCGGTAATATGACTGACTGAAGAACCATAATAAAACCAGAAAATGAATCATAAGGAATTCCTCTACAAACCCACCACTTAAACATGAGCCAGTTGTAATCCACAGTAGCACTTTTCATGTGCTTATCTTCATTATGACATTAGTGGTACACTCCACTTCTGCCAGACTTCCTAACCCAAAATTCATAAATATATTTTTGTTCATATTTTTTCCTGCTCGCTTGAAAGAAATTTAGGCTTTTTCTATTATTGTCTAATAATCCTCTAAATAGATATAAGAAATTATGAACTGATGCCACCAGCTACATATAGTTAAGGCTCTGGACATTCGTTATTCTTCGTCAATATGTTCTATTAAAGCCTAGGAGGGAAAGTACAGCCACTTTACTTCACGTACTTGGTCAGCAAAGCAGTTTATGCTTAAATCTTCAGCAAAGCACATAACCACATGCATTATAGGAGTGCTTATTTCCTTTTAATTCAATGGGTAATACACCCTAGTTCAGTGGTTTTCAACCTTTTCGCATTTGTGGACCCCTAGAAAATTTCAAATGAATGTTGTGGACCCCTTTGAAAATTTCGAATGGAGGTGTGGATCCCTAGGCACGTTTACATGAGACAGTAACTGCTCAGTAGCCTAATAATGCTGCACAGTAACACCTCAAAGCACAAACAGTACAAATATACTACCACGCAGTAGCATCATGAAAAAGGCATTCACCAGCACTACTACACAGTAACTCTGGCTACTGTGCATGTATTTAGTACTTGATTATACAAGTACTATATTAAATGTGCAGTAACCACTACACATTAATGAACATGTAGACGTGCCCCCTTTGAATTTTAAGTATGGGTATTTACACACTTTCGATTGATCATAGTTATCTTTTGCAGACCCCTTAGACATGGTCTGCAGGTCCCCAGGGGTCTGCAGACCACACGTTGAAAACCACTGCCCTAGTTTATGGGCTATACTGAATAGGAGTTAAGTGTTGAATTGGGGCTCTTGTACAAATCCCTTTCCCAGTTTTATTTTTAGGTAAGGGAGATTCTGTCCCAGATCCTAGTGCCTTTTCTGTACTGTGCTCCTCTGTCTGGTTGGACCCATGGGGCTATTCTTCAGAATTAAGACAATTGCTGGGTTTAGATATACAGAACAAAAGCAAAATTAAATTTTCATGTAAACATACAACATCAGAAAAGAAGAGCTGCTGAACTTTAAAGATGTAACTATAAAAATCATATCTTTGATGTACCCTCACATTTTTTGTTGCAATCCCATCTCTCTCTATCTTGTCTATTTAGTCAAAATTACAATTGTAGTGGTCCTTCAGGACGGATGGAGCTGCCTTACCTGTTTGTAGAATGCCTAGCAAACTTCTAGCTGTAATAAATTAGAGAATGCTTTTCAAATGAGCTCAGCGTTGGCCTAATTGTGCTTCAGAGGTAGCCAGCCAGAGCTTTGCCCTTGCCTATAATGGGAACAGCGTTAGAACATTCCAAAATGCTTTCAAAGACTGCACCCTGAAATAGTTTTGACATAGAATAATTTGCTTACATTCAAACCAAGTCAAAAGAAGTATCACACTGTCAGTCTGCTTCTTTTGCAGATACATATACAGAATTACTTCTCTATTGATAATTGGTAGTTGTGACTTTTGACAATACAGTAGTTGCCATTAAAAAAATAGCAATGGCTAGCAATTGCTACCACATCATAGATCAGAGTAGCGTTATTCTTTACCTAGAATAGCAGTGTTCTTTGCGGTGATTACTGGTAAATGATGACTTCTTAATGATTTCTACTGCATTCACCATTTGAAGGCATAGTCAAACATGGAATCCTAAATGTTATTTTGAAAATTTAGCCAAATGTCCTAGGTTTTGAGCCTCTAAAAATATTAGTTTGCAAATGCTCTGTGCAAACAGACACGGTACAATTGGGCAGCCAAAATTCTCAGTAGATTCTAGTTGTAAGAATGAATCAGAGCTAAAGTGAACAGAGAAAGGCTAGGGCAGTGATTTTTAACCTGTGGTCCGTGGACCCCTGGGGGTCCACAAACTATGTCTAAGGGGTCTGTGAAAGATGACTATGCTCAATCAAAAGTATGTGAGTACCCACACTTACAGTTCAAAGGGGTCTGCATCTCCATTCAAAAATTTTTAGGTGTCTGCAAATGAAAAAAGGTTGAAAACCACTGAGCTAGACTATAGAAATTATTACTGAATCTAAGAAGTTTCAGTTTTTTACATTAATTTATTTTAGTCTCTTCATTTCTTTCTGTCAGCAAATAGTGGTCAAATCTACTTGCAAATTGTGTGTCTCATACCTTTTCCAATGACTGCTTCATACAGAGGACATTGACTTACAGCTGCTGCTATTTGCCCCTTTGTTCAAGTGATAATGCTCTGCAGGGCTGCACGAAGCTTCAGCCCCTGATTTGATTCAGTGGAAAATTGGCCTGATTCAGTGGCCAAATCTCTGACTCTGAATCGAATCAGAGGACCCTTTAATATCTCTGAATTAAATTGGAACCCTCTGAATCGATTTGGAAAGGTTCTGTGCTTTGGACATAGAGACAGCTTTAAATGTTTTTTCTACATACCTCTAGGTAGCAGGCGCTCATGAATGCTGCGATGCTGTGGTGTCCCACAGAAGCACGGGAGACTCCCCACTGTGTTTGGCAGCAGACTCAGAAATGGACCAGAAGCACTTCCAGTCCACTGGGGAGCATGCAGGCACCCCCCCCATGACCCCTGGCCCGGTGTCTGGTGCACTTGGGGTCTCCCTGTGGCCAATCACCAAGCTGGGGAGGCATGGTAGTTCCAGTCCACTTCCGGATTTGCTGCCGAGCACATGGAGTGCCCTCCCACACTCCTGTGGGACACTATGTGCCCCAGCACCGCAGCAATCACAAACTGTGCTGGTGTGGGGGATGGGGTGGACTACCTGGTGCTGGTCCCCCGTATCCCCTAGATGGCCCCTGGAGAAGAGGGGGAATCTGCTGTCCGTACCGTGCTTCCGTCGATCTCGCCTGCCACGACTTGATGGAATTTTAGGGGGTTCACCTGTCTGGGAAAGCGGGCAGTCCGGACGCGATCCCTTGACTCTAAAGTCCAGGGGTCCTGAGGGCTCCTCCTCCCCTACACCCTCACCCGGTCCTCCGGGTTAGCCGCCCTCTGGGTGGCTCCCTACAGGGGCTAGCCCCTAGTAGGTCACAAGGTCCAAGAAACAAGGTAATATAGAGTCAGTCCACACGTAGGCACCCACTTCTCTGGGGCGGAGGTTATTTTCCTTCTCCCAATAGCCTTCGGCCCCAGTCGGGCAGGGAACCTGGGCCCCTTAGTCTGTCCACCAGTCCCGCAGTGGGGTTCCGTCCTCCCACTGCAGGACCCTGTAAGAATCCTCGCGGTACCTGGCTTAGGCCGGGTGCCGCTGCCTCCTGCGGCTCTGGGGTCAACGTACCCCTACCACCTGACGCTCGCTACCCGGGGGCACGTTGGGCCTTACCTCCACCCCCACGGGTCTTGTTAAGTGGCCAAACGGCCTGCAGCCACCAGAGAAGGGTCTTTCCTTCGGGGCTCCTCTTACCAGGACCCTCCGGATCTGATGCCACTGGCTCTGCTGCCGCTGGCTCCACTGCCACTGGCTCTGCTACTCCTGGCTCCGCCGTCTCTGGCTCCGTGGCTCCTGGCTCCGCCGTCCTCAGCTCTGTGGCTCCCGGCTCCACCGGCTCCAGCTCCGCGGCTCCTGGCTCCGCCGTCTCTGGCTCCGCAGCTCCCGGTTCTGCTGCCGCCGGCGTAGGCTCCCGCTGGAGCCTCTCCCTCCTTCTGTTTGGGGTTGGGGGGCTCCTTTTATCTTTCCGGGCCGGTCCCGACCCGGATCTGTCCGGGTTCCGGGAAGGGAAAGGCTCCTAAGCCCACTTCCGGGTTCGCACCTGGAAGTTAGGCGGGACTCCGCCATTTTCCGCCCGACCCTGGCCCCCCGGGGCCTGGACCCCTTCACAGCTGGTACCTCGAGATCTGTAGAAAAAACTTTTAAAGCTGTGTTCATGTCTGAATCACTGATTCTCCAAATCAGCATTGAATCTTCAGATTCAGCTGAACTGAATTAGGGACAGCGATCCAAATCAATTAATCGAGTCACTGTCTCTGATTCTGACCAAATCTGAATCCGAATCTGAATCAAATAGAGCCCACTTCACACACCCCTAGTGTTCTGTAAAGTGACTGTAAAGTCCCAAACCCTGTTGATGATCAATGTTAGTGTTTAATACAGTTCTACATGCTCTCATTTTTGGTCAATTTCTTTTTTTGGGGGGGGGGGAGGTGAGGGGGAGAGTTAATATAGGTTATCAGTAGCATCCAAAACTGGTTCAAGCACTGAATGGCAGGGGAATGCTGGAATTAAGGGAGTGAACTAGGGCTGGACAGTAAAAAAGTCAGAAAGTCCATAATGAACAAAGCAAGAGGAATGAAGTAAGAAAGAGGATGGTCTTTGAATGCCACCCTATTAACCTACACAGAACATGCCTTTGTTCTCATTGAGGCACCACCTGCAAATGTAAAGATGAAAAAAAAAGCTATCTAATTTTAATTGTGCCAACAGCTTAAAGCATGCCACATTCTCAGCTCATGTAAGTCAGCATAGCTCCATTGAATTTAGTGGAGGGCATGCCAATCAACATGGTGCGAGGATGTAGCCCTCTTATCAGTGATGATCTCATTAAAGCAAATGCAGGTGTTACTAAGGACTTCAGTAGAATTTGTTTAAACCCCCTCTGATTGCAGTGCAACTGCTCACTCAAGTATAAGCTTGCAGGATCTATTGCTGTGTTTAAGAGTATTTTTTCATGGCAACCAATGTTTACCTCTACAAACTTGCTACACAAATGTACAAAAAAAATCTCCTTTGATCTTTTCACCCACTTGCAACCTATGGAAATCTCTTTTTATGACAAGTTATAAAAACAAGCTATACCCATGAAATGAAGGGAAAACTCAACACAAACCCTTTGCTTTGGAAGGATTGGAAAGTTCAGCCATATTTTTTTTAAAACATGGTAAAGATATATTGCAAGGTCTCAGGGACTTGATGTATGCTTGTTTGGGTCCCACAGAGTCTGAAATCAAGATTTAAATGTGTATGCAAGTCAGATGGAATAATATTTAATCTTGTGAATAAGCAGGGTATTTCAATACTTTGGCAAAGCTGAAAAGTTTCGACGCAAAGCAAAATCATTTTCAAATCATAAAAATCAAAATGTCTGGCTGTGGCATTTTTCTATTAACTGAATTTCACTCTCCCTGACTGAGAACACTCTGAAATCTTTGTAGAAAAGAGCACTTGCCACGTACGGTAGGAAACATATTTGACCCAGTTTTTCAAGGTACTCCACCTCTGTCCACTTCCCTTTCATTTTGCTCTATCAGCTTCTTGAATTACCTATTGCATCCAGTCAACTTCATAGAGCTGATCAAAATTTTTCACATTCCCAGTGAAACCGGAGAGACTTGCCTTTCCAGTGAATTTCAGTAAGGCTTGAGAAGGAAGGGAAGAGGGAAAATGTCCCTTTTCACTTGATAGAGTTCAGCAAAAGGTCAGTCAAAAATGAAGATCAGGCTGAAATGAAACAAGAACCTGGACATCATTGTTCCCATGAGGAAAAGACAAATAATTCCTGTGTTTTTATAATTCCTCATATCGCAGGCTTGCAAGTCACACAGGTGCATAACTGTCCAGCTAATCATCCAGGACATTTTGGGTATTCGTGAGCCAATGGACAGTGCTGAATATTTGTATATATTCTTGGAGATGCACATTATGATAATTGCAGCCACAGTGTAGAGATGCAGCATTTGAGAGATTCACAATTAAGGCATATGCTTTGCTATTATTGAGCCTAAAATGTTGGAAGTTCTTAAAAGCTAATATTGTTGAGGCCAGAGAGGGGTAAGACCACATTTTCAAAAGTCACCTCTAACTTCGGAAGCCTCCATTTTCTGGCAAGTGTCCACTTCTAGACATATGAAGCCAGATCCTCAGCAGGTGTAATTTGGTATAGCTTCATTCAGGTCAAAGTGGCCTGCTGAGCCTTAATGCTAATAGGTACTGCATTTCTAATTGGAAGTATTTGGGTCTGAGAGTGCTCCATCACTCTCAGTTTGAGTATTCAGATCAGGTAAGGGGCAAAGCCTTAAATAAATGGTGTTCCCTGTCCCTGAAAGTATTTTTAGAGTCTAAACTGCTTGGAGATAAGAGAAAAGTGTCTTTAAAGAAAGTAGAGAGACAAATAGCTGAAAATGTATATTCATCTATCTGAAGTGCAAAACATACAGTTTGAAATCCCAAGGTATTAATAGAGGAGATATGTAAATTAAATATTGTCCATTAGGCCTGTGCAAATAGGGAACTATTCGGTTTGGGTTCAGATTTGGATGATTTGGATGCCAGCGGTTCGATTTGGAGCTCCAAATCGGTTTCCCGCTTCAATTTGGCCAAATCAGCTCTGAAGCTTCGGAGCTGATTGAGAGATTCGGCCATAGGGTATAATGGAAAATCAATGAAATATCTATAACTTTGCTGTTTGTTGTCTGATTTGGATGAAATTTGCAGGGGTGGTAGCCTCTGCTGAGGCCCCAAAGCATACCAAGTTTCAAGGAGATGGGTATAGGGGTTTGGGGGAAACTGCACCTCAAGTTGCAGACAAGCAAAACTCATGACATGTGATGTAGTGTGTGTTAAGGCGCAGCAGGGTGAAAGCTGCAGGGGTGGTGGCCCATGCTGAGGCCACGACGCCTGCCAGCTGTCAAGGAGATAGATGCAGGGCTTCTGGGTTCTGGGGCCCTATCTCCTTGATAGCTGGCAGGCATCATGGCCTCAGCATGGGCCACCACCCCTGCAGCTTTCACCCTGCTGCGCCTTAACACACACTACATCACGTCATGAGTTTTGCTTGTCTGCAACTTGAGGTGCAGTTTCCCCCAAACCCCTGCACCTATCTCTTTGAAACTTGGCAGGCTTTGTGGTTTCAGCAGGGACTAGCATGCCTGCAGTTTTGACACTGCTGTAGCTTAACACATACATGTGACATGAGTTTTGCTTTCAAGATTTTGGGGTACAGTTTTCCCCAAACCCCTACTTCTATCTCCTTGAAACTTGGCAGGCTTTGTGGCCTCCACAAGAACTACCATCTCTGTAGTTGTCACCCCACTGTGGCTTAACACATACACGTGACATGAGTTTTGCTTTCAGAATTTGGGGTGCAGTTTCCCAGAAACCCCAGCACCTATTGTCTTGAAATTTTGCAAGTGCCATGCTCTCAGCAGCAGCTACCATCTGTGCATGTTTCATCTCAATCAACCAAAAGACAACAAAGTTATAAATATTTCCTTGATTCCCCATTATATCATATGGACGAATCTCCGAATCTTTTCCAAATTGATTCGGAAGCTCCGAATCAATTCAGACAGCCTAAAGCTTACTGCGATTTGATTCAGATTTATAGATTCATCCTCTAAATCACCCAAATCATCTCCGAATGCAAATCATGATCCGAAGCTTTGCACAGCCCTATTGTGCATACTGGCAGCTCCAGCTATTATATGTATACCAGTGATACCTGTCTCTTAGCACTGTCCTTTCTCATGTTGTCCAGTGCCACATATCTAATAATCTCTTGGCATGTTATCTTGGATCAGTTCAATTCCAGCTTGCCATAGCCAAAACCAAATTTATTGGGTGCTGACAGACATGGGGAGGAAAAGAAGTGCTCTACTAGAAGCAGCAGCACATTAGCTCAACTTGGCTCTGCAGTATCTGTATAGATCTGTGAACCCAGCCGCCAGTGGAGGGTTCTGGATTGAGAATATGGTTGGAGGTAGAAAGGTAAGAAAGGTTTATTGATTTAACAAAAACACGACTACACATAGTAACAAGACAAACAATGACAGAGAAGAATAATTTGCGTCAGCAACTTATCGGCAGTCTCCTCTGATGCCTGATGTACAAGTTTCTCTTTCCACAGACCAAAGTGAAGTCAGGCGTCCCTGATTAGCGCTGTCCGAGAGGTACCAGGATGGACCCTGGTATTCAGTCCTTGGGCTCCTCAAGATCCACGGGCCCACTGAGTCAGGTCAACAGCTAATTAATCCCTTTCACAGAGCTGTATCTTCCTTCTAAATGATTTCCGGATGTTTCAGCCAATTTATAACTTCTGAACTGTGCTGATAACTTACAGCCATTCAGATTCTTTTTACTTTAACTGTCCTTAGACTAACCAATAGCTGTACAAACCTTGCATTCCTTTGATAAGGTTAATTTTAACTACGCCACAGGGCCATACTACTTCAAGGCTTTGCTAAATTTACTAGGCCTTACTTTATACAAGGCCTTACTACATCTTAAACTTTAATTAGGCTCTTAACAACAATATATAGCTTAATATCTAAACAAATGACATCGGTCTAATCTTCCTAGAGCCATCAGCAAACACCTTTATCACACAGAAATAATTTTCACCTGTCACAGTCGGGAGTTCATTGGAGCTTTTTGTCACTTGTAGCTTAAACTAATTCAATTAGCTATTAGATAAAAGCCCCCCCAAAGCTCTACTGAAGTGCCCAATCTCTACAGACATTGGGAAACTCGGGTGCAACTAAGGTGCTGCCTCTTCTGGGCACATGCTGAGCTAAGTGCAGGAGCACACTGAGTTTAAAGCACCATTTTGTTTTGTTTTTTCCACATCTGCAAGCAGCCATTTTCTACCTAAGTTCTATCTCCCTTTCTAATTTACTGTTGACAGTCTTTGTCTTCCATCCTCCCTGTTCCACGGGTCTGCAACCTGCTTGCAATCTTGGACTCTTTCCTCATCTCTAAGTGTGCTTTTAAGTTGCCATCTTTCTCTATGTGTCTAAGGCTCTCTTTATACTGAAGTGGCTGGCACATCCCTAAACATACTTCTTAGTCTCTCCAGCTTGCATGCTCCAAATTTGGGAATGTGCTGATGAGGCTGCTGCATTACAACTTGGTTTCTGGTGTGTTTGGGTGAAAACAGACACCACCTTTGTATTTATGCCACCATAAAAAAGTTTAATGGCGCCACAAAGCAAAAGCAAACAGGTGTCTGTTTTATTATGGTGGACATCTATTAGCTTTATGGCAGGCAGGGGCTCACAGGTTTGAAGGGCTCAGACCTGTGAACCCAGGGAATTCCCACACAGGATTAGGCCCCTCAAGCCCTGGGAAAGCTTGCCTGTGTTTTCTCACTTACTCAGACATGTCCCTGGAATCTCCGGGGTGCATCCAGATAAGCAGAGAAAGCTGAGCTGGCCCTCCTAGGGTGTGAGGAATTGATCCTGTATGGGAATTCCTGGGGTGCTCAGGACCGGGTGCCGCAAGCCTTGGGAGAACACATTGCCATCAAATAATATGTGACGTTCTGCCCAGTGAAACAAATCAGCTGTGCCAAACCTGGCAAACATAACTTGCTTCATTTGGTGACATATATTTCTAGCTTTTGAGAGTAGCCACTGAGGACATCTCCAGTGTATCACTGGCATATTTCCAAGTTGGAGCATGTGAGTAGGAGCAGAAAGGCAAGGGCTATTCAGGGTTATTTCTGCTGGGAACCCGTCTCTGCAGCATAGACAGTACAGTTAGGAGTGCCTCTTCTTGTACCTACATCTGTCTTTCTGATTGCAAGTCATTCTCAGCATAAATCAGACCTGAACTTGCTCTCCCCATGCTTGTATATATTTGTAATAACTTCACTCCTGTCAGTCAAACTTCATCAGTGTGAATGTGCCCATTCTGAAAACTTGCACTTTTTGGCATCTGAAACAAATGTTGATAATGCACTAATGATACCAAAATCAATTTATAACAATAAATTGTATACACACAATGGTTAGTAACACACAGAGTAATAATACATCTTTAATCATTAATTGATATTGAGTATTAACATAGTATCAAACCTTGGTCACAGTTGTTTATATAGACTCTAACAATTTATATCAGCTAACCATCTGGCCCATAGACTTAATTTTTGGTGAAAATTTGGAGTAAGCACTTCCACCCCTTTCCCAGATCCAATTTTTAACAGCCAGGCAAATAAAGAAAGGATATAAAATTAAGCTGAAGAAATGCTGGTTTAAGCATGTGAGTCAGAAGCCTACACAAGTTGCTATGCAGTAAAGAAGTATTTGCTAATCTGCCTTTGCTTCTCTAACCCACTCAGTTTCACTACAATAGCCACTTTATAATATGTGTTGTAATAAATTAAAATAATGGTGCACTGACAGAGATTTTGGGGGCCAATACCTATAGCCAGTTTTTAAGGAAGCATATAGGCTGAGACTGATCCAATTTCCAATACAGTGTGGAGAGCTGCATACAGCTGGTAAGTCTGTTGTGGTGGAAGGGGATGGGGGAGGGAAGGGACATGGGGGTGCATATCAAGGCTCCTGTGGTGAGGGAGGAGTGGCTCTGGGGCAGGGGCTGGGGCAGGTGCTGCCCAGCTGGGGTGGGGCAGGGCATAGGACAGAGACATAGCTCATCTGGGAGGTGCAGGAGGGGAGTGGCTTCTGCTGCTGCACACATCTCGGGAGGACACAGTGAGGGGTGGGGCATATGCCCCTGGATATGTGTGGTGTGTGGGTGGGGTGGGCTCCAGCTCCAGGCTGGGGACAAGGCAGGTCTGGGCTCTTCCAGGCGAGAGCTGAGCTGGGCTGTGCTCTAGGTAGGCAGTGGTGGCACTAGAAGGGGGCGGTGGGGGGCTGCAGCCATACCCCTCCCAGTGCTGCCACCTGCCTTGAGCGCAACCCTGGCTCAACCCCAACCCCCCCATGGGCCAGGAAAATTCTGGCGCAGCCCACAGCTGCAGGCCACCCTGCCTGTGCTGATCTGCAGGGCACACCCCCCTGTGTCCTCTCAGGGTGCAAGCAGCAGCAGGAGCCACCCCCCCTCCCTGCACACCCTAGATGAACTGCAGCTCCACCCCATGTCCACCCCACCCCAGCTGGGCAGCGTGTTGGGCCAGTAGAGGGAACTCCTGCACTGAGCCACCCACCTCACTGCACCTGTGCACCTGCCAAGCTCTGAATCCCTCCCTGGGGATGCCTCAAGTCTGGCCAACCTCCTTCCTGGAGAACACCCACAAGCCTGGGGGTACCACCACCATTACCCAGGGGTCTGGACTGTTTCTGGGCCCCGTGCCCCCTGGGGTACATAGGCCTTGTAGTCCTTGAGGTTGCTCGACTCACTGCAAAATCTTGGGGTGTTTCCTCTAGCCTGAAGCACAAAATGTTGCTTCCCTTAGTCAGCTGGACCAAGTGAGCACAAAGATATTCATCTCCCAAGAAGTCCACCACACTTGGTACAGTGAAGAACGTTATTGGTTACAGAGGGAAGGCTTGGGGAAGGGTGCAGGATAGAGAAGTATTAAAGAATAACCCTAGAGCAAACAGGTGGCTAGTAACCTTTAATCACGCATCTACTTTACAGCAAGCTATATATCTAGATAGGTTTTAGCCATTTACTCACTTCAGCGTCTTGAGAGTGAGCTGCAGATGTTTCAGCTGCTGTGTGTGTTTTTATTATGGCTGCTCTGCCCCACCTCCTAGGCAGTCTTAGCTTATATAGACTTTTTTTACATCACCTTTGGGGGCCCAATGAAGGCTAGCAGTTGTTGGCTGTTAGCCAAGCAATTTGAAATGCATCACTACTTGGTGGAGTGGCAGGGGCTACTACCCCTGCCCCGCAGGCCAGGAGGGCTCCACTTAGAACAATAGAGAGAAAGATCACCTCCCTCTCACCTGGTCCAGGGCACATAGGCAGAGATGTTTGCTTAGCAACCGGAGTGATAGACAGGTAAGAAGACAATGATAGAGGGGAAAAAACTAGCAGGAGAGACAGGGAAGAGACTGGGGATGGAAACCCTACGCAGGCAGTGCTTGCCCCAGCCCCACTCCCTTCCTCACTGCAAGGGCCTTGATCTGCACCCCCAGGCCCCTTCCCTCTTCCCTCCCCTTCCACCACAACAGACCTACCAGCTGCACACAGCTCTCCAAGCTGCCAGGCTGCACTCCTTGCTGCCTACATGCTGCACTGTGATGCATTCATGCATGGGCATTTATCGGCCAGATTATTGGCCACATCAGGCCGATTTCCAATACACTCAATTTTTTTTTATATTGGTGCCGATCCAATATCGGACCAATGTACTAGTGCACCTCCAAATTAAAACACTTGCTGAAAGGCATGTATTTCATTTTTAATAAAAGCTAAGAGTTTCAAAGTTGCTTTGCTGGAAGGGTTATGGATTCTGTGGATTTAGTATTTTCCTGCAGATCTTGCTGTATTTTCCAGAATCAAAGTTTAAAAAAAAAATGTTCCATAGCTCATTTGGTTGCCAACATTACTGTAGGTTTCTTAATGTAAATCAGTCCAGTGCTGTCTTCCTGCGTTTTGAAACCAACTAAAATAATATCTCCAAGAGATGGATTCTCGCATTCATCTTAGTGGACTGCTAACTTCAAAGTCTAATTGTCTAATTGTACCTTTAAGTGCCCTTTTGCACCACTTTAATGGTGTTGCTGTTTGCATGTTCGGCAACGTATTCTGCTTTAATGGTGTTGCTATTCGCACACTTGTTGGCATATTCCACTTGAAATGTCTTTGGTACACAGCAAGATAAAACACCTCTGAGGTGTTTTAGTCTGCTACCTAACAAAGTGCAACAGTGCATGGGGCATTGGAAACCAATGTGTTCGGGGCTTGGCAGGCCCTGACAGCTCAGGGGCTGTGGGACCCAGTGGCTGCCTATGCCGGCAGGCTCCACTGAAAAAATGAAAAAAACCTGGCAAGCCTGATCTTTTTTTATTTTTTTCTCCCCAGAGCCTGCCTGCCTGCCTGAGCTGTGCCGGGGCCCCGTGCTTCCCTCCATGGCTGCCGGGGTGGGGAGGACCATGCTTCTCTCTGCAGCTGTGATGTCCCTTCCACTGGGACCACCCAGGCCAGGAGCTAGTGGGTGGGTGCCACCTGGGCCGGGGCCCCGTGCAGCTCAGGGACTGCTCGGCCTGCCAGCAGCTCACTCCACCCCCCTCTCCCACTGCCAAAGAAGCAGATAAGGGTTGGGCCCCCACCCTTATGTACATGCCAAGGGGGTTTAGTTTGGTTTAATTTTCCCTAAATCCAAGTGGTGTTTTTAAAAAATACCACTGTTTAAATTTAGGGAGAACTAAACTGAATTAAACCCCTGTGGCATGCACAAGCAGTCTTAAAGGCTTAGTGTTAACCTCTACTACTACATAATGTCCAGCAAATGCACTTGTCCGACATATGAATGAACTAGATGTCCCATTCATTTCAGTGTACATAGCACAGGAAACTACTAGTAGATAGGTCCTCCAATATCAGGATACAGATAAGATCCTAGGCCAGAACAACTGGGTTTGGTAGTAGTGATCATTTTAAATGCCCTTACAAGAGTCACAAACACACAAGTTGCTATGAATGCTAGCTGTATAATTTGTCTCCAGCAATTCCTTTTCTGAACTGCCACCTTTAACCATTGTTTTCAGATTCTGTAGGGATGTTGTTAAAATTGCGAAGCAGTTTTACTCATTTGCATCTAATATTTGGACATTTTAAAAGTTGTGGATATTTTCCTCTCAGACAGTGGGCAGTAACATTGGCAGCACGATTCATGCCCACTGACACTATGTCACTGTAGCACATTGCTGCAGTGATGTAGTATCTCCTGTAGACGTGCCTACTAAGTGTTAGAACTGCTCAGGTTACTTTACCACCTGTGCCTGATTTTCCATCTTTGACTTGCTCTTCAGTCATTTTCCACCTCTTACATTCACTTCTCTCTGCTCACAATGTTTTTACTTTCTTCCAAGAGAACATTTTCAACATACTCCAGGATTTACTCCCTCATCTAACCCTTCCCTCACACCCCTGTAATTCTATTTCTCCTCTTCCTATTTCAGATATGGAAGTTTTTGTCCTCTTCTCTCTTCCTCTAACTTTCCATGTGTCCCAGTGACCTGATTACACCTCACCAATACATCTGCTTTGTGCCCTCTCTCACCCCTTCATTTTCTCTTCTCCACCAAAGATTGCTGTAGTCTTTCCTATGGTAAAAAGTAATCTCTCTTTTGACTCCACATGTCTCTTTCATCTCTAGGCTCCTTGAATGTTACTCTTCTTCTGTTCTGTCCTAGACCATCTCCTATCTGATTTTCTTCCCTTGCATTTTACTAAAGTTGCTTTTGTGGCTTGAAAGACTTCTCAGCCAAAGCTCTGTATTCTGTCATCTTTTTTGACCTGACAGATGTCAACCAACCGCTTTGGCTTCCAGATCTCTGTCCTCTCTTTATCTCTGTAATAGTTTCTTCACATTATCCTTTAGAGGATCCCCCTTTATCTTCACCCTAACTTTCTGATCTCGTTCCACAGGACTTTGTTTTTGGTCCCCATTTCTTCTCCATTTACATCTTCTTTCCAGAAACACAAATTCAGCTATTACCAATATATTGACAAATATACTGATTTAGCTTTCTATTTCCAAACATACCTCCTCTGTCTTAGTTTGTCTCTGTGACATCCAATCACAGATATCTAATCAAATTTAATATGGCTATTTTCAAACTTCCCTTTCAAGCCTTCCTTACCACCTTTTTTCAGTAATTGCAAAAATACTTTACCAGCCTCCCTGTTGTTTGGACCGATAACCTGCATATCATCCTTGATTAAAATTCTTCCCTATGTCCATATTTCTAGGCTATGTTTAAATCATGCAGATTCTTTCTGTAAAGTGTCTCTTAAGGCACAGCAGCATGGATGGATAAGGAAGATGAAAGCTCTTGTCTAGATATAGCTGGATCTAGACAAGGCTCTTATCTTGTATCTTGATTTCTGTAACGTTCTTCTCTCTTGCCTTAACATGTATTCTTGTTCACCCTCCCTCAATTGCCATCCATGCTGCTGAAAAGATTATTCTTCCAAATCAGTGTTCCAACCAAATCAACTATCTCTATGCATCCATCACTTCTCTAACACATCAAATACATGTACTTGTTTTTTTATTTTCAAGGCCCATTTTGTCTTATCCTTACTCTCCATATCATCTCTCAGAAAAAAGCAAGACATACGCCCCTAGCTCTGACTGGTCTGTGACACCAACATTGCCCACTTGTTTGGTTTTCAAATGACCCTCTCTGTGCTGTCTTCTGTGCTGTTCCTCATGCTTGAGAGGAATTCACCTTAAACATTCAAACATTAACATACCATCCTCTTTCAAAGCCCTTCTTAAAATTCTCATTTTTGGGGATAGCTCAGAATTCTTGATAGCATGTAGGTGGCTGGGTATGTCATTCCCTTACATACCAACCTCTTGCCCCATGCTGATGCTGTAGAGCCCCAGAAGAAGGCTCTATGACTAAAGACATCAGCTACTTACAAAATTTTGGCAGCTCTACTGGATACACAGATGAGGCAACCATGGAAGACAATCTTCCTCAGCTGTGAGGGATTGCTGCTGCTGCTGAACAGAAGTGGTACAGAGATCAGTTTAGGGGTGCAGAAAACTTTAGCTTTTCTAAATCTAAATCCAGGATACACTGGTGGGCTAGAGTTGAACCCCTATGTTGCAAGTAGCGAACCTGTTTTTCTAAGGAAACAATACTAGGGAAGTTTTGCATTGAGAATCATGAAGAGGCAGACCCATATGGACAACCCTGCCTTGAGTTCTTAGTTCTTGCCAGAATTTTATAACCTCCAGTGATGGTGTAAGACCTGGAAATTATCAAAGAAGGATTTTCAGATCCCAGGTGGTATTTGCCAGACTGGCAGTTAAAGAAATCTCTCCATCTGGAGTCACTGTCAAATACAGAAACTCCCAGTGCCATTTTACAGTCCCTTTTCTGGCTACTTTATAGATAGCTTCACAATTCAGGAAAATGTAGCAAAATAGCCAGGTGTGTTGTAAACCCCTTGAGTGTAGCACAAATTCAGTTTCCTCAAGCTGGAATGACCTTCTTTACTTTAGCTTATTATCTTGTGAGCTGCTTGATAGTGTCATTGCCCCCTCCTTTTCCTGTTTACAGTTATCGTGACCTCTGCTCCATGTTTATAATAACATGTGTTTACTAATAGGGTGGTGGCATGCCACTGCCAAGTTTCTTCTGCTAACAATAAAGAAAGGGAAAATTGATATTTATGGAGACTGTGAGGGCTAGCTGGGCTCTCTCTCGTGATTTTTATTGTAGTTGACTGCAAACTTTTCAAACATGAGGATCTGTATTTCATTGTGGAAAGCTGGTTTCCATTTCAATCTGGGTCCCATTATTAGTGTTTGGTTTTCAGTTCTGTAAGGTTATCCATGTGTAGATTCACACAAACAAATATGTTATTTATGTCTGCAGCTTTCACTTGTGTTATTTAAATCTTCCCCTATTTGAAATAAGCTTGGAAACAGGTAAGAGGCATTACAACAATCTCCTTTCTAGTGGATAAGTATCATAAAAACCCTGTCATGAGGCAGTTTAGTGAAAAAGGCTGGATTTTGTTCATCTTCTACAAATCCCACCTGGCCACATTGGTAAGGAGCATTGTGAGAAGCTTGGATTGCCATTGCTTGTGCTATACCTTTTCTGTAGTTCAGTGAAGGGCTTTTGTTTCCAAGATGATAATCTGTAGTGCACCTTTTCTTGCTTTGTGATCTCATCATAGAATCACAGAAAATTGGGGCTGGAAGAGACCTCATGAGGCCATCTAATCCAACCTCCTGCTCATGGGAGGGCCATTCCTGTCTGAACCATCCCAGACAAATATTTGTCTGAACTGTATTTCCAATGGCGGAGATTCCACAACCTTTCTAGGTAATCATTTCCAGTGCTTAACCACCCTCATAGTTAAAAAGTTCTTCCTAATATCCAAACAAAATGGCTTGACATTGTGGTTTTTAACTTAATGGTATTCCCTGGCTTGTTATATGGTCACAGCAACAGTTCCCACTCATTACCGGGGAATGTTGAAATACTCAGAAACAGTCAAGGAGAACAAAAAGAAATTCCTTTCAAGAGGAAAAGATGTTGGTCAAAGATGTTTCGGGACCGAATGGTGTTAGGCACATCTATGTGTCTGACCACCCATTGAATTAAGAAGAGCTGTTACGGCCTGACTTCTACTCTTATCTTTACTGTTTTTATACTGATTCCATTCTATTGATTTCACTGCCGACAACTTACTCTGATTTGCGAAGAGAAGCAGCCACAGAATTCAGAAACATGAGCGTATTGTGCACTCCTCAGGAAAGTGGAAATCTCAGGGGCCTTGCTGTGTCACGCTTTCTAGGGCTGTGCAAAACAGCACCATGTCATTTCAACTTCTGTTTTGCTGTGCGTATGTGTGTGGCACAGCTGTTTTTCTATTCCTCCCCCAGAGCACTGGGATTGGAAGGGACCTGAGAGAAGGATGGCAGTCACTGGCCAGCTACACAGTCAACATGAGAGCAGTCCTTCCTGCCCTCCCACCCCTGGCTTAGCTTCTGTTTCCCTGCAAGCAAGCCCAGCTTTGAAACTTGAATCATTTCAAAACTTTCAAAAAGTTTCGAGTGCCCTTGTTTCATTTCGAGGCTGTTTCAAAGCCTTTCATTTTATTTCAATTTCACTGTTTCAAGCTTGAAAGGAGTCAAAACAATGTTGAAACGAAACACCCAGAGAAATTTTGCACAGCCCTAGTGCTTTCCCTATTACACAAAGTCTGTCACCTAAAGAGACAGTAATTTTCCTTTGATCTGAATTTAGCATGTGGGTGTCAGGCTCATAGCTCTGTGCCCAGTTAAGCATCATCTGTGACTAAATGACCACATGAATAGACTTCACCTGTCATTCTAGGAAAGCATTTGGGATTATGTGGCTCTGAAGTAGGACTTTCCCTTAACTGAAATGATTGACAAGAGGAATGTTTATTCTCAGCCTGTTAAAACTTTGAAGAGTTTATTTTTCTCCTGAAATATGATGTTGCTTCAGTTTGTCTCTGATTCGTATGCTGTTTCTTGTAATGCTAATATAAATACTATTAAATAGCAGCATTAGCTCTTTCCCTTCTATGAGTGTAAAACCCTTCTGTTTTGGATGAGTGTCTTTTTTAATGAAGTGGCACTAATTTCTTCTTCAAAGAGACTGCTGTTCTGTCCTTACATTCTGGTAGGGATGGAAGCTCTTGGTTTCACCATGGATGAGGCTATATGACAAGGTCCTAAGCCACCCAACAGGGTTTAATTTGTTGGCAAAGCCTATAGAGCAGGTCTCATTTATCCCTGGGCTGATATCCAGGGCCTACTGAATGATTTACTAAAATTATACCTATTTAGGAGATCTGTGACTGCTGTCTTTTGCTTTGTATTTCTGCCCTGTGGTTGGAGAAAGCAAAGTAGCCAACACAGAAATGGAGATGAGAATAACACATGAGCTCTAACAATAACAACTTTAAATGTTTTCTTAACATGGGTTTGTATAGGGACTGTATGCGTCCCAGTTTGACTCTCCCTTGCCCTGCTCTGTGTTTCCATGCACACCAGTATGAGGTGGAAATATATTCTTATTAGGTTTCCATTTTCTACCAGTTTTTTATCACATTGACTACACTGCGGAGAAACAGAGTATCGAGCCCCATGTTTGTGAGTGTATCTAAAATGCTTCCTGGGATTCTGTGGAGTGAAAGTAGCTTTTATAAATGGGAAGTATTGATCTTATTAGAAAATTAATAATAGCTATTTGAATACAAAAGAAACTATACACTTCAACTACTGGCCCCAATGCAGACATGCAGGTGGATATTGCAGCCATGCTGAGTCCCACTGAAGTCATGTGATTTAATCAATTGCCTCTGGCTGGCAGTTCACAGCACCAGCAGGCATAAGAAGATGTATGTCAGCCCCAGTTCAGTAAAGGCAGAAAAGATAAGGTGCATAATCCTAGCATGTAGCTTGCCCATATTATATGAACTGACTTACACTTGCTTATAGGAAGCACAGGGTATTTTAAAGAGACCACATGCCCTTAGCCTTCAGACACTCCAGTCCTCAACAGCCCCTCATAATTATATGTATTACCTTTTATAATGATGTTGATATGACAAGTTCAAAAAATCCATTGAGCCAGAAAATGTGAAAACTGTTCCAAGTGGGGAGCCCTGCCACTCTTCTTCCACTGCCTGCACCTCCCCCTGGCTACTTTAAGGCACCTCATGCCATAAAGTATGTTTCATAATATTTCTGCAAGAGGTTCTTCTTGGAGGATGTGACTCATCTATTCATAGCTGTTGGCATTTTCAGCTGGCAGCCAGAGGAAACTGATGAAATCAAATGCTCCTGAAAACAAACCTCTTTGACAAAGCTATAGAGAAGACAGAGTTAATCAGAAGGAGTGGAAGCTGTATTTGGAAAAAAGAAATATTAAAACATTAGCTTGTGGCTGGCAATTTATTGCACTAGGACTATGATTTTACTACAGAACCTCATAAATAATGCTTGATTTAGCGTTTCCAAGGGTTAAATGAGGATTTTTAGGGACCAGACTGAAGGGAGCAAGGTCCATTGCATTACCACTGTCTAGCTCCTTGGTCTTGTGACATCATGTGAAAATGGGTCATTGTTTTAGGAACCACCAAGAACTATGATATATCATAGGGCATCCCTGCACAAGGAAAAACCTATGAAGGAGAGAGGGGTAAGAGCAAATCCAAAGATGCATCACCGGTGTAGTGCAAGGTTGATTTATGAGGATCCAGATAGGGATGTGGCTCTTTGTATCTGTATTTACAGCAGGTTAGGCTCTCATGCTGTCTTAAACTGAAGCAGAAAAATCCTCAGCCAGCTATAGCCATGGTAATGCTAATGAAGCCAGTAAAGAGCTATATCTATTGACACCAGCCAAGGATCTAGTCCACTCCTCTTTACACATTTTTCTGGCCCCTTGACATCCTGCTGTGTATCTTGCACCACAGAAAAATCACCTCTGAAATTGCCTTTTAGTTTTTCCATAACATAAGGGTTCATTTGACACCCATGTTATTTAACACCCATATGGGGTGTGTGTAGACAAACCAATATTTCCCATTTACACCAACACAACTCCATTTGCATTTGCATGACCCCCCGTGATTTCTCGCTGATCTAAAGTTCATTTAGCTTCTTAAACACTACTCTGAGATGTGTTAATTTGCGGAGCTCTCCAGTTACACCGCTCCAACTGTTGTTTTGTTCGTGCAAACAGCCGGAGACTCCAAAGACCTCTAATTCACCACGAGGGGTGCTATGTTCTGCCCTTTAGCCAGTAGGTGCTGCTGTGTGTTCAGAATGGGTCTGCTCAGATGAATTATTATTTTTAAATGGGGGAGACAAATAATCCCTTAATTTTCTACCCCCTCTTAATTCTTCCACCCCTCCCCCGCCACCTATTGTATATGTCCTTCCCCCCCGTCCATATACCCTCCTGTCTTCCCCATGTACCCTCCACCTGAGACACCCTCACCCCCTGTCGTGTGTTGCCACTGTAGTAGACATAGCTCCCGATGACAGCTGCAGCATCACTGTAAAAGTAAGTTTTTTGCAAGCAGTTTGAAACTTTGGAGTGAGTGGTTATATGATTTCCTTCAATATGGCAATATTGCAAACCTGCTGAACTTCATCACATTCCTTTTCAGAACCACGGCCAAAAGTCCAGGGGCAGGATGCTGCTTGCCAGACCCAATGCCCAGGATATGCAGTGTCCCAAGTGATATTTAGGTAACATATCCCACCGACCTTGTCAGAGTGTCAGAGTAGGGGGAAGGGCAAATGTCCATTTTTTTCGACTGTGCACCAAACACCCTTCCTCTTCCTGTTCTTCTTTTTTCCCCCTCCTCTCAGAAAACTTTTGTGGGCGGAACTCACCGGGGATGGCAACCAGCCCACAGCCCAGTGACAAGGAGAGTAGAGTGAAGATAGTGAAGAGGAGTAGAGTGAAAATATCTTCAGATTTTTTTTTAATTTTTACATTTTGTATATATTTTATATTGTTAAGTTGTATATAGTTATTGTTAAAGCTGCAACATTTTCAGTAAAGTGTTTATTTTTGCTCTATGTATGTGTCATGTTTTCTTTGGAGTGGGTGGTTGGGTTGATTTTCAGAGACCGCGCCCACCTCAGCGTGTTGGGGATACTGTGTTTATGGGTTTTAAGGGAGTCGTAGCATTACTAAAAAGAGTTGCAAAGAGTTGCAGGACGAACTGTTATCAGAGGGAGGGAGGGAAGCTGAATGCTTGTTAAGTGCTAGCTAGGATGCAGTGCGGCCAGCATGTCTTGTAAGAAAAGAGACTAAACAACCCCACCCACCCCCAGTGGGAAGCAGGCAATCTGCAAAACTTCTCCATGCATGGACCTCCTGGGGCCTTTAGCAAGTCTTTAAAGACTTTAGTAAGTCTTTAATGCATTATAATGCATTTCATATGCATGCTTGCCAAGTGGGGTGGAGGGTTGGGGTTAACGCCAGCTGCCGCAGCTCCAAAACAGCTTCTTTTTTCTGAGTTTTTTCTTTGCAGAAAAACTGCATACTGTTATGGGAGGTGGGATGCAAAAATGTGCTTCAAAGGGCACAAGTGGGGGCAGGGGGTGGGGAGACTTTGAAGGCAGTATGTAATATGCTGTTGGCATTGGGCTTTAAAATGGCCAGCGGGGAGGGGGAGGGGGCGGGGGAATTCTACTTTCTGTTATCCTTATTTATTTCAAATCTTCCTTCCTTCCGCAAGTCAGAGAAGAACCTCAAGGAAACAGAATGGTGGGTGGGTGTCAGAAGACATGTACCTCAGTCCAAATTCACTGGGACATGGCCAGTAACCAGGAGAAGGGCAAGAAGACTATGAAATAGGCCTGTAGAACTTGTGCAAATTGAGCAGATGCTCGGACCAAAGCCAGTGAAGAAAGCTCACTTAACTTCCTTCGCTGCCAGCAACGATTTGAAGGTACTAGGGTACAATGGAGAGGTGTAAGGCAGAGGTGGGTATGTGGAGCAAAGAGCCCACAGGTCTGGACCTACTACCCGGACCCTTGAGGTCTTGGCTAGCAACCAAGAAGAAAGCCCCTGCAAGGTGTAAGGCAGAGGTGGGCAAGTGGGATGAAGAGCCTACTACCCAGACCACGGAGGTCTTCACCAGCAACCAAGAAGAAGGCCTCCACAATTCAGAAAAGAAACTCAAGCCTCAGCTTCCTTAGTAGAAGGCCTGACCTGTGCCCCAAGCCCTCTGCAGCAATAAATGAAATGCACTTGCAGAACCTGTCCAGCTCATGCTGATGCAGGACATAGCCAGTAACCAGGAGGAGGGTGAGAAGACTATACAAAATGGGCCTGCAAAACCTGTGCAAAATCGAGCTGATGCTCGGGCCAGGGCCAGTGAAGAAGCCTCAGCTTCTGTCACTACAGTGGTCATAGCTCAGGAGCACAGCTTCCTTTGTGGCCAGCAATGATTCAAAAGTTACAAGGGTGCAATGTAGAAGTGCAGAGGAGGGCAAGTGGGGCAAAGACCTGGGTCCAGTCATGATTGTGCCCTCATGCCTGCATGCCTCTTGTGACCTTGACATAAACAGGCCTGTTCCTCCTACTTTCCAGCCTGTCTATCATCCTTTGTTCCAACCAAATGTCAGTTAAATCCTCCAGTTCTTCTTGGGTCCAGTTGGGTCCATGGGCATTGGAGGTATCAGCCTCCTGGGCCATCAGCTCCATACTGCTGGCCTGGGCTTTCTGAGGCATGGTGAAGCAGTTTGTGGTCAACAGCACAAGTGATTTGTGAAAGGGAGCTGGCATTTTTTTTTTTGTGGGGGGTGTCTTTGTACATAGGCTGTGCTTTGTACATAGAGGGTCTGAGAAAATTCCAAGGATTGCGAAGTCATTACCTGTAAGTATGAAAATACCCAAAGGTGATGAAGCACTCAGCTTAACAACAAAAAGATCTGGTGATGATGTAAATAAGGCCACTGTACTTTGGGATGGCTGCTTAATGGCCCTCAGTGTTGCAAAAATTAATACCTGCTTGTGCAAAATAATTTTATTACAGAAGCACAGCCTATTTTCCCTAAAGTGGCACAAGTTTTGAGTAGCCTATATTACCAGGAGAGGAACTGGCAAAATACTTTTTGTTTGCAAGCTTGATTACATTAGAACATCAGTGGCTGCTAAGCTCAGGATGAAAGGATAGCAAAAGCCCCAGTGACCCAGGGTGACAGGGTGAAGTGTTGAAAAAATAGCTACACCAAGCTCCAGACCACACAACATCCTACAGTCCCTGCCCCCATCTGCTGAGTACAGACAGGTGAGAAGCTGCTGATGATGGAGAGGGGCAAATGGAGAATGAGGATGAAATACAAGATGATGGAGAACAACACAGTGAAGAGTCCTTCAACATAGAGAATATGCAGGACATGGGTGAGCAGGAGGAAGAAGAGAAGGAGGAGAAGGTGGCAGTACTGCTTCTGCAAATGCTGTTTACCTGGGATTACTTCTGGAATGCTTGACAAGGATCGAAACTGTGCTACAGTGTTTAGTGGCAAGTTGTGTTCCTGGTTAACAGCATTAATCACAATAATAATAATAAGATGATACAGGTACCCAGAGGACTTGGAATACCCAGAGGAAAGCGAAGAAGTGGAATTTGACTGGGCTCCATTGAGAAACCTGAGGAGAACCAGAATCCACACAGTGGGGGCCTGCCAAAGCAGCTCAGACTAGTGGAAGTGAATTGTGCTGATGACTTGGAATGACCAGCAGTGGCTGGAGATGTTCCAAATGAAAAGGGAGACAGTCTATCATATTGTCTAGATGCTGGGGCCCCACATCGCGAGGCAGGACACTAACATGCATTGGGCCATCCCACCAGAAATGAGGGTTGCAATGGCCATCATGAAACTGGCCAGCCCCTCCAGCCTCCGCTACATCACAAACCAATTCGGCATAGCTGCCTGCACAGTCAGGCTGGCAACTCATGAGGTATGCCAGCTGCTTAAGGAGATTGTACAAACAAAATTATCTGCCTGGAGAATCTGCAGCAAGTCATAGATTACTTTAATGAGAAGGGGTTCCTGAACTGCATCCAGTTTTGGGCTCCACAATTCAAAAAGGATGTGGAGAAGCTTGAGAGAGTCCAGAGGAGAGCCATGCGCATGATCAGAGGTCAGGAAAACAGATCTTACGATGACAGGCTGAGAGCCATGGGACTCTTTAGCCTGGAAAAGCGCAGGC
>NW_017728914.1:6279999-6285214 GCF_001723895.1 Crocodylus porosus
CTTCCAGCCCTAATGTCTATGAAATCTATGAAATCTATGAAACTGCGTGGGGGCTTTAGACAGCACTCACATCCCAGTGCTGTGCCCTACAGAGAGCGGGGGAACTTTTACAGACAGGAAAGGATATGCCTCTGTGATCCTGCAAGCCATGGTGGACCACTGGAGCTGGTTCACAAACATTTATACCAGGTGGGCCGGCAGCACACATGATGCATGCGTGTTCAGAAACTCTCCTCTGCCTAGCCTCACGGAGAAAGGGCACAATGCCCGCAGCATGGAGGAGACAGTGATCTGTGGTGACACCATTCCCCTGGTTATATTAGCAGATGCTGCCTACCCCATAAAGCCCTGGCTCATGAAGCCTTATGGAGGGAGCGTCACCATCCTCCAGAAGCTGGTTTTTAACTACTATCTGAGCAGTTGCAGGATGGCTGTGGAATGTGTGTTTCGCCGACTGAAAGAACGATGGAGAGCGCTCATGTGCTGGTTCGAGATGGAACAAAAAAAATCACGGCCTTTATAGTGGCAGCCTGCATGCTGCACAATATCTGTGAGAGCCTCAGAGAGGTTTCAAGGAGTCATGGGAAGAAGAAGCGAGACAGGCAGTGGCCAGACAACAGAGACGTGTCCGGGCAGCAGCAGCACAGGGACCAAGGAAATATCCGCAAGGAGAGGCTGGTCGGATGGCCCTTGTGCATGATTGTCTGGCAGGATATATTGCTGACAACAACACCTAGGAGTGCTTTGTTCTTTCTCTTGGTTATGTTAAAATAAATTAATTTACACTTTAAATCTGTGTCTGTCTACAGGGGCGTGCAGTGTTGCAGATGGGGGGCAGAAGGGAGGAGAGTCAGGGGAAGGGGGAAGAAATCTGGACTGGGCTAGGGTTTACTGCTTCCAAACTGTGAGTGGTTTGGGAAAGGGGGGCATTATGCACTATCACCCACATCTGAATGAGACCCCCCACCCCCAACGTGGGTGAGAAAGTTACCTATAGCTCTTGGCGGGCTAGGCAGATGCTGGGGGGGACCAAGCCGAACAACAACCCACATTTTCAAGAACATTCCAAAAACATTTATAAAACAATTCACAACACACCTCCAAAAGCCGTATGTGGCACTACACAAACAGATCGATGGTGTACCTGGGCAGGGAACAGGAGGGTTCTAATGGGAGCCCCCATTGGAAACTGTAGGATGATCAATGAGCTCAGGAATGCTGGGAAATGTAGCCCAAAAAAAACAGGGAAAAAAAAGCCAAAAGAGTGCACCACTACCAGCATCGATGACAGCAATTGCCAATCAACTGGGCACCAGCAAAGACCCCACCCACCCGCTACTCTAAACTCTGACTATTTTATGATATCATAGCAGTTATCATAGCATCTATAGTAAATGAATGAAAAAACACATATATTTGTAACATGGTGGGATGGGAAGGGAAAGGAATGGGAGGGAAGGATTCAAGTGGCTTGTCTTTCAGATTAGGATGGGGTCTTTGGGATTGTGTACTGACGGAGAGAGACCAGACCAACTGAGCATAGGCAGGTGCAATTGGCAAGGATTTTGGGGTGACCGTGACCGTGTCCAGGGGAGACTTCCGGTGAGAGTCAGGCCTGCCCAGTGAGAGTCCAGGGGCGGGAGTGTGGAGTCCAGGTGGTTTACATGTGCCTCCTGCTGTAATAGATTAGGAAAGACATTTACACAGGGTAAATTGGTATTTGACTCCCCCTACTGAAATCTGTGGGGAATGACACAAGAGGCTTAACTCACTCAAAAGCACCACTCATGAGAACACAAGCACCGTGTCATGCAAACAGAAATGCACCGCACCAAAAAAAAAAAAACACATTAAAATTTTCAAGCACTTTACATTAATACTCGTGATGTCTACACATGCCCCATCATGTCATTCTTACAGTTTCCCTCTTGGTACAGGTACATTTAGAGCTCATTGGCCACCACACACAACTAATGCCTTTGTGCCACCACACAATTTTGAATGCAATGTAGAGGATTTAAACTGATACATGTTGCTTCAATGATTGGTTGATCTGCTTCCTGTAAATTTCACTTAAATCCCCCAGGATTTAGGCACTTCCGTGGTACCAATCTGGATCACAACAGAGTTTAAGCAGGAATGGAGTATCTAGATGATCAAAGTGGATCGCATCTAAGTATTCTTAGAAACCCAAATATATGTGCCTTGGAAACACTGCAGTCCAAAATGGAAACACTATCTGAATTTGGCTGCCTGAACTTTGTGAAGCAGGACTATTCTGAGTCACTCTTTGGAACCGAGGCATCTAAATTGAGCCAAAGTCCCCTTTAGACATTTATGAGACAAAACTGGATTTGGACTTAAGTTTCTGGGGTGCCTCTATGCAAGGCTGAACTAGGCCACCGCACAGTAAGCATGCATGTCTACATGTGCATGTGCCAACTACACAGTAAAAACCATTAAATCACACTTAAATTTGCTACCTGCAAATGCAGGTAGCAAATTTAAAAATGCGGGTAGCAAATTTAAGTGCAATTAGTTACTGCTCGGTAACAAACATGTAGAAGTGACCTGAGAGCAAGTTTGCTCCCAGGTCAGCCCAACAACTGGGGGGCCAGCCCCAGGGCTCCAGGCTAGGAGCCTCTCCTGCTTCTATGATAGCTCCCATCTCAGGCTTTAAAAGCCTGAAGCTATTTTCAGCCCTGGGGCACACCTACAAGGAGCCTGAGGGCACTCGAGGCCCTGTGTCCCCCTGGGCAGGCAGCCTGTACCCCTGCACCACTGCCTGCCTCCATAATGCCATGCAGCTGGCAGAACCACCCCATCCAGGGCCGCAGGGTACAGCAGGTTGCTTCAGTCTCCAGCCAGGCTTTTCAGCCCCAGGGCCAGCTGCAGGCAGCTTCTGTCTGGCAGGGCCAGCTCCACCTGCCCACAGTGTACCCCCAGTGGCCTGCCTGGAGCCTGTAGGTTCTGTGGGGCATTGCCTCTGCCATGTGGCTGCCTCTCCCCTGCCATGTCCTTGAACTGGGAGCAGCAGGCAGTTCTCCAGGCCCAGCAGCTCAGGTACAACTGCACAGGGGTCCAGAGAGCTAGTGCAGGACCAACGATGGCATCCTCCCTGACAGCAGATGTTCCCACAGCTGTGCCCATCACCCAGGGCTCCAACTGGACCAAGGAGGAGACTTGTGACCTCATGCTGATATGGCATGAGGCAGAAGTGCATTGCCAGTTTGAGTGGGATGGCCGCTCCAATGTGCACATCTGTGAAGCCCTGTCAGGCCAGATGTGGGAGCATGGGCACAATCGGTCAGTGCAGCAGTGTTGCACAAAAGTCAAGGCCTTGCAGGTACAGTGGGTCACCATGGCTGACCACAATCATTGGTCCAACAATGCTTGTAATTCCATGCCCTTTATGCAGCAACTGATGGCCATCCTTGTGCCCTGGGACCCAGGCCACAGCCATGCAGTATACAGCAGCACAGGTGGCCTGCCCAAGTCCCTGCCCCAGCATGGCACCCAAACAGGAGGCACAGCTGTCCATGACACTGCCAGCTGCCGGCAGTACCAGCTCCTCAGGGGGTGCCCCCAGCCAGGCACCTGCACACTGTGCCCCATGATCTGAGGACAGCAGCCAGAGCTGTATGCTGTTGCTGACAGGCAGGACTGTGCAGAGCTGCCAGCCACGCGGTAAGGCCCACACTGGGAGGAGGGGCCTCGCTGCCCCAGCCCCCTCCCCTGCCACTGGCTCTGACACTGCTCCCCACCCTGTCCAGCCCACCCACACTCCCCTGTCTCTGGGGCCCCCCCACAGCATGCGGAGAAGCGGGACACAGTGTAGAACTTTATTGAGCGCCTGTACCCCCACAGTTAGGTGGGCATGGGCCTCTTACATGCCAAGGAATGCATCAATGCCAGCAGCAAAGTCCTTCTCCCTAGTGGGGGAGGGACATGTAGCACAGCCACAGGTAGCCCTGAAGGTGGTAGCACAGGGTGAGAGGCAGCCCAGGCTTGCTTGCCATGTCATAGCTCACAGTCCTATACTAGGTGCTCAGGTATGCCCAGGGCACCATGAGGATCATCAGTAGCAGGGTGTAGTGGGTTGGGCACCCCTTGGTCTGCACAAATGGCTCATCATGCACCACCTGGGGCATGCAGAGCAGGGGCATGCTTGGAGTGTAGTGGCAGCATGGCAGGGGGCTGGCCCCCGGGGGCACCTACCCAGAGAAGCCCCCTGCTAGGGGGATGGGGGCATGGTCAGCTCCTCATCCCCATTGTCCAGGAGCCCTGTGCCACCCATGCCCAGGAGTCACAGCTTAGGTGGCAGAGCAGCAGAGCATTTGCCCTGCAGGAGGAAAAGGGGGGCAGTGGGGGCTGATGCTGCCAGAAGGCTAGCCTGTCCTGCCCTGGGAATGGGGCAGAGGAGGCAGGCTGCCTGCGTCCAGCAGCCAGCAGCCCATCAGCCACAGGGAAGCACACAGGGAAGGGGAGGCTTTGCTAACAGCCACCTAGGCCATCAGGGCCTTCCCGATTGATGGCTGCCTGGGCCGGGCCTTCCTAACTAATTTACCATGGTCCTTAGACACCTATGCATGACTGACCCCCAATCTGAAGCCAAACAGTGCATGGCTCCTGGTACAGAGTATCTTATCCCTGAAATGTTGAAAACTTTGACAAAAAGCTTCTGTCTCGTGGCTCCGTAGGTCCTGCAGCTAGATGTGGTGGAAGAGACCACACTTGGCAGTGGAGATGCAGCCTCAGGGCTGCCACCATCCACAGCCTGGGTGCTATGGATGCACTGGCTCCACCAGAGGTGGATAGTGAACTGGTGACAGTGTCAGAGGACCATCTGGAGGGTTCTTGGGCCTGGTGGGCAGAGGACATTACCTGTGAGGATGCACGGGATTGGGCAAACACAGTTTTGGGCACAGCTCCTGGCCCTGAAACATGAGTGGCTGGACCTGCTCAGGGATCAAAATGACATCTTGGGCTGGGCAGTGCATGCCATGGATGATGGCCACTGGGTGCTGAACACCATTCTAGCCCTGGCAATCACCTTTCTGTTGCCCATGGCCCAGCCCCCTACCCTAGCCCTGCCTGCCCCCTGGCAGCTGCCCATCACCCAGAAGCAGGTGCCTGCCTGGGCCTGGGAGGAGAGTCTGGGCCACCTCCAGCTACCAGGAGCCTCTGGCTCAACCCCCACCCTGGGTGCCACACC
>NW_017728914.1:6285314-6319695 GCF_001723895.1 Crocodylus porosus
GTAGGACCAGGACTGCACACCGGCACTGCAGGCCTTGGACAACACCTATCAGAGGAGGACCCACTGTTGCCCCTGGGTGAGACCTCCACCCATGGCACTCACTGTAGCATCTGCACCTGTAGGGAAATGGCCAGAGGCTGTGGTGCTGGCCACCTGCCCCTGGGCTGTCCCCCCTTGGTGGCCCCACCCCATGGCCCCCACTCTGGGACACCACAAAAAGCACTTTTTGCCCAGTTTGCACAGGGAAAAGTTTTTTTTATTGTTGGTGGGTGGGGTGGGCTGTGGAGGGACCCTGTTTGTTGGGGAGGGAGGGAGAAGGGGAGTTTATTATTGGGAAGGGAGGGAAATAAAGACTTGTTCTTCTGATGTGTCTGTAGTGAGCTTAGTCTTGGGGTGGGCAGGTGTAAGGGGTCCATGGCTGGTGGTGCTGGTGGGCTAGAGCAGGGAGTGCTGGAGGAGGTAGCTGGCTAAAGCCTCTAGCCCCCGATGCTTTGGCCCTGCTGGTGGGTATATGGCTGTCTTGGTACTTTGGAGTGTAGGGGCCCACCACTGTTGCTACCCCAGCAGGTGGTGCTCTCACTGCCAGGTTAGTCTTTGAGTTAGTGCTAAAGCTACAGTGATTGCATGTTACAAAAGTAGGAGCACATTTTTCATGGACTTGAGATGGGCACAATAGGATCACACATAGGAACCTAATTCCACTGAAATGTCTAACAGATGGAGCAGGATCTGGCCCTTAATCTGTTTTGTATGCCTGTGAAATGTCCCTGTTGTTAGCATTGCTGTTGAGTATTTACATGATGCTTGTGTGTCCGTTGTGTTTAGTGCTGTACAAATGCATAGTGGATGATGGCACTTCCTTGAATACTAGAGCACATGAGACTAATGTATGCTTTCAGTGAACATTCATGTACATAGCAGAAAATACAGCTGAAGTAGGTTAGCTTTTAAATCAGGAAACAAGAAGAAATATTAGCAGCATTTTCCAGTTCTTGTCATAGTGATCTGATATTTGTTCTGGTGATGTGAAATGTGCTGGTGACCCATGTCTCTGCACATTAAAACATGAAGGATATACTAACTGTCCTTTACTGCTTGGAAAATCTCATACCCAAGTTTCTGGTGTTCACTTACAAAACCTACCAACCTGCATATCAATCTCAAGGCATGTTCTCAGAAGGAAATGCAAAGGAGCTGCAAATTCCATAGATGAACAGCAGACTTTGGGTTCCGGGACTGCTGGTATGGCAGATACAGCCTATTGTTGTCTGAGCACATTTCTTTAGAATAACCCACCAGCTTGTGAAAAATTTCAGTTAGGTTTTGCACAGCACTTCTGATTAGAATTGAGCAAGCCTGTGATAGTTTGATTGACTCCTCAGCAAACTCAGTTAAAAAGGGAGAGAGCTTAACCCTAGTTTTATCTGTTTCACACCTGGCTCCATCTCTGATGGGCCAGCTAAAAAACCCTGGGGATTCAAGCCCCCCACACTTTATTTAAAGTCAATACATGATTACTCCAGATAGATTTGGCCCTTAACTGGGACAGTGCTTTTCTTCACGCAAATGAGGGGTCTTTCTTCATGCATATCATAATGATTTTTCAAGTGTTTTAGGTTCAGACTTCACTTAGGGTTTGAATGGACAAAATAACTGCACAAGTAAAAACAGGAGGGGGCTTGCCATGCATTACACTGATCTTCTCTCACTGTTTTGTGTCTGCTGTGTGAAGCAGTGACTAAACTGTAGTAATAGCTCAGGTATTTAATTCAGAGGTAAACTTCCCTGACTCATTTTTCACTTACTTACAGGTTAGAAATGATACATGAAACAGTTACTGCTGATCAGATGACACATGGAACAGGTAAGCCTGCCTTCCCACCCCCTTTCAACTGAGTATGATTGTTTCATCTGCTTACATCCTAATTTTAAGTCATTCTTCTACCACACATTCTGTTCTTCTAAACCAGTGTTTTAAGGTAATGGAATGAGGGCTTATGATGCAGGTATCTCCCATTCTGTTAGGCATTACACAGACACTTGGTAAGACACCACAGAGCTTACAGCATAGTTCCATGGATGATCAAGAAAGGTGGCATACTACTTTAATGGCATTCCCTTACCATCCTGGGATGGATGCTCCTTTTACATATATAACTGAAGAAACTGCATGTGCAAAAGTCACTAGGTCACTCCAAAAGCACTAGGAAAAGCTGTTTTTCCCTGGCCTAAATCATTAGTGTTCATGGATTTCCCTCAAGTGCCCTTTTCATAAGGACCTTTTGCTGTGTTAGACACAAAAACAGTGTTATTTGGGGAAAAGGGTAGTTGTGGCCTGCTACTTAAAACACTTCCCTGTGTCTGTCTTCAGTTACCTGCATGTCCACATAAACGCAGGGGAATGCAGTGGTGCATTGCCCTTTGGATTCCTGGTCAAAGTGTAAAAAAACTACCTGGCAGTGGCAGCAGCATTTCTGTTCTGGCAGCACTTAGGGAGTCAACTGATTTCATGACTTATTATAATCTGTCTAATTCCTTCTAAATTCTTAATTCCACAGGTATTAATATCTCTCTCTCCTTTTTAACGGTTTTGACATTTGATAATTAAGCTATCTTTCCTTTTGCCATTCTGCTGTCTGTTAGTGGCTCTTGGTAATGGAGCTCCTATTTCAGAGCCCTACAGACTGGTTTTAACTCTAGCTAGAACTGTTCGTAGGTTAATAGATTCATAGAGGTAGGGTCGGAAGGGACCTTGTAGATCTTCTAGTCTGACCCCCTGCCCCAGGCAGGAGAGAAAACTCGGCTCAAATGACCCCAGCTAGGTAAACATCTAGCCTCCTCTTAAAGACCCACAGGGTAGAATCCAGCACCACTTCTCTTGGAAGTTGGTTCCAGATCCTAGTTGCCCTGACTGTGAAGTAGTGCCTTCTAATGTCTACTCTAAACCTACTCTCTAACAACTTATGGCTGTTATTCCTTGTTACTCCGGGAGGCACTCAGGAAAACAAGGTCTCTCCCAATCCCCACTGGTCCCCCCTAGTAAGTTTATAGACAGCCACTAGGTCCTCCCTCAGCCTTCTCTTGTGAAGGATGAATGGGTTCAGGTCCCGTAGCCTCTCCTCGTAGGGCCTGCCCTGCTGTCCCCGGATCATGCAAGTGGCCCTCGTTTGGACCCTCTCAATGCTGTCCACATCCCTCCTGAAATGGGGTGCCCAGAACTGAACGCAATACTCCAGCTGCAGCCTGACCAGTGTTGTATAGATGGGGAGGATCACGTCCTTGGCCCTGCTTGTGATGCATCTGTGGATGCATGACAAGGTACAGTTAGCTCTACTGACCGTGTCCTTGCATTGTCGGCCCATGTTCATCTTGGACTCAATAATGATGCCAAGATCTCTTTCTGCCACCGTGTTTTTGAGAAGGGAGTTCCCCAGCCTATAGGTATGCTGCTGGTTCCTACTGCCTAAGTGCAGCACCCTGCACTTGTCAGTATTGCATCCCATCCTATTTTCATTTGCCCACCCCTGTAACCTGTCTAGGTCCCACTATAATCTGTCCTTCCCTTCTAGCGTGTCCACCTCACCCCAAATCTTGGGAGTGTCTGTGAATTTAAACGGGTGCTTTTCACCCCGTCATCTAAGTCGCTAATGAAGAAATTGAACAGTGTGGGCCCAAGGATCCAGCCCTGGGGGACTCCACTGCCCACTTCCCTCCAGGCAAAAAAAAATTAAATAAAATTTAAATGTTTTGTAGTAGATGTTTGATTTTTAGCATACTATTTATTTTTAGCTATAATTTGTTAAAATGATATCTTCATCATTAATTCTATGTGTGTGGCCCTTAACAGCTCACCAAAACTCATTAAGTGGCTGAAGTAATCCCCCCTTCCCCACACACATGCAGCTCCTTAAAGCAAGTCACATGAATGTAGGCTGGGTGTAGTAAGCAACTGTACACATATGACATTCACAAGAGGAATGAGATGCTAGTAGCATGAATCCAAATCACAATCATTATTTATTACAGGCATTGTTTATAATTTCCTTTTCCCTATGTACATGGTGAAAAAAAAGGGCCTTTCCTAATGCACCTGATTGATAAGGAGTCAAAATTGTGGAGTGGGAGATGTTCCAAAGAGGTGCATTCCCATCAATTCCCATTTGGACTAATGAAAAATGAGTTGGTCTGAGAACAGTGTGGACTGGGCAGGTGTTGGGAATTTTGGAAACTCTGCACCTCTTTTTTAGGTGCTTCAATGAGAATTCCATCAGTTAAAGTAGCACATGTCTAGTGAGGTTGAACACCACCTGCCTTCAATGCATGTACAATTCATGTAGTCCTCAGTGGCAGTTTCACTATGAGCCAGTGGCCAAATATGTGGCCTTTATTGTCCAGTGATGATATGCCTTCATCACAAGACATTAATTAACTGATAACTCAGCAGAACAATGCCATATTTTCATCCATGTAACAAGGAATAAGTTGGCTTCATATTTTTCAAGGTCCACTACTCTGATCTCGTGTTCTTGCAACTTGTACTCTTAAAACATGTGACCTGGGTCATTCTGAAATAGTAAGAATCTTCACAGATGTTTCAGTGAAGGACAGCAAAGGTTATACTTCTTGTAGAAATGAGTCATACACTTGCCATGGGCGTGAAATCAACTGTTCCGTGGACCTAGATCTCCTGCTAGCTGGCCAAGAAGAAAAATTGGCCTTAACTATAAGGCAGCTGGGAGCCTGCCCATGAGTTGGAGGTAAGTGGTCTTGGAGAGCTGCCCCGTGGAAGTGCACTTCAAAAATAGGGACAGAAATTAGGAAAATGTTAAAATTGAAAGAAAATGCCAATTGAAGTGTCTGTTGTAAACACCTTATGAAAGCCTCCCAAATGTAAACTGTCCCAGGAATGGGGAGGAAAGAAATAATGAGGGGTACTTGCCAGCAACAGGAGACTCAGCACAGCAGGGGCAAAAAGATGAGCCCACGCGGCTTGTCAGCCACCTCTTTATTCAATTAGGGCCAGCTGGTGACATCAGTCCTGAGTGCCGACCAGCAGCGATAAAAATGGCAGCTGATGCTGTGGAAAGGAGAGAGAGCAAGGGAGAAAGGGGGCTGCAGCTGCCTCTGGATGGGAGGAGGACCTCTCCTATGGGATCTGCAAAGCCAGACAAGCTGGGGACAGACCCAGACAGCGTGGGGAAGTGCGGCCTGTAAGGGGTGCTAATAGAAAGGCAGGGAAGCAGCAGGCTTTCCAGACCCAAAGACGGAACCAGAGGAGCAGCTGATGCTCGGGAGGATCCCAGGTGGAAGTGGTGGAATGACCAGGGTGAGGGGCATGACACACTGAAGGAGAGGACCCCGAGGAAGGCCCTGAGGGGGGTTGCGACCAAGGCGGGCATCGCTGCCAGTCCTGGCTGGGTCTGTGAGGGAACAGGAGGGAAGCTCAGAAGCAACAGGCAGTAAGAAGAACGCCCCTAGCCAGAGCAGGTTAAGGGATAAGGGAAGCCATGTCAGGAGGTGGCCCATTACTTTAGAGTTATGTTGACGATTTTCTGTTTGGTTGCCCCGGGTGAAGAGGAGGAGGAGTGTACATAGCGAGTACCCTGTGGAACGGGGCCAAAGGAGAGCCTTGAAGTTTTTCGTTGTGTTTCCCTGAAGGACAGGGTGGAGTTGAGAAGACAGATAGGCAGACCCATACAGGTGAACCTGATTGCTGGCAGCCAGCATATAGACATCAAGCCGTGGGAAGGAATTCCATCGGAAGGGCTAAAGCCAACAGAAGGGTGATGGACACAAGGTGGTGTGAGGCCAGGGCGTAGGGGTGGCGGAGCACCATGAATAACTGCCAGGCTAACCAGAGGCCACTGAGCAAACCCAACGACCAATCCCGTCCACTGAAGAACAACAAGTTGTGGCAGGCAAGAATGGGGGAGGCAACTCAAGGAGGAGACACCTGCTAGGTCATCAACATGAGCCCATAGGACGTCCTACACTTACCACCAGAGCGAAAGTCGCATATGAACAGATATTCGAAGCCTGGTGGCCACATAAATCTAAAGGACTAATACTGAGCACCAGACCTTAGAGCTAACGAATAAAAAGAATAGAAATCTGGCAGCAAGCAAAAGTGAAAGCTTTGTTAAGAAATGCCATTTTTAACATTCAATTACATCATCATGTTTCCAAAACAGAGAACTTTAGCTCTGGGTTTAACAGCAGAACTCAGTAGTATGGACATCTCTAGAACTCTGCTTCTTACAGAACTAGGAATTACTCCCCGTGTCTAATCTGATGGTTTACTTGTATTTATATAGTTTCTGAAATACTTGGGTAGGTCTCTGATTACATTATAATCATACCAAGTCTTTGTCTAAAACGCTTCATCAGTAGGTTTCAGAGCATTTATAGAGCCAGTATCATTAGGCCCATTTTACAGATGGTGAAATTGAGGTACAAAACAAGGATGTGAAGGAACAGTCTTGTGGATTAAAAGCCAGGTCTCCTGAGTCTTGGTTCAGTGTTCGCTTCACTTCCTTCTTATTACCTGGAAGGGGCCACTAAATGTATTTTATATTACAGTTCCTTGGATGATAGTTCTTTTGGTGATGTAAGACTGATTTAAGGAAGCAATTTAGCATCTGCTTAATCTGAAGCATGTGGATAGCTAGTGAGACCCCAATCTAAATTTGTGTATGTCATTTTCATCTTCTGGGTAATCCTACTTGAGGCCATATTCACTCCAGAGTAGTATGAGATTAATTTGGTCCAATAAATTATGCCTAATTTCTTTTGACAAATATTGTGCAACTCATGTCGTTTTGCATAATGAGACTCGGGGGTTAATTCATTCTATCATAAATGGCTCCTCTAAGTAGACATCTAAAAATCCTTCTACTTCCCTTTATTTTTATATCTTTACTTGATATATAATTTTATCTATTTTTTTTTCTTTCTTGCTATTTAGTCCTTTTCTTAGTAACTTTAACCTTCCACCTGTCTGGTTTACTTCAAGTCCTGATTAAAATGTCCCAGACATAATTACTTTAACAGCATGTCCCTCATGTAAGTAGCAGTTAGCAGCAGTAAGACACCCAGAAACCAGGTTTTAATCAACCTTGACTGAAGGCTAAAATGATTCACTCCTGTCAGCACTGGGCAACACAACAAACAGCTCTCCAGCAAATCACTTAAGCAGAAATATGTTGGCATGTTTCTATAGCAACTAAGGAAAAATATTTCACAGAAATGTCCATCTGCTGTAACATAGAGGGAGATCTGGCCAAGGATCCCGTTATAAATTAATCTTAATTTGCAAATCTCATTTTGCAACCCTCACACACAAGACATGCACACAAAAAGGCAGAGCAGGAGATGGTAGAAACACAATTGATCTCAGATACGGGTTGTCAATTAATCAACGAACTGGACATTAATTTGGGAAGCAGCAATCATTTGAGGGCAAAAAAATCACAATACCATTTGAGAGGTATTCAATTCATTTCCATTCCTGTTTACCAGTCAGACAGCATCACACCATCTTGTAGACAGTGTATTTGGAAACACACATTATGTGTTTCCCAGGCATAATTGTTAAGAGTTACTTACATTTATTCAACTGTGTAAAATGTTTTGTAGAAGCCATCAAAATAGGGCAAGGGAAGAGAAAACAATATGATAATTTGCACTGCAATGCATTTAATTTTATGTCATGTCAACACTTCAAAGCCTGTTGGATCTCTGTTAAGGGGATCTGAAACATTTTACAGGGCGTTTGCTGTCTGCATTACAAAGGATGTCCAACTGTAGATTCTATTGCACACTTCAAATTCAGCCTGCCAGTGCTTCTTGCCTCCTTACTAGCTGCTTTCTATGCCTGCTGTGGCAGTTTTGTATGGCCCCAAAATAACTAAACAAAAAGGAACTTAGTCTTATTCAGCAAGGAAACATTTAGTCTAATGTCCTAGAACAGCTGCCAGGTCTCCATGGGTTATGTTGAGGGGAACGGAAGTCAATCATAAGTGGATTCTGTCACTTGAAGCTTTTTATGAAACATTAGACCTTAAAATATTTTCAAGAAAAACTCAGATTTTTGTGCCTTGTGTCAAATACCCTACTTGTCTGATGACATCTGAAAATATGTTGACACACTGAGGTTCCCATCTTCAAAATAGCCACATTGTTTGCTCCATATCAACATTTGTTTCTGATACCCTGCCCATCAGTGTTGTCGGCAGAAGGGATGACAGCTTGTTTTTATTTCCAGTGGAGAAACGCGCCATCTGACTGGTGACATGTGAAGTAAACAAGTAAACACGGGAGCAGAACTGCTTAGGGGAGGGAGACGGAGATAATCGGGTAGGGTGAGAACAGCACAGAGCCTTCCAGAAATCATGCAATGTTGTTTTCTGTTTCATTTTTAAAATATTCTCCACCTTCAATTACAACTGTTCCTATCAGATCTCATCTTTCTGACATAAAAAAAAAGGGAAGAGGCTCCACAGGATGTTACGGTCCATTTTGATCTTAACCAGGGGAAAAAAAAAATTGATTTTTTTTTAATGTGGTAAGGGTTTTTTTTTTTTCTTTCATTCTTTCCCCCTCTTAATGGACTGGAGTAAACAACTGGCTTCTTTTAGGTTAATCTCTTTTGAGATCCTTTTACACCAATCTGTTAAAAAATGAAAAAACATCTTGTTAACAGCAAAAAATGTAAAGACACAAGCTGGAGAGCAGCTCAAACTAACATTTTTCATCGTCTGCTAGAACAGTTTCCTTTGAGACTTTTCTATTGCACAATGGCAGTCGTTAGTAAGGTTTTCATGTGGTTATTGTCTGTTGGGCCAAAGGGGGTATTATTTTTTGCCAAGGAAAAAGCCCCCACTTAGACTCCATGTCCTGTGCTGCTTGCTTGAAGCTGGCAATATGTTTAAGCTCTACCTCATACATTGACTTTATCTGGAAAACTGATCCAAGAATGTCAGACCTGTTGAGTTGTAACATTGGAATAAAAAATGTTGCAGCTGCAGAGCAAGAGGCATTAAACAGTCCGCTAAGCACATTTGCTTGCAAAAATGCTGCAGTCTACTTTACTATGGGGCCATCAGAATAATTAGGGATGAGTGGGTCAGGAAATTTGACTCAACAGACTGGTCCCAGGTCTGGCCAGTTTTGAACACTAGAAGAAGGAAAATGTCTTTCAAATGCAAACGCATTACAGCATTTCATATGGTTGAAGTTGCAGAGCTCAGGCATTATTTAAAAGTCTTTGTAAGTTGGTCTGTAGCACATGAATGAAAGTATTTGAATTTGGTTTGACACTAATAGCTAGCACAAAACTTAGTTAAATCTATAGCATTACCCAGCCACATACAGTAGTTTAACTGCTCCACAAACAGTCCTGGCATCCAGCTCAGTAGTTTCTAAGAGAATAGAGACATGTAGCCATCCATGTTAGTCTGAAATCAAGCAGAAGGCAGAGTAGATTTGCACTTTATAGATTAACCAAATCAGGGCTATGTATATAGCTGGAACTTGCTTTATCCGATGCTGTAAAGGGACATGCCCAGAGCAATGTATAAAATGGAACAGTGATGTGAATACAACAGGCGGGAAGGGATGTTAAGAAGAGGGAGGGGCATGGGGGGGGAAGTGCTTGGAGAGGCAAACAAGCAAAGAACCCAGAGGAACAAAGGAGTCTCATTAGCTTTTGCACATGAGGCTGGTGCATGCTGCATGCAGCACCCACCCTGAATCAGCCTGGCTGGGGCCAGTTTATAAGCCTGATCCATCCACAGACTGGTCTGCATCCCTCATCCGGATGGGTTTGACAGTTTTGTTCTAAGAGAATTTGTAAAATTCGTGTTGGGATGGAGATAGAACTTGACTCCGCTATAAAAGCCAACTCACCCACAACTCAAATTAAACCTGAATTAAACCTAATACCAGCTTTGAAAAAATTTGCTTAACTTCCTTGGATCGTAAAACTCAATTAACTTTCTTAGAATATAGCCGCATGTTTGCTTATTGGGCAATGGTCAAAATAACATTCCCTCCCTATATTCTTTACACTCTAGTATTACTTAATATACTATGTTTAAGTGATGGGTTGAGTTCATACTTGGCATTTTGAAACTTTTAGGGTTGTGACTCCTATTTACTTTGAAGGTCTTTGAATCATGATGTAGAAGATGAGCCTTCAACCGATGAACATCAGCATAGCTTCATTGAGGGCAATGGGCCAAAACCTTACCTGGTATAAATTAGTGGAGCTCCTCTTAAATTAGTGATCCTACATCCTCGAACATTTGGTGCCTGTGTTGATCACCCAGTACTCATCTTTTAAAAACCCTATTGTAACATGTCAGCAACCAATCATGACTTTGCTGTGTTAACATCTGGGTATAGAATTCACTTCCCTTTGAAATCCATCTCAGTTCTTAATTCAGTTTTACAAAGTACTTATATATTTTCTTCTCTGAGTTATTGTTTCTACACTGGAATAAGTCCTGTAATTTGTAATGATAATAGCATTTTAAAAGGCCTGACTTGCATTGCTTCCACTTTGAGTGTGTATTTTACCTCTCCGACTTGATTAAAATTTTCTGTAGGCAGTTTTCATTTAAATATTTTCCGCATATTTTTTAGAAATGCTTGCTGCCATCAAATGCAGCTCTCTCAGTAACTTGGAGTGATAAAGTTACTATAGGAATAATTCTTATTTTTTTTCAAATCCACATATTTTTATCCCATTCATGAAATCAGGAATGGAAATAATGAAGCAATATATGAAAGGTCATTCTCAGCCAGAAGCTGGACATACCAAAAGAAGTCTTGAGTGTGACCTGAATTTTCTAGATTTGCTTCTGAAGTAAAAAGTTCAGTTCTTCTGCAGTTCAACCATCACTAGCTCAAGTATCTGTTGTAAGATGCCCTGTAAAGTCATGTTTCAAGTCTTCCAGAGATTTAAAGGTTATACCAGATTTTCATCTAGCATAAAATAACATTACAAGGCTGTTACAGGTGAATGGGGTGTTTTACAGTGTGATATTATGTGAGCTCAATAAACTTTTAAAAACTGTTTTCTGAAAACTAGCTGTTTAAAAAGAAAATCAGAGTTCTGGAGTGGAGGCAATATAACTTGAGACACTTTATTGCAGCAGCTGTTTCCTTTGTTTATAGCCCTTTTTGACAATCTTAAAAAATGTGGTTTGTTGTCCTATTTTTACATTATTGGCATTTTGCTGCAGCTAAATGTATTTATCAGCTAAGATTTCACAGACGGCCTGGCTAGAACCAAGAACCCATTGGAAGTCACGATTGACTCCAATTCAGGCACTACATTTTGTCAGCCTGCTGGAAGTCACAAGCCAGTTTAGACAGGTCTAGGCACCTCTCTCTCCCTACCTTCCCAGTAACAACCTTTACTTTCCTACCACCCACCAGCACCTTTCTTTGGTGCCTGCCCCTCCTCTTTTTAACTCTTGAGTGGCTATGCTTTTCTGTAAATGAACCACCAAATTAAGGCTGCTGGATAAAGGGCTGCTGCATTCCCAAATTCAGAAGGGCCTTCAGTGGGCAGGGATCAGCCCAACCACACACATATTTATATACAGTACCAGATTTCATAGGACAGCATGTTCTATGAAGGGTGTTTCCCTTTGGAAGTTTTTGTTTTGCTAAAGATGAGTGGGGTGTGGGAAGAAGTGGGGAGGGGGGAATGAAAGCTTTAAAATGACTGTTTATTTGATGTGAGTTTTAATTATATTTCTCTAGTTCCTATATCATAACCCCATTGTGCAAGGTGCTATACATGCACATACACACATACATGCACATATAAGAACATAAGTCATGCCATACTGGGTCAGACCAATGATCCATCTAATCCAGTATCCTATCTCCAACTGCAGCAGGAGTAGGTGCTTTAGGGTGCAGTGCCACATACTGCACATTCAGCTGTTCGCCATGCTGCAAGGGAGCAGTGCAGGGTTTGTTTATTTTTTGACCCCTGCATATCCAGGCATCAAAAAAACCTTCACAAAAAAAAGTGGAGCAGTGCATGGAGGGGTAGTGCATGTTACTCAAAACCAGAGCCTGGCCAGCTGGACCCACACTCCGGCTGCCAGCCAGGTTCCAAGTGGCAGAATCACTGGTGCCCAGGAGGCCTGCAGGCACAGGTGGATTAGTGCATGGACCAGCTGGGCAACTGGCACGAACAGCACCGGTGGTTGAGCTGGGCCAGGCCAGGTATGCATACTGCAGTAGGCCATGGCTGCTAGGTACTGGGTGGGGCACAGGGCACAGGGCATGACTATGCTGGAGCCCTGGGAGCAGCCAGAGCCACCAGCTGCAGGGAGCGGAGCAGGGTATAGTGGGTGGCTGGGACCTGCCAGTGGCAGGATGGCCCCAGCATAGCCAGGTCTGGACTTGGTCTGGCTGCAATCCTGTACATTTGCTGGGGGTCACTGTAGCTGGACAGTGCCATGGGAGGTGAGGGGCAGCCCTCAGAGCTTCATCTGCACTGCATGTGCCCAGCGGGTAGTGGCTTCACACTCCCAGAACCACCTGGCCAGAGGGCAATGTTGTGTGGGGTCCTGCAAGATTGGCCTTAGACTCCAGCTCCAGTGCAGACCTGCAAGTGGGGGCAGCCGTGACTCCTGCCCTGGGCCAGCGGGCAGTGCATCCCGCTCCAGCTGCTGCTCCTGCTGAGCCAGTCGGGGACAGAGCCATGACTGCTGGGCAGGCCACAGGGCACGGGCAGGCCTGGGCTGAGGGGGAGTCCTGGCCTGTGGGTGGGAGGCCCCAGACTCAGGGACCCAATTAATTTCAACCTGCCTTTGACTCCAGGACCCCAGGTAAAGCTGCTGGGGCCAGCCCAGTGCTGGCCCCAGCCTCCCCTACCCCACACATCAGAGGGCACATGGCACAGGCATTCCCTGGAGACAACTGGCAGCAGCACAAGTCCCACTGCTAGTTGTTCCTGGGGAACCAAACATCCATGCTCTTGTGGACACAGCCTTAGAGGGACAGCATATGAACAGGGTATATCTAGAGTGACCTATCCCTGTCATTTCTTTCCTGGTATCCACCATCATTAGTTTAGAAGTGCTAGCAGATACACCCCTGACTGTTCTGTTTAATACCCATTAATAGATCTATATCCAAGAATTTCTGTAGTCCCTTTTTGAACTTTGCTATACTATAAACCTCCACAACAGGGACAGGCAACCCTGGCATGCATACTAGAGCATGACAGACAAAGGCATTTAGATTGGCACATGTGCCTCAAGTGGATGGTAGGGAAGAGGCCGGGGCTGTAAGAACAAGGATCAGGCCCCTCCCGGCTCCCCTACCATCCACCCCGGCACGCCAACATCTTACAGCCCAAGGTTGTGGGTGTTTTTGACACTCTGCCCAACAACATTGCCAAGCCCTGTTCTACTGCCTCCTGTGGCAATGATTTCCACAGGTTAACTGCATGCTGTGTAAAAAAGAATAATAATAATAAAGTACTTCCTCTTGTTATTTTTAAATCTGTCTTCCAATAATTTCAGTAGGTGTCCCCTAGTTCTAGTATTCTGGGACTTGGTAAATACTAGTTTCCTATTCAAATTGTTCTTCATTTTATGAACCTCTATCTTATCTACCCTTAGCCTTCTCTCTCCCAAAGTGAAGAGTCCTACCCTTTTTTAGTCTCTTCTGGTATGGAAGCTGCTTCATAGCCTTGATCATTTTGGTTTCCCTTCTCTATATCTTTCCTAGTTCTGCTACATCCTTTTTGAGATATAGAGACCAGAAAGGCATAATTTCAAGATATGGGCACAGCATGGATTCATATAGTGGCGCACACACACATAACTGGAAGGAGATAAGGGGGAAGCTCTTATGTTCATGTTGCTGGGTTCCATTCCTTACTCCAGTATAAATGTCTTGTATGATCTTGGGTAAATCACCTAAGGCTGGATCCTCAAAGGCATTTAGGTACCTAACATGCATAGAAAGCAAATGTGTGAATACCTGTGAGGGTCTGAGTCTCTATGCCTCAGTTCCCCACTAGTAAAATAGGGATAACAGCAGTTCCATACCTCATTAGGTACTACTAGGAGAGACACATAAAACAGTGAGATGCTCAAATACTAACATGAGATCCATATAAGCACCACTGATAGAGCATACAAGACAGTACTTGTTCTAGAGAGTATATTGCCTAAATAGACAAAACATATAAAGTATTTGAGGGAAGGTGTTTATTATTCCCTTTCCACAGGCGTGAGGCTAAAGTGAAGACTTACCCAAGGTCACCTGTATAGTTTGTGTAAGGCCACAGATGGAACAAAGCCCTTCTTCTGCATCTTCTATGTAGCGCCCCACCCCACCACAGAAAGGATGAAGAAAAATTTGAGAGTCCAGTGGAGGGAATGAAAATGGGTAGGGGACTGAGTTCATGACTTATAAGGTGAGGCTGAGGGAACTGGGCTCATTTAGTTTGGACAAGAGAAAATTGAGGGGAGATTTAATAGCAGCTGGACTGTTCTCATTGGTGGTGGATGCCAGAACAAGGAGCAATGGTCTCAAGTTGCAACAAGGGAAGTTTAGGGTAGATATTAGGAGGCACTTTCTTGCTAGGAGAGTTGTTAAGCACTGGAAAATGTTGCCCGGAGTGGTGGTGGGCTCTCTGTCTTTGGAGGGTTTTAGGGTTTCAAGACCCAGCTACATAAAGCTTTTGCAGGGATGATCTAGTTGGGGATGGTCCTGCTTTGAGCAGGGGGTTGGATTTGATGACCTCATGAGGTCCCTTCCAACCCTAATTTTCTATGATTCTATGATCTTAGTTTTTCAGTTTAACCCCAATTTTACAGCCCCCCACCCCTTTTTATATTGCTAAAACCTTTTCAGTTGTAACTGTTTTTCTGCTTCTCTCTGTACTTATGAGTTTCATAACTACTGAAAAGAGTTTCCTTTTGCTTGTGTCCATGTCAATCGAATTAAGGTTTGGGGAAGTGTTGCAGGGCACTTGGGTGCGCTGCGCCTGAAAGCAGAAATGGCTCAGGAGAGACGCCTAGTGGCGAGAAGGGGGAGGCTCAACTGCCAGTCACCAGAGCAGCACAGGTGCTGGTTGCTAGGGCAACCAAGGGAACCATCTGACAGGAAGGGGAAGGGCTTGGCCCTTCTTAAGCCCAGGCATGAGGCCAGGAGGGCAGTTCCTCTCTGGTGGCCAAGGAGGCAGGAGCTCGGCCAGTGCAGAGAGAAAGGAGAAGATCGACTGCATGAGAGCATCCCCTCGGTGCTGCCATGGGTTGGAGTATTTTCCCGGTAGGGGTAGAATGTTGTTTTGACCGGACGGTTTAGTTTTATGTTATAGCCCAGGGGCTTTTGGATTTTGTGTTTACTGTTATAACCGGAGGACTGGGTGAGGCTATTAGGGGTTGGAAGAGGCCTCATAGGAACTCCACAGTAGTGTGGGGGTCCTGGCCCCAGAAAGGGGTGCAGCATTTGGGGTGCATTGGCCCCAGCCCCAGAGTGAAGGGGGCAGTGAGGAGCCCCAGAGTGTAGGGGGCAGTGAGGAGCCCGGAGAGAGGTCTGTGAAGGGCAAGGAGCCCCAGAGCGAAGAGGGGGGGTGAGGAGCCCCAGAGCGAAGGGGGAGGCAGTGAGAAACCCCAGGGAGGTAAAGGAGAGGGCCAAATCACAGCAGGGCCCAGGTCAAAATCCTGTTGGTACCATCTGCAAGGCTTGGGCTGCAGTGTAGGAGAAGAAAAGGAGCCACAGATAGTGCCCCCTGGCACTGGGGCGTATAAAGTGGGCAGCCTCCTGCTAATTACATCACTCAATCAATTAAGATCAAGGCATGGCAGGCGAGTAAGCAGGCGGTTAGCCCAGAACAGGAGGGCGGAGCCACCAATAGAAAGGTTCCAGCAGAGTTACACCTGTCATAGGAAGCCACACCATTAATTCAAACTACTGCTAAGGTAGTAGCAGTAAGCAAAATAACAAATAGTGGGTGCTTCTACACATTTATTAATGCACTTTTGCTACTGTGCATTACATTTAGCACATCTAATGTGAGATACTAACTAAATGTACATTAGGCTGCCCTAATGCACAGTAGTAAAAGCGCACATTTTTTTAGTGACACTTAATGAGCAATAGCCTAATTTTACTGTGTATTAGTGTATTATCATGGTTTTTGCCGTGACGCTGTAATGTGCAGTAAAATAAGCTACTGCACATTAAACTCCATGTGTAGATGCTCCCACTGTGAGTTAAAACTTCTAACATCTGAACCAGCCTTATGTCAGGCAGCACGTCAGCAGTTAGAGAGATGTTGTGCTGAGACCACTGCCTATTACATTGTTATACCTGGTGTCCCATTTGGCTTGTGCTTCTGTATCTGCCTGTATCCACCTGTTGTCTTTGTCCACTTGTGACAGCACTTAGGACAAGGAGACTTTGTTCTGTGCCTGGAGGTCCTAGGTACTACCACAATACAAATAATAATAATAATAATAATAATAATAATAATGTAAAAGTGAGGGGAGAATACAGCCCTGAGTCTACAGCTCTGTTTGGAGAGCAGGACAGAGTAAAGGTTTCTGGTTGCATGCTGAAGGCTCTGGTGAACTGGAAGTTATCCACACTTCTCTGGCAGCACTCTGACAGAAAGAAGAGAGGAACATAGCTACTCAAAAGGAAAGTTCACAAAAGCGAAAAGCAAAGTTCAGTCTCATTCTCTCCCAGAAAGTAAATGTAGTTTTCTGGAGGTAGAAGACATCTCTGAAGATGCTATGAAACACCTTGTAGGATCAGTTTATGAAGAATCTCAGATTCCAAGGGAAGTAAGAGAGGCTGGTTCACTTATTCTATGAGTCCATTTCTGACATGCCACTGAACAGAGCAGGTCTTTATATTTAACAACCAAGCCAGACTGGGCATGACTGTTTTCTCCCACTGAGAATGTACTGTTTTCTCCCTGTGGAGAATGTACATGTTTCTGTACTTACCTACTTCCACAGAGGTTGTAAAACATGATCTGCATTCTACTCCTGGAGAACTGAGGGAGAATGCCTGATTTTCAGGGGTGTGCACAATGAGTCAATGTCAGTCAAGCACAGGACCCCAGGAGTCTGGACTTCCAAGCAGCTAAGGAAATATGCTTTCAGGATAAGACTGTTGGGACTTGCTGAAAAACATGCTCTTTGATTATATCTGTTTCCCTTGCATCTTTGTATTGATTAAGTCTGGATTTTTTATTCACATATCTATTGCCTGTTATTAAAATTGCCAAAAGTATAGGTTGTAGTATGTTTACCTCATAACCTTCCTATTAATTATCTGATTTCTCTGATTATGGCTGTGCATTGACTTTGTAATGGCCAAAATGCTGGACAGATAGTTTTAATGGGAAGCGATTCAAAAGACTTTTCCTGCCCTGTTGGAGTATGTCAAAGCATATCTTTGTTTAGAAGACAGAGCATGCCATGGGATTGTTATTTGTGTATATGAAATGTTTATTAACTCCGTCTCTTCTTAGTCATGGTTTTTGGCTTGTCTAATATGACTTTTTTTGGGTGGATACCAGGGCTGCTGTTGAATGATGGTTCTGGTTCTCTGGTTTAATATAATGGGAGCAACCAACATAATATAGGTTGAAAGGCAGCTTCAGTTAGAACCTCTCATTATATTTACCCCATAGCTTTTCTCAAATACATGATTTTGAGTTGGATTTTTCCACAGTTGATGTATGACAAGAAGGAAGTTTATCAGAAAAAATAGCTATATCTGTTCAGCCATTTTAGAGCTTTCTGGGTCAGATCCTCAGTTTGTGAAAACTGGCATAGCTCCATTAAACTAAATGAAAATAAACCAGCTGAGGAGCTAGATTTCGATGGGTACATTGAAACCAATCTTAGGTTAATAAATGCCCACGTGTACAAGCATTGGCAGGGCTTAGGTGGCCCTAAAGCTGGCATACCTGATCTAAAGTTAGTTTTCATGAGATGAGAACTGACTTCGACCTAATGAACACTTGCATGTGTTCCCAGCACAGCCCCAGGGATGAGAACTCAGCCACTCTCCACAGTCCTGGGGCTGTGCTATTATTACCATGCTATTTTTACCCCCTTAACTAGCCCCTGCCATGGACCTGCCAGTCATCCCCGCCCTGACTTACTTGTCTCCAACTGCCTGTGCTTTCTCCCTGCCAGCAGTGAATGCTTGCATACAGCAGTCCTGATTCAGGTCCCACAGATGCTTGTTTGTACCTTATATAGTCTCATCAGAAGGATTGTGTATGCATAACTCAGATGCTAAATTAATCGTGTTCATGCCTCGTCTATACTATAGACCTCAGCGTTAAGAACAAGTTAGAGTGGAAGGTAATCATCACTAACTTTACGAAGTTTTGTACATATAAATATTGAGCATGCATGCGCAACAAGATTTTCTCATTTTTCTTTCTTTTCTTGATTGGTGTCTAAGAATGCTGGAGAGCAAAATGCAGGATGGACTCATCTGAGTAGTTAGTTCACTGTAAATAGACTTTGAATGGTATGAAGTACTTAAGTGTAGGCTGCACCGGCAGTGATTTTTAAAACGCTAGAAAACGTTACTTACTGGTAAAGCCATCATCATTTCTGTTGGTTGGTGTCCCCACCATTCTTTGGTGTCATGAAATAAAGCCAGGTTCCAGTCTCACATCTTTCTCTCACTGATCTTAGCATTTTGGACTTTACAAATACTATTTCATTAGGTTCTTAATTTACTTGCGTAGTAGGGAAATACCATCCCTGGTTTATATTTCCCTAGAAACTGAGAAAGCAGCATTTCTAGTCTGTTCTGCAGCTCCAAGACTTGATTTTGTCTAATGCTTTGCAACAGAGACAAAAAACATCCAAATGAATAGTTCTGAAACAATAGCATGGGATGGAGAGAAGCAGTTTTCTTACTAAAATCCAATCACCTTTCAAATTCCTCCATTATTATTATTATCATTATTATTTTTGCTATAGTGAAGCTCAGGTAGAATTTGTAGATCTGTTGGAGTATTTTTGTTTTTCAAGCTCTGCATACATTCAAGTTATTCTTGTGAATTAATAGAGGCAAATTTAGCCTCTTTTTTGGTCATAAACAAATTTAGATTTTTCTGTTCACTGTCCATAGATAAAACTTTGAGTTGTTTTTAGACTGTTCACTTCAAATATTTGCTCGTCTATATTCATTGTACATGACTGAGCAATTAAGTCATGAGGTATTCTTTTTGCTACCTACCTGGAGGAGTTAAACTTTTAAAATACGAGAATACCAGATGAGGAATTTAAGAATGATTCATCTTGTTTATGCACAAATACTCTTCTTCATTGGTAAGTTCCTTTGGCTGCCTGCCTGTATACAAGTATCCATGGGAAGAACAAATATTCCCCAAACATTTATATGAACCAAATGCAAAGAACAGTAATACCTGCGTACAACATGAAAGTCACCTTTGTATAGGAAGTCTATACACATGAATGAATGCAGATCTCAAAGTTAGCTGCCATTCAAGGGTATCAACGTTTCTTGCTTCTTATGCTTATGACAAGGAACAACTTAACACAGAAGTATTGGAATGGTTTTCTACAGTGCCACAGGATTTATCGAACAAGCAGTAATCCAGTAACTTCAGTAAAATTGTTGTATGGATTTGTATTGGGTTTTGTAACCAAGGTCATCACCTGGGTTAAAAAATGCATTGCCTTTAGAGTCAATGGGACCTTAGGGTGCCTGTAGACATTCAGGGATGCTGTTCCGATGCACTGTAATTACAGCATGTCTCATCGGAGCAGACAACCGAGTCTGCCAATTAGCTCATTGAACAAGCTTTAGTTAAAGTGCCCCTGCTGCCATTTTGATGCACAGGATGCTAAATACATGAGACACTGCTGGTGCTTTAATCAGAGTGACTCTTGGAGCCACTCTAATTAAAGTGCCCCCCGCCCTCCACCCCCAGAGCATTGGTAAATATACCCTTCATGCCTTAGCATTGTGGCAGATCTTGATCATAACTGAATGCTTTCAAGGAACACTTTATAGGAATATACCGTATTTACCTGAATGCAAAATGATCCTGAACGTAAAATGACCCCCCAATAATTAAATTCTACACATGGAAAAATGTACACATTTATTATAAATGTCCATGTATGAAATCTAATTATTGGAGGATCATCTTAAATTCACCTCCCCCCACACACACACCGCTATTGCAGGTGGTTGGGGAGAGGTGATGAGAGGGGCAGTAATGGGGGACAGACAGTGGGGGAGGTAGTAGGGGAAGCATATGGTAGGGCAGGTGGGGGTCACGTGCTAGGGGACAGGCAGTGAGAGAGGCAGCAGCTGACCTCCTGATCCTGTCCCTCACTTACTGTGCTGGGTCCTCCTGCAGCCTCAAGCTGCCCCAGTTCCCGCCTTCCCTGTTCCCCACTCCTCCCCTCTCCATTCAGCTTCTGCTACCCACAGCCTCAGGTCCCCTCCCCACTTCCTCCTATTCGTCCCCCACCCAAGTCTCTCCACTCCTGTCTTCCCCTCCAAGCCCCTTACATGCTACTCCGTGCTGTCAGGCTCCATCCTTGCTGCAGCTGGGGGCATAGAGCATGGCTCCAGCCCAGCCCTGTAGCACCAGCATGGAGCCAGCACTGCTGTTCCAGCCTGGCCACACAGCAGCAGCACAGAGCCAGTACTGCTGTTCCCATAGGCAACTTGTAGGGGAGGTCTGGTGGGGTACATGCCCCCTCTGAGATTGGCCACTGCTGCCAGCTTGTGCAGGCAGTTGCTGCTCACCGCCACCACTGCCAGCTTCTATGGGCTGTTGCTGCTTGCTGCCACTGCCAGCTTCTGTGAGCAGTCACTGCTTGCCGCCACCGCCGCCAGCATCTGCAGGCAGTCGCCGCTCCAACCCCCACCCCCACTGCCAGCTTCTGCTGGGGGCGCTGCTTGCCACCCTGCCACCGATACTGCCACCCACAAATTGCACCCCCCAAGTCTCAGGAGGCACCAGTTGTTCATGGCTGTTCCAGCCCGGTCCTGTGGCAGGAAGCCAGCACTGCTGTTATGGGGCCAGGTTGGAACAGCAGTGCCAGTTCTGCAGCACTGCTACAGGGCTGGGCAGGAGCCATGCTCCATGCTGCAGGCTGCAACAGGGATGGACCCTGCTGGCATGGAGAATAGTTAAGAAGAAGTGCAGCAAAGGGGGAGAGAGAGGGAGAAGCAGCAGGAGAGGGGAGTCTGGGGGCTGCAAAGATGGAGTGGCAGGGCTTGCAAAGGCAGTGGGGGAAAGGGGGATAGGTAGCAGCTATGGCTCTGGTTCTTGTCCTAGCCTGAACCCCCACACAGCCTCATGCTTGACTGTAAGGCAAGGGGCTTTTTTCTTTACATTAAATGGGGGAGGGGAGAAACCTCATCTTCTAGTCCAGTGCTTCTCAAAGTGGTGGTCTGCGGACCGCCGCCAGTCTGCGAGCCACCAGTCGCCGGTCCGCACCGAGTTGCCAGGAAAGAAAGAAATATATTTTCAGAAGCGTAACATTGATAGGTCATAACGCCACAGTTCATACATTCCAACACTACAGGTGACGTCACGTCGTGAGAGGTGAGGAAAGAGAAAGAAACAGCCGGTCACACATTTGTGTAATGCTGTTACACGCAGTTGCTGCCACCAGCTGAACCAGGCACCGGTCCCTGGCCCACTGGAAAAAAAATTGTCGGTCCACCACATCAGAGAGTTTGAGAAGCACTGTTCTAATGAAGTAAATATGGTACATCAGAGAACTTCCTACCCTCACTTTGGCTTGTTGGATTAGATACCTCCCTGGCTTTTATTCTTCCTAAGAGGAATATACAATATAGGTAATGAGAATTATTATCATTACCATATCATTACCATATACTTCCACCACATAATTATTTGCTTTCCTCACAAATGTGTCCCTGGCTGGGAGTGAGTATACCAAATGAGAAATAAGCCATTTTCTGCAGAAGCAAAGGATCTTAAATGACAGTTCTGCAGATTAAGCAGAACTATCTCCAGAGGTTTTGCCAAATATTTCTGCAGATTTCTTCATGAACTTAGTTTTAGCTTCTGATCTTAAACATTTGACAACACCCTAGTACAAAAGGGAAAAAATACCCCCAAACCTGATGATGTTTTGATTAGGGAGATGGTTTGTGGGTTTCACAGGATTGCATCAGATTCCGATTTTCCCAGCAAGATATATCCTCACTGCAAGCAATGAATCCCCCAGAACCACAAATGCCATGAAGTCAACCAACATGTGGTTTGGCTATGAGTAGGCCAATTTGTCAACTTTGTTTCATTCAAAAAAGAAGTAATAATAAGTGAAAAAAGTCACCCTGATAAAAAACATTTAGATACTCATTACAGATTGATCCTCTCTAGCTGAGCACAGATTATTTGTTCTCCACTATCCGGTATCTTCCTTGGACTCATGTTTTCATTGCACATCTAGCTGATATTAGCTCTGTATTTTTACTTTTTCATGTTTTCAAAATATTGACATAATGAGGGTTACTCGTGGTAAACTAGTATTTGGTAGAAACTGAAATTGTGCTTTGAACTCAAGTCTAAATATTGTAATGATCAGGCTAGTAGGTACTGTAGGTGGACAAATGTTTTCTAATAGACTGAATTTATCGTTGTTCAGCTGTACATTGTAAGCCTTTATTGCTAACACTTAGTGACTTTCAGCTAGATTAAGTGATAGGTGCTTGTGGTTTGGAGCAAGCTATAGTTATAATCTTCCCCTTCTATCACTGTAAAGATCTAACTGGCCATAGGTAGTTATAGATTCAGCTGTATTTTCAGTTTTACTAATATTTTATAATCCCCCTTCTCAGTCTGAACAATAACATTTGAAGTGTCTAGCAAGACACTTACTTGTTTCCCCTTTCTAATGTTTGGCTTCTTTGCATTTCAAAGGCAAAGGCTGTTTTAAAAAAGTCTAACAGACTATTGACTGGTTGAGATGATCCCTCTTAGAAAATTAATGGGCAAAATCTTTGCTCTATTGAAGTCATTGGCACAACCCTCGTTGACTTCAATCAGGCCAGGATTTCAGCCCACCACAAGTTTCTACTGTTTTGTCCTGATTTTATAAATGTGTTCTGCTTTCCTTTACAGCTTGACACTTACCATTGGCCTAGGAACATAGAAGGAGAAGAGACCTCAATGACTTCAGTTCCCTGCTATTGCAAGCTCCATATCATATAATTGCTTTCAAAAGATTATCAAGCTCCATTTTAAAAGCAGTTAGGCTTTTTTGTCTCCACTCTATTGGAAGGCTGAGAGTCTCACTACCCTGATGATCTGAATGATATTAAGTTTTCCTCTTCTTTGGTCCACTTATGCTTTGGATTATGATTTTAAGGTTAAAGGGGATCCTGTCTCCCAAGCACCAAGACAGAAAGGGTTCAGCTGAAGGGGCAAACAGGATATAAAATCAAAGCTATGTCATCATTTTGGAATTGCAGCTTTTCAGTCTTCCTATTTTCCCATTCCCTACCATTACCATCTGGATCACATGTTTTTCCTGTGCCTGTATTAACATAATATCTGTTTGACTGGAATTCTTCAAAGAAATTTTCATTAATTTTAAAAGTGTTATTTTCACAGAAAAATAAGCCTATACCCGTGAAACATAATGCCACAGGATACCACTGAGACTAAGAGCTTAAAAGAATTCCAAAGTGAATAGATATTTATGGAAAAAGCTGGAATTTCCAGGATGACTATAAGGATTTGCTTAAGGACATGGCAGGAGTTTCAGAATAAGTATAAATCTCTCTGTTCAGGATTCAAGTCAACAATTAATAGGCTGGGATGGAAAGAAACTTTTCCCTGAAAGCAGGTTATGCCCCGTTGCCTGCCATAGGGTGTCTTGCCTTTGACTTTGAAGAAGCTGAAAGTGGCCATGGTTGCAGACTAAATACTAGAGTGGCTGGACCTTAAATCTGATCCAGTATTACCAGTTCCTATGTTCCAGAAGGCTTTTGGTTAGGTTCCCTAAAACTGAAACTACTTGGCAATCTGGCAGTGTGACACTTCTGGGAAGTGTACACTCCACACAAAAATTAAAATTCACTGATGGCATTTTTCAGTTTTATTAGAAACACTTGTACCAGGCAGATATCTTTTCTGACTGCAAAGAAAAACTTGTACCTTGCACGCACACTGCTCCATTTTAAAAAGTTTGGTGATTTAAACTAAGAAATTCCTTTTGCTGTTTTTAAAATTGATGACAAAATAAATGCTTTTTTAAAAGGGCCCAAAGCCCTATTTTCTTTTCATATCTGTACAATGGTGAGCTTAATATCTGTGGTAAGGTCAAGTGGAGTTTGCAGCTCATGCCACCAGAGTTTTTAACATTGGGAATTCTCCTGTTCTATACACTCTTTTACTGGATTTATTTCAGAATGATTTTTCTCTTGGTATGAGCATCAGGAAACCACTGTGCTTGCCCTTTACCTTTGTTGTTAGTCTTAATAAAGTACACAAACCTAAAACAGCAAGTATCAAACACCACAGAGAGTCAAATTAATATTAGAGCAAGATTAAAATTAAAATAAATGTTAAGATGTTTGGGGACGCTAGGGGGAGGTTAGATTGCATTAAAAATGGCCACCCAATCCAATTTAGTACCAGGTGTGGATCTTACACTAGTTAGGTCAATCTATGTGCAAACTGTCAATCTAAGTGAAAACTAAGTGCAAACATTAGAACAGAGTAAAAAGGGCTGACTCAATCTAAGTTAACCCTACCTCAGAGGTACACTTAATTTAGATTGGGTTGGCTATTTTTAGACTAATCTAAGTATCCTTAACTTCTGTACAGCTCCCAGCACAGCCCCAGGGCCTGGGAAAGCCCATCTGCCACCTCATCCCTAGGATTGCTTTTTTCCTATCCCCTCCCTGGCAACAGCCTACTTTTAGCCCTACTGGCTCCTTCCCCCATCCGCAGATGGACAACCCCTCCTCCCCTGCCAAGCCTGCTAAACCCCCCATTCTACAAACCATTCCCAGTGCCAGTTTTACTGGAATTCACCAATGATGGGACCTGCAGAAGTAAGTTAGAGTGTGGGGAGGGGCAGGTGGGATAAGGGGGTTGGCTTCCTGGGGGGGGGTGTTGTTGGTCTGGCAGTGGAGGTGTCAGGGGGCTAAAATTTGCTCCTGGTCCTTGGGGGTATGGGAGAGAGCCCCCACTTCTCCCAACCCAGCTTGGGAGGATTCTGCCTACCATCCCAATCCCTCAAAACATCTCTGAAGCCTATTTGCCCCTCCATGCCTCAAGCCCCTTCCACACAAGCCCCCTATCCTGACTTACCTTAGATTGGGTGGCCATTTTTAACTCAATCTAATCTCCCCTTAACCTCCCTAAATGTCTGTATGTAGCCAAAGTGTCAAAAACATTCTGACCTGTTGTGGCTGGAGTCCTTTTCAATGCAAAAATTGCTCTTTTATTTAAAAAATAAATGAAAGCTAAGACCTGGCATTTTCCAAGGAGTGCCTTGAGTCTAATGAGGAATGCCTTGGGAATCACTGGCCTGTTGGGTTGAACCTACCTGGGGTTTAGGTAATATTTTTCAGTATGGGCTTCTTATTGTTATTTTTCATTCCTACATCTTGGTTTAACTTGTTACTGTCGAAACATTCAAGTCCCTTGACCAGCCATACTAAAATTGATTTGGTAGTGACATCTCCTGACTACCTCCAACAGGGACATGCTGTTTTCTCCCATCTAACAGCAGACATATATTCAAAAGGGCTAAAATGTGTATTTCTACTCATTAAGAATCTTTCCTTTTCCTGGCATATAAATGTAGCTCCTCTGTCTCTGCTGGTTCCTCCATTTGAACTGTCCAGCTACAAGAATATCATTCTTGGTAGCCATTTTCTTCATTTTCTGTGTTAGTGAAATCCAGAAAGATAGTTATATTTTGCTTTCATCTCTAATTAGACATTAGTCTTGAACATCCACTTAAATCAGTATATTCACTTACCATGGTTAATTCTGTGTTTTATCCTCATTGGACAGAAGTTAATCTCCAAATTTGGCTATTTTAAGAGTTATCCTATCCTATCTGAGCAGAACAAGATCATTTTGCAGATCATCAAGACAGTTTGTGTCCTAGCTTGTAAAGAATGGCAGATCCAGATCAAACTCAGAAGCTCATGCCCATCTATAGTACTGATACCATTTTGTTACTGTTACATGTTCTCCTGCTGAATCAGGTTATGCCATTTATGTTCCTGAAGGAAAATGAGTGAAAAACTGCTCATATACAGACAATCCTACCCCCTGTTTTTTAATTATGCACTTAAGGATGACAAAACCTGATTTATTTCGAAGGTGAAAGCAATAAGTATCACTGAACACAAAGATCTCACTCTAGTTTTTTTTTTCTCCTTCCCTAAAACTAACTGTAGAAATCACAAAAGTCACCCATTGGGTGTCAGACAGATGACAGTTTCCATGTAAAAGAAGACCTGTGACAAGTCTGAGGCCAACAGCAGTTTGGATTCCACACTAATTATATGCCAGGACCTCCGTCTTGGCTGATAGACTGTAGCCTGAACCAGAGAATTACAGACCTGAAAGAAAAATCTGTACAGCTTGAGATAAAAGTCATGATCTATAGCTGTGGACTGTGGATTCAACACAGAAAGAAGCTGTGCAATCTATTGGGCACACCTACATGTGCACTTTAATGCACAGTAAATTATTTTATTGTGCATTAAAGAGTCATGTAAAAGACGTGTCATTACGCTGATACCCAGTAAAATAGTCTACTTCTCATTAAGTGTCAGTAAAAAAGCATGCAAATGCATGACTGCACATTAGCACAGCCTAATGTGCATTAATTTAGTACCTCACACGGAAGGCACTAAATTTAATGTGCATTACAGAAGGTGCAGTAATTATGTATAGACATGCCCAATGACTGCTGGGTTATACAACCATAAGGCAGAATTGGTGACAGCTATAAAACATAGACAAACATGATGCACCAATTTCAGCTGCAGTGAAAATCCTGTGAAATTAGTGGAGTTATACCAAGGATGAATATAACCCAATTTTTCTATACATAACATGTATATTATCTAGTTCCAACTTAATCCCACTCAGTATCTGAGCAGTGTAAGAGAATGTGGGGATGACTCAGTAGAGAGGAATCAGAGGTCATCTTGCACTGTTTCTGGAGCAGAAAGAATAATCAAGATATTTTTTCTAACCATCAAGGATTAATATAAAGAAGCAAGTTAGTTTCCATAGGACAAAAATGGAAAAAAATGCCTTGGTACAAGGTTCGCCAACTGTGATTTATCCCACAGCTATAGAAGATAAATGGAAAGCTGAATTATTCTTGAACTCAATATATTTTCCTGAAGTGCAGCAGAGTATCCATCCATATAAAGCTGGAACCTCCTACAGAGTTATGTCCACTTACTTTACTGGAAAAAATAGTATGAGCTAGTTTTTTTCTGTTATCTCTGCAGATCTAACAGAACTTTGAGAGTCAGTGAACAGATTCCAGTTGTACTCACTGCCTATGAAAAATCTAAACTACATAGAAACAATTGAAAATGGAGACTTTTTTGGTGGTTATATACAGCTGGAGGGACAATAGTCTGACTTTAAGATGCCAGACTGTACTTGGAACACAGGCAGTAAGAGAAACAATAGGTACCACTGTGGCAGGGCACCTCTGGGTGCCTGCTTGTATCAGGCCCTGTGGTGCCTGCCACTTAGGGCCTGAGCAGGCAGCAGAGGCAACCTGCAGGTGGTGGCATGCCCCAATCAGGAGTCACATGGGTACCAGGAGACTGCCTGATTGGGGGAGAGAACTCAACTGCTAGCCATAAAAGCAGGCTTGAGCAAGAAGCCAGGCAGCAGTTTCTGTGAGCAGCTGGAGCCAAAACATTGCCCAGCAGAAGCTGCTGCTCAGGGACACCCAGAGAACAGGGTAGGAACTATGGGAATGACAGGAGGTTCCTACTCCTGGGGCATGACCTACAACTGCACTCTGCTGGGGTAGGATTGGTGTGGTGGGGCTGCTTCTGGCAGGGCAGCTTCCAGGAAATGCCACACCTGTACCTCCCTAGTGAAGGATGAGTATGGGATACCAGAAAGCCTCAGCCCCCGGTGCCTTTTGCGTTACCCTGTGGAGGGGAAAGAATAGGGGAGCATAGCCCAACAGAAGAGCAAACAGGCCCACTGAGTGGGGCTGAGCCAGAGTCCAGGTAAATTAATGGGCGCCTGAGGCCCAAGGGAGTGTAATGCCCCAAAGGGTCCAGGGATGTCAACAGATGCCTGAGGCCTGCACAGCCATAGGCTGAGTTAGGGGGCACAGGTAAGTCATTAGATGCCTGAGCCCCAGAGGCCCCAGTGAGGGGGCAGAGTAGAGTTGTAGGGACCCAGCAGTGATGTAGAGCAGGGCCTGAAGACGGTCTGAAGTGCTGCACACAAACCTTCCAGAGTACTGGCAGCCAGCAGCACTGTAGAGCAGGGCCTAAAATAGTCTGAAGGCCTGCACAATATGCTGACTGGACTAGCCACTCCTGGCAGCAGTGTAAAGTAGGGCCTGAAGACAGTTGAAAGAGCTGCACAGAAGCTGACCGGTATAGTATGAGTAGGGGGCCCCAGTGAGGTGTATGAGTTAAAGACACAGGCATTAATTAAAGGCCCAGGCATGTCCAAAGACTCCTGAGGTCTAGTTTAGGCCAGAGGCCAGAGCAGCCCAGCAAAAGGGTTGGGGAAGTAGTAGAAAATTTGGATGCCATCTGCGAGGCATGGGGCATGGTGTAGGGATGGTACAGAGCCGTGTAATACGCCCTTGGCATCAGGCTTTAAAATGGGCAGGCTCCTGCCTTCAAATAAACAACTTATTGTTTACATCAAGGCATGGCAGGAAAGTGTAGGCAGGCAGACTGCCCAGACAGGGAGGTGGGCCAGCAGCCTGGTGCCCAGCCCTGCTTATTACCCTGTTACAATCACAATAAACTGAAAACATCTGGCCTGTAGTAGCTACAACAATAAGTAACTCATGGTGCCATTTTGAGAGACATTTCTCAGAGCTGAGCCATGCTTGGAATCGAGGCAATCCATCTGCCTGATGATGAAGAAAAACAAGTGTTTTTCTAGTGTGGGAAACATGTTCAGAAACTGTTTATTTTTATTAAGGTTCCCCATGTCATTGAGTTACTGGTATCTTGGCTCACTTTACTACATTAACTGGCTTGCCCACCTGTGTGACTTCATGAAAGTTAATCTTTTACCCTGGATCCTTCTCTTTCTCCAAATTCCCTATTCTTTTTTTACTCTACCTGATTCTTCTTCCATATATTTCTCCCAATACCAGACTGTTGTCCAGTTCTAGCCAAAACCATGTAGTTGGCTGGGTCATAATGATTATGAACCTGCTTAAATGGAACAGACAGGCTCCCTTCCTTATTTCACAAGGCATAAGTCATGTCTAGTGAGAAATAGAAGCCTGAATTAGAGTTTGTTTAGAACATAAAAGGAACAGGCCCAACCCAGTTAAACCTGAGATGGTTCAGGCAGTGTCTGACCCACATGCCTATAATTTGTATGGTATGATAAGTCAGCACAGTACATAATATCACTTCACTCAGACACCTGCAAGCACTTTGTTTTTGGTAATCCCAAACCATGCTCTCAGATAGCTGGGTTTCATCTCTTTCCCTTTTCTAAAAGACAAATTTGGATGGGCTCATATTTTAATTTAAACCAGTTGCCCATTATAGCAACTTGTGCAAGCAAGAATCTCAGATTTCATGGAGCATTTTTAATCTCAGACAAGAACTACTTCTGGAGTATAGCAGCAAAAACTGTTTGATTATTCTCTGTAGTGTATTTGTTGTGTAATTCAATCTTGGGACTTCCATGTGGCATGCATCTAATTATAACTGTTCTCACACATTTCTTTCAGGCTCACTTGTTCTTAATTCACTTTCAGAAACCAAATACAAAAGTAAGAGAAAACAAGAGTCTTAATTAGAAACAATATTATTCACTACAGATGGGGTCATGGACTTAAAAAGACATGTCAGAGTGCCATAATCTGAGTGTTACCATATAGCTAACAAATGTTATGCTGTTTACAGAGTTTAGGGTGGGTAATAGGTGGATCAGTAAGTATATTCTTTTATTTTCCTGCTGACAACTGTTTGATAAACTAACTATAAAATAATTTTTAAAAGACTGTGATTGTCATTTTCTTAATACATGTAGTTCAGTATCTATTCTCTCTTCTGATGAAGAGTGTCCTGTTCCTATGATTTGAATAGCTACACAATTATAGAATGATACAGTTTTAAATTTTAAATTTTGATTATACTGGTGCCTCATTGTTTAACTGGTTGGCTATCTGCTCTAAAGACTGCCCTGGCCTAAATAATTTATCATCGAAACAGATGAAGTAACTCATTTTTGTATGTGCAGGGAGTTTAGGCCCAGTCAAAATGACTTGACCAAAATCACATAAGTCTGCAGCAGTGCTAAGCACAGAGCACTCAGTGCCTTCTGCATTACAAATCGGTAGTTTTAAGCACAAAGCCATTCTTCCCATGGAAATCATGTTTGGATTTTTGTCCATTGCAAGATTCAATAGGCATAGACACAAAGGGACAGATGGTTTAAATCCAGCACTTTTGAAAACAACGAACACAGGCACATTGGCAGTAAAGAATCTCTACTTTCACTGGCAGAGCTCGATCATTCAGATGTCTATTAATGAGGCTGGAAACTTTCCACCAGAAGATCACTCTTGCACATCCTGGGCTAATATGTCTGGTAAAGTTGTGATGTTCCTAATGAAGTTTTGATGCCTGTAGGAAGCAAGCTGGTGACATCACTCTGGTTCCTAACAGGCATAACATAATCCAGCATCACATTTGTTACTAATTAGCAATGTCCTCAGAGGTAAGAGAACTAGACCATAAGTTATCACCTGACCTGCTTCCCCAGGAAAAGGGGATGTGTCCATGGTGTACCTATTATATTCTAGTAAAAGCCAACCTTTTTAGCAAGCATGCCACAAATTAGTCCTGTACCCTCCTAAAGTGTTATTCAGATCCACTTCCTCTGCCTAATCTCTTCCTCTGCTTTGTGCTCCCAGTCCTGTGCTCCATACTTGATCTGCTGCTTTGCTTTATGCCTGTTTCCCCCCCTATCTGCTGCTGGGCTTCCTGTCCTCTTCCTGGTTTGCTGTGTGCTACACACAGAGGCTGCCCATACCACTTGTGGGACCTATGTCACAGGTTGGCTACTATACACAGAGAACACTACTACACAAACTGGTACTTTCTATGTGTACTAAAATTCATTAAAGTATTTTCTTTTTTACGAAGATGTAGCCCGGGTGTACACGGGTTTGTACTGGCAGGGCAGTGTGCTATGGAGGGACACAACAGCCCAGTGGCCACCTCTATCCCCTATAGAGTCAGGTCCAGTTGATCAATTACTTAACTATATACAGATTTATTATCACAACAAAACCAGTAAAGGGTAAGGACATATATATATAATCTATGTACAAGTTTACAAAACAATAAACCCTATAATATAGAGATATACAGATATACCACACCCAGTTTGGGGGGAGCCTCCCCTGTGGGGACCATCTCTCCAGGGTAACTTACTATTACTCCACAGTCCCACTCTGTCCCTGCTGGGTTTTTCTGCCGCTTGACTCTGCTGCCACGGTCCTGGCTTAGGGCCACAGGCACCACTGTGTGTAGTGGACACTTTGCCTTATGCTAGGGGTTGGAGGCCTGGGCAGCCTTGTGCAGCACTGGGGCCTGGTCTGTTCCTGGACCCTCTGGACTGTGTCGTCTGCACTGAGCTCAAGCAGCTTCCAGGGTCTCTCATCCTCTGTGCAGTGCCTCCTGCGCCAAGCTCCCAGCCTCGTCCTGGGGTTGGGGACCTGAACCACCCCAGGAGCTCCGAAGATCCTGCTCTGTGCACCATGTCTCTGGCTGCGCACCAGAGGTTGCAGACCCAAGCTGTCTCACGCAGCTCCCAGGGTCTGGATGCTGTGCGTCGTGTTGCGCACCAAGAGTCCAACTGCTGGACCCATCCCCCACTCCCTGCTCATAGAAGTTTTCGGGGGCTCTTCCTGGGCTACTGCTTTGGCCTGCTGAGCAGCTCTCCTCAGCTCTTCTAAACCCCATTCTTCTCTCTTCTCTGTCCCCGACACATCTCCCTCATGCTGGGCATACAGCTCCTTTTATATGCTCCAGGGCTCTGCCCCTGAAGTTTTCTGGACCTGACAGTTGCCAGTCTTCAATTAGGTCTGGTAGAGCTCTTCTCCCCCTCCCCTCAGAAAAGGGGTGTGATGTTTTTTCTCTTGCTGCCTCCTGATTGGTTGATGGGCTCCACCAATCAAAACAGCAGGAGCTCAAGCCTGGGGTTATCAACCCAAGCTCTGAAAGGTAAGCCGGCTACAAAGAGAAAAAAAGCATAAATGTAAACTTCTCTGCACTTTTAACTTATGATAAAATGGTATTTGCCACTTGGATTTCTGAACCAAGAAGCTGCCTAGGTATGAAATAGGGAGGGGAAGATAAAAGTTCTCAAAGGGGTCAAGAATGCAGGTGTGGAGGATTTGGCACAAAAACAAGCTGCCAAAAAAATCACCCTCGATTTTCAAAAGATCAGATGGACTCTCAGACAACTTCCAGTTGCATGACTGGCATGTAAGTAGCAAATAACCCAAGGGTCACTACCCTTAAAAGTATTACTGAGCAATCTGTACAGAAGACTAAAATGTTCCTGGACATATCAAATACCTTGCATGTGCTTTGCTTTAGTACCAAGAATTCCTGTCTTTTTTCCTTCTATCTTCTTTATTTTTTGCACCACCAATAATTGCAGAAAACTACTTGGAAAAAAACCTCACGCTTCCTTTCGGTCTTAGTCCCCTTACACCTAAGGCAGAAGTATTTTATTCTAATCGGTAGGCCTAATTATGTTATGAATGAATGACGGTGTTTTGGGGTGACTTCCTCCACTACAGAAATGAAAACTCACAGAAAAGAGGCCATTATAATACTTAGTGATTTCAATGGAAGAGTTGGATGCAGTTTTGAGAATTGGCCTGGTATTCTGGGCAAACACAGAATTAGTACTATGAATGGCAGAATGGTGGGGCTACCCATGGCAGGGTAGCTCCTACAAAATCTGTTGCTCTCTGGCAGAAGCTACAACCATTGAAGCACTGAACGTCTGGATTTGGTCTGGCCTTTGGACTTTCTCAGTGGTCTAAAGGGGACGATGGCAGGTCTAGGCCAGCCTCCACTCCTCCATACTCTTGCCTAGGCATATGCACTGAAGGTCTTGGTATGATCTATACTAGCCAAAATGATAAAGGGATTTGGATGCTGGAAGGTTTGGGCTCTGACCCCTGGGTTTGCTTTGGACTCAGGATTGCAGAAAACAGCATTACTAAACTATATATTGGTTAGACTCAGAACTGACATTACTGCATTATCAGAAACTCAGCTCCCAGATACAGAGAATGATTACACCATATTCTGGCATGGAAAACCAGCAGGAGAAAAGAGAGCAAGAAGGAGGCTTTGCTATTAGAAACATCTTACTGTCTTTCTATGAAAGCCTCATTGCTGTATCTATTTGACTCATGATACTCAGAGTGCATATACAGATTTGCTTCATCATGTTGTTTAGTGTCTATACACCTACCCTTGAAGCTAGTCATGAAGGCAAGAACTTTTTCTACCAACAACTTGAAGAAAAGATTGAGAAAAGTCACAGAAATGAGACCATTATATAATCTTTGGAATTTCAGTGGAGGAGTTGAATGTAGTTTTAAGAACTGGCCTGGTATTCTGGGCCAACATGGAGTTGGTCGTATGAATGAAAATGGCCAGTGAGTGTTAGAACTTTGGGCAAAACAAAATCTGTGTGTTACCAACACCTGCTTCGCTGGGAAAATCAAAGACAGCCACTGTGGTAACATCCAAAATCAGGGCACTGGCATCAAATAGATCTAGTATTGACCAGCTGAAACCACCTGAAAGAAATCCTGCATACAAGGTCTTATCACAATGCTGTGACACTGACCATGCCTTAGTCTGCTGCAAAGCTGGAATCAATGTCAAAAAGATCCACTATAGCAAAACTACCAGATAGACATCAACCAAACTAAAGACAGAGGAAAATGCGACTATTCAATCATGAAGTTCTGAAAGCAAGTTGTCACGGAGTCACGTAGGTGCCCCATGACTGTGAGGGTGATTGGCAGAGCTGCCAATCACCCAGGCAGCTCAGGTGCTGGTTACCAGGGCGACCAGGTGGGTC
>NW_017728914.1:6319795-6335733 GCF_001723895.1 Crocodylus porosus
GTTCACGGCCGCCCCTAGGCCCCGCTCCGTCACACAAGTTTATCTAACAAGTCAGCCACTGAGGCTTGGGAAAGCTTAAAAAATATGTTCAATGTTTACCAAAAAATATAAGAAAAATGGAGACTGATTTGAAGACCATTCTGAAACCCTTCTACTACTGGTTGAGAAAAAAAAGGCTGTGCTAACCAGCTATAAGAAATCTCCCAACATCATAACCCTAGAAAATCTGGAAAAGACTAAAAGAGAAATGCAAAAGAAGGCTAAAAGGTGTGCCCAGGATTTTTGGCAGAAACTCTGTGATGATATTCAGAAAGCAGCTCACACGGGTGATAGCCATGGAATGTATGAAGGCATCAAATAAGCAATTGGGCTAGTCAAGAAGAAAACATCTCTGCTGAAAGATTTAATCACAGTTGTCTTCTGATAAACAAAAACAACTTGAGCATTTGATTGAACACTACAGAATTATATACTCCAGTGAGGCTGAAATCAAACATGAAGAGCTCAAAGGATTACCACAGTTTGAAGTTATGATGGATTTAGACAATGTGCCTACATTAGAAGATTTGCAGAAAGACATTAAATCGAATCCTGGGAGCAAGGCATCCAGCAATGACTGTTTGCCTGCTAGAATCTACAAATGTGCTCACAACAAATTACTTTGAAAGCTCCGTGAAGTTACGCTGCTCTGTTGGAAAGAAGAAGCAGTACCACACAGTTTGAGATGCTTGGTTTGTACAATTATACAAAAAGAAAGGAGATAGATACCTTTATAGTTGTCACAGTTGCTTCTATCTCCCTGTTGAACATTGTTGGAAAAATTGTCACTCTCTTATGCTGACTAGGCTGCAATCTCTAGGTGAAAGAATCTATCCTGAAAGTCAATGCATTTTTTGCTCAGGATGCACCACCACTGATATGATATTTTTGGTCAAGCAGCTTCAAGAGAAGTATAGGGAAAAACAAAGTACTTAGCCGTCATGGGTCTGAAAAAGGCCTTTGATACAGTTAACAGGCAGGGCCTTTTTACTGTTCTGAAGAAACTGGGTTGTCCCCCTCAAACTGTTGAACATAAGTTGCTTGTTACATCAAGGTATGAAGGCAACTATATGAAAATATGAACAATGGGGTGAAACAGGGGTGTGTCTTAGCCCCCGTGCTTAACATCTACTTTTCATTCCCATTTCTTCATGCATTTAAGGACAGCAATGATGACATTTATCTTCAAACCAGACTAGATGGAGGCTTGTTCAACATCACAAGGTTTAGAGTGAAAACCATAGTGAAAGAGCTGGTTCTGAGAGATTTCCTGTTTATTGATGATATGGCCTTGGTTGCCCGCTGTGAGTCTTCCCTGCAAAATCTCTTGGGCAGATTTTCTGAATCATGCAAGAGCTTTGAGATGGCAATTAGTTTCAAGAAGACTGTGATCATGTACCAAGGGATGAAAGAACCAATACCAGATATCACTCTGGAAGAAAAATCTCTTGGTGTTGTTGGCATTTTTTGCTACTTGAGTTTTACAATCAGCAGGAATCTTGATCTTCAGACTCAACTGACTAACAGAACTGGAAAAGCAGTTAAGAATTTTGGGCTATTACAGAAACATGCATGGAATAACATCAGACTGTCCGCTAAGGTGTAGATAGAAGTCTCTGAGACTTGTACATTGTCAACCCTGCTTTATGGTTCAGAAACATTCACTACATATGCTAGGCATATCAAGAGACTGAACAGCTTCCACAAGAGATGTCAGTGTAAGATCCTGAAAATAAAGTGGGAAGACAGAATACCAAACACCGAGGTACTGGAGCACTCAGGACTGACACACTTAGAAACCACTATCAAAACAAGGAGGTTCCAATGAGTTGGCCTTGTCAGGAGAATGGGAGGAGATTGTACCCTCAAGAATATTTTGTACAGCAAGATTTGAGGTGGCTCTAGAAAGCAGGGTTGGCCTCTATGGCAATAACACGATGTGTGCAAAAATGATATGAAGTTATTCAACATCAATGTAGAAAGCTGGGAGGAGCACATAGAATCCTGTCTGATCTGGAGGGAACATCTGACACTAGGTGAAGCTCAGTATGAAGGGCTTTGATCCAGAGGATGGAAGCAAAGCCAGAAAGAAGAAATCAGCATGCTGTAAATTTGGACTTCAACTCAGACAACACATGGATCTGTGAAACTTGTAACAAGTTATATTGCTCTCATATTGGGCTTTTCAGCCACAAACAGATTCACCAGGCATCTGATTAGACCTCTTATGTGTATGCCACGATCCAGAGGATTGACATTTGTTTACTAGACTCCACCAGTATTTGAGACCAGATGGTTCTTGATCTTTTTTTTTTCTTGCTGTGTGGATTCTTTAGCAAAACTAAGACCAACATATGGAGCATAACACCACATTCAAAGTTCACTCAGGTAAGTGGGTCTCTTTCTACTCCCTTCAATGGGCTTTGCATCATGCCTATGCCTCTGTTAAGTTGATGAAATATACTCAGCTGAAATAGGTGACAGCCTCCCATCTAGCAAGTCCCAAGTTTTGCTGCTCAGCTTTGCATTAGGCATCTATTCCTGTAGAATTTACTGATTGGGAGGTCTGTAAACAACACCCTCCCTTCACTTCCTTGGTCTAAATACAACCAGAAACAAATGTAAGGATAGCAATCAAACTGGAGGGGCAAAAAGTAATCTACAACATAAAACAGTCAGAAGCTACAACATTTTAAAAAGCCTTACAACAGCAAGACACAGACCTCTGCTTTTCCTGTGGCAAGTTAGGGTGGTCTTAGTGTTTTTTGAGCAATATCTTAACTGTAGGGCAGGACTGATTGTAACTTACATGGGATGGGTCAGTTGAGATAGGGATGATTTTTAATATAGGTTAGACATACAATTACTGTATAAGACGTTTTGGATAGGGATGATCCTGCCTTGAGCAGGGGGTTGGACTAAATGACCTCTACAGGTCACTTCCAGCCCTATTTTTCTGCAATTCTAATCCAAGGAGATCAGGGCAGTGGGGACCACTGACACTCAGAAAAGATTCACAGTAACTGTAACATATACCCCATCTTAGGTTTTCTTCAAGTAGTCTCCTATTAAAATAAGGTACAGACTTGATACTTTACCATTTATTTTCTTTGCTGTAGCACTTTTTGTTCTTTTACTGTGACTGTACTGCACACTATTTCTGATGCGTATTATTATTTTTCTGAATGATAATTCTTATGAGTTTGCTGTAACCCATAACTGATACCCAGTCTAATTGTTGCAGTCAAGAGCAAAATTTAGCTCAAGAAAAAGATCATTAGTAACGTCTCTTAGTTTCAAGTGCCACAGTTCACAAATAACTTCTAGCATGCAAAAACACCCTTTATTTTCTGCTCTAAGGGCAGATAAGGACAGATTAATGTGTAAGAAAGGACAGATTAATGTGTACTTATTTTATATTCTAAGATGACTAAGGAGTGTGAGTTCTTTCAACAGTGCAAAAAAAGAATAACTAGTTCTTTGCAAACCAAGGCAGTTGTATCAACAGAAAGGTATGGAAGATAAGGCATGTAACCTCCAAATTACACAAAGGGATGAAGTATGTCTGAAATTACTCTCATTGCATCTTCACACAGAAACCTCTGTGGTCTCATTAAGACCTCACTTACACAATTTTTTACACCAGTAAAATTCTTTGACCTCTGCAGAGTTTCTCTCAGTTTATCTTATGTAAATCAGATTAGAATCCACTCTGAAAACTTCATTACTTTATGGCCTAATGTAAAAGAAGTGAAGCACAAGGGCCACTTGCCAGTCAGTAGGGATTGATTCAGGCCTTTTGCCATTTTATGGCATTGTGGATGTACAATCTCTTGAAAACATATGACTTTTGACTCTAGATATAGATTGTATGTCCACAGAACTGGCATCCATATAAATGGATGGGTGATGTCTTATGATAGAAAAGACATCCCTATGAATTTTTGAATGGATGATGTAGATCCACTGATAAAGAATTTTCATGACTATTTGGCATATTCACAGTGTGAAAATAGGTCTTATCTCAGGTCTTATATTACCAGTGGATTTTGCATAGACAAGGGATTTGTGGAAGCCAGCGAGAAGGATGCTGCAGTTACAAAGTTAAGCTCTGGGTAAAGGTCTTAGCAGTGAGGATGGAGAGGAAACTGGAATTTAGAGTTGTTACAAAAGATGTGAAATACTTTGAAGGAAGTCAGGAAAAGGGAAGAGAGGAGCTGAAGTACAGGTTGTGAGCTTGGATTATGGGAAAGACAGTGGTTTATTAACAAGTATGGAGAAGTAGTGGGGTTGAGTGGAAAATAAGCTAATTCAATACAATATTCAAACAAATAAGCCAGAGCTGGTGGCAAACATTCAAGAAGTGATGCTGGAGGCAAGTGAAGATATAAGATGGGACAGAAGAAGGACAGTCAAGGGAAAAGAAGAAGGACAGTCAAGGGAAAAGTGTTGGATTTGGAAGTCATCAGCATAGAAGTGATTCCTGAACTCACTGGACTGAAATATAATAAGCACACAATTTAGTAGTTACAGCTACTTAATTGCATAGTTAACTGCTGGAATACAATGCTGACTGACTCCCCAATAAATCATTTGCTGTTCTCTGTGAATTGTAGTTTTCTGTTGGCTTTTCCCTACTAGCACATGATAACCCAATCTGTTTTTCCACATTTTACATCAACCACATCATTCAGGTCAGGATGGGTCTGGAGGAGCCATTTGACAGTTTCTGAAACCAGAAGAGACATAATATCTTAAATACTGGCTCTTAAAAATGTATTTTCTTATGATGGATGAAGATGGCCTAGCCCTTACAGCAGAAATGTCAGAAGATAAACTACAATGAAATACTATCAAGATAGTGAAAATTTATGTGCACATTATTTATATGCACACTGAACACATTAAAAGGACTTTATATCAAATAATAGTTAACTTACATTTCATCAGTTGCCTTCCACTTTGGTCATCATATTTTAGGAGGGTGTGGAAGATGTAACTGGGATTTTAAAAGTTCAGAGAACAGCATCTTTATGTTTAGATTTATATACAATACGCACACCAATAAAGATAAAGTTAGCCCCAGAGCTCTGTAACTGGAAGCCTGGTTAGTGCAGCTGCATCAACTAAGGAAATGTTAGTGTCATGTAGGCAAAGAAAATATCTAAAGGACTTGACTCCCATTCTAGACATTATTGAGTGTTTTTTAGGGATGAGGTTTCATCTTTTACATAAAGAATTAAGTACACATTGATAGTGATGCTTAAGACTAGGATGCTTTGCAAACTCAGACTGTATCATAAGGTAATATAGAAGACTTGATCCCCATGCCTTTCACCTTTTTTTTCCTTTTCAAGCTAAAAAAAAAGTAACTAATGAGAATTGATTTTTTTCTCTCTCTAGGCATTGCAGGTGGAGTTCTGAACAAAACAGGTAGCTGCCTTTAAACTGAACTTGAAACAAAGCATTCTTGTTCTAGTGACAATACTGACTGACTTGGATAAAAGCCATTAAAGCGCTCAGCCAGTCTAAATCCTTTTAACTTTAGTAGGAACAGCGGGTGCTGATCAGCCCTCAAGATTTTACTTGAAGAGCAGACAGAGGGGAGGTTTTCAAAAGAGCTGAAGGGATTTAGGATCACAAAACCAATGGATTTAGCCTTTGTCACTTATTTTATCATCTTCCTGTGTTTAGCACTATTGATCAAGACACTGAATAAAATATATGATCTTTATCTTGATGGCATTCTTTTAGGGGTAATTAAAGAAGATAGCTGTATGCCAGGTCATAGACAGCCGTGTCTAGAGGTTACCTTAGGGGTCAGGAGAAGCAGGTGAGGTCTGAGGGGAGCATGTGAAGTCAGAGAGTAGGGAAGCCAGGGAGCGATGCCAGAGATCCAGGGAAACAGGGAGAGCACAGGGACAGGAAGCAAGTTAGGTGTCCAAGAAATAAAACCTAAATTGGGTTGGGTATCCAGAAGGTCAGGGTAAACTCAGGGTCTGTGGACAAGCCAGTAGTAGCAGTACAAGCCGAGGGTGCAGAAACTTTCCTGTTCCAGGTCAGGGGTTTATACTGGAAGGGGTGGAGGGTCAGCTGACCCTGGCTGGCCATTCCCACGGCAGGGGGTGGGTGTGTGCCTAGGTCCTGGTGGAGTTTCTGGCCGCCTGTGTCTACCCTGGTACTCTGCTGAGGAGATGGCAGACCAGGTTGAGCAGCTGTGCTAGGCAGGCTGAGGCCTTAGGTCCAAGGCCACAACCGGACAATAGCTTTAATCTGATCCTAAATTTTTCCATGTCAAATTTCAGTTTAGGCAGGATGTTCAGTGTTGGATTACATTTTTATCCTATGTAAAAAAGATCTTTTTAAAAACTTCTGAACTAAAATTTCTGGGGTGGTATTAGTAAAGAGGCATTAACCCAGGGACCTGTCCTCTCCATCTGGGAACCCTTTTGCTGTGTCAACTGATTGGCTGAACAGTTGCACCATCCACTTGTTATTCCAACTTTCCCACGCTGAAGTCCTGAGCACCATATTCCAGCACCTTCATTAGTCATTTATACCACTCTGAGTGTAAAGGTCTGATAAGGGCAAGGTTTCTGGCAATCAAACTGGTCCCAATAATTTTATTTTTAAAGTCAAGTCCCTGAATAGGAGTTTGCAGGATTTAACTTAAGTGCTTGTTTAGGGTTGTGCAAGTAAGTCAGGTATCCGTACAAATTTCTGAAAATATTTTGGAAGATTCCTTGAGACTGCAGTGCAGTTGGACACTATTAAATATAACTTTCTTAAATGCAGTTATAAGTATTTTTTTACCAGCAAAAGGTCAGCTTAAAGAAGGCAGAAATTCATATTAATATTTTATAATGAAACAACAACATTTCATTGTTGCCATGGTTTTGTGTACACACGATAATAAAACAACCACAGAACACTGAAAAAAGGCAATCAATCACTAGACAGGAGGCAGGAATCATTTAAAAAAAAGTTCCCCTGGTGTAGGTAGTATTTCTTACTTAAAAGCAAGTGGATTTGGCTCGTTTGCAGAGCTCTGTCATTATAATCTTTTAATCTCAAAGCTGTCAAACCTCCTTAGAGCCAATGTGTTAGAGTAAAATGAGAGAAAGGAAAAATGAAAAAGATGCTCTTCTTCCATAGGAAAACTTGCTTGGTGAATGTAGTTTAGGATGAAAAGCTGGTGGTGTCATTTTGGTAATACTGGTAGTAGTTGATTCATGTTATATTTTCCTGGATCATTCCTACATCTATAAAGCCAGAAACTTGGGAAAATAAGATATTGTCATAAATCCATGGCCTTCTAGGAACTTCACAGTTGTGGCACACAAGAGCTACTCAGAGCCTCATGGCAGCAGCAAGGGCAGATTGCAAAGCTATCAGCTCCAGAAGTGCAGTGATCTAAATTCAACTCTCCACTAACTATCTGCATTATAAAGCCTATGATATGCAGTTGGACAAATCGTGTCTTCTACAGCAGAGAACAGTTCCCCTTGCCACCCAACTAGTAAATATTTCCTACCACTTCACATAATAATAAAAAAATTGAGGTGGCCTCCTACAAAGTCCTGGTACAGTTTCCATCACAGTCTGTGAACAGGTTGTCCCAGGGATATATGGCCAGTAGTGCCTCCATCCTTGCTACCTTTTAGTAGCCTCTGTGAAACTTATCAAGATGCATTAATGAACTTCCAGAAACTTGGTAGCCGCTAGGTCTCTGGATAATATGGTGAGGTTCCTTTGGCACCTTTTTTGACTTGTTAACATCTATGAAATAATGTCTGAGAAGGAAGGGAAAAACACAGTATCCCAGTTTCACAGGCAGATGATCTGTATTGCTTCAGTAAACTCAGCTTTATTATCTTTCACATGGATCAGTCTCTTCCAAGAATAGTTAAACTGTTTGGAGACACACAAATACTGCTATCACTGCTTGATGAGAACTGCCAATATCATCAGCTGTTATTGTGGGCTCACCTACCATCCAGTTGAACTATAAGGAACCTTCTTTTTACTTTAATGGTTTACCAAGTTCCCCTACAGTGGTTGGAGACACTAATAACATGCCCTGAATTACCTGATACAGAGATCACTTCCATATCTGTATTGGGGGATGGGGAAATACATTTTTATATAAGGCTTTTGCTATCTGTTCACAGGATTAAGCTGTTGTGGAGAGGAAGTTAAATTCCCCCTCTCATAAATAGGGCCTTGAGAAAATTGTGAATTTCTTGTAGAAAATTTGTGACACATGCGCAGGTAAAGTATCATTTTTCAGGGAATATTCACAGAACTACAGCTGTTCTTGGCAAATGGATCCTGGTAGTTCCATAACTATTCTGTGCAGCAGACACCAAGCAGAGGGGGGAAAAATATTACTGGGGTAGAGGGAAGGGAGGGGAGGGGAGGGACTCTTTTCTTTGAAATAGACTTCAGTTTTGTTAAACAAAGGTGGAAAAAAGCTTACTGGCAAAACAGAATGAGGTACTGAAACATTTCATTTAAACTGAAACACTCCATTCACTTTATTTTAGATAATTTGGGAACTGACTAGAACAAAGATAACCAGGTATTCATACCTCTTAATATCAGTCCCTAATTATCTTAGGCTCAGGAGCCAGAAAAGCCCGAACTAGTGGCCACTTTAAAAATAGGACGGCTGATGACTTGTTCAAAGACACAAGGGTAGTATAACAGGGAGTCCCCATTACTTTAATGGAGGACCAGCCATAGGGAGATCTCGAGGTGGGGAAGCTGCTCTTTAGGAGACTGCAGAGGACCAGTTGCCAGGAATTAATAGGCTAAGAGCACCTATTGCAGAGCTAGCTGCCTTGCAGTAGTACAATAGGACACAGACTGTTTAGGTGGCAGAACACCTATCACAGAGCTAGCAGCTGTGCGATAATATAACAGGAGGCACCATGGCAGCCATTAGGTAAGGCAGTAAGCCTAGTTGGAAATACCTATGGATGGCTGGGGAAGGCCTATGACTCAAAGGGGTGGGACTTAGGAAGTATATAAGTCAGGGCTGCCAGGGAAGGAGCTGTGCACTGAGATTGTTGGCTGAGCAACAGATTGAGACCCTGCTACAATGCTAACTGCCAGTAAGGAACTGAAGGCTGGTCAAGAACTACCCTCTAGGATGAGAAGGGTTTTATTATGCAGCTAGGATGCGTATAGATTTAGTTGTAAGCCCAGGGGCTTACTTGTTTTGTTACAGTTGAAACTGGAGCATTGGGTTGGGATTGACAGAGGCAGATGTTATTGTAGTGCCCAAGGGGCAAATGAATACTTTAAGCCCTACCTGAGGCCAAGCTCAAGGCCCAGACAGGTGACTGTTGGGGAAGGTTGAAGCCTAAGTCAAAGGAAGGGCAGAACTAGTGGAAGATAAACGTGGCCAAGGGGACCAGCAACTACACAGAGATTTCCTCTGGACTGAAGAAATGCAGAAACATGCCTGCAGTGGTTCAGGCTACAAGCTGTGGGGTACTCGAGCAGCCCTCCATTCCCTTCTACAGTACTGAGCTATGGGGGGGCATGGCCAGGTCTCAGCGGGACTTCTGATTAGAGACGGGCTTAAACTCCCACCCTGCCTGCACAGTCCCAGGCTTTTCCCCACTCACTGCTCAAGGGGTTAGAGTATTGCCAGACCCCAGAGCCCAGCTAGCACTCTGAGGCAAAGGCAGGATGTGCAGTACATGCATCTGTTGAGGCTGTGTAAACTTTTCAATCCCCCTCTCCCTGCATCTTCATACTGACAGGGGAGGGAGCCAGCAGGGAGCTGATAATACAGCATTTATCAGCGCATCAACAAAGCAAAAGCCTCTCTCATTAGTTCAAGCTCTTCTTAAACAGCTTTTTCCAAGGAAGGAATGGAGGGACACTACCAGCTGACCTGTTGATTAGCTCCAAAAACCCCTAAGTAGACACTGTTCTGTCTGCCTGTCCCAGTGAAATAGGAGAGATGCCCATACAAACTCCACTCATCATTAGCTAGCATACCACATGCCTGGAGTCTGTGCTGCTGTGGGAGATTGGGGGCGGGGGGGCGCTGCTTCAGCAGTGAGAGGGGGCAAGGGCAGGGGGAAGCCAGCCAGACCCTGCTGTGCCTACAGTCTCTGCCAGAGCTCTTGCTAGGGAGCAGAGGGGTGGGCCTAGCCCTATCCTCTGAAGCAAAGAACACAGCCCAGCCCAGCCCAGCCTAGCCCAACGCTGCAAAGCATCTGGGGTGCTGGGGGACTCTGGTTGAACTTAAACAGGAAGGGGTCTGTGGCAGACATTGCATAAACTGGTCTGACCCAACTCAGTTAAGTCTAATACTGCATTCAACCAGGTGTATCTTAAACAGTTTCAGCCATTTTAAAACTGGTTTATGTGCACTGAATTTATGTTCTGTTACAGGATTAAACCGGTTTCTGATCACTTAAACTGGTTTATGTGTAATGTCTGCCCCAGCTTAAATGCTTCTCATAGCCTAACAGCATTATGTTGGGTTAACAGTACAGGCATTCAGAAAGAATAGATTCACTGTTTTTACCAGAAATGATCTTCTCTAAATGTAGGTAGCTTGTTTGAGACACTACTGGAGAGGAAAGAAGGCCTAGAAATTAGGGAATGAGCCTATGATTTGGAAAACTTGGGTTCAGTCCCCTGCTCTACTGCAGATTTCCTTTGTGACCCAGGAAAAATAATTAGTTACTCTCTTCCTCTCTTCTCCATCTTTAAACAGGGAGGAACTACACTCTCAGAGGGATGTTTAGAGGTGAATGTATTAATGACTGTGTCCTTTAGGTAAATACATTCTGTCATATGAAATGTCTGAGAAGTTGTCCTAAAGCTCCAAGAACCACAACACTAGAATATTACTTTCTCTGTATCAGTAGCTGGGGCAATGATCTGCAATAAAATATGAGACCACAAGGATCTGGATCCTTCACCTGGCCATATTTTAAAGCCTGAAATCTACATTTGCATTACTCATCCACAGAAGAAAGCAGGCTACTACTGTACATTCATTCAGATTATCCAGAGAGTGCTCCAGCCAGTCTGCTAGCATTAAATGCGCCATCCTTTTTCCAGTCTAGAGGAGACAGCAATAGATGCCAATCCTCCTCAGTTACACTGGTTCCCAGTTTCCTTCCTCATAACCACCAGCCAGACCCGTGTGACCAAATTAAAAAAAAAAAAGTTCAGTCACTCAGATTGGAAATATATGTGATACTGTTTGCACTGGAACAGAAGAAAGATTCCAGAGGTGTTATAGAGGGTAAAGCTAACTTCCCAGTGTGGAGAAAAGCCCATGCCTAATTTAGAAATAATGAAATTTAGGATTCGTGAGGAAATCAAACTCACTTTGTATATTAGCAAAGGACCCCAATATTCCTTTTAATAGTTGAGGATTTGGAACTCCAGATATTTTCTGTCTTTTATAAAACAGAGTTTTTGAAATATCAAAGGCAGATTGCAGTTTCTTAATAACAGAGGAATAAAATGGGGACCTGGGATTTCAGCATGAACTATTTATTTATAACAGTGTAGGATTCACACAAGTCATCCTGCATTGTCACCCATAAATAGTTCATAATTTCAGTTGGGAATGGGGTGGGGTGTATTGGTTTGGGGAATCTGTAATAAATGTCATTTGCCAGGGAACTGATCCTTTGATTGAACTGTGTAGAATCATCATCAAGGAGTCTGTCAGCTGAACCCTGCTGCTGGGTTCACAGGGGCTGGAAACCAGGCTTTCTTGGAAGTTCAAGCTCAATGAACTGAAACTTTCAAGGACAATTCCCTACAGCTACTGTCCCCTCCCTCAGAAACCCTCTGGCTTCCCTACCCCCATTCTAAAATGTTCACCGATTTTACTGAGAAAGAGCAAGCAGGACATTATAGAGATAACATACAAAGAAAGTAGAATAACAGTAGAGCAGTGAGAGTGACCCCCAGAAGGAGATTTATACTGCTCAACACATGGACAGTCATCAACAAAGCAGGCACCATTCACAACCTGATCACAGAGGAAACTCCCAGGCTGGCAGGCTTCACCAAAACCTGGCTGGATGACTCATCTGTCTGGCGGCTCAGTGATTCATGAGTCTACAGGAAGAAGGGAGGAGGGAAGAGAAATCTTTTCAGATCTAAGCTTAAATGTGAAAGAAATTCATTCCCCAATAGCAAACACTTGAGTGTGTCCAATTGATATGTGAATCCTTGCACAAAGCCAGTGCAGAAATCCTGGTGTGATATTTCTCTAGGCTCCAAAAAGTAATAAGTTGTAGTACCCAAATTCCCTAAGTCCACAGTTTAAAGAATGTCAGTGAATCGTTGGATATAGCACTCCACAAATTGGCTTAGTATCTTCTCTCTACTATGGCTATGGAATTACAGAGGTGATTGCCTTACCCATATACACACTGAACTTCATTTTAGGATGGGAAATAGAGACTGGGGATGGTATGATTACATCCCTTATCACCCGGTCACAGCCTATTTACTCCACGTGGAACTTTGAGCTATTACCATGTGATCTCAAGAATGCCTCTGCTTGCAACATCTACAGAAGTCTCAAAAATGGGTTCTTGCAAAGGATTATTGCATTACCGGTACTTATTGCTTCAGACATAGGGGTCAAAATGCTAAATGATTTGGCATCCATATCCAGATGGATTTTACAACAATTAAGTGCCAAAAATAAGCATCGCACTCCCTCTAATGGAGTTTGGCCAAAGGGTCAGTTTGTTGTTAGTTTGCCAGCTGTTTATGATGAGTGTGCAATACAGGCCTCACACCTGCTTCAGTCACAAGGGGTTTTTGCATTATCTGGATGTGACGCTATATTTATCCTAACATGAACGTATTTTTCACCAGGAAGAAGCCATCATGAGCTGTGAATTAATGATGCATAAGAAAAGCCATCTTAAATGGATTATAAACTGTTGGAAAGGGGCCCAAACTGTACTGTGATTCATTCCATTTTTGATGGTCTACACCAGGGTATCAAACTCATCTGACCCTACTCATCTGGCGCTAGATGACGGGGGGGGGGGGGGGGTGGTCCACAGACAGGATCACACTCTAGAGTGGCCACATGCACTAAAACTAGTGTATAGGACCAGACTGACGCAGATGCCACATGCAGTGCACACCCTGAACCAGCATCTGCTTTGCATGTTGGATCTTGTGCATGGGTCTGCCTACAGACCCAGCTGTGCTTTTTATCATCTTGTTACCCTGTCTTGCATCTTTCGGTTTGCATTTAGTTATTTACATGCTGAGACAATTAGAACTATATTTACTGCAATCGATAATTTTGGCTGCAACTTTCAAGGTATGTAAGTGGCTATTGCCCACTGAAATCAGTAGAAGTTAGGCTTCTAAAGGTCTGGCTCGGTCCTTAAATTCTTTTTGGAAAATACCTGAGTGCCATTTGTGATTCAGATACCTGTTCAAGAGGAACTAATCTGCCATCACCAACTCATTTCACAGAGGACAACAAGCAACACTCACATGACGGTATCTATCAAATTGTGCTGCACTGGAATTAGTTTCTTACATAGAAGAAAGTCTCTTCATCCTATTACCAGTTACAGGAACCATCCAGTCCCTCTCAAACCAAAGTCACAGGGTGCATCTACACATGACGCAATGGCGATGTAGTGTCCATGACTGTCTACACATAACCAGCAGCTACTTTGCCAGAGCGGTGTGCTCCCCTCGTATAGGATAACTAAAAATAACTGTGCACCCCAAGTACAGCACAATATAGGTGGTTACTGCACTGTGCTTTAGTACTTCCAAAATGAAGTACTAAAGCACAGTGCAGTAACAACATCACCATAGGGCAACATGTAACCGTGCTCATAGAGTCCCAAATTAGCAATAAACCAGAGGACTGATTACCATAATTAACTTGCATGACATTTGCACCAAAAAAGAAATCTAAGTCCCATGCATTTTGCTTCGGGTGATTGTCGCTTTCGTGAATTATGATCTTGTAATACAACCTGCTGTTTTTACTCCTCCTAATCTTGTATGCAGCAAGGCGTTTTGGGACATGTAGTGCAGCACTTACTGCTGATCACACCTCCATATTGACAGAGTGAGAGCATCAACTGGCCACATTTCAGGCCTCCACAGTCAGAGCTTGGCTTGCAAACTAGACTTTGGCCCTTGCTGGTTTATTTATATTTGTGGCACAGGATGTGCTTTGTCCATATTCAAAGGGAGCGCTTGTTTCTTTTTTTAAGTTTGTGATCATCCATAAAAACGGATACTTTGCATTTAGCCACAGGTTTATGAGCTCTCCACTGCCAACCTAGCTCTACTGCTTAGCCTAGCGTAACTTACAGCACTCAGCAAACACCTGGGGATAGTGCATATGATGGACCACATTTAACTGTGTTTCTGTTTCTACAAAATATTACACTAGGAAAAGAAGTTGGACTTGAATGAAAGTGGTGGATCTAATTTTAGACAGTACCTATGAATGAAATTTGAAACAAGCTGTTCAGGAAATACCTTCCACTAAGCTACTGCCAGGGAGAGTATGTGATTTAATGGTAAATTAGGCAGTTCCTCTGAACAGGTTAGCATGAGAATGTTTTTTTCTTCCAGCTAAATTTGTGAAAAATCTTTCTTCATTTCTAAATATATGTCCATGCTCTTTTACAAGAAGTGTAGGTCTATCAGCTCTTGAGACCAAGTTTCTTCTCTGCTCCAGTACCATATGCCATACATTGTCCTTTGAGTCACTTGTTCTGTGTAGCACCATTCATAAGCGCTATTTGATTAGGTCTGGCATCTAGTTAGGCAAGGTCTGCAAGTGGAAAAGTGAGGATACAAAAGGATTTGACCAATATTAGGAGTAACAGAATCCAGTGTTAGCACAGCTCTGCTTGTATGAGCAGTCTAGTGACTTCAGGACGATGTTGTTAATAGGCAGAAGCCCCAAACTACTATGCCTCACTTGTAACTTACATGGCAATGTATTACTTCCCCCCTTCTTAGGTTGTTCCTTTATTTTTTCATAAATTAAGAAAAACCTAGATCACTCCTGCACTAGCAAACACCAGGGTAGGCTTCTGGCCTCCTCATAGCATACCTGCCTTTCCTTCTTATATACCAGATTTACAACTCAAGAGGCCTATCTAGTCTTTCTGCCATAGTGAGTCAGCAACAGACCTGTACTTCCACATACTGTACTTAGGTCTAACTCTGGTTACAGGTGCTTATCTACAGGAGTAGTCTGATTGTCTTCATATGAGTAACAGTTAAAGAAAGTTTTTTTAAAAAGATCCTTGCAAATAATGATGAATCAAGGGGCCTAATACACCATTACCTTTTTGAGCTGTTTGAAAGTATTCTAACCCAGTGCCAAGCATTTCACAAACCTTTCAGCTATTACTTGAGGGACAAATTTAAGATGCTTCCATTAGGAAAAATCCTGATCATTTTGATGAAGGTTTTCTACCCTTTCAATATATATGGACCGTGTCAGTTGGAGGACTGAGCCAGAGACATTTCTAATACTTTCTCATTTCAGCTGGGATGAAAACCTCATGTTAAACTTCCTTTTTATAGTTTGGCTTCTTTTCTTTTCATCCTATATTGACCCCAGCAGGGTAGAAAAAGAGGAAAAATGTTATTTAAGAAAAAATGAATTTGAAAACATTTATATTTCATAGATTTCATAGACATTAGGGCTGGAAGGGACCTTGGGAGATCATGGAGTCCAGCCCCCTGCCCTAAGGGCAGGAAGTCAGCTGGGGTCATAGGATCCCAGCAAGATAAGCATCCAACTTACTCTTGAAGGTGTTCAATGTAGGTGCTTGAACCACCTCCACTGGCAGACTGTTCCAGACCTTGGGGGCTCGGACAGTAAAGAAATT
>NW_017728914.1:6335833-6338568 GCF_001723895.1 Crocodylus porosus
TGGCAGACTGTTCCAGACCTTGGGGGCTCGGACAGTAAAGAAATTCTTCCTTATGTCCAGCCTGAAACCGTCTTGCAGGAGTTTGTGACCGTTCGACCTCATCATCCCTTGGGGTGCTCTGGTGAACAGACGTTCCCCCAGATCCTGGTGTTATATAGATGAAGGAATAGGTGAGCTCTTATGTTATCTAGTGTGGTCATCCTGTTCTTAGAAGTATTTCCCATTTGACTGGATTTTCTGCATAAAGTAGTAATTTTTACTTATATAAAGTAGGTGTTTATGATGTTGCCATCTAAGATTTTGGTAGCATTTTACACCCAGTTACTCCATATGGAACAGGGGAATGAAGAACCAACCTGATGTTTGCAAAGGTTAAGGAAGCACAAAAGGGGCAGAATAAACTTCAAGGAATAAACCTCTACAGGAGCCACATATCTGCTCTGACACATGCTAATTAGCATGCATCGGAGCTGCCTCTGCCTCACACGTATTCAGCGTCCCCACACTTCAGTATGGTGGTGGGGACACTTTAAAGCACTGAATAAACGTATTTGGAGCCACTATAATTAAAGCACCCTCCACCCCAGAGCACATGTAAAGATGCCCTTAGGCCCTAAAACTGTAAGTTCAATAACAATAATATTGTGCACATTTTTAGTATGTTTCTTATAGCCCCACTGAGGTCCTGAAGTCCTGCATGATACAGTTATATACACACTTAAATAGAATTTATAATTAAGCCTTACATATCCCTAATAAGAAAGTGATTATTCTGCTAACTTTAGATAGGAGCACTGATCCATAGTGACACGTACCGGCCATATAGAAGGTTTGTGGCTAGTACAAACCTAGCCATTATGGTCTACTCATTTCTCTAATCAGTAGATCAGATTCTGTCCTTCAGATATATTTCTGAACCTTCAGAAAAAGATTTGTCTTTGGGGATTAGTTATTATTTCAAATGAGACAATTTATCCATTTTATATAGTAATTTTAGCATACAAACAGTGAATGAGTATTACTTATTTGGATACTCTGGAGCTGGTCCAGGATCTCCAGCTCAAATGGCGTCATGGCCAATTAACTAACAGGGTCCATTAAATACCTTACTGAAGGCACTTGATATGATTTTTGCTGTTATGTATTGGTTATTGCCATGCCATTGTAAAAGATTAAAAGAAATAACTTTCCACACACCCTAAAAAATCATCTACCATGAAAGTGGGGGATATGGTTAGAGTATAACCAGGGTTGCCAACCCAAGAAATTTTTTTTTACTGACATATTGTGGCAGAGCACAGTTTGGGTGCTCACCGCATAACACACATGGCAGCAAGCTGGAGAAAAGCCAGCAGTGAAGGCAGCCAGGAAATACCCCAAGGGTCATGTTTTTTAAGGGGGAAGGTGTATGGTGGAGTACCAGCAGGGTACTCGCCATTCTGGGGCTGTTACAAGCTCTATGGGAGCTTGCTTGCGGAGCAGTGGGGAAAAGCCTCCCTCCCCCAGGAACCATTTTAAGGGGGAAGGTGGGTGGCAGAGCACTTCTGGTATCTGCCAGTTTAAGAGCTGGCAACAGGTGATGTCCCATCGCTGATGAGCGGCCATTTTAGATCCAGGCCAGCAGAACTGGATGCAGCAGTTTGCTACCTGATGCCATGGAAGGAACATCTCCTGGTGGAGCTGCTTTCCTGCAACAGTTTAGAGGTGAGGGAGAAACTATGGGGAAAGAGGAGGCCTCTTGGTCCTGGGCATGACTTGAAACTGCATCCTGCTGGGGATGTGGCAGGAGAGTCACCAAGAAATGCCAGGCCAATCACCTTCCTATTGAAAGGAGAGTGTGGGGTGCCTTAATACCCCAGCCCCCACAACTGGGTGGGTAACCCTGTAGTAGGGCCAAAGAAGGCAGACCCCTGTAAGAGAATATGGGCTTGTTGCTTAGGAGTCTGATTCCAGGCACCCTTGACTGGTCAATGCTGGGGCCAGGACCAGAAGGGTCAAAAAGGCCAGGGGCCCACTGTAAGGGACACCCAGAGCTGGAGGCCTGGGATTCTGACTGGCCCTGGAGGTGACGCCAGGGCCTGCGTGGCCAAGGGTCCTGGGAGGGCTACACCCAAGAGGGAGAAGAGTGCAGGGAGCTTGGCAGCCCAGAATGAGGGCAGAGTAGACCACCTGATGGGAAGGGATCTAGTTGGGGTCCAGTGTTATGGGACCCAGTGTGGGGCCAAAGACATTAAGAACTTGGATATCATCTGCAAGGCTTGGGATGCAATACAGGGGTAGTTGGAGCTGCATACATAGGCCCAGGAGAACAGGGAATTCTAAGGGTAGCCTCCCACCTAATTAAGACCATAATTATTTAACAACAATAAATGTACCTGGGGATCAATACTGACAAGTGCAAGGTGATGCACCTGGGGAAGAAGAACCAGCACCATACCTACAGGCTGGGGAACTCCCTTCTCATCAGTGCAGAAACAGAAAGGATCTTGGAGTCATCATTGATGCCAAGATGAACATGGGCCGGCAGTGTGGGGAGGCAGTCAGGATGGCCAACCACACCTTTTCATGCATCCACACATGCATCTGATGCAGGTCCAAGAAGTTGATATCCACCTCTGTACTGCACTGGTCAGGCCACAGCTAGAGTACTGTGTCCAGTTCTGGGCGCTGCACTTCAAGAGGGATGCGGACAACATGGAGAGGGTCCAGAGGAGGGCCACTCACATGATCAGGGG
>NW_017728914.1:6338668-6370722 GCF_001723895.1 Crocodylus porosus
CCCCTCCCCTGGCTCCTTGCTAATTAACGAGGATGTGTATTCCTCCTTAATATAGAGTGCCACGCCCCCATCCCTCTTTCCTATCCTGTCCCTCCTGTACGGCCTATAGCCCTTGACATTGACCGCCCAATCATGCGTTTCGTCCCACCACGTTTCTGTAATCCCCATTATGTCCGGGCTGGTGTCAGCCAGCAGGAGGGCTGTTCCCCCGAGCACTGCCAGGAGTGACTAGAAATAACGATCACAAGTTGGCAGAGGGTAGATTCAGACTAGACATCAGGAGGTGCTACTTCATGGTCAGGGCGGCTAGGATCTGGAACCAACTTCCAAGAGAAGTGGTGCTGGCTCCTACCTTAGGGATCTCTAAGACAAGGCTAGACAAACACCTTGCTGGGGTCATTTGACCCCAGTACTCTTTCCTGCCATGGCAGGGGGTCATACTTGATCATCTGCTCAGGTCCCTTACAACCCTACAAACTATGAAACTATGAAACAAGGCATGGCAGGAGAAAACGCAGGTGGCATGCCCAGACGCAGGTGGGAGACCAGCACTGTGGCTGGTCGGGGAGTTCCCACTTTGCCAAACATATGTTTTATGTAATGTAAATGTACCCTGCCCTGAATGGCAGCAACAAGGATGGTTCAAATTCAGAACTTTAGCACCAACTGTAGTAAAAAAGTTTGGCTGTCAGTAAAAATTTAGATTGGCAATAAAACAAAATGTTTGGGGTTGGCAACTTTGTTTGACTGCAGCAATTGTTTTTTACTGTGCTGCTCCCACTCCAGGGGTCCCCTACACACCACACACCCTGATACCCCCAACTTCACCTGCACTGTGCCCCTTCAATCTGAGTCCTGCCCCACTGGCCCTGCTTCTCCATCCCAGCATGTATTGCTGCCTGATCTGGCCCTACAGCTTCATCTCAGCCACACCTCTCCCTTTCCATCCTGCATGGAGCTAGATAGCCCTGCTTACCTGAGCCCCAGCAGCATTACAAGCAGGGACATAGCAGCAGAAGCACACAGCTAAGGGGAAGGAGAGCTGCAGAAGTTCCTGTGGGCCAGAAATCCCTGACAGAGCTCCATGCAGGGTGCTGCACACCCCCTCAGACACCAGGTAGCACTACTCTGCTCTGCCTATCCTCCAACATTCAGCTTTGTTCAGGCAACGGAAGCTTCAATCAAGCTTTATATGGATCTGGGCGTTTTTTGGTTTTTGCTTTTTTTATGGACAAGAGTTTTTAGCCATTTACAGATAGTTGGCACCCCTGATTATAATCCTTTATGAGTAATCGCAGTGCTTTTCACTTGTTGTGCAGCTCTCAACTGTCACAGTACTTTGCATCTTAGAGTATTTAGTATCTATAATCTAGTTTGAGTATCTAGAATATCTAGACAAAAGGGAGTGCTGAGATAAAATTCTTCTTCCCCTATGGATCTTCAAAGAATCTCTGGATTGAAATTTAGGAGAGGCACAAAAGTGAATTTCTTCTACCTCATGAAGTACAGAGCAGGTCACTTTAAGGAACTTTGCAGTTTGCAGGAGAGCCCTGTCCTGCATGTGTTAAGAGGTTCACCATGGAACGGAGACAGAAGATGCTACCCAGTAGGAGTGTGCAGAATGGGCCGTATTCAATTAGGATTCAGGCTGAATCAGGGACAGTATTCAATTTGTTGATTTGGATCACTGTCCTCGATTTGATTTGGCTGAATCTGAAGTTTCAATGCCGATCTGGAGAATCAGTGATTTGGTTATAGACACAGCTTTAAATGTTCTTTCTACATACTTCAAGGTACCAGGCACAACTCCTGAAGGCTGTAATGCTGGGGCAGATGGAGCATCCCACAGGAGTGCAATGGGGCCCCCTGTGTGCTTGGTGGCAAAACCGGAAGTGGACCAGAAGTACTTCCACTTCCAGGTCTGCAACGGAGTGTGCGGGCGGGGAGGCCCATGCTCCCCCAGCTCAGTGAACAGCCACAGGGGGAACCTGGGTGCCCCCCAGACCCAAGAGGCACCAGTCACTGAGCTCAGGGAGTGGGGGGGGGGGGCACCACGCTCGCTGGTGGACCCAGAAGTGGACCGGAAGTGCTTCTGGGCCACGTCTGGATTTGCTGCTGAGCACACTGTTGAGCCCCATGCACTCCTGTGGGACACTCCATCCACCCCACCATTGCAACATTCATGAGCTGCCTGGTACTTTGAGGTATATAGAAAAAAACATTTAAAGCTGTGTCTATGCCCGAATCTCCAAATCTTTCCGAATCTCTCTGAATCTATTTGGAGGGCTCCAATTTGATTCGAAGAGATTTAAGGGTCTCCTGATTCAATTTGTATTCAGAGATTCAGCCACCAAATTGGGCTGAATCTCTGCCGAATCAAATCAGGGACTGAAGCTTTGCACAGCCCTGCTACCCAGTAACATTCTCACACATGTAATCCCCAAGATTTTTTGATATCTAATTTTTTTTTCAAACCTAGAACCATTGAAAGGAACTTGTTAGGAGCTCCCAACTTTATCCCCATGATTGTTGGGCCCCCTCTACATATTACATGTATTATGCAATTAACTGGTTAATTGGACAATTAATTTAGACCAGCTGCATGTGCAAAGTAACTATCATGCCATAAAATAGGTTCAACCAGATATCAAATTAGAGTTTGGCAATGTGTAACAACTTCATAGCTGGTTTCTACCCAGCTTTAATTTGAAAGTGTAGCAATATCTGTGCCCCCATGACTGGGAGCCCCATTAGCTGATGGGCTCCCAGTCATGGGTTGCATCATGTGTTGTCATGGCTGCAAGCCCTGCAGCTGATAAGACTCCCAGCCACAGTAGTGCCCCATGCATTGTCACAGTGAGTGTATACACTATACAATGGTACCAGCACTGGGTATATACAGTAGATCCATCATCAGTACTAATAAAAATAATAAATAGAAAAGTAACAGTCTACATCTATACAGCATCTCTCTGAATAAACATTCCAGTGCACATCAAACATTTCAATGATACCCAGAGCACAGCTCTGGATGGAGGCACAGCGTAACACTATCCATATAATTTCAAAGAAAAGAAAGGTTATCCAAGACTCACAGGTACAATATGCTATTTTCAGGAAAGAGTCATTAGCTCTTTTGGTGTGACATACTGATGAAGTTTTAAAGTAAAGCAAGGGAGGAAGATACTTTATTTAACCCTGCTTATGCCTTCTTAGACTGTAAGTTAAAGCATCCGAAATACCTTGGACCTGATTCCTATCTCAAAGGTAAATCTGTGTTAATTCTTTTGAAGCCAGTGAATAGCAATAATCTTCCACGATCTTCACCTTGTGTTCATTTCCCTTTAATCACCAACAGAGCATGGCTTATACAAAAGCACACACTGTCTTTAGTATGGTTTCTAGCATCCATAAATGAACAGGAACAGCACACGTGTTCCAGCATAGAGCACAGGATCTACCACGAATGACCTTAGAGTAGCAGCAGTCAAAGCCTTGTATTAGTACTTCTGACCATACTTGTAGCCAGAGACCAACACAAGGAATTTTTCATCTCTATTCTAATTCTGAGAGACTTGAAGATATAAGAAGGAATCATGATTTATATATATATATATATAGCTACATGTCATTTAAACTGCTTATTGAGAGGGAGAACAGTTCCCCTTTCTACGCTTTTGCACTGAGTAGTATGGCCTCTGTGCGATTTTTGTGATAGTTGGGATCTGGGTGGCACATGACAAAGCCAGGGGTTTGAGAAGCATGTTCCATTCATTTCTGCAGAGTGTTAAACTGCATGTGTGGAGTTTGTGAGGAATGAGAAGCTATGCAAAATCTTTCATGTGGTTCCTGTTGCTAGGAACACCATTAATCTATATAAGTTTAAAGTGGCTCTGTCATTTGGAATTCCACTCGATTGAACAGAGTTATTCCAGCTTTTCGTAAAAATCAGAATCTGGCATTTGGGGCCAAATTCAGATGTGCAACTAAATGTAACTCCCATGAGAATCTCAGAATCAAATTTAGCAGAAACTCAAGTCACATTAGGGGTTTTCTTCCATGCTTGGTTAAATCAATGTCATGTTATTGTAACTCCAGTGAAATCTATAGTTACCCCACATACAACTGATGTAGCACAGTGGAGAATCATGCCCATTGCTTCAAAACAGGTGGAAGTTGTAAGGCAAAGCAACTTGCATTCACCTGGTGTTGATTTGGTAGGTAAATGCAGCAACAAACAGTCCTATCACCTGTCCTCTGATACACATACATTTGCACATATATACACATACTCCTTCATTTAGCTCCTTTATTTCCCTGAACTGCATTACTTTTCTGATCACATATACTATCACCACCACTGATTTTACAACTGATGCTTCCTCTAAGGGACCCAGAACCACACAGAAAGGAACGTTCTGCAGTGTGGTCTCATGGGCCACATGGAGACAAGTACTTACGTGCCCCATGTAGTGCTGCAGGCACATCTGCAGCACCACATGGCACACATTCAGCTGCAAGGGAGCAGCGTGGAAGGGTTTTTTTTTTTGGCCTCTGGTTGTCTAGGGGTCAAAAAAAGAGGTTTAAAAAAAAGGTGGACTGGCGCACACAGGGGCAACGTGCGCCGCTTAAAACTGGATCCTGGCCTGCCAAAGATGTTGCCGCCAGAGGATGTGTGGTGGCACAGATGTTCCCTAGGGACAACTAGCAGTGTCACAAGATATCCTGCTGCTAGTTATCCCCAGGGAACCAAATGTCTATGTTCATGTAGACATGGCCATGATTTAAGCTCAGAATACTTGAGGTGAGTTCATAGCTTTGCCACCGACTCTTCTGCCTTTGAACCTCAGTTTGTTACTTGTAATGTGGGCACAGTAATACCATTTTGGGCCTTTGTGAATATTAATTAATTATTTATTAGGTGCTTAGATGCAATGGCAGTAACAGCCATATAAATTTCTAGGCTAATAAGCAAAGGTGTTGCTCTGATACTAGGCCCTGACTCCCACCAGATTATATGAAATCAGTTTTAAAAACTGCACCTTGCATTTGGCCAGAAAATGAATCTAGATTCACAGTTTAAGAAATCTTAGCAGTGGGCCAAGTTGTAGGGTCTCCAGAGTCCACACTAAACTCAGCAGGGGGTTTAACTATCTATGAAGAAAGAGGCCTAAACCCCTTCCCCCCACTCCTCCCACTGCCCTCTGCAGAAACTACTCAAGTGAAAAAAGGGGACTCCCCAGTGGGCTCTATAGGTATAATCTCAAACCCATTGAGAGAAATTAGTCTGGCCTTTGACTTCCATGGGCTTTGAGTGAAGTGGTCCAAGCAGGGAATGAAAAGTAGTTTGGGGAATCTTTGCAGAGAAAGGAGGAAACATGCTTTCTTTTCTCCTGATCCACTGAGAGAAATGCATCACATCCTATGCAAGTGGCATAAAGCCCCTGGGAGGCTATGTTAGTCAATTTATGGGATTCTGTCAAGACTGCATTTTAGAATTACCCACCTGAAGCAAGTCTGTCTGTGCATGGCAGGGTCTCTCCCATCTCTCATCTCTTGAAGAAAGAGCTCTCTCATAAGTTGGCTCTACACAGAAAGACTTGTGCATTTAGCTGGTTTCACAGTCTGCACTGGTGGGAAACACTACCCAAGTCTGAGATTTCTGACAAAAACAAACTTGGGGCACTTTATAAATAAGGAATGTGCACAAGCTCAATCAGATATATATATATTCAGATTCAGCAAACCGTTTGTAAGACCTTCCCCTCAAAACATACATGCATTTTAAACCCACTCTTGCCATCGTACCTTGGAAACAGTCATGCAAAACTATGTACAGAACTGGAACTTTGCAAAGCACACCCTGGAAAGTTCATAGTGCATAAGCCATGGGCACCCTCTGACGTTTATGGTTTTGGAAAACATCCCAGGAGTATTGAAAGTAAGGATCACAGGGAAAGAGACTTCTCAAAGGAAAATGGCAACTGGTACAGGCTTTTTCTATACTTAGCCTTCTCTAACAGCAGCGGACAGCAGCTCCTTCCTCCCAGTCACCAGAGCACATGCACCTTGAGGCACATTTGACAGCTCCATGTAACTCCACCCAGGAGCCATACCTCCAGAGCACAAAGTGCACACTGGAAGATACCAGCTGAGAAGGGACCATGGTAGCTGGCTGAAGGCGAGGGAGTATCTACACATGCTTTCAGCTGGCTGCCTTACACCACTCTGCAGGACTGGAATGATTCTGCTGGCAGAAAGAAGTGTTCTGTTGCCATGGAGGAGCTTTGGATGTGGACACACTCCAGGTTTTGCTGGCAGAAGTAGCCTAGGCCTGTGAAAGCACTTACAAAGCAGCAGTTTGAAATGATTTGCTTTTCAGAGTTTATTCTTGTAAACATTGTTTCCATGTCTTTGCATTTGCAGTTGTAGGGACTTGACCAAGCATCTTCCTAGCATAACTTAGCTGAACTCCACTGAGTTTTATTAGGGATGAAGTCGATCTACTATGCTGTCATGAAAAACCAAAGGTCATTGATGGAACTCAAGTGACACCAGAAGCTTTTCTTCTTCGTTATTCACTGTGACCAATCCCACAATTTATTTTATGGCATAGATCAGTTACATGCCCATATTTCTTGCTCAATCTTCTCTAATATTGCTGCCCTGCTGACACATATGGGGCTGCTAACAAAAATTGGGATCAAAGCATTTTTCTTCCTCCCTTCTCTCTTTCTTTTTGAAGTGTTGATGTCCAATTGGAATTTGATATCTAAGACATGGCTGGCTATCATATTCTCAGCTGGTTGTTGCCAACCAGGCACTGGCAGGGCACTTCTCCAGTGGAACATTGGCAACCGTTCTGGACAATTGGCAGGACTTCTTGAGTGTTCCATTCAAGAGAGGGGCAGGAGGGAGGTCATTAAAGCCATTCTGTGCTCTGCTGCTGTGACTGAAGTAGCAGCATCAAGTCTTTGGGCTGATATTCAACTGCTGTCAAGTGGTGTGATAATTATCCTCAGTTCTCCTGTCCTTGGAACTGGGAAAAAAACAGAAAAAAGGAATGGCAAAATAAAGTGTCTCAACCTTGGAAAAAATGGGCCAGATCCTCAGTTTAAATCAGTGTAGTTTCCTTATTTTCAGTACAATCATATTTACACCAGTGAAGGATCTGATCCAGCAGGAAATATACAAATGAAACTGGGGGTGATGGTGATATTTATGATGACTGATATTTTCAGTATTATCTGTTTGCTCACACTAGTGCATGCATAGCTGTTTTACTTTCCCAGGCTCCTTTTGGCTTCCCTGATCATCTTTCACTTAACAGTTATGTTCCATTTTTTATTTCAGTAAGCTTCTATAGAAATCCTACAGTACAAATAGTTTACTGTACTGATGCATACATATGACAGTGAAGAGAAGGCATTCACACTGCCTCCACCACTGACTAGATTTACAAAAGTGTTCAGCTCCCAATTAGGCACATAACAATGTGACCAAGTTTTCAGAAGTTCCCAGCACTTAGTTGCTTCATTGAAAACACATGGCAGCACATGGGCTTTGAGCTGTCTTGCAGATCTGGCCCTAAATATTATTCCCACATGTGCACAGTCTTATATGCAAGGAACACATGTAATAGTCATGTTATCAGAGCTATTGCCAAATACAGTCTGAGAAGCAAGTATGGCTGCAGCAGCAATTTGACCTTCTAGGAGTGGGTGACCTAAAAAACTTAGTGTTTAGTTTAGCTGCGCTAAGCATCCATCCATCTTTAAATCCATGTTAATTGTTTGAATTGAACTTACCTTTTTAGAAGTTCGAAATATATGGCTACCTAGGATGAAGTCTTGTTCCTTTTGAAGTCAATGAAAGCGTTACCATTAACTTCAATAGGGCCAGGATTTCATAAGGAATTCTTTTCATTTCAAGGATCTGTCTGGAACCACAATAGGGAGGGCCACCAGAATTTATTTCTTTCATTCATTATCTCTAAGGGACTAATGCTACAAGTCACTGAAGAGCTCCTGGGAGATGCTGAACTCTCTACACTCCCAAATGAAATCAAGCGAGCTGAAGGCCCTAAGCACATTGTATAGGACCTATTTGGTAGCACATTGTACAACCTATTTGATAGGTTAAAGAGATTCTAGAAGTTCACATAAACATCAAGGCTGGGCTTTTCAAAGGAGCTTAAGGGGATTATATACCTATAATACCCAAACTCTTGAAGATTTAGGTGCCTAAGTCCTCTCAAGATTGGCTTATAACTCCTGGATATCAATATACACACCTGCCATTAAACCATCACATCCCCATTTCCACTTTAATAAAATTCCTGGAAATAGCACCTTATAACAACAAGCAAGCCTGCCTTAGTAACACAAAAATCATATTGCTAGAAGTCCAACTTTCCACTGGCAGCACTTCTAGTTAATACTGGAAATTCTAAATATCTGATTAAACATCACTGGAATTTTTGGAAACATACTGAGATTTTTCATGGGGAAATTTCTCAGAATATAACAAATACAACAAAATATCTTGTTGTAGGAAGTAATAGCTTTTCCCCCTATCAATTACTCAGTTCCTCCAAAAAACTCCATGTTGTCTCAAGCAGTCTTAAAATGTCCTGTTCTTTATAATGAGCATTTTGCTTTTCAGAAAGAAGTGCATAAATAAAGTATACCTTTGAGAATAAATATTCTTCTGGCCCACAAATAATGACTTAAACATATCGTTTCAATATTATCCTTCGTGTAACTCCTTCATCTTTATGAGAGTTTCAGCAGTGGTTAATTTAATCCTGTTAAGCACTATTTATAATAGATCTAAAATAAGGAGTGAGTGGGATTTTGGAATAGTATGACTGATCATTACAGATGAATGAACCACAGTAGGTCTGAAGTTTCTGCTTAGTTCAAATAAACTATCCAAAAGTTTGAGACCTGATCCAAACTATCAGATATACATGCATCAGCAAAATCAAGTGGAAGTAAATAAGGATCACATTTCTCATTAGTATTTAACACTAAAACCTGAAGGTATTCAGATTGATGTGTTCTGTTGCCATTTCATCTCAAGAAATGGTAACAAGACAAGTGATGGATGAATTGGTCTGATGAATAAACAAGAAGTAGCCTTACATTTTAATTTGAACCTGAATCTTTTAAAATTTGAAATCAGGTGAGAACCACAGCAGTGCATATTATACTTAGTGGGCATGTACTCAGATGAATATTAATACAATGCAATTAACTTTGATGCAATTTATTGCTCCCAGGTGCAGTGTTTACATGTGTGCCTGGGATTGTAGCACATTGAGCCAGGGTGGCACAGGGGGTCAGCCTGCCAGCTCACTGTGCTGTGGAGGAACTGGCTGAGGCATGAGGGTGCTACAGTTCAGGGCTAGTCGGCAGGCAGCCCCGCACTGTAGCACCCTCATGCCCCAGCCAGCTCTGATCACTGTCTACGTGTGTTGCAGCAGAGTAAATAAGTCTGCCATAGAATAGCACTTGTGTGGGACAGCACTATCCTATGGCAGAGTTAATTAGTTTACTCCAGCCTAATTAGCACTGCTTATATAGATGGTGATGCTTTACTAATTAAGCAACTCTGTGCTAAGTGTCTCTTCTAGATGCCCCCAGTAAAACCTAAAAGACAATTAGTTCCTGGTTCAGACTTAGTAAAGAAACTATGAAAGATGAATCCAAAAATGTTTCTGAACACTTTTTCCAACCCAAACTAGCCATTTTATTATCTTGCAGTGGCATTGAATTTGTCAGGTCTGACCATTATTTTCCCTTTATAACAGGAAATACAAAAGGAATTGTATTTCCTTTTGTAGTAAAGTGAAATAGGATTCTGCTTGTAGCCTTTCTTTTCCTTCATCTCCCATCTATAAGATGGGTGTTGTGTGGATCAATCCATAGAAGAATTGGAAGTGCTCAATATCATATATAGGTGAAGCTATAAATCTTCAAGATGCCTGTGGATAGACAGAAGCTTTTGGTCCAATCACTGTAATTCATGATTACTGAGAAGGTGGTTTCATTGAACCAGGTATTCATTGGTGATACCTGTCCAATGAAACCACATAATGTCCTGTAAAGCCCAGGGCCAGTAATTCTCTTAGTGTGGTTCTTCAGCATACATTGGAGGTCCAGCAATGTTGATTCCTCATTTCAGACTTTAAGTTACATAAAGAACAGTTAAGCATGAATTAAAATTTTCCTTATAGATCCATTTCATAATATGCAATTGATGTTGCTGCAGAAAAGATATATAAGTTTGTGAAAAGAGTAAGAGGTAACATACCTATCTTTGTGGAATGCAAGATCTATGAGATAATCTCTGCTTCAGTTGACATGTGTCTATGCCAAACTTGGGTACAGCACTGCAAATCATGCCCTGCCCACTCATTCCTACTCAGTGCACACTTCATCCTGGAAATGAAGCGGTGTATCTCTGAGGACATGTTCCCATGCTGTTTTTAAACCCTATCTCTATAGCAGCTATGTTGCCTCACTTCCAAGATTCAGTGCACATTAAACAGAAGTTCATGGGCAGAAGATGCTTTTCAGTAGCAATCCTAATCCCACACATCAGAGGTGTTGAGTATGTGGGGGCCTGAGGGCCGTCACCTAAAATACATAAAACTTTCCACATGTCCATCATCTCCCTCCTCTCCCTGACAAAAATATACGTTAGTTCCTATGTGTACATTGAAAATTTAAGAATCACATCTACCATACGTGTTTCAGTTTTGTTATGTGGGTTTATCTGAAACCAAAATTCTGTTTACCACAGTAAATGAGAAACTTGCTGCAAAAGGGCCAAAGGACACCCTTTGACAGTGGGTACTGAGGCAGGGATGGAGGGTCTTTCTGCTCTGGTCCTGTAAAATTACGTTCTGTTCCTGTAAAATTTCTGTTCTGTTCCTGTAAAAGTTCTTTTGAAACTTATGTTGTGTTTCTTGAGGCATAGAGGGGAGGAATTTTATGTGGTTTTATTTTGGAGACAGCCACAGGCCCTCTGTAGGACAGCAGGGGTGCTGCGGGGTGGTGGAGTAGGGGAAGAATCTCCACTGGATGTGAAGCAAGACAGTGGGAGTGGACAGGCAGAGACGGGGAAAGTGAGAAGAGGTTTATTATATCTAAATGTTAATGATGGTTGAGAAGTACAGTTGAGATTGGCAAGAGAGATTGCTCTTCTGGGTGTTAGGCAGGGAAGTGTATGGGGCCAGTGTTGGAGTTTTCTAGTTTAGGGGTGCTATTTGGGGAATCTGCTCTTGTCGCCTATCTATAAGCTGTTTTTCTGGTATTGTAAGCTTCTCTGAGCCTTTTGGTTACAGTGAGATTAATAATAATACTAATAATAAAAGGAGTAAACTGGCTAGACAAGTATTGATCCTAATTCCTGAGCACTGAACTAGTGGGGCTTGCACAGGCTTGGAACAAATCTTTTTCCCTTTTCCTGTAAATTCAAGTTTTACAAGCCTCCAAAGTTCTAGCTAGCTGGGCCATGGAGAGGTGTTCCTCATGCATTTACTTCATCCCAACATACAAGAGAGGCTTTAGGTCTTAGGGCTGGAGGCAGACCAAGAAAGGGCTGGTGATGTTTGTATATGTGGGGGAGTATCTGCCATCTAAATGTTCTGTTCAGAGGGAGGTGGTAAGTACCATTGCTGCAGGAACTACTGCTTTGCTAGGACAGCCAAGGAATGGCCTTTGGAAGGAGGTTTCCTCTCAATAACCCACTTAAAAATCTCTTTACTGCCTGTTTAATAAGCAACAAGTATTTCATTGATCCTATATTTCCACCTTGTTTATAGTAATAAAATACATTCTTTGTGGTGGTATTGTTTTCATTTGCAATGCTGTCACTTTACCACAAGCCCATTTGTTGAACAGACCTGCTTGCAGAGTGTAGTTTAATAATGTAATCAACATTTAAATATTGCACAACCTGGCAAGTCTTCAGTTCCAGCAACTGGGAGCCATGTCCAATGTAGCTAAATCCAGTAACAAAAATAAGTCTTTGGGATACCCTGTGCTTTTCTACAGTAAGATAGTTGCATAAAACTGGACCAAGGGTTAGGTAGTTGAATATCATGGAGGTCAGTGCTACACTGACACAGGAGAATGAATTACTTGGGGTTAGAGGTCTTTTTTGAACGCTAACGTCTGTGGCTCCTTAAGGAGAAGCACTAGATCAAGGAATCTGTAGAACTGCAGAAGGTAATTCCCTTTTTATACAGTATTCAGCATTTTTGTAAGGATCTTTATTCTTATTTATAGAGGCAGTAAAGTGGTAAAGCCCTTGCTCATTTTTATTCAGTACTTTCACAGGCAAACTCATATTCAAATAATTGGAAGCTGCCAGGGGCTGTGTATATAAATCACACCCACATAGACTTCTAAAAAATCTGAAACTAAGTGTGTTTAATAATCACAGTGCCAACAAAACCAAATTTAAGGGGATGAGAGTCTATCAAATCTCTGAATGTAGGCAGGGCTGCGCTGGATCACTAATTAGATAGAAGACCTGGGTGAAACTTGTTCTGTAAACACATATGGCAGGAAGGATAATCTAATGGTTAGAGCATTAGCTGTGTTACATTCCTTACTCTGCCACTGACTTGCAAGACCTTTGGAGAATCACTTAGGGCAGAGTTGTGGTTCATTTCACATACCCAAATGGCAGTTCTCCAGCCATTTTTGGCATTTGAACAGTTTGAGATCCTATTCTTGGGTGGTGTGGATTCGAAAGTGTATACAGTGCTGCATACTTTCCCGGCCAACATGCAACCTACTGAACATGCACACTGCACAGGAAGTAGGATCCCAAATTGTGCATAAGTCCCCAAAATTGCAGTTGCACAGATGGACAATGGCCATTTGGGTGCATAAAATGAAGTAGGATTCAGCTTTTAGTCTTTCTTTTCCTTGATCTCCCATCTGTAAGATGGGTGTTGTGTGGCTCAATCCATAGAAGAATTGGAAGTGCTCAATATCATATATAGGTGAAGCTATAAGTCTTCAAGATGCCTGTGGATAGACAGAAGCTGTTGGTCCAATAGGTGTGATTCATGATTGCTGGGTAACTCTGAGTACCGTCAATAAACAACCTTTTAAAACATCCCATCTTTTTGAGGTGCTGCCTTCTGGATAATTCTTAAAGGTGAGCTCCTTCTAACCTTCTTCACTTATCAGAGCAATTTTTTGGCAAAAGCTCGGGATGTCAGTGCAGATTTCTCAGACAGATTGTAAAATAAAATAACCACATTCCACCTGCCTCAAATGTAGCTGCCTTTCAACCAGATCCAGCATTTTTTACTTCCTGTCCTAGGCACCTAATAGCATAGGAGTGAGTGGTGGTTAGAGTGCTTCTGTGCTCCATTCCAGAGGTGGTGCATTTCAGTGGGATGTGAAAATCCTTCTATACTATTTGCTTAACAGGTTGAGTACCCCTACCAATGAAAGGTGCAATATAAATATCTGTTATTATTCTTTATTCAATAATCTATATATAGGCTTTTCAAACAGACTCAGTAGAACTTAATTAGCAAAAGTACAAATTTATCAAAATTAACTGGAAGTCAAGAGAACATACTGTCTAAGGGAACAAGGGCAGTTCAGACAGTTCTACAGCAGCCTAAACACATGACAGACTCAAGCAGCTCCCAGTGCTGCCAACACAACTGCCTGTAGAGTCTGCCAAGAAGCCAGATGCTGCTGCTGGAAAAAATATCTTCCACAGTTTGGCATCGGGATCCTATGATTACCATCCAAATGGGAGGGGAAGGAGTGGTAGAATGTGAGTTTAGTATTTAGCACCCCAGAACTGCACAGCAGCCTTTGAAGGAGGAAGAAGAAAGTTCAAGCAAAATATTTTTGCTAAAAATATGTTTGGAGAAATTATTTAAAAAAAATGAAAGAAAACTAAACTGGTATTAATACAACACAGAATATTTCATGTCAATACCAATTAAAGAAGTGAAACAAAAAAGGGTTGTGGATTCTTTTTCCTAGTAAATTTTGCTAAGGAATATTTTCATAAAGGTCAAGTATGAGTTCTTTGTCTCTTCTGCTGTTGCTAATGGAAAGTTCCACTGCAGATAGCATCACAGAAAACTCCCCATACCCAAGACAAATAGAGATGGGTCTGAACATTCCCAGTTTTGGGAAAGTCTGAATTTGTATCCAAAGTTTGCAGAGTTAGCTTTTCTCTCTGTAATGAACTGAACCAAAATCCCTACTTCAGCCTCACTCAAAGCCTAGGGGAAGTTTGAATCCAGCCTGTTCCAAGCTTTGCTGTTTAATCCCATTTCAAAAGGGAAAGCCATGAAGAGATGAAACCCTGCTTAATGAGGTTGAAACACACTGCAGCATTTTTGCACATCTGCATTTCTGAAAATTGTGGCCATCCATGAGTTTAAAAGGGTTTAAGATCCCCTGCTGATAATGATTTCACTAGTGCTGCCTACTTTAGTCATCTGCAAAATTACAGCTGGAGATCTGGGCTTAATAAATCTGGGGCATTTGTAGATACAGAGAAATAATCAAGCAGAAGAGTTCAGAAATGATAGAGGACAGTAAGCCATAACTTTTCAAAAACATGCGCTCACTTTCAGTAACAAAGTGCTTGGGTGACCATTGAATCAATGAGAACTCAATTTTCAGGGGTGCTGAGCATCCATAGCCTTTTTTGAAAATCTGGACCAGGTGTCTAATAGTTTCCCTGTGCTCCCCTGTCTGTCTGTATCCATCTTAGATTGCAAGAGGCAAGGGCTGAATGTCTGTCCATGTGTTTGTATAATAACGAGCACAATGAGATCCTTGTCCAAGACTGGAGCGCCTACATGTTACAAAAACAACAACAACAACAGCAGCATTCCAAGTTGGGTACTCAAAAACTCACATGTGCCAAATCCATGATCAGCTTTGAAATGTTATGCCTAAACAGCCTTTTTTCTTTCTTTTTCTTTTTTACACTTTTATTTGAGCAGGGTTCATTTTGTTTTGTTGGTTTTTGTCTGCTTTTTGTTTTTACTTTTGTTCTTTTGTCACGTGAGCTTCATAGCAGATTTTTTTCTCATGGTTTGTTTTACTATTTTAGAAAAGCACCATATTTACTCAAATATAAGAAGACCCTAATTATAAGATGAACCACCAGAATTAGATTCCATATATGGAAGACTTATACATTTCATAGTTTCATATTTGTTATCATTTTCCAGGTATAGAATCTAAATATTGGAGGTTTAGCTTGAATTTGTTCTCCCGGCACTGCTACATCAGGGGAAATAAATCTGAAGATTCAGGTAGCCCCGTTGCTCTCTGCCTTTCCCCATATTCTTTGCCCGACAGCTTCTTCTCCCCTCCTTACTGTCAGACCCTGGTCTCCCTGAGTACATGGAAGTGAGGAGCACATTTTAAAACACTGACCTTGAATTAAGCACAGCTGTAGTAATTTGCAAGGAATACCAATATACTTAGTTCATCCAGAATTAATGCATTTCACCTTTTTTGAAACTGGTGCAAGTTTTAGCACAAATATTCATAAGCATTAGGGATGTGCAAAATTTTGCTGGCTGTTTCGATTCAACACTGTTTTGACTAATTTCGAGCTCGAAACAGTGAAATCGAATCGAAACAAAGGGCTTTGAAACAGCCTCAAAACAAAACGAGGGTATTCAAAATGTTTCAAAAGACTTGAGTTTCATAGCAACCAGCAGTGAGGTGGGAGACGGGAGAACCAGGGCTGTTCTCCCAGCAGCAGCCTGGCTCTCCACGTCTCCCACCACCGGGCTGCGGGAAGCCGATCACAGCTCAGGGGAAGGGAACTGAGCCCAGACTCAGTCCCCCCCCAAGCACTGTGATCAGGCTGTGATCGCTCAGTTCCCCTCCCCAGCCCTACAATTGGACTGGGGATGGGAAGTCAGCTCAGCTGGCCTGACTTCCCATCCCCAGCCCAATCTAGTGCTGGGGAGGGAACTGAGCAGTCCAGCTCAGTTCCATCCCCCTGTCCCAGGTGGCAGCACTAGCTTCCCTCCCTCCTCTGGCAGGCATGAGAACGGAACGGTGCCACTTCGCACAGCCCTAATGAGCACACTTTTAAGTAGCTCTATGGCACCTTCCAAATCTAGAAGAAACTTTTTTTTAATTTAATTTGTATCTAAGGCCAAATTAGTCAAAACTAATTCCAAATCCAAGAGTCCAGAACCATAAGTGGCCCTACTACCAGCAAACATCCTCCACCCGCACCTGGGGCTTCACGTTTCCAAAACCTTTGGTAGGCATCCTACTTGCAGGCCCAAGCCCGAAGGCTTGGGGTTTGGCTACCCCCAAGTTTTGCTTGCCCTTAGCTATAAGTCCCTCAGAGCAAGCAAGGGTGGAGACTCCTATTTCCATAAACTGGGCTTAAAGCTGCTGCACCTCAGCAGGTACTGAACCACACCAAAAGAGCAGTTCTCCCAGGGTGTGGTTCAGGAAAACTGCCTTCTTGGACACAGATACATGGTATTTCCCCTGCCAGATTAAGAAGCCACTACACTTGTCCTGAGTCTTCACAAGGCCGAGAAGAGAACAAACTATGCATTATATTAGTTCAAAGCCAAAAGGCTCACAATTTACCATATAGTTCATTGGGCTGGTCCCACCAGAATCAACAGACTTTCAAGCCATGGTCATCCCATAGCTCAGCACTGCTCAGTATGTGTGTCTACTCTAGATACCCCCCAGGGAAGGATCCATGTGCTAATTAACCTTGCACTTATGCCTGAAACCAGGTGTTCTTGTCATGAGTCCTGGGATGCTCCAAAAAAGCGTAGGTAGATGAGGCATAGAGCAACCTGGTCTGGTTTCACCTCATAAGTGGTAGGGCCACACGAATCGTATGTGACAGACTGAGAGAGGGGGCAACAGAGGGACTTTGGGTGAACTGTTTGGGCCCCCACTGGGTGTTATTTGCCGGTCATTTAAGGCTGGTGGAGAAACAGGAATCATTGGAAATGGGCAAGAAAGGTGCATCTCAACTGTGGGACTGAAGAAGAAGTCTAAATATATGCAGTGTAGTGGCTCATCATGACCTAAAATGAGTTGATGCTGAGGGGAACTGCACTTATCGAGCAACATTATATATCTTATTCAGATAGGCTACACTAACCTATTCTTGTGGCAGATTTGCCCAATATAAGCCATGTATATTATTGTCATGTTCAGTGCTGGCTATATTTAATCACCTTTATAATTGGTGATTATTGGTGATCAGGGTGGTTTTATTACTGAGCACATGCTGCTTTTAGCAGCAGTTCAAAAATAGACAAGGTATTTAATGAGGTTTCCTTGTAGGCAAATATAACATTTGGGCTTTTATCCCCATGCTGGTTGTAGGAAAAAAACCTGATCTTGTATTCAAGTAAATGCGGTACAAATAAAGCCTTCCATCTTCTTTCCTAACACTCTGATTGCTAAGCAGTGCCATATTATTAGGATTGGCTAAGAGACTTTGAGATGCCACATGAAAGCTTGACCTAGGGCTATGAAAACAACTAAGTAAATATTCCACCAACTGATAGATAAGGTTGTTAGTGTTTATGTCTACACGAGATGCTTTACCACGTACTAGACTAACTGACCGCATGGTCAAGGGTCACTATCTACATGTGCAGGCTCTTACTGCACTGTAAATTAGTCTACTGCTTGGTAAATTTGCTACCTGCAAATGCAGATAGAAAATTAACTGTGCTCTAATTACTGCACAGTAGCACACGTGTAAACACCAATCAGGTGTAAATTTGCTCCCAGTCAGCCCCATCACGAGGGGGCTACTGTCAGGCTAGTCCCAGGCCCATGAAGCTCAGAGCTTCTCCAGTTCTGAGGCCAGAGTGGGTCTTTGCCTTCCCCAGCTTGGCCTTTAAAACACTGTGGCAAACTTGGGGCCTGTGCTACCTGCTGCCTGCCTCTGGCCATCAGGTCCCACAGCAGTGGCCCTGGGCCAGCTGTGGCAACCTTCCTGGACCTTGGCACTGGTCCCCAGCCCAGCCCCACCACCTGCCTGCCTGTCCCACACTGTGCCTCTGCACTATGTGCTAAAGGCATCTTCCCAGTCCCGGCAGACCCAGACACTCACCACAGCCCCTGAAGGCCATCAAGGGAGTGACTCTGATGTTGTTCTTGATGCCACACAACATCTCCCGGGGCCCAACTGTTCTCAGGACAAGACCATGAACCCTGTTACACTAGGGGGTAAGGGTGCAGTCCAGAGCCAGTTTGACAACAGGGGGAGGCACTCCAATGCCCACATCTGTGAAGGCATGGTGGCCCAGATGCAGAAACTTGGGCATGACCAGTCAGCACCCCAGTGCTGCATAAAAGTAAGGGCCCTGTGGACACAGTGGGTCTGCATCACCAACCAAGGGAGGACCCCATGGGACACCAGGAGCATGTCCTGCTATGGCCTGTGTCCCCAGAGTCATTCAGCAGCTCCAGCAGCCTGGGCCAGTGCCTGCCCCACCAGCTCTGGGTGCGCATCCCCACCAAGGAGGCCAGCCTGGGTGTGGCACCACCCACACTGATGAGCTTGACCTCCTCCCTGGAGGGAGCCCATGCCTGGCCAGCCAACCACTGTGCCTCTGCACCCCAGGACACCACCAGGAGCCACACACCATCACTGCCATCAGGGACAGACTCAGGCCTCTAGGCACACCTGCCATGCCCACTGGTAAACCCTGTGTCCCAGGGGAGAGTGGGGGAAAGGACCCCACACCATAAAAGGGGATGAGAATTGGACAGAAAAAAGAAAGTAAAAACAAAAGAAAAACACTTACCCGCAACAGGATCCATGGCACAGCTGGAACGAGGGAAGGAACTTGCAAGGGTCATGAGCCACGCCTTTATACAGCTGAAGCCGGCCAATGATGTCATCAGTAATCACTGGCCAGCAGGGATAAAAGAAACCACCAGGGTATGGGGGAGAGAGGAGCCAGGGAAGGCACCAACACAAGACACTGCCCGGGATACTCTCTGGGAGAGAGAGCTGGCAGGGGCTCTCTGCTCCAGCAGAGGACAGCTTGCCAGTAAGACTGAGGAACCAGAAGAGGCTCCTGACACTGGCGGAGGCTCAGCGTTGGAGTAACAGGAGAGCCAGATGAGGCTCTTTACTCCATAGCAGGTGGGATCTTCAAGGGCACCTAGGAAGCAGAAGAGACTCTCCCTCCAGGAGGCACTAGGCAGGAGCAGTGAGAGGGGCTGTGGCCAACCCTGAATACAAGAAACAGCCACATGTCCATGGAGGTGCTGCGAGACACTAGAAGAGAGACGTTCCTAATGGGAGAGAAGAGGAGCAGTGCCCCAACCCTCAGAGGGCCAAGTAAAGGGGGAGATGACCGGGCAAGAAGCCAGGGGCTACCCTGGCCATATATAGGTTTTAACCCTTTGCAGGTCCACAGAGAGTAAGGTGCCCAGTACCCCTGGAGGAAGGACCAGGGAGGGGACCACATGGGTTCCCTGTGACATAGTAGTGGGTTTTTTTGGCATATTCTTTGTGTTTCCCCCTTTTGGATGGCTTGAGGAGTAGGGCCAGGCAACACTGGCTAGATAGCTGCATCAGAGCTCTCGTTTTGCTCCACCTTTGTTTTGGGGGCACGGGTCAGGCATTGTGCCCTGAAGAGAGTTGGTCTTGGGATCAGGGTTAGAAATTGCAACCCAAGGCTAACTCAGTGAGTCACCCTTGGGGAGCTAGTACTCAGGACAGGAGAGGGCTACTAGAGCTACCGTACCCAGGAGTACAACAATATCGGGAGTTCGGCCAGGAAGACTCAGTGATCCACTGAGGGTTGGCGTAAGGCCAGGTTGTAAGGGGAGGTGGAGCCCCGCAGATGACCGCTGGATGGGCTCCGTGCCGCAAAGGGACCCAGAATGGTCAGCCCCCTCCCCCGGGATAACATTCAAAATCATGGCAGGTGAGATTGGGGGAGGCCACTCTGGGAATAAACATCCACTCAACAGCATACAGGAGACCATTGGGTGAACACCACCAGCCACTTGGGCCAAAGTCACACATGACTGGATGTTTGAGGCCAGGCGGACACACCCTGAAGTGGAAAGGGGCTCTCCCCTCCCCTTCCTTCCCCTCCCCTTCCTCCTCCTCCCCTCCCCTCCCTACCACTGCCCATGCCCCCACTCTCAGCCTGGTCTGGCTGAACTCCCACCAGCCCCCGGAGTTGCCGTCCCCCCTGTTTCACGTAGGAAGGTGGGAGGCAGCACAAAACTTTATTGAGTTGCCAGCGCCCCTCAGCTAGGTAGGCATGGGACTCTCACACATGAAGAAATGTGTCAGTGCCCACAGCAATGTCATCCTTGACTGTGGGGGGGCAGGGTTACATAATGTAGCCACAGGTACTCCTCCAGGTGGTGGTAAACATTGTGGGGAAGCATGGGCTTGCCCACCACACCACCAAAGCTCAGGGTCCTATGTCAGGTTCTCAGGTGTGCCTGGATTATAATAGCAATCATCATTAGCAAATCATAGTGGGTTGAGTACCCTCAGTGTGCACAAACAGCTTGTTGTGGGACACTCTCATCAGGAGCAAAATTGGGATGCAAAGCACATCCAGAAGGGCCTGCCTTGGGACGCCTCTCTGGAGAGACCCCCTGAGGGGAGGGCAGGGACACCACCAGCTCTGTGTCCCAGTTGGCTGGAAGCCCCTTGCCTCCCTCACCTGGGCACTGGGGGCCTGGAGGCAATGGAGGAGACAGCCTGGCCTGCAGGAGGAGAACGGGAAAGTAAGTCTAGAGCACCTGCAGCAGGTGCTGCCAGGAGCCAGGCCTGTCCCAGCCTGGGAAAGGGGCAGGGAAGATAGGTTGCCCATGGCAAGCACTCAGTGGAGCAAGCAAGGGGGGAGGAGCTGGCCAGAAGCTGCCTGTGTTAGGGCTTGCCTGGCCAGCTTACCATGGTCCCTGGGCACCTGTGCATGCACAACCCCCAATCTGAGGCCAGGTAGTGCACAACCACCTGGTATGTATAGTGCATGCTATCTCAGAAATGTTGCAAACTCTCACCAACAGCCTCTTTCTCCTGGCTGTACAGGTCCAGCTGCTGCATGCTGGGGAGAGGCACCAGCTGTGCATGGGAATGAGCCTTCAGGGTCATCACAAGCCTTGGCCGGGGCCGTACATATGCACTGGCTCTGGCAGCAGTGGACGCAGGACAAAACCCAGCTGCTGGACCAGCTGCTCACTGTGGTGGAGGAATGGCTGGTGGATTTGTGGGCCTGACAAGTGAAGGGTTTTGTGTGCAAGTGGGAGAGGACCCAGAAGAGAGCAAGGGAGAAACAGGCATTCTGGGAGAGGCATATCACTCGCCTTGAGAGAAAGGTGGAGGCCCAGGAGTGGCAGGCTGCCATGGTGGCCAGGGCAGTGGAAGCCACAGAGGAGTATTGCTGGGTGCTGAACACAATCCTGCCCATGGCAATCACCTTCATCCTATCTACTGCCCTGCCCCGGCCCTAGCCCCGCTTTCCCCCTGACACCATCTGCCCCATCTCCATAAAGTCCCTAACCTGGAGTTGCCTGCAGTGGGGCCAGCACTGCACATGGGTCCCAGGCTGTAGGAGTCAAAGCTGGCTGTGCTAGAAGAGCAGCAGCTGCCCTCACTCCTGGGTGAGCCCCCTGCCTGTCATCCTCATCACAACATGTGCACTTGTGGAGGTGCGGGCAGAGGCCAGGGTGCTGGGTTCCTGTCATTGAGCTCTGCCTTGTAGGCACCCCTAACCTCACTGTCCTCCCAATCCAGGAGAGTACACAGAGCACTATAAATAGTCTGTACAAGGAAGAGGGTGCTTTATTGTTGGTGGGGGGGTGGTTGGTGGGGGAGCTTTGTGGTTTGTGGGGAGGGGCTCTAGGGTTCATGGGGAGGGGAGTTTGTGCTTGTGAAGGGAAATAAAGTGCTTGCCAGAAAACTGTCTGCAGTGAGCATGGTGCTAGGGATGCATGGGTTGGCTGTGGCCCATGGCTGGTTGGCCAGGTGGCTTACAGTGGTGGATGTAGGAGCAGGTGGTCCATCAGTGCCTCTTACACCCAGTGTCCTGGCCTCTGATGTCAGATGTGTGGTTTGCCCAGGGCCTTGGTGCAGGGAGGCTGTTCCTGTTGCTGTTGCCATAGCTGGTACTCCTGGTGCCAGGAGTCCTTTCCCCACTGTGCCTCTTCCACCCGAGCCTCACAGCTCCCCCCCAGGCCTCACAGATGTTATGCAGCCCACAGTCCACAATGATGACCCAGGGGATGTAGGCTTCTACGTCCTTGAGATAGGTGGTAAGGGTGCGCCAGCATCCCTTCAGGTAGCCAAAGGCACATTCTAACAGCCCACAGGTCCAGCCCAGGCACTGGTTGAAATGTGCCTGGCATAGGTCCAGCTGTCTGGTGTAGGGCCCCATGAGCCAAGGGAGGAGCTGGTAGGCAGGGACCCTGATGAGGAGGGGCAGGGCCTCCAAGTTGCCCAACTGGAGGTCCAGCATCCCTGGCACTAACTGCCTGCTCTCCACCAGGGTTGGCATGGCAGAATTCCAGAAAATGTGGGCATCATGGGCACTGCCAGCCGAGCTAGCACTCACATTGGTGAAGGTGCCCTAGTAGTCAACGATGGCCTGCAGTACAATGGAATGAAAACCTTACTGACTATAGTAGGGTTGGACACCATGGGGCAGGCAGGTGATGGGGTTGTGGGTCCCATCCAGGGCCCTTATGCACTGGGGGAAGGCCCAGACACATCACCTCCAGGGGTTTTTGGACCTGGAGCATGGTATACCCTAGCACATCCTGGAGGGTGCTGAAGACCTCCAGGATGGCCTCCCCAGTTGTTAGTTTGCCCATGCTGAAGAGATGGCCAATATAACACAGGCTAGCAGGCATGGCCAGCTTGAGCAGAACAATGGCCAGCCAGGTCTCTGCAGGGAGGGGGGCTGGAGATGGTGACCTGCCACTCCAGGTGCAGGTGAAGTTGGTTGAGGAGCTCCTGGAAGGAGGCCCAGGTCATCCAAAATGGCTCCAGCCACTGTTCATCATCCCAGGTGCAGTGGATAACATGAAGCCACCAGTCTTGACTGGCCAGGTGGGCCCACAGGCAGCAGGGCTGGAACCTCCAGAGTTCATGGATGGCACTGGTGGTGGTGTACACATATGCATCATTGACATCCCTACAAGGGTCCAGGAAATGGGCCAGGTGCTGGGAGGCATCAGTGCAGGGGCAGGGGACCTCAGATGTAGCACTGAGCCTGGCCACATGGCTGTGCAGTACTGGGGGGCATGTAGGGTGGAGACTGACCTGGGCCAGGTGGCAGTCACCATGGCAGCAAAGCACAGTGAGCAGGGTGGGAAGCAGGAGCGCAAGGCACAAGTCATCACTCCCAGGGCCTGGGGGTGGACTAGCCATCACACAGTGTGCACAGGCTCTGCTGACAGAGTTGGAGAGGGCTGTGCCAGCATGCTACAGCCTGTTCCAGGCCAGAAACACAGATGTCCAGGGAGCACCACATGGGACTCCTTTTTACAGAGGCCCCTAGCCCAGGGTTGAGCAAAATAGGGCCCACGGGCCACATGTGGCCCACCAGGCCATTCTATCCAGCCCATGGGGCCCGTAAAAAATTTAGTAAAATAAATATTAAATTTGCTCCTGGTTTCCTGTCAAAGATGACAGGAGACGAGGGCAATAGGACACAGGGGGATCATGCAGGATTGAGCAGCCCAGCCTGCCATACCCCCAGCCATTTCCCTGCCTTCCTTCCCCTACACTGCTCCAGCACCACGTGGCTCCCAGCTGCATTGGCAGACTGCGGGAGCATGAGGTGTGCTAGTACCTTATACCTTGGGGTGGGGGGAGTTGTAGGGAAGGGCAAAGTGTGTGTGTGTGTGTGTGTGTGTGTGTTCATAGGGTGAGTCCCACATGCACACCTCACCATACACATGCACCCACAACCCCATTGCACTGCCATACATGCAGACCCTCACACCCACACACCCTCATACACCCCAGCCACCCTCCTCCCACGCAGAATTCCCCACAAACCCCATACCAACCCACACCCCACATATCCACACACACTTCCACATGCTCCCTCAGCCCACACCCACACCCCCCACACCTATGCACCCCAACAGGCACAGCCTCCCTCGCACCCCACATATCCACACACCCACAACCTTATACCTAACTCACTATGCCCCACCAATATACCAGAGTAAGACTTCATTTTAAGCTATTGTGCAATCTCCTATACACAAATGCATGTAAACCAGGACAAAAGTATTTTTTTAAATCAATTAATAAATAGTGTATATGTTCACTTTTTAAGAATATAATTTGGTATTTTTCTGGTTCTGAGATGGCAAAACCCATTGCTGAAAGGAGTACTTCTGGGGACAAGGGGAGGGACTTCTGATGGCAAAGGTCAGAGGTTAGGGGGCAGGACTGCCGGTTACAAGATGGCGACCATGGGGCAGGGCACCTGTCAAGGGGTGGGTCTACCCATGCAGCCCTGGATAGCTTTCCAAAACTTGATAACTAACCCTCTACCCAAAATAATTGCCCGTTCCTGCCCCAGGCATCTGTCGCCAGAGCCTCTAGCTCCCCCTGGCTGCTGCAGAGGGGCAGAGCAGGACCAGAAGAGGCCAGGAGCAGGCTTGTGCCTTGAGAAGCAAATCTTCCAAATGGCTGCACAGGTAGACACTGCCCAGGGTTGGTTTACCGCATAGTGAATTACTGTGCAGTAAACTTACATAACTAACTGCACACATAAATACACTCAGGGTTTTACAAAGTAATGCCAGTTTCCCTTGAATGAGCAATGATAATCCCTCAATGAAGCAATGATTGTTGTGTCTCTTGATCAAGGTCATAAGGAAGGAAAAGAGAGTGGAGACAAAACTTGTTTATCTCCAGAAGGTCTTATACTATCTTGTTCCTGATTAACCTGTTAATTGTTTTGGGTAGAGTACAGAGTCTAAGGTGGCCTCATAGGGCTTGTCCAAATGAGTAAACGCGTGTGGTTTGTGGGGCCTCAAACGTGTATGTGGCACTGCAAACTGCACATGGTGAATGTACAAATCTGTGCTGCGCTGCAAATTTGCAGCATAGTGCCAAAATTTGATACTGGGATGTCCCAGTATCAAAAAAAGAGAAAAAATGAAAAACTCTGCAAAAAGCAGCTTGGTGTATGTAGCAGTAGTATGCACCACCAGAAATGGAGCTTGGCCATGCAGAGCCATGCTTTGGCTACTGACCAGGCTCCGTGCATCCAGATTGGCATCTCTGCTGCCCCAGGAGGCCCCCAGGTAAGGCTGCTGGGGCTAGCAAAGGTATTGGCCCCAGTCTCACTTACTCCACCTGGCACAATTTGGCAAGCACCAGAGTACACGTACAGGGGCATGTGCTAGAGCACAAAGCAGTGACACAAATGTGCAGCGTTGCTTTTAATGCCGCTGGAAACACATGTCTGAACATGGGGATGCTCCCATTGGCTTTTAAATAACTTCTTATGAGCAACAGACAAAGATTCAGTGTAAACACTGTCTGTGTGCAGTTTTGCAGTAGCAGTTGTAATTAGCAAATATACGGTTTTGTAGATTCAACAGTCATCTTGGTAGGCCTGGATGAAATTCCACAGAAGTTAGCCCAATATTTAACCTTTTGGTATCTACTTAATTTCGCTCACTTGCTTAAGGCTCTACTTTGTCTTTCACTTCTGTGTAATACATATGTAAAGCTAGTGAAAGACATCACAATTACGCCAAGCTACAGTGGCATCAGTATATTATGACAGGCAAGGCAAACTTGGACATGGTATTTTTCTGCTTTCCCAATGTCTGGTCAAGAGATATCTTAGATAACAATGAGGTAGCTGAGATTTGGACTCTCTGAAATGGTAAAGTACAGTGTTTGTAGAAACTGAAGTATATGATAGGAATGGCACCATCTCTCTTATTTATATGGATTCATTGATTCATGTCAAGAAAGTCTGTTATGTGGAGATATTCCTGGATCCTCAATTGCTTCTATTGTCTCAGATGGACATAATATCTAATAATTCCTTTCTATTACATGTGTGGTTTACAAAAAGACTATTTCTGATATATGTGATAATACTACAAAATAGCATGACTAAAGCTGTTGGAACCTTTTTTACTGCCGTATTGCATTGCAAACTGAAGTCTAAATTACTAACTACTGGGTGCATCTACATGAGATGCTTTACTGCACAGTAGACTAATCTACTGTAACTCATCACCATCCACACATGTGGAGCATTTACTGTGTAGTAAATTAGTTTACTGTGTAGTTGGCTGCTATCTGTAGGTAAAGGTAGTAGATTTACTGCGCAGTGGCTACTGCACAGTAGTGCATGTGTAGACAGCTGACCAAAAGAAAATTGTTCCTGGTTAGCCAAAGCAGCAAGGGGTGGGGGAATTGTCCCCTGCCCTAGGTAGCTGCCTGCTTCCCAGCCTTGTGCCATGATCTGCAGAACAGGGTGCAGGATTGGAAGGCAGCTGGCTCAGAGGTGGGACAGTTCCCCCCACCACCCAGAGCCCAGGCCTGACCCCAGCACCCCCTTCCAGCCTGGGGCTGGCACCCAGAGGAACCTGGAGCTCCCCTTGGCTGCTGTAGGGGTGGTAGAGCAGGGCAAGAGTAGCCCTGCACTGGACAACTCCTGTGAGGAGCAAATTTGCTCCTGACAGGTGCATGTGTAGATGTGCTGCCAGGGAAAGCTTGCTGCACCTTATTTTGCTGTGCAGTAAGCTTAAAGCACATTAATAGGATGTGTAGATGTGCCCACTATTATGTCTAGGTTCTTCTTTGCATTATCACTTTCCTAGATTTTCCTTTCCCTTAAATATCTGTTTTACAAATCAACTTATCTTTTCTCAAAGTAGAACTCTTTCCTATAACCTTCTGCCAATGTGTTGTCTAACTCCCAGTTTCTCTAAAATATTACATCTCTGTTTCAGTAGTACCTGGAAATCCTCTGAGTTTAGAATCTTCTGTGAATTTCATTAACTTGTATATTAGATAGTCTTTAGACCATTAATGAGGACATTAAAAAAACAGCTTAGAAAAATCAGCTCCTACAACTCATTAAATAAATTTTAAGTCTCTCCTGACTGAATTTTATCATGGTTTTCATTTATTCACAGGTTTTTCTAAGCTGATCATTGGAGCACTTCAGTGATTCACCTTAAGGTAGCTGACATCACATGTTTACACATGTGAGGACGGAGGCACTTGCCCAAGGTCACACAAGATATCCATGGTTGAGCCGAAAATACAAGTTCTTCTGAGACCTCCTTGGTACCTTAACTAAAGTACTATCTTTCTTCTCAAAGTAATAGATTTTTCTGACATGATAAGTATTTGATACTGGATTAGATCCTTTTCTCACTTACTGGTCAGATCTACCCAAGACACTGCACAGTAGCATCATGTGGTAGGAAGTCATTATACAAGTACTAAATGACTGTTCAGTAATGACCGTGCAGTCAGCATCTCATGTAAAATGTGGCCACTGTGGTGTAAATCCAGAGGAAGATCACTTAAGTAAATGAAGTTCATTTGAGTCTACAGTGGTAGAACAATGAGGTCACTGTTCTTTGCGTACTGGTCTTTCATGCATTCCATTAAATATTTACCACTAAAACTACTCTCATTATTTCAAATATACATACCATACTGAATTTCTTATTCAATGGCATGGGTAAAAATTTTGAAGCAAACAGACAAAAAAAGGAGAAGTTATCACATTCTGGATGAGTGTTCAGGCTTAAATATTTTTTTTCTATTCTTTCTGTTAAAGCAAAGATCTGCTGTCTGGTTCATATACTTGTAGGTACCAACAAAAAGCCTAACATAAGGTATCCAGATGTTCCATGTTCCTGGAAATGTCATGGAAAGCATTGCATCCCCACAAAAGTCAGCCATTGAGGGCACTTCTTATATAGGCAGGTGGCAAGTTAATCTTTGTAAAGAACTACTCTTCCACACTTTCTCTCTGAAATTCAAATGAATCTCTACTCAAAATGACTGGAAAAGCTAGCCATTTCTTTAAATTACATTAACAGTTAAAACCGTATTTGTAAAATATGACCAATCCAATTGCATTTCCAGTGGCTGGTACTCAAGTTAGACACTTGTCTGAGTAGTATTATAAGGAATTTTAACTCAATTATTCCATATATTGTCTATTGAAGTATTGAAGTAGCATTTCACATTACACTCTAGTAAGATTTAGTCATGTAATATGTTAGGATATTCTAAAATCATAAGTGGTGGAAGGCCGGGGTTGACTCAGCCCCCCCCAAACACAGAGTAGTGGGTAGGGCCACAAGGCAGCCTGGCCATGAGCTCCACACAGCTGCAGCAGGGGTAGGGAGGGGTGCACACGCAGCCAGGATTGCAGCCCAGTGTGTGGATCACTGGCTGCCCAGCAAGGAAGGCAAGTACCAGTTGGTTCTGTGAAGGGGAAGGAGTGTGGGGGGGTCAGATCGAGGCCCCCATGGTAAGGGAGGGAGTGGGGCATAGGCAGGTCCTGGGCTGAATGGGGCCCCAGTTGGGCTGGATGGTGGAACAATCAGAGCCTAGGTGGCTTGTCCGTGGGCATGGGGAGGAGGGCTCCTGCTGCTGTGCGCACACTGGGGAAGGCCCTGGGGACATATGCCCCCCCAGTATGCGTGCGGGGTGGAGGCAGCTGCCACTGTGCACTACTTTGCACCCAGCTTCAGCTGCTCTGGGAGCAGCACAACACCACATGTCTGCCACCACTGAGCTGTACCACACCCCTGTCCACCTGGCAGTGGGATGTACATGGCATCATGTGGCTCTGTAGGCAGCAGCAGCTGTAGCAGGCACAAAGCGCAATGCGCAGGGGCAGCCACCTCCACTCTGTGTACAGACCTGGGGAGCATGTGTCTCCTGGACCTCTGCCAGGGTGCGCAGAGTGGCAGGAACCCCCACCCCCACCCCGGACAAGACACCTGGTTCCAGTTGTCCCACCACCCAGCCCAGCTGGGGCCCCATTCACCCCAGCCCCTGACCCTGCCTCTGCCCCGCTCCCTCCCTCACCATGGGGGGCTCAATCTGCCCCCCCTTCCTCTCCAGCCCTTCCTCCACAGACTTACCTGTAGGGGGGAGCACGCATGCACATTCACACACACACTCAGACCCCCCAAATCACTTTTTCTCTCTCCACCTATGTCTAAAATGTCTCTTGAAGTGTTTGCATAGTCCTGGCATTACTCTAATCTGTGTTTTAATATTAAGGTTTTGCCTGTAGTTCAAAACCCTTTCTTGGGTTATCTTCTAGTAGAGACTATATTAGACTGCATTTTTAAAAAGATTTGCAACTCTGCATTTAAATACAATTCCTTTCATAATAGGCACAGGTGCACTTCGGGGGGAAAAATCTGTTTCTTCCCATTAGATCCATCAATCAGGAGGGATAGGCTTTTTTGTTTTTCCAGTTTGGGCTGCACAGGAGATAAAGGACTGCAGAAAAAGGATTTTACCACCAAGAGCTTCTGAGTACATCATCATGATTTTGATGAGATGGAGGACAAAAGCTGAAGTGCCATGCCAGGTACCCCAACAGGGGCAGATCCAGGATTTGGCAAAGGGAGTGCAGGAGCACCACACATGCTACAGGGCTTGCTGCATTCCAGCTCCCAGCCCCCTCCTACCTCAACCACCAGTGTAGGAAGACTGCTGGGGAGCCTCTGGGGACTTTTTTAAATCTCTAAAGCATGCAAGAATCTCACTCTTCTCCCTGCTCAAATGCACATCTCTCTCCCTCCCCCACCTGCTGCTGCTGCTTTTCTACTGTCCCAGGAACAAGGGAAGCTGGGAATCTCCTCCTGCCTACTCCAGCTAGGCTCCTTGGAGACTGGGCTCAGCTAGGAACAGCAGCAGCAGTAGGGGGTGTTTCTTTTCCCCACACCTGCTCCTGGGGGGAGCAGGCAGGGTGGGGAAACCCACCTCACTCCTATTGTTGCTGTCTCAGATGAGGCCAGCTCCATGCAACCTGAGTGGAGCAGACTGGAGCAGCTTTGAAGCTTTCCTTGCCAAAGGATAGTGGGGAAAGCAGAAGCCAGGGAAAAGGGAAGGGAAGCAGACGTGCTTTTGAGCATGGAAAGGAGGCAGGGGGGATTCTTACATGCTTTGGGGATTTACAGAAGCCTTCAGAGCCTCCTGTGGCATGATTCAGTCTGAAAAGGGGGATGCTTCCACACCACTGCACCCCCTCTGGATCTGCCCCTGTACACCATCGCTTCACTGTAGGCTCCCGTGTTCCCTCTATGCCAGGCGCCCAGGAAACTGGTTCAACAGTAGCACCTCCAATGTAGTAGTGAGGGACAGGAGTAGGAAGAAGAGAGAAACTGCATCAGCAGGCTGGAGACTAATAATCACAGAGTCCAAAATACAATAAATATAAACAGACTTTTAATTGAGATTTAGTCTTCACATTGCTCTATTCCCTAGCAAGCCCTATCTTCACACCCTCTGGTCTCTTATTATATGGGCCTGCCTCCCAATTAAGCCACACACCAGTTATAGCTCCAGAATATGCCCAGTGCATGGCAGTCATTAATATCCTCCTCACCCTGTGGGACAGGGCCAGACTAAGTACCATGTTCATTTTCTAAATCCCTGATGGCACATGAAGTGTTCCCAAGCTACAAAAGAATCAGGCTCTCCAGGCTATTCATTGGCATGTTGAAATCTGTGCTGCCACCATCATCCTTCCAAATACAATCCACTTTATGCTCACATTCTCCAGCAAAAATGTCTGTGGAGAATATGGGAGGCAAATGTTGGATAGAGTTGTATGCAAGCTTATAGGGTGCAATTGTCCTCCCCAAACATGTCAGCTGGGATTAACAAAACTGCTAGAAATGGGTCTGAACACAACTGTCAGATTTGACTATCCTCAGGCTATGAGGAAGGTCTCATTATATCCAAGCTTTGCAAGTTCGTCCTATCTATAAAATGGGCCAAGCAAAATTCATATGTTTCCTGACTTCTAGGAAAGTGTAGATCTGGCACCAGAGTTTCCAGCTTAACTAAAAACAATAAGCAATGCAACATACAAAGAAGATTGTAAATCATAAGCCCAGCCTTTCCTCTGACTGAAGGAGAACATTCTTTAGTCAAAGATGGTTTTATTTCTTAATTTCCAAAAGCTTCTGGGCTTTCAGAAATCCTGAACCAGTGTCACATGTCATCATCCTTTCTACTTGATAACATTTTATGAAAATCTGGTGAGCTACATGTAAGTCAGCAGCAAGCTGCAATCTTTGTTGGCTAGCCAAGTAGCATCACAATGGTAGCCATGGACAGAGGTTCATCTGAAGTGTTCCAAACCCTGGAATGCTTCAACACACAGCACCACACCGCAGATGTGCCTCCCCCCACAGCTTGTCCTCTACTTTTCAAAATGGCCATGACAGCATGCAGCAGTAACGTCCTACAGTCAGAGGTCTGGAGAGCAAGAACCCCTGCATGCCTCTGGTCTCCAGAGGTTCCTGAAAACAGTTGAGCACACAGGAAAGTGCTCACTGGCTATCCATCACACCTTCTCTTTACCACACGGGAGAAGAACAGAAAACAGTGGATTGTCAGAGGACTGCATTCACTCTAGTTACTCTGTTATAAGACTTATCTTTACTTGTCCTCTGTCAAAAGGTAAAGTAACTTGGAATAACCTAGAAGGACAGAGAGCAATAAGCTTATTATTTGGGCATTTCACACTGTGATGGCTATAGGTGTTGTAGGGCTTTCTACCACTGCCCTGAGTTCGTTTCCTACAGGCGGTGACAGGGTAGACCTCGGCTTCAGATCACAAGTCTGCCAGGAAGATGATCCTGTGTTTCTTGTCTGCCATAACTTGCATTTTTCGGTGTTAAACACCATCAGGTTCTTGTCTGCCCATTTCCTGAGCTTGTCCAGGTCAGCATGGATCACCCGCCTATCTTCTGGCGTGGATGCTTTGCCCCAAAGTTTGGTGTCATCGG
>NW_017728914.1:6370822-6373130 GCF_001723895.1 Crocodylus porosus
GCCATCTCTTCCCAGCAGCTCGCTGCCTCTCTCGCCAAAGAGCGGGCTGTGGTCATGGAAGCCAAAGTCTTCCCGATGACACCAGCTCTGCAGGTGCTTCAAGATGGTACTTGAAGTCTTCTGCAACCAGGTCTTAATACTGCCTGTTAGTTTATTGTTCTGCCCTCTGCCATCAGGGTGTCCATCGGCTTTGGTTAGGTGCACCCTTCCAGGGCTGGCCTTGACCTTAGCTCAATTATCCAAAAACAAAAAAAGGAAACAAACCCCAAAAAACCTGAGTGCTCTCAGTCTCTTCACAGGCTCAGTCCACTTCACAGGCTCAGTCCACGTCCCCCTTCATCTGGGATCAGGCTCTCATGTCCCAATTGCACCAGAAAGAAACCAATTAGTCCAATCACTATTCTGCCTAGGCCTGCTCGGCTTACTTGTGAACATTCTCATTTTCAATGGGATCTCTCCCATGCACGGCAAGGCTCTAACCTGAGACAGAAGTTCTTCCGTCCTCTTCCCCGGATCCTCAGCTGTCACTCCGCTCTGGAGATTATCAAAAGCCATGTGTGCAGGCCTCCGCCTGCCTCTTTCTCAGGGTTACACCCAGGCTTCCTCTGGCACTTTTCACAACACTTGCCGGCCGGGATGCTCAGCCGCTCGTCTCTCTGCAGCTTGCAGGGAATAGACCTCACTCTGCCCCTCTCTGGGGCTGGAAAGACCCCTAAGCAGCCTCCTTCCTCCAATCTGGAGCGAGATGCTGCTCTGGAAGTGTAGTGAGTGTATCTCTTCCTCTGTCTCCATCTGCAGCCCTGCCGGCCCTCCATGCTCTAAGTGGTGTTTCTTTTCACTTTCCCTGTCTGTTACTGCTGGCTGTTTTTCTTCTCCTGCCCTCCTTGCTCAGCATGTAAGGTACCTCGGGGCTTTTGTTTGCTTTCTCTCACCCTTTCACACACACATATCTTATTGTATTTAGCATAGCACTGTATAACAAAGCCAGTATAATAAGCATGGTCCTGTTAGAGGTTTTATCAACCCTTAAATGAAGGAATCAAAGTAAGGAGCTCTGAAATATGCAGTATCTTCATTTCTTCATCTTGAACGAAGTATTTTCACTGATCCTTTAATAGAAGTTATCAGAAGTGCTTGTATTATAGCAACTACCTTCTTGGTTGGGCAAGATGTTACTAAACTAGTTATGTCTCTGGAGATGTGAATCAGCTGCAGGAACTCTTGGTCAATTTTTTAAATCAATGATTACCTTTATGTCTAGTTGCTTAAACAGAGAGTCATTCATTATCACATTTGCATTTCTGGGATGTTAAATTATCACAAGGCCTGGCCTGATACAGTTCCAACTATCTGGTCTATTTCTGAGGCTTATTTAGGTGGATTTCTGAATATCATAAGGAGGTATGAGATACTTGAACACGTACCTTCAGTATAGTTTAAGATGTTTACAGCATTTTCTTTTTAGGGATAATATGATTTTATTCAGGGGATATGAGTCATTTTGATTCAAAAGCCACTGATCATTCCCTTTAAACATCAATTTGAATCAAAGAAGCCCCAATTACCTTAACAGAGTTGTATCAGTTGTAAAACCATAAGAAAATCAGGAAGTCACAAAACAGGGGTAATAATTAAAGTTCTCTTCAATTAAGGGAAATTAACCTGTTATTTTACAACCTACCAAAACCATGTGTTTGCCTTTAGTGTTTCCAAAAAAGAGAGTGCAATTTGGCAATTAGCCAGCCACAAAGTTTTCTAGTAATTGGCAAGCCCAAAACAAGTTTTCACTTCTATAGTGTACTTTTAAAATGACCAGTTGGAACTTAATTGGATTTTTAGACTAGTTTTATGGGACCTTACAAACCCAAAGAAGCACATTTTCAATATGTCAAATCCGGATCTGCACTACCTTTAAACTTTATTTATGGTCTTTCTCTGTTCTGCTGTAAAACACAACATCATGTACTGTAGGTATGTCAGACATTTAGGAGGACTCAAGAAACCTCATTCATTGCATTTATAAAGGTATCTTTCATAGTTTCATAGTTTGTAGGGTCGGAAGGGACCGGAGCAGATCATCTAGTCTGACCCCTGCCATGGCAGGAAAGAATACTGGGGTCAAACAACCCCAGCAAGATGTGCATCTAACCTCCTTTTAAACACCCCCAGGGTAGGAGCCAGAACCATTTCTCTTGGAAGTTGGTTCCAGACCCTAGCCGCCCTGACCGTGAAGTAGCGCCTCCTGATATCTAACCTAAACCTACCCTCTTCCAGCTGATCATGTGCATGGCCCTCCTCTGTACCCTCT
>NW_017728914.1:6373141-6374387 GCF_001723895.1 Crocodylus porosus
TGCTTGTTGCCCATACTACGAGCATTTGTGTAGAGGCATTTGAGGCCTCCTGTGGGTGTGTGTACTGACCCCCTAGTCCCAGTGTTACCCTGGCCCCTATCTCTTACCTGTTTATTCGCTTCGCTCGTTGGGCTGGGCTGGGCTGTAGTTGTGGGTGCTGTTTGATCTGGCAGTCTGAAACACTGCTTATTCTCATTCTCAAAGACAATATTGTAATTCATATAATTCACTCTTCCTCTTCCAAATTCTTTTAAATGCATCCTTCTGCTTGGTCCAGATGTGGCAGAAGCCAAACACAAAGCCATTTTTAAATCTGTTTTGATCCTATCAACTTCATCAAATAAATCAGTCCCTTCTTGGCAAAGTGTTCTTTGCAATGAGGTACTGTGCAGTTGGCTGCACAGCTTACTTGGGCTCTCATGGACTAGTTTTCGTATTGAACATTTTCATCCACTATGGCTGCTTCTGAAAATCACAGCATGAATGATCCCTCCTTTTTGATGTAAAAGACTTGTTATAAAGATAAACTATTTTAATGTGTGCTTTTTAGACCCCTGTTACCGAGACCTGCAAGGTCAGGGGCATCCAATAAGGCAGATTTGGGGATACACACATCTGTGTTTACAAGAAATCAGTGAATCATTTGTAGCAAACAACGTACTAGCCAAAATGTAGTATATTTTTCTATAAACAATTTTCTGGTATTTTATAGTTTCTTAAACAAATTTACAATGAAAAGTTATTAGCCATATTATATATTTGATCAGTAAGTTGTTTGCAAGAAAAAAATTGTGAGGATTCAATATTCATATGACTTTATTGATATGTTTCCTAAGAATGACCAGGTGAAGGCCTCAGTGTTTAATTCTGAATAAGAAATCTGTGTCCTAGTCACTAACAAGTCTTAAATTCTAGGTACACAAAAGCTCTACACTCCTTTGAAAATCACCAGTATTTTTTTCCCATTGACTCTAAGTTCATAGCCTTAAATTTTGTCACAAACAAAAATTTTCCTTGGAACTAAGAGACACGACAAATAATTTAAAGGTTTAAAACAGCAATACTAGCCATTAGAGTAGGGGTGGGCAATTATTTTGGCTGGTGGGCCACTTAACAAGTTTTGGTGAGCTGTTGAGGTCCATACACACAAAATCTTTTAGAAGATATAATTTTAACAAATTATAGATGAACAAATCATATATTAAAAATCAAACATATACTATATGTTAATCTTTTTACAAAAATA
>NW_017728914.1:6374587-6398003 GCF_001723895.1 Crocodylus porosus
ATGGGGGTGGGTGAGAGGGAGGGGGGTTAATGTATGTGTGTGGGGGGCTGCCCATGTACTAGGTCATGGGAGAGGACTGGAGGTGGGGGGAGGGAGGAAGGAAGGTGGGGACAGGGGAGCATGCAGCGGAGCTTGCTTAGGTAATTCAGTGCAGGTACAGTCTGCCTGCCACCCTCATGCAGCTGGCAGATACCCTCACAGTGCTCTGCATGGAGCTGAGCCCCGGCTGCTCTCATTTGGGGTAGCCTACACCCACCCACGCCTGCCAGACAGCACTGCCCTGGCCACTGGCCATTGGCCAGCATGCTGCTGCAGCCACCCAGGTACTGCTCAGCTCACCTTGCCTCCGGTGCCTCCTCCTCCTGCCCCTGCTTCACCACTCCGGAAAGCAGTTACCGCAGGGAAGCCATCAAGACGTGTGCCAGGCCAGCTGCAGCTGCCTGGGTACTGTTTAGCTTCCTCCCCACTCCAGTGGCTTCTCCTTCTGCCCCTGCTGTGCCACTCTGGGCAGCAGGTAGTGTGAGGAAGGCCAGCAGCCACGGGGATGCGCTCCAGGCAGCAGATGCTCATCCAGTCAGGGGGCATATTCCAGCTGGGTGGCCCCTGCAGCAGCACATGAGGCTCCAACTCCAGCTCCCATCTACATTCCACCTCCTCTGCCCACCTGGAACTATAAGCAGGTGGCCAAGTGGGTGGAAGGTGGCTGGGAGCTAGAACTAGAGCCCTGTGCATTGGGGCAGGAGCTGCCTGGCTGCAGCTTCCCTACTGCCTGACTGAGCATCTGCTGCCTGGCACGCAACCCCATGGCTGCTGGCCTTCCCCACACTACCTGCTGCCCAGAGTGGCACAGCAGGGCAGAAGGAAAGGCCACTGGAGGTGGAGACAGCTAACCAGTACCCAGGCAGCTGCAGCTGCAGCTGCACCAGAAGCAGTCCTAGCAGGAAACTGTGAGTGCTGGCTGGGGCTGGGGCTGAGGGGCCGCAACTGGCTGCCTCCCCGGGCAGATGCATGTGGGATTATGGGGCCAGTGGGCATAGGTGAGACCGTGGCACTGGCTGCCCTGGAGTGGGAATGGGTGGATCTTAGCCCCATGTAGGAGCCATGGGGCAGTCAGGGTCAGATACAGTCAATTGGCAGGTGCCTGCCTATGGGCCAGATTCAATCAATTGGCAGCTATATTTTGCTCAACCCTGCATTACAGAACGGTGAGTTCAGCATGGGATCTTTGTTGCACCCTTAACAGTGGAGCTGATTTCCAAGGCTTTATTATACCCTCCTCTTCCAATTTCATGAGTTCTAGTCATAAGTTTACCTGTCTCCCACTTAGATCACACACCCACTGTGAGCTTGCTGTATCTAGCTATTTATTCTCTCCATTGCTATAAGAGGTCTAGCAGCACCCATGGGATGAAAGAAAGGGAAGCCTGTTAACAAAGTAGATGAAGAAGGGTAAAAGGAAGGAACTTCTTGCTTTGGGAAGAGAGTCCAAAGAGATGGCTACGGTAACAGCTACACTGGGTTTTTGAAAATTCTCAGTATTGGCCTAACTCTGCTCCCACAAACATCAATAGCAAATATCACAATAACTCAGTGGGAACAGAGTAGTCCAATTCTGAGGGCTTCTGAAAATCCTACCCTTCAGTTTTTCACAGTTTACTCAAATGATGCCTTTAAAACAGTGCCCTGCAGTTACTTCTTTATTTTGATTTGAATTGTCGTCTGGGGAATAATCTAACAGAAGAATCATGATGATGAAAGACAAAATCATAATGTTGTAAATGATCTCAAGGGTCAATATGATCTGACCCTCAGCACACATGTAGGAATCCTGTTCCTATTGCTATAAAATGCTTATCCAATCTCTCCTAAAAATGAAAATCTCCAGTGAAAGAGCTTTTACCATGAACAATCTACTCTATTGCCTTATCATTCTAACAATAAGGAAAGTTTGGGTTTTTTTTTCTGGAGATCTAACCTAAATCTGTTTCACTGCTATTTAAAAGCACTGTGCATGTCCTGCCCTCTGCAGAAAGGGAGAACAATTGTTCTTCCTCTTCTTTATGGTAGCCTTTCAGGTATTTCCTATATGCTGTCATGTCCCTCCTTAATCTTCATTTCTCCAAACTAAACATGCTCCCTTCTCTCAGGCTTTTGCCATATAGCTCACCTTCCAATTTTTTTAACATTTACATTACTCACTTCTGGTCCCTCTCCAACTTCTCCACACCCTTCTTAAAATACAGAGCCCAGAACTATACACAATACTCCAGGTAAAGCCTAACCAGTACCAATTGGTACTATCACCTCACATGTCTTATACCAAATACTGCTGTTAATGCAGCCCAAAATTTCTTTTATTTTTTCTGCAACTGCATCATATTGCTGACTCATGTTGAGTCTGTGATCTGCAAAGTCCCCAGATCCTTCTCAACAACATTATAGCCCAACCAGTTATAGCCTAGCACCTTATATTTGCTTATGTCGAATTCCATGCTGTTGTCTGTAGCCCAGCTCTCCAGTCTCCCAAGAGCTTTTTGAAGTTCTTCATTCTAGCATCCAAATTTTAATAAATGGTAAACAGTACTGGGTCCAGAATTAACCCCTGTGGGTGCATCTACATGTGTACCTGACTGCACATTTGTTAGTGTGCAGTCATTTACAGCTTCCTTTAGCAAGTACTAAATGACTCTGCAGTAACTGCCATTACTGCACAGTCCCAGCAGCACACAGATTGTTTCTAACCCTACTGTGCAGTAGCTTCAGCATCACGGTTCATGCCCGCCAATGCTATGTTGCTATATCCATGTGGGACTATATCAAAAGCTTTACTAAAGTCCAAGTATAGTATGTTCACAGCAGTCTCTTCATCCACCCACCTAGAAGTAGAAAAAAATGAAGTGGGTTTGGCACCATTTTCTTAACAAATCCATGCTTGCTGCTAGTGATCAGCCTTTCTTCCTCCAGATGTTTACAAATTAACTTCTTTATGACTTTTGCTGCACAGGCATATTCATGGTTCGCTGCTAGGTGACTCTTTTCAGTTCAGGCTAATGTGATGTGGACCAGTTAAGCCAGGCTGTGATAACTGAAGAATTAAGGTAGGAAAAGATGGGTAAGAAGGGAAGAAGATGAAAGGGGGAAGAGAGGGAGGAAGAGAAACATTATTAAGTGACAGGCATTTTTTCATGTAGTCTAAGATTCTCCTTATCAATATTCTGATTAGAATCCAGCCACACCAAGTCATAACATTTCCCAAAAGGTTAAAATTGTTTCTGTAGAGGAGAAGTCGTAGGACTCAATTTATACCTAGGTCTTCTGCTGGCCATTAACATCAGGATGGCTTTAAGTGGAATGATTTGTTGTCAGAGGTAACAGTAACATGCAGTAGTGATGGATCCAAGCCTCAAGATTTTGGTCTGATTCCAGATCCAGATTCCAGTAACCATCTACACATTCACCATTGTTTACGGATGTTTAAATCTGGAGGCTTTGGTTCAGCACATTTCAGGGTATAAGACTGGTCATGCAATTCTAAGCCAGATCTGGATTCAAATACATAGGTAGAAAAAGCTCAGGCGCAAGATACTCTCCCTTCAGTCCTTTGGAGTTCTGATCCAAAGAAGTTTGGGCCCATTTCTGTTGAGACCTGCAGAGAAACTCAGTCCTCTAGAGGGCATGATTATATTCATACATTTTTAATAACTAGCTAGAATTACGTGGCTTCTCTCTTCACGTTCCAGTGTGAGCCAAGAGTAACACTGTGTCATTAATGAAGTTTCACTACTGTTAAACCTCAAGAAAATAGGAGAAAACTCCTTATAACTTCTCATCTTTGACAAGGCTGATTAGCTAGTAGGCTCAAGACTTGTTAAGAAATCTTCAATGAGGCTACTTCAAGTTTCTTCTAGGTAACAGAGTCCTGTGTGGAAATCAGTCGATGTTATTTGTAGCACATACTCATTTGGGTTTATGTATTGGTAAATCTCAATATAAACTTGGCTGCAGTTTGAGCTGTACAAACAGGACAGTAAGATAATGGCCAGTGTTCCAGGTCTGGGGTCCATCCTTATCTGTGATCACTGTGTCTGGTAGCCACCAACATTAAGAGGTCATTAACCCAATTAACTCAACCTTATCTGTTGGCTGAATTTACTGAGCCAAATTCTAAAGTCAGCAGAGTCGTGCAGTTGTTAGGAAGGGCATCATTTGTTGCAGTGTACGTGTTTCCTGGGCATGTAGACACAGCAAAGTCAAACTAGGAAGCTTCTGGTTCAGAAGCAAGAAACTCTATCAAGTTAAAGCTCTAGTTAGCAAAAGTACATTTCTCCTATTGAGTCCACAGGAACTATCTTAAGTCTTGTTCATCTGGAAGTCACTTTTTTACATAGTTCACACAAGGCTTTCTTGTCTATAATACAAACACTTGTAGTTTATTCAGTTTTACAATATTTAAATCCCCTTAAAAAATAAACGGCTAACTTGCTGGCACATTACCCATGCTGTATGTCCAGGATTCAACTAATTTAAAAGCTATTTTCTAAGATGCATTGCAGGGAAACAGAGAGAGAGAAATATCAATCTGTTTTTCTGGCTGACTCTAGTTTCTGAGTACATTTCACATACTTAATGTTAAGATTTCTTTCCTGGGTCACTGACAATGCCAAACCAACACCTGGGAACCAGAAAATGTGTTAATGTGTATTAATTTGTTATCATCACTGAGTTGTGCCACACAGTATCCATTTTCTTCTCTTTTCTTAGTTGCACTTGGAAATCATCCTTGGTTATCTCATCTCCTTGTCCTAGACCTTGATATTTATGGGTCTTATGTTTTCTCAATTTGCTGAAAAAAGAACGACTCCATGTTGCTTTTTTTGGGTGATTTTTCCTCTCATGTTTGAGAATGTGATGCACTTAATTGTTTTAAAAGACATCCAGTGGTATATGTGTGAACAGACATTCCTCCAAATGAATATGCCTCAGATTTCAACAATGAATCTATGAGGGAATATCATTAGACTGCCCTAAACCCAGGCTGACCTTGTTCATGAACTTCACGAGCTAATGCTTATCCTCACTTACATCGTAGGAAACTTCATAGTTAACAGGATTGCAGGAGGGATTAAAACAAGCTATTGTTTAATCCTAGACATTTGTTAAGGATTTGACAATTTCATCTTTCACTGTCCTGAAAATAAATGGTTAGGATTAAGCCAATGTCCTTGAAAAAAACCAAACAAGGGAAGATTTTGTCAAGTACCAGCATAGAAGCTGGAAGGTGCTTCTAACATTAATGAATCACATCACTAATCTGTAGATAGATAGATAATGGTGTTTCATTTTAATCATGAAAAAATGTGGGGTTTGGGTGCTTTTTTAAAACCAAAGATTGGGTTTTTGTTTTTTTTTTAAATCAGGTGTGCAGGGCTTGCCAGGCTTCATCTGCCTCTCTGGGTTTAGGAGACCATGAATGCAATGGGTGGAGCAAAACCCACCAATTGGAGACAGGCAGGGGAGGAGCCAGGAGAAGAGTTTGCTCCCCCTGTACTCCAAAATGGGGGCAGAGGCGGGGGTGGGGCAGGAGTGGACTTAATTGAGAACTTCAGTTGCACCCCCCTAGTTGATTCATTTTCAGTCTGGGGGCAGAGCCCCAGGAGGGGATATAAGCAGCTGTGTGCCAAGCATGCAGCGCAGCCAGCAAGGGACGAAGAAGAAGGAAGGGGTCCCAGGGCCAAGAAGAGCTGGGAGAGCTGTCCAGTGGGCATATCCAGCTGCCCAGAAGAGCCCGAAAAATTCAGCTGATGATTGGGAGTGGTAGGTGGTGCAGGCGTCACTGCTTGGGAGGGTTCATGAGGGACCAGGACCCTGAGAGCCGCAGCAAGGCAGCTCGGGTCTCTAACCCTAGCATGAGGCTGGACTGCGTTGCAGGCGTTGCTGCACGGAGAGTCTGCAAGGGACTGGGATCCTGGGAGCTGCAGCAAGGTGGCTCAGGTCTTCAACCACCGCATAAGGCCGGGCACAGGAGTCAGCACTACTGCAGGGTGAGTCATTGTGAGGCATAAGGCTCAGGAGAAGGAGGGGCCGGGTGGTCTGGTACTCATTACCTGCAGTGGGTCTGCAAGAGCCCCAGGAATGGAGTTGTCCCTGTGTGCGGAGAGCACCATTCAGAGTAGCACAGCCCTGGCCATGCATGAGGGGCCCAGGCACACAGCTCCCCCCAAGAAGGACTGAGCCACTGGAACGCGTGAGCAAGTCACACCGCTCCCCTGAGGCCTGGACTGAGTCCTCCCTGGAAAAACATTAGCCAGGCCAAGGAGATTGTGAACATTGCCACACCTGGCTCCTTGGGACATGTGGGTCAGTGGGGAAATGTGTCTCCCACTGGGGAGTGACACTTGGGGAAGGTAGCCTCAATAAAGGGGCAGGAGGAAGAGAGCTCCTAGAGGAGGGGAACCACTAGAAAACTCTTGCATCTTATATTTTGGAGTGTTTATTGAGTGTTTGATACATGCTGTGAGTCTTGGAGTGTTGATTAACTGTTAACTGTACGCCTTGTATTTTAGAGTGCCATTTATTGTTGTACTTACCTGTTCATATTGTTTGGAACCATTATTCTTACCATTTGTATTTGGGTGTATATATAGTTATAGTTGTATGTACTTATAACCTATAAATGCTCACTTTAGTTCACTACCATTTTATATATACCTATGTTAAATTTGCACCCGGCTAAAACATCACTTTCTGTCCCTCCTCTATTGAGACACAATAGGTGGAAGGGAACTACGAGTGACTGCAGTTTCCACCCCAGCACATGTGCCCTGCTGGCTTTCCCCTTCTATTGGTGAGGTGGGACACTCATTTTCAGGACACCTGGGTTACACAGAAAAAACCAGGTTCCCTGCTGATGAGTCAGGGTAGCCAGATATTGGTCACATACTTGTATCATAGGTATGGAGGCTAAAGCATCTGCAAGACCATGCCTGTTTGCCACAAAAGTAGTTTAACCAGTGGAGTACTGAACCTCAATGTGATAAGTTCTCCAGTGCCTGTAACCCCGGGACATTCTGACTGAATAAGAAAACCAAGTTCTGCCACTACCCAGGCAGTCATCTAATGCTAGCTGAGGTACTAGTAGCAGTCTAGGTCTGGCAGCATGGAGCTCAGGCTTCTCCACATAAAGCCAGTTCAAGTATCTTTACATGATACTGCAGTCTGCAGGATAGGTATTACCTTAAGCAGGATATGTGCATTTACATAATTTCCTACATTACTGAGGAAAACAAAGCATGTAGGCAGATAGGAAGGCATAAGAGGCATAAGGGGAATGATATTAGGCTTTTTTGGCTTTAGCACTAAACATGCTGGCTTAGATTGTTATTGCTACAACCATTTTATTCTGATTTATTCGTATCAGCCATTTTTAGGCCTCTTCAGCACTTCTCTGTAGCCATCATGCTGAAGAAGCCTTTGGCCAGGCTTCATTTTGCTTGGCTGGTGTCGGCTAGGGAGTGTGTGACACTGTTACACTGTTATCCAAGTCCATCTCCCCACAAGAGCTCAGACAGCCAAGCCCTGCTGGCCCTGATGGATATTGCTCAGCAGATCTTTGTCGGACCTGTTAAAACAAGATTTGTTACCATTGACCTACCAGCTCAGAGTTCATGCCTCTAACTTCAGAAGCAGTTATGTTCCATATAAAAGCATTATATTAGTGTAATTTACTTTTTGAAATAATTGACTGTTGTTAGATGCTCACCCTTAAGGAGGATTTGCTTAATAATCGTATTTCTTTATTATCCAGTGCTAGATGAGTAATTCATCCCTTTGCTTTTAGTTCCAGTATGGATCTGCTGCACATGGAACTGAGGGAGTTTTAACCTTAGACAGAGCCAGCTGCCATACAAACTTCCTCCTTACCTCTGCCAATATATTTCATTGCTGGCTCCCACACCCTGGCCTTCTAATCAGTGGGTGCCAATCATGAAGATATACAACGGTTTCATGTGTGTCCAACTCACCTGTTTGCTGGAGACCTGAACGAGACCAAACTTGTAAGTTCCTAACTTATTTTCACTTATTCCTATACATGAGCCAAAGCCACATAATTCAGATCTATATCCAGGTTTCAAAACCTCCTGGACCCATTTTTATATATATGCTCCATGACCTTTTTACTTACACCAAGGTAAAGTATATAAGTCTCAGGTCTCCAAAGATGGGTGCGCTGTTCAATTCTCAGGTTTTGGTTCAGAGCCATCATAGCATATGACCTAACAAAGATTTGAACCGCTCTCTAGAAGTAAAAGGCTGATTTTCTTTTGATTTTATTTATTTTCATTGACTTCAGTGGTTTTATTTTTGATTTACACAGCTGTGAAATCAGAATCAGGCCCTCCATGTGTTAGACCATAGTACAACAAGTCCCAGTTTGGCCCACTTCATTTTGACAATTGTTTTATTTATATTTGGAGCAGAGGACATTTTGGATCCTACATCTTAAGTAGCTGTTTGTTTTTATACCTGTTGACTGAATTTGGAGGAGAAGGTTATTCTAGCAGCATGCATGTGAGTAGAATGGTTCATTTTTGCCAACTGTCCTAGGGAGCAAAACATTTAAGCAGCAGGTAAGGTTCAAGTCCTGGTAGACTAGGCAAATTCTTCATCTTTGCAAAACAAATCAATTAAGTACCAGGCAGTTCACTGTATTTGATTTTTTGGGCAAGACCTTAAAAGCCAAAGTCCTGTCTGCTTTGCGTGGGCACTGAAGACCTCACAGTACATTTTGTAAGCGGTTTCCTCTCGAGTCCTCAGTCTAAATTTTCTAGGATGGAACAGAGGTCGCTGGGCAGCTCCAGATACAACCATGCAACACGCAGGACAGTGCTGACTTCTGCAATATCAATTGCAGCAGCCTGACCAGCCAGTGCTGAAATCATGATTATTTTTGTGTCCCCCAACAAAGGAGGTGCTTGGGGATGCTGCCGTGGCCACTGTCCCCTCCTCCTCTATTCAATTACACTACTGGGATGCAGCTGAAAATATTGGCAGACAGTACTGGCATACAACATAGCGTAAGAGGATGATTACAGTCACTTTGTAAAAACGTAATTTCCTATGGGTGACCTCCAAACAAAAAAAATTCCAGTGGAAGGTGAGAGCACAAATCCCCTGTGAATGGAGGTCAGACATGTGGCTGCAGGTATAAGGAGTTATAGCATTATGTATTTTAAATGAAGATTACTATTACATTTTCAAAATTCATTTCAATATCCTAATCAACAACAACCAAACCAAACTCTAAACTGAAGCCCTACAGCTTTCTGTTTATCCACAGATGGGTAGTTTTGCCCAATAATGATCTTTTACACTGCTCGCTATAAATGATTTTCTGTCCCTTCAAATTTTGCTACTTTCTCTCCTACCTTGTAGTCAGAAACCAAGTCATAATTTCTCAGATCAGGATGGAGGAATTTGGATCAGTAAGTTGGGCATCTCTACACACTGCACATTCTCTAATGCCTGCTGAAATACATGTATATCCATTGCACCTGGCAAACCTTTTAACCTTAAGCAGAAATAAGTGGAACAATCCTGCTCCCTTTGAAGTAAATAAGGTTTTCTTCTGCCAACAAAAGTGGGTGCAGTACTGGCGACCACGTTATTTCATACATGAACAACCAGCTGTTCCATAGACCAGTAGATGTAGATAAATTTTATATAGCTCACTCTTGACATGGGATGTAAAAGTTTGGATGTAAAAGTTTGGATCCAGCAACCACCTGCTCCTAAAGTTCCATCTTGCGTTCTTCAAAACAGTTAAATAATCATTGACTTCAATGGAAGTTTGAGATGCATGTGGAATACAGGACTGAGCTCTAGATATACAGAAATTTTGCAGATATAGAATGTGTGGATTGCTGCAGCAGCAAGTTTAGATAACACCTGATATGCGTTGCTTTTGCTCCGATGACCCATTTGTTCACAAGCAAGGTCTGCATGTGGTTATCCTTGCTTATAATGCATGCAACATGAACATTCAAACACTGTTCTCATCTCAAACTCTATGCACTTAAAATAGCTTGGAAATATAATCAACTTGCATAAAAAAAAATGTCTGTAGGGGTGGAAAGGACCTGACAGTCATATTGGGATGCAGGCACGCTGTCTCCCAAAAGAGAAAAAAAACACACAGATGTAGAAACAGGTGTTCCGGATATGTCTTTCCCACCTTACATCCCTGTCCAAACTAATCCACATTTGAGGACACAAAGCACTGTAAGCATTCCTTCTTCTCCTGATACAACTGTGTTCATTCTTCCATCCCACAGCTTTCAGCACCATGCATATTCCATCCACACAGAACATAACTTGCATACCTTACTCAACCACAAACACACATCCTACTCGCAGTCTACTGTGCTTGCTAGCACAGAACAGGGAGAGAATATTATAGCTCACTTCTATTTTGGCTGTTGTTCCAAGGCATGTGCATCAAGAAGGAGATCCCCTTTGTCTTTTACCCATTTTTCCTGTGTCTCAGAAATCTAGACCTTATTCAACCTCTTCCTGTCCCTTTATAAACAAAATTGTCCGGGAAATATAGGGAAGAATGTGACTATATGCTTGTTTTAGCCACAAAAAGGAATAATTATGGTTTCAAATGAAAAAGTCCTGTTAGATTATTTCATACTTCCCCAGTAGAGGATGTATACAGCACACTTTCACACTGTCTTTTAGACAAAAGACCAATTTGCTATAATTGCTATAGATCCTATTACCATATTTACTCAAATACAAGAAGAGGTATTTTCCCCCAGTTGTCATGGGGAAAAAAGCCCTTTATTTATAATTGCATACAAGAAATCTCATTGTCTATCAAAGGCAATGGGAACCACCTAAGAAGCTGATTAAATGCAGACAACGTTAAGCATGATCATGGCCCATATTGGGTAAACTTACTGATAGGAACTTTTTTTTGTGCCACTTAAAAAATTCAGCAGTTGCTCCCCCAGGAAGGAATGAGTATTAGGCCTGGAGGTACTGCAGTACCAGGTCAGCATTGAGAGACACTGAAGCAAGGTCCAACTCCCTTCCCTGGTGCCAGAAATGCTGATGGGAACCCCTTTTTTTTTTTTGGCCCTTAAAAAAACCAAGCAGGTGCTCCCTCTAATTAGTTAGAGTCTTAGATTCTGTGAAGCTCTCGGTTAATTCAATAGCAATAGGACCTATCAATAACCCAAATACAAAGATTGGAAATTAAAAGGGGACGGGTGCCCAGAAGACCAAAGTTATCCCCTTCTCATATGGTCATTTGTTTCTTCACTGAAAATTGTAAATAGAAGTGCACTGATATAGATTTTGGTGGCTGATACCAATAGCCAATGTTTAAGAAGGCTTGTCAGCTGATACTAAGCTGGGCTGGGGCTGGGGCTGCCCAGCTGGGCAGGGTGGGGCATGGGACAGAGCTGTGGTTCATCTGGCGCACTCCAGGAGGGTACAGGAGGAGGGCATGTGCCCCCGGATCTGCACAGGGCAGGGCAGGCTGCAGATGCGGTCTGGGGCTGGGGCTGGGGCTGGGACTGTGCAAGGCTGTTCCTAGCCAGGGGTTTAGTGAGGCTGCACTCAGGGCAAGCAGTGGTGGCACTGGGAGGAGCGTTACAGGGGGGCTGCAGCCCTCCCAAAATTTACCATAGGCCCCCCACAGTCCCCTCCCAGTGATGCCACTGCCCACCCCAAACACAGCCCCAGCTCAACTCCCCCCCACATGCGCCAAAATGAGCCCAGCGCAACCCTGGCCCCAGCCTGCAGCTGCAGCCCACCCCGCCCTGCACAGAACTGGGAGCACATGCCCCCCCCCACATGCCCTCCCAGGGTGCATGCAGCAGCTGGAGCTACCCCTCACAACCCCTGGGCAAGCTATGGCTATGTCCCACATCCCGCCCAGCTGGATAGCATCTGCCCAGCCCCTGCTCCACTCCCTCCCTCACTGCAGGGGGGCGTTGATCTGCCCCCCCCATGCCCCTTCTCTCCCCCCTCCCCTTCCACCACAACAGACTTACCAGCAGCATGCAGCTCTCCATGCTGCCAGGCTATGCTCTTGCTGTCTACATGCACACCATTGGCAAATCTCACTGTACCGGTAAATACATCAGTCAAATTATCGGCCACATCAGGCCAATTTCCAATACAAGCAATTTTCTTTATGTTGTTGCCAATCCAATATCGGATTGATGTATTTGTGTACCTCTAACTGTAAGAGATGTATAGAATGAGATAATACCTTTTTTAAGAGTACAGACAATGATTCAGCAGGGGACTGTAATAGCAACACAGGATATGATGCCACTTTACTTCATTACTTTGTCTCATCTTCTGTGATTATTGTAATTCTTATAGGTTCCGTAAGATTTATAAGCAGCTGCTGTGGGAGGATTGTATCAGTAGAGCACAAACTTTAGTAAGCGTGCTCTACAACAGCTCTTCTCTACATGCTCCTGCATTGTGACAAGGAGGTAGGAATTTGCTACCGGTCCATATCTGCAGAACTCTCCCTGGCTCACTTAATCTGGCTAGCAAGAACAGGGACTGCTTCACTTGTTTCCCACCTTTCTCTCTCCATCTGCTCTGTTCAGGCTACTTACCCATGTAGACCCAGATCCAATGCCTAAATGGGCATCATCGAGTCATCTGGGTAGGGTTTCAGTCCTCTCCAAGGGTGCATGTACTCTAAGCCACACTGTACCCCTACTTTAACCATAGCATTGAGAGTCTACAAGGCATCTGTTCATTTCAACCGGTATTATAGTGATGCAGTGATTTTATATAAAGTAAAATAGTTCTGGATATTTGGTTTTTAAAGTGAAAAGATAGAAAGTCAGGAACTTGGAAAAATGAACTGAGAGTACAAAGTCTTCATGTCAGAAAAGCTGGAAACTCAAACCCAAACTCCATTTTGCCCCCTCATTCTCTACTTACTGGTGGAGGGGAATGCTGTTAGCTGGGATATTTAAGAAAATAAAGTTTCCCATAGTTATGCTTTAAAACTCTGTAGATTTTGTTGTTTAATAAAGTAAATTGAACCGTCATTCTAACCTGTGTTATGTATGTATAGAACCATCTTGTCACTGTTGTGAGAGACTTTGGGGATAATAGTGAGTCAGTGGCCCATTCAAAGCTGGACTCAGAAATGTTTATATCTGCTGTGTGGCTGGGACTTATGATTGTGACCAGCAGTGGAGGACAAATTGGAAAGAGTAAATTATCCAAATAGGTGCGATGGGTGGAGACATGTTTTGAAAGCCTACTTGGAAAACACATTATATAAGGTGGCATATTCCCCCATTCTGTAAAGTGAGGGTCAGAAAGGGTCTTGTCTAAATTCTAGATCCCAACTGCATTTGGAAGCAAACTCAACATACTCAGTAAGAGGGTTTGCCTCTGATGGCTGAAGAGGCCCCAAGCCCTGTTTCCTTTTACAAAAATTTTACCCTGGACTTGGATAATTCCCTGAATTATAATTATAATTCCCTGCCTCTGGATCTAACCCCTTCTGCGATGTTCCAATTCATCCAGCTGCAAGCTCTTGCTTCATCAGAGTATAATTCTGTATTCCAAGGGGTGAAAGAAAGAATGGGAAACATAAAGCCACCAGCATCTTTGCTTTTGCTTCTCACTGACATTAGAAAGAGCAACATGAAAATGAATTAATGATGCTTCAGGGATAGGGGGTTGAACATTTTGGAACTTCAAAAAAGGTTTTATTGCACTTTGATTGAAGGTTTGGGCAAATATTATTCAGCTCCCATTCTAACCAAACCAGTTTGCCCATCCAGTTGTCAACCAACAACCCTGGTGGTGAGGCTAAGGTTGTTTGATAACCTCTGAACTCAGTGGAAGTCTTTCCATCGATTGCACCCTTTGGGAAAAAACTCTATAAGAAAGCTTTTATATTTATTTAAGCTACACCCCAGCTATCTAAAGAAGTAACAGCAGCAGAGAATTTTCAGGTTTATTATTTTCATTTCAGCTGCTGGAATGGTGTGGACATAATGTGAACAAACGAACAAGCCAAGAGGGTGTCTGTCAGTCATTGAGCCAGTTTTCAGATCAGACAGACACAAGCCCATAAAAATAGGTTCAACCCAAAAGTCATGATAATAAATAATTTATTTTCATACATTTCAAAGCACCAGATACAGTAAGTCAATGTTTTCCTTGGAAGCAGGCTTTGCTGGGCGGCTGCATTAGCTTCCCACACCAGAAATAACATGTAGTGTATGAGTGTAGGGAGACACCAACCACCATTCTGCCAAAGCCTACTTGATTTTAGCTGAAGGCTGCTGAGCCTGAGTAAATCACTCTGCAAGAAATAAATGCGCATTTATGAGATGCACACCATTGGCAAATCTCACTGTACCGGTAAAGAGATTGGGTCAGCCAAGCAGTCATCTGAAGAGTGCTGACTTCTAGATGTTTTTTCTTCATGTTCATTCCTCATTGGCCCTTCACAACAGATGAAACATGCTAGAGGTCATTTTAAAACCATAGGGATCTCACTTGGACTGGTGCTTAAAGCTATAAAAGAAAACACATGGCAAAACTAGATCTAATCTCCATTCAGATAGGGAGTGAGTGTCATAACGATCAAACTCTCCACTCTCTACCATCATTCCCATAAGACATATAAGGATTTTTAGTATCAGTAGCTGTACAGGAAAAACCCTAAAATGCCATTCCCAAGAATGATGAAGAATGATCCATGGTTCTTGTGGGAACCAGGCACTGGAATGTGGAATACATTGGGTGAAGTCACCTATGCAGAAGAACACAAACATGGGCACTGGATCTTGCAATAGTTTCTTGGGCTTAAATACTTCTTTATGAACCTTAGAGAAACTTCCACTCTGTACTACAGGTGTGAATGCACAATATCCTTCTGTAGTAAAGGGTGATGGCTAGAATGACACCACAGCTCAGAGCTGAGGACAGGTCTGTCAACTCCTATAGCATATAGGACCCCTTGCTTCATTTGTTAAATTAGTTGGAAGATATATGATGAATGAGGTAGGCAGGTGCAGCCCAGTGCTGCCCTGAATTCTCTCTCTGTCTTGACCAGTGTTCTGGATGGTGCTGGCCAAGTTGCTGGAAACAGACTTTTAATGGGCGATCACTACTTATGTATGCCTCATTTTCTGTGTTGCCTGATGAGATACCCTGAAATCGGACTTCCAAAGGTGATTAATATTCACACCTACAGCTGAAGGCATAGGGAGTTGTGCTTTGAACATATAAAGCACTCTATAAAAAATAGGTCCTAAGTATCTCAAATTGGACATCCAAACTTAATGGATACCTTTGGGCCAGGTATAGACATTACACTTTTACCAGTATATGTGATTGGAAACTGGTTTATACTCATAACAGAACAGGATTTTGTTATATATAGACTGATTTTAAAATGGCAGACCCAGTCTAATATTTGCTTCTCCCCCCGCCCAAAGGGTGAATGTGTGTTCTGTTCACTACCAATCTAAATTATGCCATTTACAGGGAATGTCTACATATGCACTTTAATGCATATTAGCTTATTTTAATGTACATTAAAGCATCACTAAAATCTGTGGGCTACTATAAATATGCAGCAAGAAAGTTCTGACGTGTTGTAAAGCCACTGTGTTGGAGCAGGCTCAATTAATGCAGAAATGAATGCACTTGTGGCAGGGCAACTTTGGTGCCTGCCACTTAAATAGGCTTGATCCAGCAGATGCGATGCAGCTCAATGAGACAGGCACATGACTGTGGGAGGGCTTCTGGATTGGAGGATGGGGCTGAGTAGCCTCACTATAAATCCAGAACCTCATAGCTGAGCAATCAGTTGCTGCAAAGAGCTGGAGGGAGAACACTGTTCAGCCAGAGATGCTGCCCGTGGCAGGGTGGTCCCCAGGAAATGCTACACCAGTGCCTCTCTAGTGAAAGGCGAGTATGGGGTGCCATCTGGCATCAGCGCACATGACTTGGTGGGTTACCCTGTAGAGGGGACAAGCAAGGGGTCCACGCATGTCATCAGGCCTGAGATCCAAGGGGTGTAAGGCCTAGTAGCCCCAGTGAGAGGGCAGTGAGGTGGTGGTGTAGTGGCCCTAGTGAGAGGATATGTGTGAAAGAAGCCTGTATAAAGTAGGGTTTGTGTGGGTGGGTCTGAAGGCTTGTGCATGGACCACATAGAGTAGGGTTTGCATGGGTGTTCCTGAAGGACTGTATATAGGCTGGCCTTGATTGAATGAGAGGAGTTTGGAGGGCCCAAGAAGGCAGACCTACATGATGACAGAGAGGGCAAGCAGCTCAATAACCTGACTAGAAAAACTCTTGACTAGTCAGTGCTGGGGCCAGGACCAGAACGATTGAAGGGCCAGAGCACCCACTGTGAGGGATACCTAGAGCCAGGACCCTGGGGTTCTGACTGGCCTGGAGGTGAGGCCACGGCCTATGTGGCCAAAGGTCCTAGATGGGGCCATGCCCAAGAGGGAGAAGGGTTCAGGGAGCTTGGCAGTCCAATTTGAAGGCAGAGCAGACCACCTGAGAAGGGGGGATCCAGGTGGGATCTGATCACCAGGTGGGCATGGAATGCAGTCCATCTTGGTGTCAAAGCCACATAGTGATGCCATCTCCAAGGCATGGGACACAGGGTAGGGATGGTATGGAGCCATGTATTACACCCTTGGCATCAGGCAGTAAATCGGCAATCTCCCACCTTGGTAACAATTATTAAGTTACATCAAAGGCATGTCAGGAAAGGCAGGTGGGCGGACTACCCATGACAGGTGGGCAGGCCAATGATTTGACTGGCCATGAGATGGCCCCCTGTCATAGCACTCCAGCAGCCTCCAGTGTCACATGTATCAGCAGCCCCACACTGAAAAATGGTGGCAGGGTGCTTTAAAATAAAGCTCATTCAATGAGCTGTAGTTCAAATTGCCCCACCGCCATATTTCAGTGTGGGGATACTGATACACGTGACACCTGGGCACTTTTAATTAGCATGGTTTGCTCATTATAGTGCTCCCCCATCTCCTGGAGCACATCTATAAATGCCCCATTCTATTTTGTTAATGTGCATTAAAATAGGCTAATGTGCATTAAACATCACTTTAAAATTGTGGTCTTTAGTTAATGCATATTAAGATAGGTTAATATGCATTTTTTTAGTTCCTCACAGATGTTTATACATGTGCTGCGGGAGTGGGGGGGAAGGGCATTTTAATTACAGTGGCTCCAAGAGCTGCTCTAATTAAAGCACTCAAAGTGTCTTATGTATCAGTGTCCTCACATTTCAAAATGGCAGCACAGGCACTTTGTCTAAAGATCATCAAACAAGCTTTAGATAAAGTACCTCCGCTGCCATTTGAAGCATGGGGACACTGATACCCGAGATACAGAAGGCTACTCGAGTGCGGTAATTGCCATGCTTTAACATGCTGGAACTGTGGCATATCAAAGCAGCCTCCCTGCTCGTGTATAGGCACTCAGAAGGCATTTTTACACATGGCACGCTTTTGAACTAAAACACATTGAAGGTGCTTTCGTTCAAAAGTGCGCTGCCAAGATTTTCTGCATGCTGACACTCATTTGGCTGCTTATACAAGTGCATGCAGCACAGCACTGGCCACCTCAGCTCACGTGTGGAGCAGACTCAATTAATCAAGTCTGCTCTGAAGCAGTGGATCCCCAGCATGTCGTGGGACCAAAAAGTATGTCCATAAATGCCCAGAGGTACTTGATTTAATGTGCATTAACTAAATGCACGTTAATGCATGTGTAGACACACCCACAGAAAACCATATAACTTAGATCAATCCACCTCAGGCTTTTTGAATGCCTATAACCTAGCTTTGATATTAATCTCCCTGCATATTAGTTCATTATCCTTAAAATGAAGATAATACCCTCTCACATCCCAGAGAGGGGCTGTGAAACCAAATTAATTGTTTGTGAACACTTAGATCCTATAATGATGAGCACCATAAAAAGCATAGTTTGATTTGTATGAAATAAATAAAATTTGATTGAATAAAGGAGAGAAAACATAATAGTTATTCATTGAGTACTTTCCATTCTGTGTCCTGTGGCAAATGTAGTATGGGATCATATAATTAGAGTCTGCTTTACAATGTATAGGCACAGGGCAGCTGCATTAGGTTGCATAGGCAACCTTCATTCTGCCTTTTCCCAATGCAGGCTGCTTAATTTTGCAACATTAATAATGTTCTTTTACAATAGTTTGTGCGTGTGCTAAACAAATTAAGGTTTTGTAATGTAATAATACATCCCTTTCAAACCAGGGCTCCATTCATGCAGGTGCGCTTAAGCATGTACAATAAACTGGAGGTGAAAATGCATTTATTCTTCTAGCTACCTGATTGATGCCTCATGGGTGGAATTCAATATGGGTGTGAAGAACACACCTGCAACAATGGAGACTAGATTTAAAAATCAGTTCCATGTCTTCAATGGCCTCTAGGAAGACTTCTACTTATAGTACTTCTTATTATAGAAAATTGGACTAGCTTGTCCATAAACTTAGAAGGAGGCTGGGTGGGGCCATATTTGGAGAATATAAAAATAAAGAACAGAAGATTATTAGCAACATATGCCAAGGCCTATCTGGTCTGCTGTTACAACCTAACAAAATCTTATTTGTGTGACTTATAACACAGGTTGGATAAGCATTTGAGGATAATCAGCATAAACAGTTACCCCAAACTCAAACCACATCTGAATCTCCTTTATCATTTGAAAAAGTTTGCAAACAGGTTTTTATTTTAATAGCCCTTAGCTGTGCACTTCCAAGATTTATCCAGAAGTAGAAGAAGTAAAGCAATCCTGTTTCCATCTTCCCTCCATCTGAAAACCTAACTGTGCAGATATGTACTACAGTTATAGGCAGGTAAGGCCCATGTCACGTACACCTGTTAAATAGTTTCATAGTTTCTAGGGTCGGAAGGGATCTGAGCAGAGCATCTAGTCCGACCCCCTGCTACGGCAGGAAAAAGTACTAGGTGTTTGTCTAGCCTCCTCTTAAATCTTTATCTTTAAAATGCAATATGAAGAGTAACATTACTTGTGTGCATGCGTGTGTGTGTGTGTGTGTGTGTGTGTGTGTGTGTGTGTGTGTGTATTATGCTAGTACCTGGGAGTACCACTCATGGGCCAGGACCCATTATAACTAGGTATATCACAGACACAAAACAGAAAGATCGTGTCTGTCCAAAATAACCCACCTTTTATTTACCATGCTTGTTGTATCTCTGTGATTTACAAATCGCATGTGCTTAGTTTGCTACTAAGAGGAAGGCTTTTTTTTTTTTAACTGACAGTCCTTCAAAGTAGGTCTGAGCTCTTAGACTCAAGCTTAGGGTCTCTCTTTTCTCAGTTTTCATTATCGGGAAGTAAAGTCCAACTGGTCAAGTAGCATAGAAGCTTATTCTCTTCTAGGTGTTTGCACAAGTGTGCTATGACTAACTGACTCTGCAAGGGAGAGTTGTTAAATAATTCAGTTCTTGATGAATAAAAGAGAATAGAGTCCATCTAAACTGCATTGGCACCTAAAGGTTTAAATAGTACTGAAGATACATCTTTTGTCAGAAAAAATAGCCATGACTGAATACACTTCTAGATCAGAGCTGATGGGAAAGATATGGTCTTTTTTTTTCACAATGCCAATCTTTTTTCAGAGCAGAAATGCACTTTTGACACCTGAAATATCCAGTGACCACCACTGCCAGCTAAAATTTATATTCTTTTAACAAGAATAAATAATAAGTTTTGGAAGGAGATTTCAGCCAAGCTAATGGGTTTTGGAAGAAAGCAGCCAAAAGGCTTAAGCCATCTTCACATTACTCTTATTTGGGGCTACATCTTGTGAGGTATAGAGCACCCTCTACACAGTATTTTGTTGGGAGATGAAGGCACTTGGCATCAAACAGGATTGGGGGTTGAGAGAAAAATAGGAAAGCAAGTGCTAACAAACATTTCACAGAAGCAGAGCTTTAACGCTGGAGGCCTCCAAGCTTTCTAATACTTTGTTGATTTCAGTAAGCTAGTAATACTGAGACGTCTCCTCCATATAAATCTTAAGAGCTGAGCGATCATCACAAAGAGAGCTTTCAGTCAGAGGTTCACTTTCAATCACTACGGTCGTGGAATTAGAACACCGAGTCTTATTTATGCGTCCAGCAACAGCATAAGACAGGCATCATCTCATCTCAAGGGTCTGACATGTACAAGTGTCGTTGTCCAATTCATAAATTCTTGCATTTAAAAGTTTAATAAGCTCTTCATCTGATTTCTTAATGTTTTTCACATAAAGTGAAAGTTTTTCCTGGCACAGTAAGGATTGTAATTTCTTTTATCTGCACCCCATAAAGGGCTAGGATGTCTCTTTGAATTCGGCCAGTAATTTGAAAGTAATCCAGATTTTGTTTTTCCTGAAGGTTTAAATGAAAAGTGAATGTTTTAAGTGGAGCAGTATGAGCTACATTGCATTTGGAAATGTTACCACATCAGCAGTAGAGTTCTGGAAAAATTCAAGGAGTTATTAAAAACCTTAAAACTCAATTGTTTAGGAATTAGGTACATAGTTTAAAAATGACGTTTTGGCAGGGCTGGGGGATTTTACCCTTCCCACCAAATATTAAATTAAAACTGTGTTGTATGTCCAGTCTTAATTGGCCATCATCCAAGAGCCTCCAATGGTTCCTGATTGATCTGAATTGAAACGCAGGAGGTGGCAAATGGTTCAGCATTTACTGTTTATGTAGAATTGCTTATCTTCTTTTTAAAGAGAGTTAGGTCCTGATTCTGCATACTGGAAACAAAAAGAATTTTGCCCCTGAAATCAGTGGGAGCAGGTTTGGAAAGGGAAGCTGTTAGAGCAGGATGGCTCCATCCCACATAAATAGCCCAAGCTGAGAGCTGGGGTTTCTTGATCTGGGCTGCTTCTTTCATGCTGGAGGAATACAAGAACATCTGGTCCTGGCTACTGTTTCTCAACTGGATCATCAACTTGTGCCTCACTAAAATGAATGGGAAACACATGTGGGCTTTATTTTCAAAAAGTTGTACTTCACCGATGCAATGAAAGTAGTGATTTTCATGTGCAATTAGATACAGAGATGTAGACAAGCAACAATTTACATGCACACTATCATTTCCAATGAGGCCCTATGTGCATTCACATGTGCTTTACACATGCAAAATTTGCACATGGTGAAGAGGCATGGGAAAGTATTTACATGTGCAACTGTATCTTCCCACAGCGATGCCTGGGAATTAGAGAGTGCTAACTCAGTCAACATTCTGTGTTCAAACCTGATGACAGTCTCATGTTTATCTTGTTGGCCCTACTAGGAATATAATTAATTATTATTTATGAATTGCATTGCAACAACATGGCAGTGTACAGGCAGGGAAGAAGGCAGAAGGCTTGGGTCACCACTGCGTTGCTCTACTTTTCTGTCAGCCATGGAACTGGTATAATAATGTTCAGGTCCAAAATCCCTTCAAACTTGCAACCTAGGCAGATATGGGAAAATGAAGAAAATGAGAAATAAAAAAATGAACCCCCGTGTAAGGGAACAACAACATTTTCCACAAGCAGTATTTGTTTATTCACTTTCTGGTTGTTGAGATTTGAGTTCACATGTTCAAGCCCCTCTCCATAAGCACACAAGGACTAGAAACTTCATTTGTTTTTAATGAAAGCTAAGAATCTCCCTAAGCAGAGACTGCAGAAAAGAACAAATGTTGCAAGATTTAAGACAAAATGATGACAGATCAAAATCTGTTAAAATATTCAATTTTGTTGTTGAATGAAAAAAATGGGAATTTGCACAAAAATGAAGCAATAATACACTTTCAATTTTTCAGGGCATTTTGCTTTGTTTTGCTTTGTTTACAAAATAAAATGCTATTTTCCAAACAGTTCTGGTTCAGAGGAGGTTGGAGAAGGAATTTGGAAGCGTGGCCTTTTATAGAGGTATATATACGTTCAATTGCCTGCTCTCTTACAGTTTCTCTTTGAAATCCTGAGTGAGCTAATTAGTCTTTCTGTAGAATGGGAAATATTAAAAATGCTTTACATGGCTATTGTAGGTAATGCAGTACACTGTGTAGACATGTCCTAAAAAGCATTGCGTTCTTTCAGGTCCCTTTACCATCTGTAAGGTACAGCATGCCAAACACATACATTTACCTGAGTATAATGCATGAATATAATGTACTTGCATAATTTCTAGTATCAAAAGAATTACTCATTTTAAGCATAGTTCTGCCTGGCTTTGGGAGGCAGAGAGGGGAGGGGGAGGGGGAGGAGGTTCACCCTAGGACAGATTACCAGTTTTTTATTTGTTATATATTTTACTTATTCCATTCTTTTTCTTACAACAAACCGAAGAATATTGAGGTGCCAACTTACAGAACAAATATAGAAGTACAGCATAAAAAGTGAAAAGACCAAGATATTTATATATTAACCACTATATTCCAAATACATAGACATAAAAAATAACAACAAAAGAAAGAAAATATTTAGGGAAATCAAAGTTAAAATAGAAAAGTGTGGCAGGATGAGAGACACAGTGAGGGGTGGGCAATGGCATACAGAGATTTTTTTAACTCCTTCTCTCCTTGGTCTCCTGCAGTGACCTGTAGTTGACCAGTTCTAAGGAGTGATCCCAAACGGGCTCACTTTGGGAGGTTTGCTCTCTGTTCTATATACTGCATTACTGAAATCTAAAATGACCCCCCCCCCAATAATTAGATTCTATATATGCAAAATTTATAAATTTGATATTATTTTCCAGGTATAGAATCTAATTATTGTACAGTGGTCTTAAATTTGTCTCCCCTAACTGCTACAGCAGGGAGAGCAGTGGCTAAGCGGCTCAAGTGACCCCCTTGCCCTCTGCCCTGCCACTTCTTTCCCCTGCAGGCTTCTTTCCCCCCAGGCCACCTACACCCCCTCACACCAGTTCCCCACAATCTCTGCCCCTTCCCTACTACTCCCCACAATCTCATCTTCCTCCCTCCACCCTGCCTCTACTTACTTTCAGTTGTTCTTTGAGCTCTGTTCCCTGCTGGGGCCCCAAGCTTACCACATGGAAGCACAGCCCTTGCCAGGCCATGCAGCAGTGGCAGCAGTGCTGATTGGCCAGGCAGGAGATGGAGGTTTTCTATACTCTGTGCCCGGGAGGGAATGCAGCCTGAACTGAAGCTGAGCTTTACTTGACAGTAAGGGCTGGGGGAAGGGGAAGAGGCGGTGGAGGAAGCATAAGCTGCAGAAGGCGAGCAAAGTGTGTGGGGGAGGCAAGAGGTTGCTGTGGGTCTGACTCTCGCTCCAATCCATACCTGGACCAGGGTC
>NW_017728914.1:6398103-6438366 GCF_001723895.1 Crocodylus porosus
TGTGTGTGTGTGTGTGTGCACGTGCGTGTGCACGGGGGGAGTAGTCTTAGATTTGAGTAAATGTGGTACTCAAATCCTTTCTCTCATAGTCAGGCCACCAATCTCTTAAATTCACCTCCCTGTTTTGGAGAGTGAGATCTACTTCTCCTATATAGCAAATTCTGACATTTAGCAACCAATACATCTCTAGGGAATCATCCTCTTTGGTATGGTGATACCCTCTATGTCAGGGGCGGGCAATTATTTTGGGCAGAGGGCCATTTACTGAGTTTGGCAATCCATCAAGGCCACATGACAGGCAACCCAGGGCAGACTAATATTAATTTTCTAAATGTTTTAGGGGCCCCGCAGGCTGGATAGAATGGCCTGGCAGGCTACATCTGGCCCCTAGGCTTCATTTTGCCCACCCCTGCTCTATGTGCTGTGTAGATGACCCAGGGCTGCAATAATTGTTTTAAAACCAAGTGAAGCCTGTAGGACCATGTTAATTCTCCTTTCAGTACCATTCCAGAATCTCCCACATTGATCACTGAAAGCAGCTTTCATTTTCTGAAATGTTGGGAATGGCCAATGCAGATGAAAGATGCTATTTTGCCAACTGAGTTGTGATCAGAGGTCTCAGGTAGTTCCCTAACCTCTCCTCTTGATGTATTTCATTATGGAGGAGAGGGGCCTATCACAATTCCATTTTGTTGTTCATATCTATGTGAATCCTTATTGGATCACAGGAACTCAGACAGTGGAGCAGCCAGTTTGGGGAAATAATATAAAATTGATGCTTTGGACAGCACTCCCCAGAAAAAAATCAAGGTAAATAGGTGATGGATTTAAGTATGTTGCCATATTGCTTTATTTGGTAGGTTGTGCTGTAGGAGAGAAGTAAACAAAGTGATCTGGTTTTTAATTATTACTTGGGCTATGTAGAACATGACAGGGTTTCCAACATTATTATTCCTCCCTCCACCCGTTTTTAGCATGGGGTTCACCCAGATTGGGTTCTCTACATAAGATGAAATTGATAACAAGCCTGCTAAGTTGATCCCTGTCTGGTTTAGATGGAGGAGATTCAGTCTTTCTCAGTCTTATTCACAGTATGTAGAATTCAGTTTGGGTCTGGGCAGCAATCTAAGAGATTTATCTTCATCTTCATCTTCACCCATGCAGTTATTCTATTTCCAATGAGATATACACATTGTATATCCTGGCTTATCACAAATGTTCTATGATCTAGATTCAGTTCCAGTGCTGTGTTGAAGATGTGTGAACATAGCAATCATCCCAAACTTTTTTTTGCTCTGCAATGTGAATGGTCCCCAAATACAGTTACTGATAATCACATGAAAGAAAGGTCTAGTCTACAGCAGTTGAATTAAATGGATAATTGGACAAGAATTCCCATCCTTTTAAGAACTGGACATGGACAATCCAAGCCAACCCTATCAATAACTTCTTCAGTGTCTAGCAATATTACTACAAAAGGATTCCTCAAGGGCTGATATTATAATTTATTGAAGAAATGCCTGAGCTTTTCTGAGTCATACCTAGATGTAATAAATCCAATCTGACCTATATATGAACTATTTGAGAACTGTTTGCAAGCTACAAGCAATAGTTTTGCCAAAATGTTTTGCATCAGAATTTATCAGTGCCTGCCTACACAAATTCAAATAATCTGGAAGAATATCGCCCAGATTTGTTCTCCTGGTAGAGAAACTTACCCAGAGCCACATGCACAGATGTTCAAATGAACCCCAAAAGAGTGGAGAGTATGAAGGGCTGACATTTTGTAGCTGGGGTGAGGGCCTGTGCACACATCCCAGCATGCTCTGCAGGCTTCCTTAGTCTGCCTGGCAACAGATGCTGCAGTGTATAGGGTAGCCCTAATTGGCTGACCCAAACTGCCCATGGTCAAACTCCAACATAAAGTGGACATTGTGAAGAGGGGTGTTCTGCTCCCTGCTAGAGCAGTAGAGTCCAGTGAGCAACACACTGGCCATGCCTACATGAGATGCTGACATTATTGCACAGTCATATAGTACTTGTATAAACAAGTACTAAATGACTGCCCAGTAACCCAAGTTACTGTGCAGTAGTGCCGATGAATACCTTTTTGTGATGCTACTGCTCAGTAGCCTAATGCTACTGGGCAGTAGCATCACATCACAGCTTTTGCCATGTGATGCCACTGTGCAGTAGTATCAAACTACTGTGCAGTCAGTGTCTCATGGCTGCTGTCTTCCTGAAGGAAAGGGAGGATATTGGAGAACTATGTTCTCTTCTGAGAGAAGCCACAGCATGTACAGATATTTGCTCTCCCAAAATCTCCTGGGAATTTTTTAACCCTGTTGTCCCCAAGTTATTTTTCTCCTGGAGCAAGTATTTTAGCACTGGGAGAAAAAGCCTGACCATTTGTGGATTCTCCTGGGAGACCAGCAGCTCTCCCAGGAGGAATTATGAGTGTACAGGTGTTCAGGCTTTTTTCCCCCATGGCAAAAATGTTCACTCCAGGAGCAAATAACCTTGGAACAACCAGCGTTAAATCATTCCAAGAGAGTTTCTCCTGGGAGAGTGAATGTCTTTACATACTTTGGCTTCTCTCAGAAGAGAACATAGTTCTCAAGCATTCCCCCAACCCTCCCACCTTTGCATGACAGTGTATCCCTTCACTGGACTCTGCTGATCCAGCAAAGAGCAGAACGCAGCCCTTTCACAATCCCTATATTGTGCTGCAGGGGAATGCAGGTTGACCATGGGCAGTTTAGGTCAGCCATTCAGAGCTGTCCTATGCACTACTGCCATCTATTGCCAGGCAGACTAAGGAAGCCTGCAAAGCATACTGAAATGCATCCTACCCTCCCAGATTATTTGAATGTGTATGCATGCAGCCTGAATGTCTGTATGAGGCCAGTGGCCTTTATCTTGTTCAGTCAGTGGGGTCTTCCCTTGCTTTGGTATAATAGTTATCAGTGATTCTTGCATTCTGGGAAGTATGGAGGGCCATTTTATAGATTCAGCAAATTAGCAAAGAGTTTCTGGAATATTTGCCCCAAATATATTTTAGAAAATTCCATTGACAATCTACACAGCCCAGGAATTCACCATGTTAGCTTTGATTTCCACACATTTTTGTGAGTGCAATAAAGACAAAAAGTTTGGAGTTTTTGTGTTCTTCGTGGAGCCATTAGAGAAATTGCTAACATTCTGCAACTAAAGGCTGTTCAGATGTCACCGACAATGAATAATCACTAACAGAACAATTGCAAACACTGCTGGGTTAAGAAGTAGGTAAACTGGATTTCAGTATGTTTGAGCTGTCGGCAAAATTCTGCATCAGTCACATGTAGACAACTCCATTAACTGCTACTGGAATAAATGAGATGTAAAGGAGATCCTAATTTGGTTTTTTTGTCTAGAGAATTAAGCTATAAATGGATGGACTTCCTTCTGTTATGCTATAAAGTCCTTTAGAATCATATTTCCACTAGTGGACTGTTTGGATTATCATATAAGCAAAATTATGCTGAGATTGAAAAGATGCAGCAGAAGGCACCAGAATGATTCAGGGCTGTGTGTTTGGGGGGAGGGGAGGGTGCGTGGGGGAGGGGAAGAAAACTATAATGGTTGTACTTCAAGAGCCAGCATTTGCCAGGAGTTATCAGGGGCATCTGATACCATTGCTTTTCTACCTCTAAAATGGAAAATAACTCTGTGATAGCTGTTGGCAAATGCTGAGAATTGTAAGTGCCAGCTATCCCACTATATGCAGCCCTCGATCAATATGACAGAATGAAGACAATGAGACGCCCGCAGACTTTCTCTCAGACAGGCAGTACTAGTGCAGTCACCAAAGCTGATGTCTGCAGATATGAAAGTAGGATCACTTATTAGAAGGAAGGATGTTGTCTCTGAAGGATGAAGAGCCTAAAGCCAATAAAAAAAGAACATTTTTGGATGCAACAACTAATTCAAAGAGGCCCTGAGTTCCAATCAAGAGGCAATTTAAGTTTACATCACCTGTCATTAGGAAGGCCATCAAAGCTCTGCACAGATAGTTCATATAAAAAAATATTATATTTAAGCTACGTAGGGTCAATGGTTGCAACAATGAGTGAATGATACAAGAGGAAGTGAAGAGAAATATTAAACCGGGATGCCAGGCCAAATCGTTATTCTTATTAAAATTTGCCATCAGGTATTTATTGTCAGGAAGAAGTCAGCACACTTTTTTGGGCACAGTTTGAAAACCCCAAACAGTAAAATTTATCCTTTGTACAAAGTGAAAAACCACCATGACACTCCCTGCAACTGCCCTTTCAATGCAGTTATCTTTCGAATGGTCAAGGACTGTGATGCTTTCTGTGTGCCTCCTCCTAACACATAGGGCACATCTATACATGCACTTAATGTGGCTGAATAAGCTTTGGTGCAGGTCTTGCTGAAATTTATTGCTCCTGGGCACCATGCTTGTATGTGCTCCCAGGACTACAGCATTTTGAGCTGGGGTGGAGCAGCCCCAGCTGGCAGAGGCTGGGAGTCAATCTGCCAGCAAAGGGCTGCTCCAACCTGACTCAGCATGCTGTGGACGGGCTAGCTCAGGCACTAGGGTACTTCAGCAAGGGTCTAGCTGGCAGGCAGCCCCCACACTGAAGCACCCTCATGCCCCAGCCGGTCTCGTCAGCATCTACCCATGTGTTACGGTGGAGTAAATAACTCTACCGCAGGATAGTACTTGTATCTGACACAAGATAGTATTTGTGCATGTAGTACTATCCTACAGTGGAGTTAGTTTACTCTGTCTTAATAGTTTCGCATGTATAGAAAGGGATGTTTTACTGCAGAGCTAATTAGTCAATTCCTCAGTAAACATCTTGTGTGTGTATGGACCCACAATGCACCAGATTATCCGATGATGTAAATCAGCATAGTTTCTTTGAAGTCAATGGATCTATACTGGTTTACACCGTCAGAAAATCTAAGGCAACTTTATTTCCCATTTCTCTATAAGCTTTTTTTATGTTCCAGTTTTTCACTAAGAAAGCTATAGCTTGAGCAAGGGCTTTTACATTTTTGCAGTAGATGCAGTAGGTGTAAGGCATTTCAGAGTGTGAAGTTCTAGCCAACATATTCTGTAAACTGATTGATAGAATTAGCAGAAATATGCATATAAGACTATCACCCTATGGCTACAATGGCTTGGGCCAACTGTATTAGTCACTAGTACATACATATAGCAGAAGCCAGTCTTTGCACCAGAGAGCTAACAGCCTAAATAAAGAAAGACTGGCATGATAGAAGTATCATTATTCCATTTTTACAGAGGAGGAACTGAAGCACAGATTAATCTAGAATCAGAAATTCAGAGCAGGATTGCACACACAAGCAAGGGCATGTTTTCCCCATTAAGCCCCTAAATAAAGTAGTCAGACAATCAGAAGAGTACATAGCACACTCATTGAGATGCTGCATGAAGACAGTCAACATGGCAATTTGGCCATCCCCTCCTTGATTTATGCAAATTGTATATTCACTATAACATGAAGTCTGGGCTCCTTTTAACATAAATGAATGCTAGACTAACAAGACATTCCTCTCAGGGGCAGTCATGTGCACATGCCAGTAGCCACTACTTGGGCATTAATTCCATCCCACTGTGGCTGAATTCCACTGCTTTTTGAGATTTTTGTCAGCACCTTAGCATTATTAGAATCTTGTTTTTAAAGACAATTTCCTTTCCTTTCTTTGTAGTTTATAGAGTGTGGTTGAAGAATGTCTTACAGGCTCAAATTAGGATCAGCTCCAGGTTTCCAATCATATCAGCAAGAAAATCATGATTCATTTCAGAGGTGACAGCATAATTGCCCCACACCACACACCCACACCTCATTCATGCTGAGTTTCCTTGTAGCTAATGAGTCTGTATGGGAAGGAATAAGACTGGGGAGCTTAATCAATTTCCATGTAGCCAATGCGATTCTGAAGCTAAGCCACCTACTTAAAAGCCAATTGCGTCCCATAACGATCAGGTCTTACCATCGACTCAAATTAATGACTTGGCTTTGATAAAAAAAACCTCATTCTACTTGAAGTTAGCAATACAATAGCCATAGTATCCTTTTCTGAGGGGGCTATTGTATCAGAAACTTTTGTCAAAATAGCAAGGTCAGTTAGGGGTGACTTTTTTCAACATTTTTATGACAGCAAAAGGGTTCAGGTGGATGGAATTGTACTGTCCCATAAGTGCCCTTGCCAGTAGTGCTTTGCTCACATTGCCATTGCAAGCTGCACTAACACTTTTACCAGTTAAGCTGCATCCATATGAGGAAAGTTTTGTTGGCTTCTAGACCACTCAGAAAACTGTCAGATCTTAATACCATTACTTTTTGAAAATATGCATTAGCCTAAACCACTGAGTCCAAATAAATCTTTGGGTTTGTGTTAATAATCAACGCTAACAGCCTGGATACCTAATCAATGCTATGCATTTCAAAGGGATGCTTTTAAATATTTGGAAGACTGAATCAAATGTGCACTTTTCAATGTCAGTGGAATGCTATGTGCTGCAGTTTTGCTTTGACATCATAAAAATGCAACCTTTGGTTTAAATTATTATATTTGTTATACAATGGTTTCTTGTGGTTTGTCAATTGAAATAACCCTCATTTATGTCTCCATGGATCTGCTTGCAATTTTGTGCAACTTAAATGAATCTAAGGACCTGTCATTTGCAGGTATATGAAACAGCAGGAATGCACATGAGAACTGGAAAGAGAACTTAGGGGACTATTTGGTATTTGGTCAGAAGAGCCAGCTGAGACTCCCTTCATCTGTATTTCCAGGCTATAAGATATCCATGCTTTGAGGTTGAAGCAGGATTCTCAAATTATAAGATCATAGATCCTCAGTCCTGTGCTATGACTTTGTGGGATAGAGGAGGTCTGTTTGTGCAGATGCCTTTGTCCTTCCTTAATCATAGGTAAACCTGCTCTGGTGTGCCCCTTCCCCAGCATCAGTTAGGGGAGCCTATACATTGCTATAAATTAAGGGATTGACAGTTGCCTCAAAGTGGGGGGGTACCCTAAATAGTGTGTGAATATTGCCTTGCCTACCACTGTCCACATCAGCAACTGCAGGAGGAAGAAATTCAGAATCAGCTGCTCTGGCTCTGCATCATAGGTAGATCACCTGTACTAGAAGTAGTACTGCTGCACATTCAGGCCTGTGGAGTTCCTTCAGCCTCTTGTTCTTTAAAGGACTGAGGCCTTTTCTTTTACTTCATATGCCTGACTTCTTTTCCTTCCATCCATCCCAGCTGGGAAGACCTTTAACACTCCAAAATACCAGCAGCTATCCTTTAGATTCCTTAAACAGTTACTGCCATGGAAATGGTTTGTTTTCTTCCTGATGTAGCCAGTTAACAAATAATTGAATATTGCAAGGCACAGGCCTGATCATACATCATACTCAGTTAAAGAGCAGAGACTAAGTTCATATGTCTCGCACTCAGGGTGAGATAGATACAAGATATTCCCCGCCCCCGGCAATCTGGAAATCAAAGCTAATGAGCTAATGTTATAAAGCATTTGGCCCTGGTTCTTCATTACCTAGTACTTTGTATGGCTGTCAGCTCTGTAAGGTGCAGAACACCCTGAAAAACATCATTTTGCATTCCTTTTGCACAGGTATCAATGCTGCATGCAGGATAAGAGAGAATCAGGCCTTCTCCATCTGTCCTTATGAACGTATGAGATACAGGGCTTTAAAACCATGATGCTGATTTCCACAAAAGCTTTTTACGGTTTTTTTGATTGCTCTAAAACCCCTTTGTAGTTTAAAAAAATGCAACCAGATTTTTTGATCGAGCAGCAGGAAATCAGCACCCCTCCAAAATTATAAAAGGCTAAACATATTTCAAACATAATTTTTCATTGAAAAGCATTGATATGAGTTGCTTGACTCAATCATGATTTTACTACCTAAAATGGGTATGGATATTAGCTCAAGAGAATTAAACATTTTAATCCACTGCTCCCCACACTCAGTTTATAACGAGAAGTAGGAAGATGGATCAGTCTGATTTCCTAAAGAGGATTCTAAACAGCCTGGGCATATTCATCCCGGCACTAAGAATGCAATTCACCCCCGAGGAGGCAACTAGAGCAAGGGTCCATGTTTTCTTTCAGAGTTAGTGTGAGCAATCCTAGTGCTGGCTTTTGGCACAGGAGTGAATTTCACCCTCTAATTTCAGGGCCCCAGTGGAAATATCATTTTCCACCCCTGTATCCAGAAGCTCTTGAATTGGCAGACAAATGATATGGAAAAAAAATCACCAAGATGTTTTCTCTGTGTTATTAAAATATATTAGTGTAACTTCAGATGATTTAAGATCACTAATATTTTCTCTTTTTTTTTTTAAGAGACACAGCTCTTTTCAGCATTGGAGATGAGTTTGGGAGAGTTCTAAACGTGTCTGTGACCTGTGAAGAATACTCCCGAGCTCTGGTTACTGTTTGATTTGCAAGTACTGCTGGGAGAGATGAAGTCCTGTCAGTTCCTCAGCTCTGTTCATGCTCCCACCCCAACGGGAGGCTCTCCAGCCATAGATGGTGCTTACAAAAAGTAATTGTAGATGCTACATTAGAATTCTTGGCCCCGAAGTGTATGAGCTTCAGAAGACCAGAGGCATGTCCAAAAAAAAGAAACATATTTGGTCTTAGGGTTTTTTTAATCTTAATTGATTGGGAAATGCTGTTATTCACTTAAGGTTTAAGACACATCCCAGTGAAATCCATTGACTTCAAAGGGGTTTGGAACAGACATGTAATAAGGTGGAGGAAGAAGAATAGGACTACTCAGATGCGTAAAGGCTTAAGTAGTTGCAAGATCAAGGCTAAAATATTTAAAGGAGAAACATTCTTCTGTAATTAAACCAAAATCAGTAACTTTGTATTGGACCAGTATGACAACAAAGCTAATGTTCACAAATAAAAAAATTAAGAATGTGCTGCATTAGAACTAGTAGGGAATGTGAAGGCTTTTCCACATGAAATCTCAAAGTTGTGAAGGAAAAACAACCACAGTATTTTTACATTGAAATGCCAGTACTCGGCCTCCAGGAAGTTATAATTTAGGTACCTCATGTTCATATTCAATTCTGGACTCAGTGTTCCCATTTGAACGACATGTCCTGTGTTGCACAACTGTCTCCCGTCCTTGTGAGGGAAGCCAGTGCCTCTTGGAATTTGCATTATGGAAGATGATGGTCAGCTAAGAGAGGATAATGTGAGGGCTCCAGCTGGTAGTTTCAAACATAAAAAATAAAACCAATTACAGGCATTAGGTTTTTTGGCTGAAAAATCAAAATAGTCTGTGGAATTCAACCAGTTGTCACAAAATATCTTGTTTCACTGAAAAACATTTTCAAGCAACCTACCCTTCACCACCCAAGTACATTGTACATTGTTGAATATATTGTATGATGACTTAAGTGCTATTTAACAACTAGTACATGATTAGGCAGTTAATGATCCCCAGTGTTTTGTATGGACTGTGGGGCAGAGTTACAGTTACAGGCACATGCTTTATATGTCATTTGTAGACTTGTGTGATTTAACAATCTCTTAACTCCCTTTCACTGATGGAATTACACACGCAAAGAAACATTTTGTGCCTCGGTCTAACTTGAGCTCTTTGGCTTTAGCAGAAATGCATGGGAGAAGAAAATCTCTCGTATGGTGTAAACTTGTTTTAGAGTCTTGGAATCTTTGGGAATGAAAAGTACTATCGAGATACGAAAAAAATCAATTTCTTTTCAAGTGCTGTAGGGGGGAATAAAGAAGGAGAATCAAGAATATCTGTGTCAGTCATGGAGGAGTACAAAGTGGGTTCCCATATGGTTAGTACTTAGGATTTCTCTTGTTTCAAATCTGCATAAATGGCCCACTCAAAGAGGCCCAGCTATTAAAAACAGCTGACAACTAAAATGGGGGAGGTGATCTCCAAGAAAGCAGCAAGTAGACTATGTAACTGAGCTGACAGATGGCAAATTAATGTTGTCAAATAGAAAGATGTACATAAAACTAAGCAGCACTACAACCAGATTGCTTTCTTGCACATGAAGTCTTTAATCATATGGATATCTTTGCTATTTTTAGTTTAATGAGATTTAAAAAAAGACTGAGGCATCAAATTAAAGATGAATTTGCTTTGAATCCCCAAGAAATAAAAGTTCTTATACATATTAATAGAATTATTTGCCAGGCATGATTAACATCACAAATGAACTTGTTTTTGCTTCTGAATGTCGGCATGTTTATCTTATTGATAGTGTTTGTACAGCTAATAACTAAGTTAGGTAAGCTGAGCAGAAATTGACATATGTGACAGCATCTCCCCTAAGCAAGGCAATGATCAAAAGGCAAAATGTATGTGAATAAAAAGACAAAGGTGAAAACATATATCATCTCCCATCTATTCACTGTGAAAGAAAAATAGAAATGCAAACTATTAAATAGAATAAAATTTAATGAAAAGCCAGGGCTCGAAATTCAGATCCTGATGGAATGTCACTGACATCATGTGAGCAAGAAATTTGTCTCGTCCTTTGAGAAAAAGGAAATTATTTTGTTTTGTGTATTTCTTTAGCCATAAATGAGAAGGATGTCTTTTAATCAAAAGGTTACCATGGGCTCTGACTACAATTAAGAAACTCACACCTCTGATTAAAGGAGGTCTATATCTGAACAAGGGTCTCAGCAAACAAATACATCAATCACAAGAAAATATCACCCAGTACGTGTGTGGTCAGAAACAGACAGCCAAGGCAGTTAAAAGGAAGCAATTTTCCAGTGCTTGGAGGTAGGTAATATGCAATAATCTGTAATTAAGTTTAATCATGCTTTATCAGACATTTCTAGGGCTCAATGTATTGTGGTTAATGTTTAACATATTACATTTGCTGTATGCCTTTTCTAATGTAAGTTCATTAATATTAGAAACTGATTTTATTTGGTAGGAACAGATGTGACAATGATACCTGGAGTCCAATATTTTAGCTGGTGTAAATCAGGGTAACTCCACTGCAGTTAATGGAAACACCCTAAGTTCTACCATATGAAGATCTGGTCCTGGTGATAATCTTTCCATAGATATCATTGGGAGCTGGATCAGGTCCTATATGCAAGGAAGTTGTAGGTAATTTATTGTCAAGAGATGCAAGTGGGAATATTATCTTGTATCTTTAAAAAGAATTATACCTCTATCCTCAGCAAAGCACAGACTTCTTAATTATCCTGGTTATAGACAAAAGACTCGGGTAGAAAGGCTCAGTAGAAAGGCCACTGAGATGCCAGAAAGTACTGAAAAGTAAAATGATTATTAGGTGACAGGTATTGATTGCTACAGTTGAAAAACTCTGCAGCATGAGTTAGAACACAGCAAGTGTGAAAAGGCAAATGACTTTACCTTGGCAAAAGATCCTAAGCAGCATGTTACTGTAAACAGCTTTCATGTTCGCTGCATTTATGGAAGAATTCATGAAAACTGCTCTGTCTGTTCTTTTCAACAGGCCTGTAAAATGAGAACAAAAGATCCTTCCATGAAATCAATGGCCAGCAAATATAGAACCAACAAGAGGAAGTTTTCTTTCACCTGAGCCTATTTTTCTGGAACTTTGTGAGAAACACCTACTATATGTGATCCCGTGGTTCTGTTGGCTTTTCTAAACAGCTGCTACAGACTAAGGTGATGACTTTTAGTTTCCCTCCAGAATCATTTTGCAGGTGTTTTATTTGGTCAGTATTGTTCACCTATTTTTCACCTGTGCAATTAACAGTCACACAAGGTGCCTGATTGAATAGCATGGTTAAATCCAAAATGAGATGGAAATAACATTTCTAGTTGAGTTATATTAACAAAAAAGTGTTTCTGGGTGGGTGGGGGGGAGCTAAGGGCTTCAGGCGGGAGGAATCTCACTACCTATAGCCACCACCATTTTGTATGATTAATTGTGCATTGTAGACTATTTTTGCTTTCTTCTTAATCATTAAGCAAAGGATATCAGCCTTTATACTAGTAGTCTGTTCTGGTATAGAGAATATGGTTCTACAATCTATAATAATGGGGGGGTTCTCATATATTACAAAAGGATTTTTTTGCAACATATAGCAAATGAGCAACCTTTAGTCATAAATAAACCTTTTCTGTTTTGAGCTGCTGAGTGATTAGAGACTTATTTGTTCATATGTTGTAAACCTGAGGTTGTCAAACATCTGTCCCATGGGGATTTTTGCCATGGCTGCCAGCAGCCAAAGAGTTAATACCACTGCTCCTCAAGTCCCCTCATTGTGCTGCCTGAACCCCAGTGCCAGTGCAGCCAGCACCCAGGCCACAGAATTTAGTATTTTCAGTTGCCTCTGGCAGCCTTGGTAGTGGGTTGAGTGGCAGCAGCATTAACTCTTTGGCTGTTGATGTTAACACAATAGTGCCAGTAGCCATACCTAGAAGCCCCACAGTCTGGGTCAAGCCAACAAGAAGCCTCATATTCCCAGTCCAGCCCATGGGACCAAATGAGTTTGGCAACCCTGTTGTAAACCATTCAGATTTCAAAGGTTTTTACCATTAATACTGTAAAATTAGGGTGTTTTGCTCACACATCATAAAAGTCTTTTGCTTAATTGGTCCCTTCAAGAATGATTTAAGGTCACTTACTGTGGATATGCCTACATAGAAAAGGTATGGCCGAGTGACCTGAGCTTTGAACCGAGTGCCAAAAACTTGTCCTAGATCTGATAAAGACCGCATCGGTAGTTGCGTCAATTTTATGCCTCAGTTTCTGAAAATTTAAAATTAGGATAATGATGCCTGCTTTTCTGAGACATTGTGAGAAACACTTACTATATGTAATCCCATGGTTGTGTTTACTGTATCCTACTTTTCTCCAAAGACCATCGTATTTTCTGGGTATATCTGCGTTCAGAAAATTGGATATTTGCCAGGCCCCCTAGTCTTGTTTTAGCTCTGTAATTGCTGAGATAGTCTAACTATTTTTCTCAGTCCGCACATGCATCATACGCGGCTTGAGCCAACAAAGTGCTGAAAACCTTCACTTGCCATAGAAATCAGTGGATTCTTCGTTCTTCACAGGGCTGTGCCCTTAGTGGTAATATTTTACCATTGGCATAACTAGGGCAGGGTGACTGGGGCAGCTGCCCCAGGTGCTGACTTGGGGAAGTCAAAGGGAGGAAGGAGACAGGGAAAAAATGGCTGGTAGAAGTTGCTGCGGTGTGTATGTGGCACCTGCCCTGGGAATCTGGCTACACTGTTATGCCTCTGTCTTTTACCAGTATTTTATCAGGGGACTTCTACAAAAATGCCTACCTTTAACCTGTGACAAAAACCTGTGAACAGGGGAAGACATTCAGAGAGACAGGAGGGTAAGGAACTGTAGGCCTCAATTCACAAAAACTTCCCTTGTTCGGACAGCACTAAAGCAAGCTCTTAGTTTTGCCATGTTCCAAAGGCCTACTATACCTGCCTGAAGTTAGGCATATACGAAAGTGTTGAAAGCCAACATGTACGCAAAGAAAACTAGAAAACACTAAACTAGGGCTTTAAACTGCAAATTCCTTAGGGCAGGGGATCCTTCATTAGATATTAGGTTTCTTACTTAAAACAATGGTGGCTTAATTTCAGCTGAGGCTTCTGGCTACTACTGTGATACAAACAGTAAATAAACACTTTGTAAGCAATAGGAAAATCATTTTAAACTCTTAGGAGCCCCAGTACAAGTGTGTCAACAAAGCAGGCGGTAAGAAATCTATCTGCATCCCAGATGACAAGGACTGCTGAAGGGGGAGTCTCATGCATCCTCCATTTATACTGTATGGGCCTAAACCCAAGAGCAGAAGCTTGCCCACCTGGCAGCTCCTTTTGCCAAGTCTCTGATAGCCCGTGGTATGTTTCAGTGCTCAGTTCCAAAAAAGCTCTGCTCTTTCCAGCCATGTGTGTATATAAAACAACGGCTAATAAATAAAGTGTTTGCAATGTCTTTGGCAAGAAGTAGGAAAGCTACAAAGAAAATACCTACAATAGAACTTTTTTATATATATAATTGGATGGGAACTGAAAGTCCATCACAAAGACACTTCTTTGGCTTTGGTTTGACACTAGATTTCAGTCCATCCAAATGGAATTCTAATGCAAAGGCCAAATATAACATCAAATAATGAAAAGCTTCAATGGTAAACATTAACACAAACAGGCACCGAGTATATTAAACAACTCTCAGAATGCAACAGGCCAAATCTGCAAATTGGGAACAGGTCCCTCACTTGGCACACTATAAAAGCAGGCTTCAGTTTGCCATCCCCAGGACCTGTAGATGGAGTACACAGTACATATCTGAGTTAGACTTCATTATGTGTTTAGATTAAATTCTGTGTAGCATTGATTCAGGTATTTGCTTTGGCTGCAGGAACCTACCTTTAAAATATGGGTGCCTTAATGGGATGACCATAACGCAACATTTGGAGATTTAAATCAGCATCAAGGTAACTAAACACTTATTTTATATGGCTTGCTACTGATGTCAGCAGCTAAGTTCAGGACTTAAACTGCCTTTGAAGGCCCCCAGCTAGAAAACTGGTGCCAAGTTTTTTTAAAAAAGTATATTTAGGCACCCAAGTATGTGGCCTAATTTTCAGAAGTGCTAAGTATCCAGCAGCTCCCACTGAGGAAAACAGTTATAGTTGTGTAATACAGGTGTGCAAATCAGAGGATAATTGGAACAAACATGCCCAAACCACAAATAGATTCACTATTGGGATAACCAAGTATTTCCTTCCCTGTGGCTCAGGCAGGCCTTCACAGCTATACTAAGGGATCCAATTTATGGCAGTTGTGGTTGTTACATGATGTGGTCACTTCCATGCATAGAAACTCAACAGATAACTGACTTGTTTAAAATCAGCACAAAGAAAGCTGTCAGCACATCCACACACCCGCTTTTGTCCTATTTAGATTAGGTCTTATTAATTTAACAACTTGAATCAAGTCAGTTTTGCTTCATGTCCTCAATAACATAGGGTATCTATACACAGCTCCCGGGTGTGGGGGGCAGTGTTTTAATTAGAGTGGTTCCTGGACAGCCACTCTAATTAAAAGGCCACAGCATCACATATATTAAGCATCCAACATTTCAAAATGGCCCTGGGGCACTCTAACAAAAGTTAATTCAATGAGCTTTCGTTAAAGCGTCTCCCCCCAACCATTTTGAAACATGGGATGCTTAATAGACATGACGGTGAGGCACGTTTGCCCCAACACATTCTATTTAGAACACATCAGAGCACATGTATAGGCACGGATAGGTTACAGACACAATGCTTTACTACTGACTATACCAAATAAGGGGTTGCCTTCTTGGTGCTTCCTTTCTTGTTTTGGGACCTGCCAAATGACACTTTCACAACTCGTGTTACAAGTTCTATTTAATTTACTGCATAGGAATGTAGATCTTGGAGAAACAGGATTGTTTGGTGATGCCATTTCTATACACTGCTACAAATGGTTAATGAAGTTAGTACCCTTCCTGAGTCTCTCTGACTGGGAATAATTTCTTAGATATACACCCATAAAAGGGAATATGCATGATGCCAGAATGTTATACCTAGTAAGAGGCAATAGAGCTGCATTTTAAATGCCATTATGAGCTGAGCTGTCTTTCCTAATTAGCTTTATAAATATTGATCACATGGGAAGGACAAGATCCAACTGCTTGTTTGCTCTTCTTTTAATAATTTGATTCTACTTCTAATCCTCAAATCAAAATATTTCTTTTTGCAAAATTTTGCACAAGCATGAAAAAACCTACTTCCCATCAAGCTGCCAAATTAACTCCAGAAATGTCACAGTATATATCGCATCCTAGGTGTATACCACTGTGGCTTAATTAATATTTTTAATAATTAATTGATGATACTTAACAGTAATAATTCATTAATGTTAAAATAAGAATTATCCCTACATAGGTCAGGTCAAACTTAAAGGTATACTTTTGGCTTGGACTGTATAAGAGACTTCTGTATGGTCACCCATTCCAAAAATGGTGCTTGGTGATTTGGAGAAACCACCTTAACTGGCCACAGCTACAATATCTTCCTTGTCACTGTCAGCATTTAAAAATGCTCCAAAGTAGATCTGGAAAATAGAAGCAGGAAATGCTGTGATGCTGTGAAATTCAGCAAAACTACTGTGGAGCAATCACAGTAGCCAACTGCAAGACCTTGTGGATTTGGTGGACTCCAGTCTTTCTGTTCTGGGGGTCAGTGAGGAAACTGGACAAGAGAGCCCTTAGTTTCCGTCAGAGTCATTGTGATTGCATTCCCAAACTGGCACACATAGCAAAGTAGTTATCTAAGGTCTCTGCTGTATTAGAAGGTAAGTTATAGGGCACAAATGCTAACTGAGAAGTTGATGAACCTGGATGGGCCACACAGTCTTATTCTGTGCCAAGATTTCACTGTGAAATACTATACAGAAAGATATAGGCAAAGCATTAGGCTCACAGCCTTTGCCAACAAGTTATGTTTTAATGTAATTTAACTGTAATCTCAGAGTGTTTTTGTTAGCTATAATTAGTAAAATATGTCTGTTTTCTATGTTCCTTGAAGAAGTCTGAACTCCTGCCAGTTCCCTATAGTTTCCTTGACATGCAGTGTAACAAGCAGACCACCAAAACGTATTTACCAATAACTGTTTATTTACATTCCATGAAATCTAATAACTTTTGCTGCCTTCATTCTGGATAAATTCTGGCCAAAGTGTAAAGCATAAAAAAAATAAACATTGACTTAATTTCCAGCCCAGTCCATGGAATATTTTATTTTTGCTCAATTTGCCCTGCCTGTTAGCATTTTGGCATTCTGCTGTTTTGAAGGGTTTTTTTTTTAAATGCTGAAATGAATCTTCCTGTTCAGTCCAAAACCTTGCAGGGATTCCCTGGACATTTAATTTTTTTATTTCTAAAAGCTGCTAGATTCTGATCTTATATTTCTTTGTTTTCAAGTTTTCGAAGCATGTGAAACCATATTTCAGGGGGAGCGCACAGGGCAGTAAATACTAACTTTAAGTACTGTTGCCAAAATAAATCGGGCATAAATCCACTGAAGTAAATGTTTATGGTGGTATAATACTGGTCAGAATCAGGCACATAATTTGTTAACACAGACCAAATTCTGCTCCGAGCTACACTGGTGTAACCGAGGACAGAATTGTGGCTTATTGAATGGTAAGCAAAAGTATTCAGCCATTCTTTGTTCTCATTTACCTCCATGTAAATCAGTAATATTGAGGCAAAAGGAATCTCAGTGGGTATATAAAACAGGAGAGGAGCGTCAGGCACAATCTTATGGGTCACAACCTCAACTGGAGCAATAGACAGATGTCACTGATCCATCCTGACATGGTTGAGTCAAAAAGTCCCTTAGAAATATGAAGACTTTTTTAAAGTCATGACTGAATCCATGGACATGTCATTGGGATTTCCCAGAAAAACCACAAGTATTCCAAGAACAAAATTGCATCTTTATAACAAAACATCTTGAACCTGCCCTAAACTAGGACTTTCTACTGTTCCAATCCCATGTAATATTCTCCAGACTGAATGTGGTAGTTCTGGAGTGATGTTGTAGCCATGGTGGTCCAAGAGATATGTGAGAGGCAAGGATTTTCTGAGATGATATCTTTTATTGGACCAATTGCATTGTCAAGAGAGATTTTAAAAAAGGATGTGGGAATAAGGTACCCTCGTCAGTTCACTAGTCCCCAAACATTTGTCTAAAATCTCTTCCAAATATGCAGGTGTTCAATAAAAGATATCACCCCCAAAAATTCTTTGCCTCCAGGCATTTTTCCCTGGGACTGCTGTTCATTCACCTCCAGGCAATTTCCTCCAGGTTTTGCTTCAGGATTGAAATGCACATGGTAACTCCATCTATGTATCCCCTTGACGGATGAGGTGGCCAGCTGTCAGTTAACCAGATTTATGGCCCCACTCAATGTAACACAGACTGATAAGCCCCCAACAACAGTCGGGGGTAACAACCCTGGTGCATCCCCTTCATTCTAGGCCAGTGGCAAGGGGGCTGAGGAGGAGGGGGTGTTTATCATCAGTCCTCCTCCTGGACAATCGTCAATCCAAGAGCATGCAAAATATAAGAGTAGGCAACCACATCCTTCCCTATGAGCATACCCCAACCTACCAAGGAGTCACACTAGACCACTCCCTCCCTTATAAACATCACATTAAGAAGCTCAACAGTAAAGTCTCTGCACAGATAGCTTCCTTAAGACCTTTAGTCATCATGACATGGGGGTGCCAATTTCAAAGTGTTCAGAACCACTGCACTTGCAATGGTATATGGTCCGTCAGATTGCTGTGCTCCTGTATGGTCCAGAAGTTGTTGCACTTAAGAGCACAACACTGTACTTAGTGTGCAAAGACTTATAACAGGCTGCCCAACTTACAAAAAGATGTACTCCCTGCACTCAAGGCCATTAGACCAAGTGACATAAGAAGACAGAACCTAATCGCTCCCTGCTGCCAGGTTTCTGGGCCTGTGGAGAGCCCAGCAGACCAGATAATGGGGCCCTGTATGTTGCACTAAATTCAGATAAAGGTTGGGGTAAATGGAAATGAAATGATCATTCAGATTAACCTGGTGTGAAATCTGTTCCTACAGAGTTTTATACCAATACCAAATGAGTCCCCCATTGGGCAAAACCTAGACAGAGAAGCTTGGGTCAAATTGGACAACTGAGATCTGGATATGGATGCTTCAGAACAACAGTGTACAAGATGAATACCTTGGACCACCCCCTGTGTGAATGTGGTGTCCAACAAACAGCATAGCACTTAATTAAAAGCTGCAATCTTTACAAATGCCCAGGTGGGATAGATGGATTCCAGACACTGAGTGATAATACCAGACAGTGGCACATAGCTGGCCAGAGGAAACAAGGTAGGAGGACTTGGAAACAGGGACTTCACAACCTCAGGTCACTGGGAGCCCAATGGCGGGACCAGCCTGGTGTTTGGGCAGAGCAGACAAGCTCTGGTTTAACCTATACTGCCGCTCCATCAAGGCGATGAGCAAAGTGCCACAGTGCTCCATAGGATGTCAACAGAATGCAACTTACCATGAGTTGTGATGGGATCTGGTGCAGATATTTGCTACGGCACTGAAGTCTGATACCACATCCATTCAAGGTTATCTTAGAGCAGGAATTGCCATTTTTACAGTGCTCTCTGTGCCCTGACTGGTTGTTTGGTGCTCTACAGCTGTAGAGCACTTTCTGCGTGTTTACTGCACAATAATTTCTGTACCTGGCCAATGAAGGTAAAATTCAAACCCTATTCTTTGATCCACACACGCTCAAATTAAAACCACTGGACATAACTATAAAATGAGTGCTCAGTCCTTATGACAATTCCACATACATCAATTCTGTTCCCTAGGTTAGTGCACCCTTTTTTTCTCTGCCCCTTTGTGTATTTGTCCAAGAGATATACATGACCAAAATCAAACCCTTTAAAATCTTTTGGATAATTAGATTAAGAAATAAACCTGTAAACTCTATATTGCCTAGCTACGGCCTAATGGAGAATCTATTTGCAGACCTTTGTATCTTGGGGCCTATAATTTTCAGGGCATGTAATGAGCCATTTTTCAGTTGGTTTTCCTGCTTTATTAAGTTGCTTATGTTAAAATCGATTTGAGCAATTTTTTTTGTCAAAAATGTATATAAAAAGTAGGAAAGGACTTCTCCCCTGATAACAGTATTTGGAAGACAAATTTAGACTGTGGTGTTTCTTTATTCTTAGGGCAAACGCATTGTAAATTGAACCTTACATAACTCAGTAAGATTTGTTTACTACCTAAACCAAAATTCCAGAAGCAGAGCTTTTAAAAGACACTGAAATATATTTAGCTCTCTTGCGCTCATTGTACTGTAGCACAGATGCTAGTACTCCAAAGTTGTTAGAGCTCAACAAATAAAGCAGCATGTTATCTGTGACTATTTAGCCATATTTTTAAACAAATTTGCCTCACCAGTATTCATTTGGCTGTTGGGTTCCCTTTCAATGAATGCTGTAGCAAAAGAGCTAACTGGTAGGAATTCATAAAAGCAGAAAATTGTAACATTGTAGAATATTAATGAAAAAGAAATTGTAAGTTTGTAAATATAAATGTGCCCACCAGGAAGCTGATTTTGACTGTCCCACAAATGATTTAAATACATCGTTAACTTCAAAGTGTGGATATGTCCATCCCTATTCAATAAGGCACTTAACCACGTACATTCAGATTTATTCATAAGATTAAAGCTGTGGTTTAACTGGGTCTCCAGTCGAGAAACAGAAGGGTACCATGTGTTCTATTTATTGCCCAATCCAAAGAGCTTGAGTTTTGAATGTCAAATGCTTGCAAATTTGTCCTGAACAAGCTACAGACAACTAATTATTCAGAAAATAATTATAAACAAGGGAAAAAATGGGTTGTGCTGACAGAAAAAGAGAGAGAGAGAAAATGCTTATATAAATTATTTACACATTTTTATCCTAGCTGTGGTTGTTTCTTTTTAAGATGTATGATGTAGGGAGGGGATGAGGATTTGCCTCAAGACTTTCATATTGCACTAATGTTTTGGAGACAAACTTGAAGGGGAAAAAAGGTGCAACTCTTCAGTAGTAGGCTTACTGCCAACATTGCTTATAAATACTGTAGACCAGGTAACAGGACCCACAAGAATTTTAAATAATTGAATTTGGCCAGTTACCAAAGTTTCTCTGAAGGTTGTATTAGCATGACAGAGGAGGGCTTTGGCAGTTGTCATTAATAACCACCTTATCTTCCACTGTTTCATTCTAAGTGAGTTTACTAACAACACAATGGTACCTCTCAAGCTAGAATATTACATTGTTTACAGTAAATGGGCTAACATCACTCACATGACCTCAGTGAACTTCTAAGGAGGCAATGCAAAATTTTTAAAACAGAGGCCACTACCTATACTCTAGCAGACTAGAGCATTGATTCCAATTGGTATATCCAAGACTATATGTGTATATTTTGGTTTTTATATATGGTTTTATATTTTAAGGCATTTCAGTGCCTTCTGGCATTATTTATGGGTCTGAAACAAGAACTGGCTTTTCAAAGTATTTCAATTCCTATAAGGGTGGATCTGGGAGGGGAAAGGGGAGCCTGTACAGTGGCAGAATCTCACCCCAAGACCACTCCCTACTAAAAATGCCAAGCTAACCCACACTAAAAACATTGCAGGAAGAAAGTAAAATAGAATGATGTATTCAAAATGGTGAAAGCACAAAGGCAGTATTTGATATACAAAACTTCAGTCTCAGAATTTCCCACAGTCCTAAAGGAGGGACCCTCAACACAAAGAAAGAGAGCTAGTTCATTTCTGGGTTCATACGAACATATAATTCAAAATGCCATTCCTCCCTGCAGCCACAGTGTGCTAGTTCAGGGAGTAAAGTGCTCAGTGCAGATACGTTAAGATGGAAACTCAAAATCTTGTACAATAACGGTACCAAGCTGTTTTGGGTTTTTTTCCCCTCTAACAGTAGAGCTACTTTGGGTGATATATTTCACGATCTAACTTTGCCTTGCAAGAATGTCTGACTCATCCAGCGAGACCCAGTCTAGTTTGGGTACAAAAGCTGAGAAGGGAGAGTGGGGTCAGGGGAGGAGCTGTTGGATGATCATTTCTGGGATGCCGACTCAGCTCTGACCAAAGTGACTTGAAAAAGAAGTAGTACCCCGACAATTAGTGGTAAAAAGGTCACTAGTAAAAATGAGTTTTGTGGTTTTTCAACTTTGTATTAAAAAACCACTGCACATTTGGCACTGTTTCTGAAAGTTGGCAGCCTTTCCTCAGAATGAATTGAATAAGCATGCAGGCTCAAAAGCCTGTTCAGATTGGTCCCTCTAGGTCAGGGTTTAGTTATGTTAGCAGGGTATTTGGGAGTTTGTGTTGCACCTGCCTGTAGTACATCTGGCCTGTGAATGAAAAAAAAAAGTGGGGTTTAATTTTCTCTACTGCCGCCTCTCACCCTTCATGAGCCCTGGAATATATAATTTATAATTAAAAAAAAATATATGAGACTGAATTGTGATATCATTTCAAAGTTACTAACCCTAGAGTTTAACAGGCTGCAAATGGTTTTATTAAGCCTGAGGTGGTAGAAATTTTTATTCAATATTGTCTATCCTTCAGAGATCTCAGAGTAATAAACAATTAAGCAGAATTCAAACACACTATGGATAGTACAAATTATGTTTTATTATGTGTCCAATTCATAGTTTTTCCCTTTGAAACCTCCACCCTGAAAGCCAGCCATTACGAAAGCTACCAAGATTTTACAGGATCAGTGATGATGAATTTAATTCATGAGTTGGTTCTGTTTTGAACTTTGGCCATAAAGCCACCATCAGCTATAGAGAAGGGAAAACTTTGTACTGTCTAATGACTGGTGAATCTTGATTCATTATTCATGTTCATTTAAAAATAAATGACCTTCGATTTCAGGGGTCTCTCCAAAGCTTACCAGAACATGCTTGAGTGTACAGACTTGAATCCCAATCCTGCAGTAACCTCCGTGCACAGACCTTATTACAAAATCAGAACTTTGGACCAAACATTCATAACGTTCTGCCTTACGAATCTGCCAATCTTCTCTCTTCTATTTGTAGTGGTAATAGCACAAGAACAGATGCTCTTATGATATCGTGGCATTTCCATTCCTTATAAAACCATCTAGTCATTTTTTTAAAACCTGCAAAAGGTTTCTTTATATTCACTTCCTTTTGGTTCTTTAATTTCCCAGGTTTCCCTTTTAAAAAGTTTCACTGTCCTATGCAGTTGCACTAATAGGACTTTATCATGAAAAGGAACCACCGTTCTGTGCAAATAGCAGTCGTGGAGTAAGCACTGTATAAGGACAAGACTTTTTTTTGAAAATTTTCATTTTCTTTAAAAAGAAGCTCAAACGTCAACAAAATGTTTTGCTTTTTAATCTTCAAGAAGGATGATAGTTTAAAAAGTTGCCTTTCCCAGCATGCTGGTTTTCTATATCTGACTTTTTTTTTTAAAATCTGTGGTAGAATTCTACCCTGGATTTCAGTTTGTAAATCATATACATATACAAAAAGCTTTAGTTTTGAGGCCACGTTTTCTTATTTCATAGTTTGGGTTGGCTAAACTGAGGAAGTTCCAGAGAAAGTTCCAAAAAGTATAGGGACATCTACAGAATCAGTCAGCATGTCCCTCATTCATTTAAGGACGTACCTAAGCAGATGCTTAACTTTAATTGTTAACTTTAATGAATGGAGATAATAGGACTCAAGAACCTTTAAGTGCTCTACTGAACTAAGAACAGATTACTCTTTAATGTACAGTAAAAGCTGTGTTATCTGGCATCCATGGGGAATGGGGAGTGCCAGTTAATTAAATATGCCGGTTATCTGAGAGGCGTCTTTGCCTGTTCGGGCTGCCGCCCCTCCCACCGTGCCTGTCGCACCAGGATTTCACTCCCTGGTGTTAATGTGCTGGGGCACAGGGAAGGGTCCCTGCGCAGGCTGCTTTGCCCCAGGCCATGGTCCAGAGTTAGCAAAGTGGGACTCAGTAAAACTGGAAGTGCCATGGTGGGACTTCCAGTTTTGCTTCTGCCTTGTCAGTCAGCGTGCCGGTTAATAGAGCATTCTGGATAACGCAATGCCAGATAACAGAGCCTTTACTGTAGTTAAGATTATGTTTAAATACTAAAACAGGTTGTACACCCTATAGGGCATGTCTACATGTGCAATTAATGTGAAGCAATAAACTCTGGAGCTTTTTGCTCTGGAGTTTATTGCTCATGGGCACCGGGATCCCAGCACATTGAGCTGGGTCAGAGCAACCCCATCCGGCAGGGGGCCTTAGGAGTCAGCCTGCCAGCCCAGTGTTCTGCCCCACCCCACCGGTTCTTTGTGCTACAGAAGGGCTGGCTGAGGCATGAGGGTGCTCCAGTACAGGGCTAGCTGGCAGGCAGCCCCCACACTGAAGCACCCTTGTGCCCCAACCAGCCAAGACAGTGTCTACATGTGCATTGCTGTGGAGTAAAAAACTCCACAGAAGGATAGTACTGTATTTACTCCAGTCTAACAGGGGCACACTTGTAGATGCACAGTATTTACTGAGTGCATCTACACATTCATTAATGTGTCATAGTTACTGCACATTAAGTTTAATACTTGAATAATCAAGTACTAAATCACTATGCAGTAACTGGCACTACTGCACAGTAGCGCTGGTGCATGGGTTTTTACAAATGCTAACTGCACAGTAGCCTAATACTACTGTGCAGTAGCATATTAGCACGGGTTTTGCCCTGCTTGGTACTGTGCAGCATTATTAGGATACTGTGCAATTAGCATCTTGTATAGACACACCCACTCGGCACTTCTACACATGGACATTTACTGCTCAGTAACCTAAATTACTGTACAGTAGCCTAAAATTACTGCACAGCATGGGTGCACATTTACATGTGCACACCTGTACTGTGCAGTAACTATGGCAACTTATGCCAACTTAGGTGTAAGTTTGAAACCTGCATGATACAGGTATTAAATTTACACCTGATAAGTTACTGTGCAGTAATGCACATTTAGATGCCTTACTGCACAGTAATGTGGAAGTTTCCCAGCTGAGTCTGTCAGGCCACTAGGGGACCAAATGGAGCCCAGCCCCAGGGCTCCTGCCTGGCCCCCTCTCCTGCAGGTGATGGACAAGCAGGTGTGGTGGGCAGAGGACCTCACCTAAGAGGCTGCCCAGGAGGAAGCGCAGCTCCAGGCATATGCAGAGCATGGGGTCGAGCTGATGGCTCTGGAATGGCGGTGCATGGAGCTGTTGAAGCAGCAGCTGGCCACCCAGGGCTGCCTAAGGGTGGCTGTGCCCATGCCCCTGTCCTGGCCCTACAGAGCCCCTGGTTCCCACTCATGATTCTGAAGTAGGCTTCCAGCAGCACCCTGGAACAGGTCCTGCAGCACCTGCTGGCTGCAGGCATCCCTGGGCTTCACTGCAGCCCCCAGAACCACAGGGAAACTGTCTACAGCTGGATGCTGGTTGCCTGCTGCCAGGCTGTCTGCCGTGGGTGTCCGCACCCCTCAACCCATCACAGATGGATTTGGGGACAGGGTTAGACACCTTAAGTGTCTGTGGAGCTTGGGGAATGGGGGTTTTATTGTTGGTGGGTGGGGAGGGTGTTGGAGGGGCTTTGTGTTTGTTGAAAGGGGAGGGAAGAGAGATGGAGGGATTGTTCTGTTAATAAATTTTGCACAGTTTCTCCTGCATGTTTGTTCTGGAGTGGTGCTGGGGGTGAGCAGGGGGTCAGAAGTGTGTGGGCAGCAGGGCAGGTGGGCTGGAGTGGGGAGTGCAGGAGGAGGGAGTCAGCCAGAGCCTCCCATAGTTGGTGCCCTGGGTCCAGCTGGTGGGTGTGTGGCTGTCCTCAGGCCTGGGCAGTGTGGGCCTGGTGTGGCCAGTGGGGCCAGCACCATAGCCAGTAGTAGCACAGGACGCTGGTCATTGCTGGCAGGGGCTGGGCTGTATCAGTGGGGTGCTGGCAGGGATAGAAGCAGGGGCTGGAGCAGCCATGGTGTTAGAAGGCAGGGTGGGCAGGAAGGGAGCTGCCGCCCCTGCACTGGGCACACAGCTCCTGGGCAGGGGAGGGGCTGGGAAGGGATCAGAGGGTGGGGCTGTGTTTTTAAGATGGCCACCAAATTCTGGCCTCCACATGGCTGCCAAGTGCTGGCAGCCATGTGACTAGAAGCTGGAGCTCCCCCTGTGGCCACATGGGCACATGGCAGGCTGCTCTGACATGCGACTAAATGTAGTCCCAGGTCACCTACACGTGTAGACACTGGCCTATTCCTGCTATTCAGAAGTTACTGCACAGTAAATTTAATGCAACATAAATGCACATGTAGGCGTGCCCACTGTGGAGCAATCAGTCTACTCCACAGTAAACCTCTTGCATAGATGTGCCCATGGAGATCCAAACTAGTCCTTACCCTCCAACTTTCTCTTTCATCCTCCTGGGTAATCCTACCTCCCCAATGAGAGCAGCGTTCCCTGTTGGTTTCCTGTCCACAGCTGGATTTTCAAGATGTCAAAGAGGTTCTATATATATTTAAAATAGGAATGATTGTGGTGTCTCAGAGACCCTTGAATACTAAGTGTAGGTCAGTTCTGACTTGCTCATGGTGATCCTCAGAGTGGATAACACAATAAGTGTCACAGCAGCTTTAAACTACAATAGTATAATGGTATGAGACCCACTTAAATTAATAATGGAATGGGAGGAAATCCTGCTCAGAAAAACAACTGGTACCCTACAGTCATATTTTTTATTTGTTACGTGGTGTTATGAAACCTTTCAGGCATTAATTCTCTGCAAATGCTAAGCAATTAGCAGTAGTGTAACTGATTACTGTACCTATCAAATATGATGGTACCTCAACTCTCCTGTTCTACCTCTTCTGTTCCACTGATACCAATAAAACATTTTAACCCAGCTAGTCTTCGAATATGGAAATCAAACCCAGAAAGCTACTTCTGCTGCTGTTGCAGCAGTGTACAGTACATGAAGTATCCCAGTACATCCAGACTGTGGTTTGCTGCATCGTGAAAAGCAAATGCAATGACTGTATGAAAGTATCTCTCTGTCAAGGTCAGGAGAAGCAGCCAAGTCAGAGTGTAGGGAAGCCAGAAGCCAGGAGATCTGTCTAGGGAATTGAGTCAGAGATCCTGAGGGTCAGGAGGCTAGCCAGGTCAGATATCCAAGAAGTCAAACCAGAATCAAGTCAGGTATCCAAAAGCCAAACTCAGGGTCCGTGGGCAAGCTGGGTCAGGTATCCAGAGTCTTTCAGGAAGACAGTAGCAGCACATGCCAAAGGTACAGATGCCTCACTACAGAGTCAAACCTTGTTGCCCAGACCCTTCCTCTTCTGGGTCAGGATGTTATGTCAGAATGGGTGATGGGTCAGCTGACCTAGGCTAGCCATTCTGGTGGCAGGGAGTGGGTGTATGGCTAGGCCCAGCTAGAGGGTTCTGGCCACCTGTATCTTTCCTAATGCTCTCTTGGGGAGATGGCAGAAGTGGAAGAACAGCTACACCATACAGACCAGGGTCTTGGGTTCAATACCACAGCCTGATATGCTCTTTATTTATCACTTCATTATGAAAATGACAATCAGCTGCTGCTTTCCAAAATGGTGATTTTTTAACAAATAATAATGGATGTGAATGAAAGGCTGAGTGTGTAATTTTAGTTTCTGAATCTGCTGCCTTTAGGGATCATCTGAGTGCTGCTATCATGATATATACAGACTCAAAAGAAGAAAGAATTTATTTTACAAATAGGTTTACTTTCCAATTATTTTGAATTGCATTCTATTTGTTCATATATATATATATCTCTAATACGTATATTAGTTACTAAAACTAGTAACTATATATATATAACTAATAATAACTACTATATTATATATATATATAGCTAATAATTGCTGTTGTTGTTATTAGCCACAAAGCATTGTTGGTAATCTGTCTTGGATACAGGCTCAGCTGGTGAATACTGCTTGCAAAGTATCAGAACAAATGGATAGTCAGCTCTGTTGGCCAAATTTAATAGATTTCATAGACATTAGGGCTGGAAGGGACCTCGGAAGATCATCAAGTCCAGCCCCCTGCCCCAGGGTCAGGAAGTCAGCTGGAGTCAAGGGATCCCAGCAAGATAAACATCCAATTCGCTCTTAAAGGAGTCCAGAGTAGGTGCTTGCACCACCCCTGGAGGCAGTCTGTTCCAGGCCTTGGGAGCTCGGACAGTAAAGAAGTTCTTCCTTATGTCCAGCCTGAAATGGTCTTGGAGTTTGGGACGTTTGACCTTGTCATCCCATGGGGTGCTCTGGTGAACAGGTGTTCCCCAGATCCAGATGTACACCCCTTATATACTTATAGGCAGAGACCAGGTCATCCCTGAGCCTGCGCTTTTCCAGGCTGAAGAGTCCCATGGCTCTCAGCCTGTCATCGTAAGGTCTGTTTTCCTGCTCTCTGATCATGCACGTGGCTCTCCTCTGAACTCTCGCAAGCCTCTCCACATCCTTTTTAAATAGTGGAGTCCAGAATTAGATGCAGTACTCCAGCTGTGGCCTCACCAAGGCCGAGTACAAGGGGAGGATGACATCCTGGGATTTGCCAGAGAAGCATCTACGGATGCCAGCCAGAATTTTGCTCACTTTGCCAGCTGCAGCATCACATTGGTGGCTCATATTCATCTTGTGGTCAATCATGACCCCCAAGTCCCTTTCGGCCATGGTGCTAGCAAGCGTAGCACTGCTGAGCCTATAAGCATGCTGCGGGTTTTTCTTCCCAAGGTGGAGTACCTTGCATTTTTCAGTGTTGTATGCTATTAGGTTTTAATCTGCCCATTTCCTGAGCCTCTCAAGGTCAGCCTGGATCACCATCCTGTCCTCAGGTGTGGACACTTTACCTCAAAGTTTGGTATCATCAGTGAACTTGGCCAGTCCACTTCTGACACCAATGTCCACATCACTGATGAAGATGTTGAAAAGAACAGACCCAAAGATGGAGCCTTGGGGGACCCACTGGTCACAGCACACCATGTAGATTGACTTCCGTTAACTACTACTCTCTGGGTCCGACCTCAGAGCCAGTGGACTGTGATGTAGCCGAGGCCACAGCTGACCAGTTTTTCTATGAGATGATCCTGGGATACAAGATCGAAAGCTTGTTTAAAATCAAGATATATGACGTCAATCTCTTCTCCCTTGTCCAGGTGATATGTCACCTGGTTGTAGAAGGGGATGAGATTGGTCAAGCAAGACCTACCTGCAACAAACTCGTGCTGGCGATCTCTCAGGAAGTTGCCTTCAGCCAAATTGTCCTCAACAGACTCACAAAACTAGTCCTGTTATAATCACTTAAAATCAGTTCATGTTGGTGGTAAAGTAAACAAGATTTGGCTCAAAATCTGTACTATCAATAAAGAAATATCACTCTGCACTTAACTTTATTGGTCTAATGGGAAAAAATGGTTACCCATAGGTTGCCCATAGGTTGTCACTAACTTCTACAGTCTATTAAATGCTGAAAAAAATGCTCATATCAAATCTTTATATATTCACCTTAGCCTGGAGGAACCCAGAACTTTTATTCCATTACTGAAGTGCATCCAGGCCTGGAGTGGAACACATACTGCTGCTTTGCAATGCACAGTAGCCTAGGGCCCCCAATTCCAGCAAAGACTAATTCTGGAAAACTTTTTAAGTCCCATGGAGTGAAATACTTGCTTATTGTACAGCACATGCTTAACTGCTTTCCCAAACTGCAGCCTAAGACAGGAAGTTAAAGGGTAATTGCTATTTGTCTTACGTGCAAGTTGTCCGATTGACCTCAGTGGGACTTCTACCAAGCAAGCAGGATTTGGCTTAGCTATTCTGTTTTAACTCAAACTGCAGTGGGAACTTAGGCAGACTGAATAAACCTTATCAAGGGAAATGATCAGACAGAAAAAAAAGTGATAGTCTCTTATGATGTATTAGTTGAACTGGCACATTTTAGTTATGTATTTTAAAGGAAATGTTCATTATTTGGGGTTTGGGACTTGGAATGTTAGAGAAAAAAAATCTGATCTCATGGGTGCAATTCCCAAAGGGAAAGCAGGCTCCCTTCCCACAGTCTCCTCTCCCCACCGAAGCTTATCTTCAATGATCAAGTACATTTGAGGACCCAGAAAATAAGGAATTCATTAAAACAGTTTCTTGCTCTTGCTACTGTAATTGCAACCACACACTGTGTGGATTTATTGTTGGTATTTTGTGTATGGATTTGTGGCGTTGTGGTCAGTCTGTATGTAACTGCATCGGGGCAGGCTGTTAGTGGTGTCTGTGGGGAAAGAGAGTGTGGTGTTTCAGATCATGCGGTCTCTTTCTGCTCCCAGCTTCATTTGGTTTCAAGATGCACACTACTCTTCTTTCATCTCTTGGATTCAAATCCACCATAATAAATAAAATTCTTCCTGTCTGAAAGATACATTAATTTTGGTGGTCTCAAAAGTAATGAAAATAAATACTTGACTTGGCATGCAGAGTCCTGACTTGACTGAAGAGTAGAATGTGTGTACTTGGAGCTGTTTTTACAAGAACATAAGCTTTAGCAAAAGTTTGGCATATAGCTAACATCTTTTGTCTGTATAAAAAGAAAAGGATAGATTTGAGTTCAATCAAAATCAGAGAAATCTTGTCACATATGAATGCTCTAGCTCAGTTTAAATGGCTTTACAACATACATCAACAGTTCACATAAGAGAAAGACATTTGAAATTAGACACCAGCCATGGACCAATCCCAGTGTGGGTTTGGTTGGGCCAACCAAAAGCCAGAGTTGTGTTTTGGTCTTGGCTTCAAAGCCTATGTTTTCCCATGTAATTTTTACAACCGATAAGGGGAAATTATAGCAAAACCAAGATTAGCTGAATAAAAGGGAACCTCAAACCACTATTCATTTTAACTACTCTGTGTAAGAACCTGATTCTGTAACCCTCATTCAGACAAAGCTCCCACTGAAGCAAAAGGAACTTCTGCGTACATAGGAACTGTCCTGCCAGTGTAGGGTAATTTTAGTTCAGGAGAGAAAATATGACCATGCTTTGAAAGAAAAGAGAGCCCAGGTCTCCTGTCATTCACACTGGCTTGACACTCAGCAACTCCAGTGATACATGTCCATATAGCTAAGAGCAGATTTATGTCTATAGAGTTTCCAGTTGATTGGCATAATTACCTGAAGGGACTGCCTACTTGAAAAAAAGAGAACAAGTCCCAACTACACATTTAAAACTACATTGTTTCTTTATGAAGGGTATAATAATAGGTAGGATTAAGTCTTAGCAGGGCTGTCATGCTTCAGGTCAGCGTAGGATGGGTTTTTTGCTTTCCTCACAAGTAGCATGGATGCTACTTCTGATACAGGTAAGGACCTTGATTGTGATCTGATTTACACTTGGAAAACTCATTTGACTTCCATGCAGTTATTCTTGATTTAACTGTTCTAAGAGAGAGGCAAACCGAGGACTTAAAATCACTGTTTCCTACTAGGCCATGTCCAGATGAGTGCAGACATTTGTTCATGAATGACATGTGCCGCCGGCAGCTGGGGGGGCACAGCAGCAGCAGGAGCATGGTGGCGGGAAGCAGGAGGTCCCACAGATGCCACTGGCAGTGGCGGCAGCGGCCAGCAGCAATTGCAGACTGCCCGCAGATACCGCTGACACTGCTGGTGGCACTTTATTATAGGGGGTGCACCGGCACACTCAGGGGTGCATGTGCACCTGCGTGCACCCCTTACTCGTCACCCCTGTGTTTGTTTCCCCAGGGGCAAGTAGCAGCAGCACACTTTGTACCACTGCTACTTGCCCCCTAAGGAGCCCAAGCTACATGCCTTCTGGTGCATGGCAGGTTACCCCAGGCTCGGTAGGGGAGGCTCAGGCCAGCAATGATGCTCTCTCCAGCAGCCTTACCCAGGGTTCTGGGGGTCTCTTAAGGCTGCAGCCACAGCAGGAAGCCTGGTCAGCAGCTGGAGCATGGTTCTGGCCAGCTAGGCTCCAGTTCGGGGCAGCACAAACTGCTGCCACAGGTGCTGCCCCGCTTTTTTGTGGTGTGGGTTGTTCTGACACCAGGATCTCCCTGAGTCAACCCCCCCCTCACCCGTGCTGCAAGTTAGCGGAGCAGGAAACACTGCACGTGCACTGTGTGGTGCCACAGATGGGTTTGTGGTGCCACATACCTCATGTCCATGCTCGTCTGGACGTGGCCCTAATTTTTTACTTCAGATCATCAAAGCAAACTAGTCAGTTTCAGTTTATTTACTCTCAGTTTCTAGTCAATTTTTCTTTCAGTGTCATGCAATTTTATCATCCTGTAAAATATCAAGGTAGCTGGGGAGGTGATACTTGCTTAAAGTAAAATTAGATCTATGTTGAAAACCAGTTTTCAAACCTGGTGTGTGCTGCTATATTCTTTCTAGACCTGTGTGAAGATACATTTCTCTTTGGTGGACCCTGGTGGACTCTGTTTGATAGGCATGATAAGATTTAGCTGTGGGATAAGCCTCTTTGAAAACAGCAGTCAAGGAGTTAAACAGTACCACCTACTTTGGGGCAATAGAGAGCAGAAGGGAAGTGCAGAAAGACCAGAAGAGAGGAGCAAGGAATTGTGGGACCAGCGGATTTAATTATGGACATCTTTTGTTGTGTGACTCTGTTCATCTAACATTGGGGATGGAGGTAAGAGAGACGTCCAACTGCCTTCAGGCACTGGGATTCATCAGAGCTAGCAAACTTGAGTGGAAATGCTGGTGGGATCTAATGTTAGGGGATTGTGGGATGGGTGAAGTGGGTTTGGCCTCAGTGCCATTCCTAACTGTTGGTGTAGGCATGGCCTAAAAGTATCCACATGGTTAGTGGATGCACACCAAAACTGACATCCTACAGCAGAGTAACTTCTCCATGTAGACAAGCCATAACTCCATTGGCTTCCAGTGAGTCACTCCTAATTTACACAAGTGGAAGTGATTCCTAGTGTTTCCTCTGAATTTATTTTCAAAGAAATATTTCTGTGGATCTCAGGTTCTGTAAAAGCTGATTTTACAAAACCTAAACTACGGATGAAGGTCCTTCTACTGACCTTCTACTGAGGGGACTTAGGCTCAGGTGTGACTGCATTGTACAATAAGCACCACTGAAGTTAAAAGAACTGTTCTTATAAAGTACATAAGTGCTTACAGGATCAGGGCCCAAACTGGGACACAATAATGACTTTGTAAGAAAATAGCAGTGAGGGTCATGGAGTGTTGCCGTGTATGTAAAGTTCGGTCCTGTAACGAAAGCCTGCACACTGTTGCATACTGTATTTAAGTCTCACTTAAAACATACATGGGAGGTGTGAGACATAAGTGGTGCATAGGCCTTGTGCAGAATGTACAGGAATGGATTTTTTTTGTATGCAAATAAGAATTCAAAATAACTGGTCACACTCCAGCTACCTGCCATCCCCTACCACTAGCCAGCACTGAATTCTCCTTGCATGCTCCCAGGCTGAGCATGGTGTGACTTCATTCCCTAGAACTAGAGCCTTTAGCAGGTACTTGTCCCACAGCTCTATGCATAAGAAGCCAAATATTCTCACAGTAGCATAAATACAATGCCATTCCCCAAAGAGTCATTTTCAGCATGCGTACCTTTGAGGCATTGTGTCAAAGCATGGCAAGGACCCAAAGTGCTAGAAAAGGTTGGGCCAGCAGCAAAATCCCTGGTCCCCTTCCGGGATTTGGAATATATTGGTATTTGCAGATTCCCCCTGGATAATTCACAGGACAATGCCCCATTTTATCTGATAGAAACAAAATGGCCTCTCTGTTTCTACTTCTCTTGCTCTTTTCCCCACAGGATCTTTCCATCAGCAAGTTCCTTTGCCGTGATTCAGAGACCCTCCCCGTGGCTGCGGAACAACACACAAGCCTCAAAGTGCTCCTGAAGAGACTGTATGTAATGTGACCCACCAGAAGTGTCAAGAAATCTCCCTGACCTGCGTAACTACTGTGGAATGACTAGAGGTACCAGTGCAGAGTGAGACGTGAAAGGAGCTCTGAGAGCAGCAGGAGCGAGCAGAAGACAGCCAAGAAACAGGGGCCTCTTTGGGGGTGTAATCCTGCACTCCGTGTAGCCTGTGGCAAAACTACTGAATTCAACAGTGCAGGGTCAGGCCTTTACCCTGCCCTTTCCAACATCACTAGCTAATCTGTTTCTCCTAGGAAGGACAGAATACACACCGCTTCGTGGCTGCACAGAAATATTCCTGTACTATGCTGTTTTAAACTGATATCCAGTTGCAGTCGAGGAATCATCACCCCAAGTACTGCTTGTACCAAGCATATTTGGCTGCACTGAAGCAACTGTTTCCTGGCTGCATTTGGACATTAGCAGTTGCTAAGGGCTGAAACACCTTTTTATGTGATCAGACATTTGTATGCGACTCACCACAGAAAATACAGAGGAAGCAGCATGTCTGAAGCAAACAAGCATAGTAAAACTTGCAGCCCCTTTCTCTTGCCACGTGCCCCTGAGCTCATTTATCATGGTATCACTCAGGGACCTGCATCAGACTGGCGCTCCAATGTGCCAGATGCTGCATACAAATATTATTAGAGACAGTCCTTTCCCTAAAGAGGTGACCTCTTCTGTTCATCCCCACTTAGTTGCACCTGCAGTAACACAGGTGAATCACTGTTTTACTGAGCACAAAGATTAGCTCACTTATGGGCATACCTTTGCATCCATTCAAGTCAGGGTGCAGACCACTGAATTCAGTGGATAAAAGAGAACTCGTTCCCTCATGTTTGTGGGGCATCTTATGACTTGCTCCCTTTTCCATATAGCCTTCTTTCTATGCTCATTCTTCCTCTTCTGCTTCTGATTGGGATACAGAAGAAACCTGGCATTGTGGAAATGAGAAGTGATAGCTTTCTGCTAAGTCATTCTGCACAGAAATCTATTTCATCTACTGGACAACCAAAATGCAACTTGCAAGCAACTGTGAGTTATGCATAGGAGTGATTCTCTTACCCGCTCTGAGCATATGAGTGCTTCCATTATAGGAAAAGGATCACATTCCTAAGGTTCACAGACATCTCCCTATTTCTACAATGGAGAAGCTTACATGTCCTTAGAGTTGGTTGTAAGCTGCATTTCAGTCATCCACTAGGTGAAATAGAATGCTCTACTTAATCCTTTCCTTTACCACTGCAGAAGCATTCTTTTGGGTGTTTCATCTTTCCCAGTTTAAATTATTCAAATACACCCAGATTAACACAGATGACATTTGAGTCCCTTCCAGGCTTTCCTATTGCAGCCTTAGGTTCAGGACAGACAAAACAATTATACCCGTTGCAAAGGGGAGGATGGGGGGCAGGAGGAAGGAGGAAAGGGCTTTCAAACTGTTTCATGTACCTGCTGTACCCTGCTGTAAATGGACATGAAATCTCAGGCTAGGTACAGAAGTTACACTTATTGCTCAGAAAGACCTCTACAGCTGTAACTGAAGAGACAGTCAAGGCATAACACACAGACTGCAAAAATGGCAGATCCCACTTTAAGATAACCCTGGATGGATGTGGTATCACATTTAAGCACGATAGGTTAGAGCACTGTAGTGAACATCTGTACCACATCCCATCCCAACGCACGGTAGGCCACATTCTGCCAACACACCATGGAACACTGCAGCACCCAGCTCACCCCGCCTTGCTCTAGCCTCACACATAGCTGTCCCTAACAAGAGTCAGCAAAGTTCCTGTTTCCATGCCCCGACTTATTTCCCCCAGCCAGCTATGAATCAGTGTCTGGTATATTCACTCAGTGTGAGGATTGCATCTACTTCATCTAGGTAGTTGTAAAGATTGCAGCTTTAGATTAAGTGCTGTGCTGACTGAGGACACTGCATTCACACAGGGGGGTGTCCAAGATATTCATCTTTTACAGTGTTGTTTTGAAGTGTCTATATCTAGTTCTTCGTCTGTTTAGCTTGACCCAGGCTTCTAGGTTGTGCCCAATGGGGACTCATTTGGTGTTGGTATAAAATGCTGTAGGAATAAATTTCAGACCACATGAGTCTGAACTAATCTTTCATTTCCATTCACCCACCCCTTATCAGAATTTAGCAGAACGCACAAAGCCACAGTACCTGGCATGCCAGGCTCTCCAAAGGCCCAGAAACCTGGCAGCAGGGGAGCAGTTAGGGTCTGTCTTCTTATGTCACTTGGTCTAATGCCCTGGAGTGCAGGGGTGACATCTGTGTGTATATAAGTTGTGCAGCCTGTTATGAGTCTCTGCACACTGTTAAGTACAGTGCTGAGTTCTTTAGTGCAACAACTTCTGGACCATACAGCAGCACAGTAATCTTCTGGGGCATGTAGCATTGCAAGTGTGGTGGTTCTGACCACTTTAAAGTTAGCACCCCATGCCATACCAGCTAAAGGTCTTAAGGCAGCTACCTGTGCAGAGACTTTACTGCTGAACTTCTTAATGTGATGTTTATAGGGGAAGGAATGTGACTCCTTGGTAAATTGGGATATGCTCATAGGGAAGGATGTGGTTGCCAACTCTGGCCCCATGCTGTCACAGCCCTGCTGCTGCTGGGGTCTTCATGGAAATTGGCCACAACGATGTGGGCAGGGTCTGCTGGGAAATGGAGTCTGCCATGGGCCAGCCTGTGGGCCAGACTTTGCCCACCCCTGTGTTCCAGGCAGGTGACATCTGGAACATGCAGAAGCAGCATGTGTCTGGGGTGGGAAGAGAGAAGGGCTTCTGCTTAATCTGTCCATCGACACTTGAATCTAGCCTTTTTCTGATGGCAGTGCTGGATCTTCAAATGAGCTTACTGTTTATTAGGTTTTTTACAGATAGCTTTAATTTTAATGGACTTCAGACAGGCATATTTATCCTATTTCTTATGGACAGTTGGCAGCCCTGAACTAAGTGAGATTTCTGCAATAGACCCAGTAAGATTAACAGGTTTCAGCAGGGCTAGGGCCTCTTTATCCATGTCAATCTGCAGTAATGCTCTGGTTGGAAGGAGAGGAGCTCTTACAGGGTCACGTTCTAATACCAGTAAAGTGGAGCAAAACTTCTATTTATGCTAGTAGAACCATGGTTTGTCTTTAAGTCTCCAGCATTCTTCACTGGCTCTTTTAGAAGCCAGTTAAAATGGTCTGAACACTGTGTAATGCAGGACGCTATATTGGCTTAAGTGACTGAACCTTTAAATAAAGATTCCATTGAACTAAATGATACCAAAGTTGGCAAGGAAATTGAGTCTTCCTTTATCAATCGCACAAGCTATTCATGCAAACACTTAAGCACCTGAGTAATCACATGTTTCTGGGATCAAGCCCTATATATGCAAGTCAGATATTATCTCAGCTTCCAGTGCTGCAGATCCTACAGATCCAAATGCAAGATTGGATCTTTGGCATCCAGATGCTGTTTCTTTTCTTTTCTTTCCTTTTTTGTTTTTCCTTTTTCTCTGTGTTTTTTCTTTTTCTTTCAGGTTTGTTTACACAGTTTCTTGAAGAAAAGAGTAGCAGTTTTCTTTACAGATCATTTTTTCATTCATAAATAGATGGATTGTATCATATTACTTATGCATTTTATAGTATTCAGAATCATATTTGAATTTGCAATATTCAAAATATTGATGTAAGTGGCTGTTAACTTTGGAAAAATTAGGGCATACAAGATATGTTTTTTTCTTGTTTTCTTTTTTTTTGTTTGCTTAAAAAGATTTAAAGATGTACCTTGTAATTCTGTAGGTCAAAAGCTAGGAAGTTTCATACACACAGCTTGTACTTGTATGACAGCTTGATTGTACAGTGGATGATGAAGTGCAAAACTGTTCTTGTAACTTTGGTATATAATATCTGTCTTTAAAATGTCAGAGGATGAAAAATATGTTTCAAATTTGAATTAGTTATTTGAATTTAGTTTCTTAGACATCACATAAACCCGTAACATATGATGTATTCAGGTATGAATAGAAAACAATATGTACACTTAAATAAAACAAATAGAATTATAGAGGTCTTCAGGCCCCTCTGCAAGTGCAGGTAAAATCACAATGGGATCTAATGCATGATCCACATAATCACACCTCCTGCCATGCCACAAATGTATGGTAGGAGGTGTGATTGTAAGATCACACGTTAGATCCCATCGTGCCTTATTGCCCATGCAAGGGGTGCCTGATTCCAGGCTGTTCAATTCTCAGAGTCAAATGCTCTATCAGCATCCTTTTTGTAATCACTCTTCTGGTATTTGATTGTTACCAGATTTCCCCTTAATTTTACCGTCTTTCTCTGAGTGAAGTTATTCTAATTTTTCCCTGCACGTCATGCTTTCCAGACCTCTAATAACTTCTGTTTCTTTCTGCTGGACTCTTTCTAACTTGCCACATCCTCCTTGGAGCATGGTGCCCAAAACTGGACACAATACTCCAGGTAAAGCTTCATCAGTGCTAAATGGAATGAAGGAGACAGTTTTGCTCAATGTCTTTATCAATGACCTGGAAGGTGGCATAGAGTGCACCCTCAGTAAGTTTGCAGATGACACCAAGCTGTGGAGAGTATTACATATGCTGAGGGGTAGGACTAGGATTCAGAGTGACGTAGACAAATTGGAAGATTGGACCAAAAGGAATCTCATGAGGTTCAACAAGTCCAAAGTCCTACACTTAAGATGCAACAATACCTTGCACCAGTACGGGCTGGGGGCTGACTGGCTGGACAGCAGCTCTGCAACAATAGACCTGGGGGATAATAAGCTGACTATGAGCCAGCAGTGTGTCCTTGTTGCCAAGACAGGTAACGGCATACTGGGCTGCATTGGTAGGTGTGTTGCCAGTAGGTCAAGGAAAATTATTATTCCCCTCTATTCAGCACTGGTGAGGCCACATCTGGAGTACTGTGTTCAGTGTTGGACCAGGACTATGCAGGAGCTGGAGGTTATCAGGTGCCCCCTACCTGACTTCCACCAGGGAGATGAGCAGTCCTGGCATTTCCTAGGGCTGCCACACCACCGGCAGACCCACCAGGCCTCCCTACCTTGGAAGGGTGCAGTTTTAGGTCATACCCAGGACCTGGGGGCCTCCTCCATTCCCATAGCTCCAGGCCATACGTTCAAGTTGTTCCTGGCCCAAAGAGCTCAGCAGGGAGATGTTCTTCTCCTGCTGGCTGGTCTCAAACTGATCCCCTCAGCACAGAGAGCTGAGCATAAAATGGCCACCCTCATCAGGCACCTGCCACCTCCCTTGCCTAGCCCTTAAAGTGCCCTGACACAGGGGGCATGATGTATGATGACAAACTGAGGGAACTGGGCTCATTTAGTCTAAAAAAGAGGAGACTAAGAGGAGATTTAATAGTAGCCTTCAACTACCTGAAGGAGGGTTGGAAAGAGGATGGAGCTGGACTGTTCTGAGTGGTGATAGATGACAGAACAAGGAACTATGGCCTCAAGTTGCAGCAAGGGAAGTTTAGGTTAGATATAAGGAAGAATTTTCTAACTAGGGGGTTAGTAAAACACTAGAACAGGTTATCCAGAGAGGTGCTGGAAGCTCTGTCTTGGAGGTTTTCAAAACCTGGGTAGACAAAGCTTTGACTGGGATGATCTAATTGGGGCTGGTCCTGCTTTGAGCAGGGGGTTGGACTAGATGACCTTCGGAGGTTCCTTCCAACCCTAACTTTCTATTATTCTGTGATAAAGAATCACTATGCTATGAATCAATATGGAGAAGTACAGATGTTACACTTAATGCAGGTTAAGCCCTCCTTGTGGGGAAGGTCTCCATTCCTCCTCTTCCACCCCACAGCCACTGATGACAGTCACCAGCTGGTGTGGGGCAGAGCTGGGGAAATGGGTCATTCTGGCAGCCCCCTGGGAGGCGTGTGAAAATACCCGCACCCGCTGGCCTTGTCCAGTGCAAGCAGGCAGTGAGACCCTCCCTCCTTCCCCCGTTGACTCATATTCAGCTTATGGTGTATTATACCACGCAGGCCCTACCAAATGCTACAGTATAAACTTGATAGTAAATGATCTGTCTGTTTACTAAGTAGAATTATAGCAAATTTAAGTTTAGCCATATCATTCAAATGACTGTTCCTGCTGACCACAGGAACTGCAAATAAGTATTATGTTTGAATGAGCCTTATCTTAGCATTCTTGACCTGTTACTTCTTGTTAGATACAGTATGGTAATGAAAGGTATGACCTCAATATCAAAAGAAAGGATAATATCAAGAGTTATAGCATGATCATATGATAAGCTTACTATGACTAACCCCATTACCAGCATTGCAACCATTTATGGCAGGGGTGGGCAACTCTTTTGGGCAGAGAGCCACTTACTGAGTTTTAGTGAGCCATTGAGGGCTGCATGGGTAGCCCAACCCCTTGACAGGTGCCCCACCCCTTGATCACGATCTTCAGACCAGAAGTCATAGTTTCATAGTTTCATAGTAGCTAGAGTCGGAAGGGACCTAGGTAGATCATCTAGTCCGACCCCCTGCCTTGGCAGGAAAGAG
>NW_017728914.1:6438377-6467683 GCF_001723895.1 Crocodylus porosus
TGGTGAATTCCAGCAAGCGATGATCACTGTCTCCCAGGTGGCCCATCACCCGCAGCCCCCTCACCAGGTCATCACCCGTGGCCAGCACCAGGTCCAACAAGGCGTCTCCCCTGGTGGGTTAAGTCCTGCCCCTTAACCCCTGATCTTTGCCACCAGAAGTCCCTCCCCTTGCCATCCAGAATTACTCCTTTCAGCAAGGGATTTTACCATCTCTGAACCAGAAAAGTACCAAATTATATTCTAAAAATCAAACATGTACTACAATATTCATTAATTTCATTTCAAAAAATATTTTTGTCCTGATTTACATATGTTTGTGTAGTGTAAATAGAAGTGATCATATAATAGCTTAAAATGAAGCCTTACTCTTGTATATTGTCACAGGGTGTTATAAGTTTGTGGGTATGTGGGGTGTGGGGGAGGGCATGTGTGGGATTTCTGGGGGAGTGGATATGTGTGTGAGGTGTGGGTGTGTGGGGTGTGGGTGGGTATGAGTTTTGTGGGGGCCTGTGAGTGTGTGGGGGGAGGGTGACTGGGGAGGGTTGTGGCTTGGGTAGAGGGGGGGAATTTACCCAAAGCCTGCTCCCCTTCCCTGGCATGGAAGATAGAGCCCCTGCCAGCACTACTACAAGCCTGGGCTCTGTGTTCCTGCCACTCCTGGCCCTGGGGCACTGGAGCAGGTCCCATGCTCCCACTCGCTGCCACTTGCCCCCTGTCTGCCACTGCTGCCCTCCTCCTGCTGCTTCCCTGCCCTTGCCTATGGCCGTTTGAGCACCACGTCCCAGCTGCTCCTGCGGTCCCGGCCCTGCAGCTGGAACCACATGGTGCTGGAGGACGGTGGGCAGGGGAGGAGCATGGAAATGCCTGTGGCAGGAGGGGGGAAAGGGGAAGCAAATAGGTGCACATTGTGCACCGACAGCTGGGTGGGAGTGTGGTGCCCACACCAGTGCACTGGCCAGCACTGGCGGGGCCCAGAGTGGGATGGCAGGAATGCAGGGTCTGGGCTGCTGGGGGCTCTATGGAGCTGGACTGCATTGCTCAAGCAGGGAGAGGAGGGAGCCAGCCCAGATCAATAGAGCTCCTGGCAGCCCCTGCGGGCTGGAACAATTACTCATGGTCCTTCCCTCCCTTCCTTCCCCCCATCCTTCTTATCTGTATTTCCCTTGGTGCAGGGAGGCAGGAACAGTCCCAGGCCAGAAGCTTCCAGAAGCCCCTACTAAACAGAGGCTTCCAGCTGGGGCTCGGGATTGCGGGGGGGTGGTGGGGGCTGGAAGGGGTGATGAGGCCAGGCCAGAATTGCTGCTGTGGCTGTTTAGTTCTGCCACCACCCTCCCCTGGGCCCTACTGCTCCTGGCTTCTCTCACCTTTGACAGACAGCCAGGGACAGATAAATATTCATTTTTCTAAATGCGTTTAGAGGCCCCGCAGACTAGATAGAATGGCCTTGCAGGCCGGATCCAGCCCGTGGGACTTATTTTGCCAGCCCCTGATTTATGGCATAGAAGTCATTGCAGGTTAAAGGGTTTGATTAATCAAAACTAGATGTTGTATAAGGTGTGAATTCTTTAGGGTTATTGAAGATACCCTGTTATTTTCTTCTACTACAAAAGCCAACAGATGAGAATACACTGGTTTCATTCGGTGCTTTTGGCAATAGTTTTTAACTATATTTCAGTGACTTGTTTTGATAAACAAAATATTCATGCTGACAGCTTTTTAAGAGGAAGTCATACGTTCAACATTTCTTAAAAATGTCACCAGAAGATTTCATAGAAATCATAGCAAATGAGGCTGGAAGGGAACTCAAGAGATAATACAGCCCATGCTCTTCCCCTGTTGCAAGAAAAGATAAAATCAACTATACCTAAAGAATTCCTGAGAGATACTTCTCCAGCCTGTTACTAAAGACTTCCCAAGATGGAGAGCCCCCAGCCTCCCTAAGAAATACATTCTATTGCTTAGATAGCCATACAGTGAGAAAGTTGTTTTTTGGTTTTTTCTCCCATTATATCTAAGCTTAACCTCCCTTGTGGTAATTTAAACCATTACTTACTCTCCTAGTCTCAGTGTATAATCTTCCTCTCTAAAATAACCTTTTACATACTGGAAAGCTGGTATCATGTCTCTTTTCTCGACTAAAAAACCCAATTCTTTTAATCTTTCCTCATTCATAGTCAGACTTTCTAAACCTCTGATCATTTCTGTTGAGCCATGCTTTTTTTTTTTTTAAGCATGCTGCTGCAGTTGAGGCCTTGCTAGTGCTGGATTGCCTTGGGAGTTTATAGATTTGGACCTTTAACCAATCTTAAGTATTTGAAGACTGTTATGAAATCCCCACCTCAGTCTTCTCTTCTCCAGACAACTAGGGACCATTGTTCATGCAATTACTCCATCCCAAGTGCAAGACTTTGCACTAGTCTTTGTTGCATCTCATCTGATTGATTGTAGACCACTTTTCCAGTCTATCCAAGTCATTTTGGATACAAGGACTGACTTTCAGAGTTTCTACAACTCCACCCAACTTGATGTCATCAGCAAATATACTAAATATTATGGCTGCACAAAGTTTCAGTCGCTGTTTCAATTCAGTGGAGATTCAGCTCAATTCAGTGGCCAAATCTCTGAATCTGAATCAAATCAGGAAACCCTTTAATCTCTCCAAATCAAATTGGAACCCTCCAAATTGATTCGGATTTGGAAAAATTTGATGATTCAGGCATAGACACAGCTTTAAATGTTTTTTTCTACACACCTCTAGGTACCAGGTGGCCCGTGAATGGTGGGGCAGATGAAGCCCCCTACAGGAGCATGGGGAGAGCCCCAGTGCGCTCGGCAGCAGACCCAGAAATGGACCAGAAACACTTCTGATCCACTTCCAGGTCTGCTGGGGAGCATGCTGGGGGGCCCCCATAACCCCCTGGCTCGGCATCTGGTGCCTCCTGGGTCTGAGGGGGCACTTGGAGCCAATCACTGAGCTGGGGAGGTGCAGGAGGCCCCCCGGCATGCTTGGCAGTGGACCCAGAAGTGGGCCAGAAGTACTTTCAGTCCACTTCCGGGTTCACCGCCAAGCAAGCAGGAATGCTCCTGTGGGATGCTCCATCCACCCCACCATCTCAGCGTTCACAAGCTGTACCTGGTAAACTCAAGATATGTAGAAAAAACATTTGTGTGTATGGCTGAATCACTGATTGTCCAACTCAGCATTGAATCTTCAGATTTGGATTCAGCTGAATCGAATTGGGACAGTGATCCAAATCAACAAATCAAATCACTGTCCTCAATTCAGACTGAGTCTGAATTGAACATGGCCCATTCCACATGCCCCTACTAAATATGGACTCAATTCCATCATCCAAATCATGGATGAAGATGTTGAACAATACCAGACCCAAGAAAGACCCTTGGGAAACACCACTTGATACTTCCCCTGAAACTAGACATTGAGCCATCGATGAATACTGACTCAGCACAATGAACCACACAATTATGTATCCACCTTACAAGACTTTAATATAGTCTATTTTTATTCAGCTTGTTAATACAAATATAGCTATTGATATAGCTATCAAAGTTACTGTAAGTTTTTCTCAGGACATAGCTTCTAACACCACCTTGGGCCCAAATCTAGCAAAGCATTTGGGCAAGTTTTTAATGTTTAGCACTGAAGCAACTGTATTGACCTCAGTGAAGTGACTCCTGTGGATACATGTGATTACGTGCTTTTTGAACTGGGACCATATGATTTTTGTCTTTTCTTTTGCCTCTGAATTGAGCAAGTCTGTTACCCCATATCTTGCACTACATTTGTGATACTCTGAGTGAATTTGGCATTGCCATTTTCCAGGACCGCTTTAAGTTATGCAGATGACAAACCTAGATAATTGCATGGAATTTAGAAGTGCAGTTATAGGCTGGCTAACTCAAACAATCAACTTTGCCTTTAGCTCCCAATGTTTTGGAAAAAATATCCAATTCACTATGTTTGGTTTTGGGAAGTGGGAAGAATTAGTCCATAAGCACACTGATGGCAAAACATTGAGCAAATTTAATAAAAATATTAACAAATGTTGAGCTAGTGGACTTTGACATGTGAAGCAAATGCTTTAACCACTATGCTATTCAATTTTTCATGACCAGCGCCAGGAATTGTCAGGTGTTAAATCAGATGCAAGATAGCTCCCATATTGTTCCTTGACTGTAACAGAAAATGTTGAAAATGTTAACTAAGAACTGAATGTAGGGACCATAAAATTCAAACAAAACAAATTTGCCAGTCCATATCAAGGTCTACATCCCTCTTGCATTCAATGCAAGACAATATTTTATTTATTTGTTCATTTTTAGATGTTAAATTACAGAGACCACAACAAAAATGTCTTTCTGTACATACTTAGGAGAGAAATAAAATTCAAGAAAGAGAAGTAAATGGCAAAGAATAATTCTTGCACTGCTGAAGTCAATAGGAGTTTTACAGCTGAATTCATTTGGAGCAGGAATGAGACCCTGTGCACTATACACATGGCCCCCTCAATTACAAGACTTCACTGTGAACAGAGTGCAGTTCAGGATTTTGTCCCGAAATCCAGTCTCTAGATAGAGAAAGGTCAGGACATAGTGGAAGAGTAGTTAAGCCATTTTCTAGACTTGAAGTGCTCTATTGAGCTTTTCTTCTCCTGAAGTCATTGAGATTGACAGTGTTCAGGATGTCTGTGAATCAGAATCTAAGCATCCTATTTACCTTTTATACATACATAGCTGAGCTCTGATCCTACAGGAGGGAACAGGATCAGGCCCATAACTAGAGACAACTGTAATTTGGGCTTCAGGAGATTTCAAGGGAAAGCCCAAAATTCAGCATTCCCCCCAAAGCCCCAGAAAATTGCAATTTGGCCAGAAATGCCTGAGATTGTGCGGGATAGGGAGGGTGGGGAAAAAGTTTTTAAAAACTTACTTGAAGCACAAAAAGAAAGGCAACAGAGCCTCAGAAACACTTTGGAAGCCCCATGTGTTTCCAAGGGCAGCCAAGTTGAGCCCATGCCAGGGCTGGAACAGGTTGTTCAATTCCCTGCTTTGTCAGGGAGTTTAAAAGCCCTTGCCAGGGTGGAACAGGTAAGCACACCCTGCCCTAGGGGCTGTGGGCATAGGCATCCCAAGTGCTTGCCCCCACAGCCAGGCAAGGGGTGCAGGGTGCCCCTGCTGCATGGGGTTTTTCTCACCCAGCATGGCTCTCCCAAGCCCCGCTTTGCTTTGCTGCTGTGTGGGAGCCGAGGGGAATCTCCCACTCCCTGTCTCTGTGCAGTGTGACAGAGTGGCCTCAGGAGACCTGTGCGGGCCTGAGGGGAGGCCCTGTGGTGGAGGCATCCTGGGGTCTGCTTGCTTTTGATCATGAACATGGATTTTGCAGCAGTGCGCTTTGCCTGAAGGTTAGCATGCCATAAAAGTTAGCACTCAGTAAAAGTTATTGTTCAATAATGTTTATTTATTATGGTTGCATTAAGAATCCTAAGTGGTGAGCTTTACTTAACAGTTGTTGTTTAATAAGTGGTGAGCTTTGCTTCCTTAAAACAGCTGAAGACAGCCTGTGTGCTGCTGGTCAATGGTAATCAGCCCCATGGCAGGCTCCCTCAGCCAACCAGAAGCATCGCAGAGCCTGCCCTGAAAGTGGCTGCAGGGAGCCCACTTTTCCCTCTGCTGGAGCCTGAATTACAGTGGTCCCTACCCATAACCAAGAGCAGTTTCTTAATTCTGTTTACTGAACAAATATTCTAACGTGCTGAAAAAGGAAAACAAAAGAAAAGACAGAGAAAGTGAGAGAGAGAGATGTCAAAATCTGTATGACATGAATTTGTAGATAAATCATCCTCTGGGAATTCCATATCACTGTTTCTTTTTAACTTGGAATGAAGAGGGGGTTTGGTTTTTTTTCATTCCAATATTACCTGACATCACCAAAACCCCAGAATAAAGATTTGGTTTCATCTCGTGGCACAAGTAGTTTGAAAATACCAAGTGCTTGAGATGCCACATATATTTGCCATGTACACAATTTTCTTAACTGTAGAGCTAGACTAAAAATGGGGAACTGGAACTATTCAATAATTCCTTTTATTGCATTTTCTCTCAAACTCTCCTCCTTACCCCCAGTATTGTTCAATAATGTTTTCCACTATGGTGTCTGATGCCACGGTATCTTCCTGCATGTAAACCAGAATTCCATATTTTAGGTTTCATGGAATACCAGCTACTGGCTCTTCAGTAGTGACCACTCTACAAAGGGGAGTATAATTAGAAAAGTACAGGAAATAATACACAAAAAAGAGGAAATAATAAATCATAGAAATCTGTGTAGGAACAGGAGTTTTGGTGTTTATTCTTCCACCCATATGTTGTGGGAGTGAGTGTGGGAGGAGTCAGCTTTTTTTAATTAATTTGAGTCTTCCAAGGCCTTATATACACAAGTTGCACTGCTTTAACTGTAGCGGTCCAAGGAAAGCAACAGCCCTTCCCTAATGTAGACTGGTACAGCTCATCAGAAGGCAAGTAAGCATGAAGCACTTTTCAGATGGCATAAATATTTTGACACTAGGTGAAAAATCTGGTCTTTATGGTTATACAAATATCTGTGTGTGGACCAGGCCTAAAAGTAACCTCTGCTGGCTGACTTTATATGTTCCTTAATTCCACGTGCTCCCATGTTATAGTGCAAACACTAGATTAGTTTTTCATAAGCAAGAGCAACATAGCAATTTTTTAATTTAACTTACTGTAATATAGATTGAATGAAGTCCCCTAGTAAATAGGAAAATGCAACAGATGGGAAAATATAATAAAGTAATTTTATGATACTCATGGAAAGCCAAGAAACTATAAAATGGGAGAAGATAGAAACAAGAATTATAAAAGTTGTGCATTGTTAGCTATTTTCACTGGCACAGAGTTGGAGTGTGAAATCTGAAGAACATGTAAAGGTCTGAAGCTAGCAGGCATCAGGTTTCCCCTAGGGAGAGACTGCATGGATAACACTAACTTGTGAGGACCGTGGTAAAGGTTAGATAAAAATGAGCATCAGAAAGATTTTTGCCCTCGGATGGATTCCAAAAGTGGAGGAGTCATTCCTTATTTTCTATTTCCTGTTGCTAGCTGCCACATTGCTGACCCCTCTCTTGGTAAATGAAACACCTCTGGTAGTGCAGTGAGTTTGATTAAAACAAGGAAATATAATAGGTAAGACATTTTCAATAATGATTTTGAAATTCTGGTGGCCCCTACTCATTGAAATCAAAGGGCCTACTCATATAACTAAAGGATCAGGTCCACAACTTGGTATGAAATCCATTGATTTTGGAATAAATCACTTTGAAAAAAAGTTTCTATATGCTTTTTCTCCAGTAGCATGTCTCCTGTGGAATCTCTCCTCTCCATCCCTGCAGCACAATATTTTAGATTTATATAGCACCCAAAGGATCATGGAGCACTTCATAAACACGGAACCAAATATTGCTTTTGGAAACATGAACTCAGCTCTTACCACAGTTAATGGGAGATGTACACAAGCATCTAAAGAGAAAATTTGTCCTTAAAGAAAATAGAGATCACTTCACTCAGGGCCAGAATGCAGTCACTTTTTGGATAAAGTACACGAGATCTACATCCAAGAAGGAACTGGACACAATCACTTCCCACTCAAAACAGTGGGTGTTGAAGGCATTCTACACCCCAAAGATGCTGAAGACAGAGCACATGCCAGAAAATTTCAGTTGACCCGTGGGAAATGTTTAACCTGACATGAATTATTCACTAATCTTCTGCTGGCATAGCCTGAGTTAGGCCATTTTCAAAATGGTAAGTCAAAGGTAAGTTTTATGAATAAAATCTTAATTACTGGTGCTGCAGTTCTTGAGCTAAATTGTGAAGTCAACAGATGTTTTGCCATGGACTTACGTGGGATAAGGATTTAGCTCCTTGTTAACTCAAACTTTCTGCTGAAGTCAGTGATGGTTTGATGAATCTGTAGGATCAGGTCCTAATGAAACCTCCTAGACTTTGAAGTAATTGAAGTGCATAGTTGCCCAGGGTTTTCTAGATCTCCTGAAAATCAGAAAACAAAGATATGAGACAGCCCAAGGCATGCTTAAGAGATTTCTAGCACTTCCTGCTTCTTCTCAGGCTGGCAGTATCACAAGATCAGCCTTTCCCATGGTGGTTTGGAACTCCTGGTTCCAATCCCAGCCAGAAGACTGATTTGCTGAAGTGCCCAAATTGAAAAATAATGGGTAATAATGTTATCCAACCTGGTCAAACCACAAAGAAAACTTCTTTTCATGCTTGGGATATAATAATTGGTCAGTCTATATGTTATTCAAACAGGTTTTCTCATCCTTAAGCCTTCCTGTCATGGTTAAATAAAGAGGAGGCAGGAAACCCTGGGAAGGATGGGCACTGTGCATACAGACTTTGAAAGGGAAAAGTGGGAGGATATTTTTCAGACAGTTTTCACTAACAGAAGGACTGTAACCAAACGCCCAGATTAAATAGCTCCATATTGTAGAGAAGTTCATTCAGGATTCAGAGAGAAATTTCCCAAGTGGCTTCTCTTCTTCTTCACTTAAAGAAAATTGGATCTAAATGGCCCTGAGCGTGGGGATGACTGGAACAAGATCAGAAGCCTTGGTTTAGCATACATAAATGTATCTTTAAATTGTGTCCTTTTCCCTTATATTTTTTGTCATTTCCAAGTGAACAAAATGACATTGTGGCTGGTATTCTGGATAGAACCAAAGTTCATTTTACTATAGTCTTCCAGAAATTAAGGTACAATAGTGATCCCACAGCACAGTAAACAGGCATGGGACATCACACATCTTGTGCTCTACCCTTAATAGTATTCTAGGTCACAATGGGTGCACTTACCTGTGCTATTAGATGGAGCAATAAACTCTGATGCACATTGCACTGGAGTTTATTGCTTCCAGGTGCCACATCTGCATTTGTGCACGGAACCACAGTACGTTGAGATGGGTTGGAACAGTCCCAGATGGCCGAAGCTGCTCCAGCCCAGCTCAACATGCTGCAGAGGGGCTGGCTGGGGCACAAGGGTGCTCCAGTTAGGGCTAGCTAGCAGGCAGCTCTGCATTAAAACTTCCTTGTATGCCAGCCCTGTCAGCATCTCTATATGTGTTGCTGCACACTAAAGAACTCTGCTGCAGGATAGTACTTGTATTTACAACTACTAACTTTTGGTGGAGTGAATTAGTTTCCTGCGGCCTAATAGGGCTGCCATGTAGATGTTGATACTTAACTGTGGCGCTAATTAGGCAGCTCTGTCGTAAATGTCTCATGTAAATGCTTCCAGTGTGCTTTCAGTAGCACTTTATAAACTTAGGCACTTATAGTTATGTAATTTGAATAAACAGTTGTATTTTTCCAAAGGTGCTGAATACTTGCAACTTCTATTAATATAATCAGAGCCTGCATGTACTATGAGGTTCTGAAAATGTTGTCATTTTCACATATGTATCTAATTTTAGATACCCAGCTTTATAAAGTGTGACATGGGCCTACTTCTATTGAATGCACATAACAAATACCTATCTAGGTAAGCTATTACAGACCTTAATGAATTAGTAGTTGTAAGGCAAGTTCTTTGAGTAGATGTGATAGCTTTTATTAGACCAACTGAGCAGTTGGAAAAAAGTTCTTAGCAAGCTTTTAGGCGCAGTAAGAACGTTTTTCCAATTACTCAGTTGGTCTAATAAAAGCTATCACATCTACTCAAAGAACCTTGCTTGCCTATGTCCTTAGACCAACACGGCTACCACCAAAAACCCACCAACTTAGTAGTTGTAAAGCATTTTGAGTGTCTGAATAAAAGGTAGCATATAAAAGTGAAATATAATTGATAAATCATTTATTGTAAATTATGTGAGATGTTTTTCATCCTGGTGCAAAAGACATCTGTTCTTGATACATTCAGACTCATAATACCTATATATACACATCATGGTGTTAGATTGAGCTCTCCCAAGGTTCACATTCAATTGTAATGAAGCAGCTTCTCTGAGATCATGTTTTAAATATACTGCCCCAGGGCTACTATTTAAAATGCCTTAAAACATTAGAGGGCACTTTGAATGATGTTTAGTTGGACAAAAATTCTCTTTGATAACCCAAAGGGTGACTGGGAAAGTCAAAAACCACACACTGCTCAGATACTTTGCAGAATCAGAGGAAACCCTCCAAAATACCATTTTATCATAAGAAGTTAGCTTTTTTTTTAATATGGATCTCATTCACAAACTTTAAGCATTGCTCCTGTACAGTCTATGAGGGATTCAATTCTGGGCAATCCTTATGCAGCAATGTACATATGATCCTGGCCCTCAGTTATGCATCAGCCAGAACTGAAGAACTGATAATCATGATGCTCAAAGCCACTGCTGAAATGGTTGTAGCAGAGGTAATGAGGCCCCAAACAGAGTGAGAGGGGGGAGGAAGAAATGAGAAATCCAAGTCGTGCTGCCTCTTTACCCTCCCCATCGTGTACTGGCTACAAGAACTAGCAGGCCTCGAGTGGGAAAACCTTGATGCTTTTAAAGCAGAGAACAATTTGTGCACTCCCTCTGAAGCAATGTGACTTTTCAGTTCTTCTCTTGGCGGGCCTGATGTCATTTGGTTAAAAGCATGAAACTGTCTTTCCTGAAAGTTATTTTAAAGCTAGAAGGTTTGCCAACTGCCATCCCAACAAATGGAGCCATGTACCTTTAAGTCCTGCTAGTTTTTTCTCTCTCCCTCTTTTTTTCAAGCTGTGGAGAGTTATATTACCTGCAACAGCTGAACTTAATTAGTACCATAATCACAACAAATATTTAAAAGGTCTAGAAAGTTGTGAAGGGAAATTTGCTTTCCTCAGGGACACCCTTGCCTTGCACATTTCGTGGAGAGCAGAAGTTCTGCCATTCATGACTCACTCTGGAGAAACTTCACATAACAGCGTATTTTCTTTCTTGTTAAACAAACTTGAGTTTGAGGAGCTGGGGGTGGATGCTGGAGGAAAGATCAAAACTTCCTTATTCCCTCACCACAGACTTTCCAAACCTTGGCCCATTCCTAGAACCAAAACCAAACTTTCTTCACAGTTCTGGAATGTGTATCTCATCCCTTCATATCTGTTGTCTCCCTCCCCTGCCTTTCCATTTTGAGTTCTTGTCCTTGGCAAGAGTACTAAAAAACCAAGAAAACCTTACCTTTTGTGATGGTTCTGTTTTAGACAAGAAATACTCCAGAAGTCCAACTGTGTCATATCTCAATCTTAAAAAGAAAAATTTCCAACAGATAATCCTCTTGTAAAAGTTTAACCCTGTTTTTTCCAGCCTATGGAATGGAACATCACTTTTAGGTACTTATCTAAACAGAAACCAAGTTCCAGACTTTTTGTGTTCATCTGTAACTAGTGCAAATGTTCTGGTATATAAAGGCACCTATACACATGCAGTGAGGCTGCTCCAATGTGTTGTAGTTACAGCGCATCAGAGCAGATTCATTGAATTGAGTCTGCTGGAACCCGGTAATTACCACACTCCAGCAGACTACAGTGGTGCGTGTATCAGCATCCCCACATTGAAGAATGGCGGTGGGGATGCTTTAACTAAAGCTCATTTGATGGACTTTAGTTAAAGCACCCCTGCCGCCATTTTTCAGTGCAGGGACACTGATACATATGACACTCCAGGCACTTTAACTAATTAAAGCCCTCCTCCCCCAACACACACACACTCCCATAGCATGTATATAAATGCCCTCTAAGGTTACCTGGATCTCTTATAATTTGCCCAAGTAATATGCCTTGTCCAGTTTTTATTCACCTTTTAGCATCACATTTCAGCTTGCAAAGGATCAAACTGTCTCTCACATGAATTGACCTCTGACATCAATAGTAATCATCAAGGATCCTGGTTTTCTCTAACAAAAAAATCACAAAATCCATTATTAAAATTAAAAGCCTCCTGAAGCCCCCCTTAGCCCTGCTGGTGCCCTTCATTCATCCCCCAATGACCCCCCAGGCCTGCTGGTGCCCCTCACTTGCCCCTGAAGCCATCCCAACTCTGCTGGTGCCCCTCAATGTCCCCACAATATCCCCCCACCCTACTCATGCCTTTTGCCTCCACCTACAGCCTCTGCCCCCAGGCCCTGCCGGAGGGGGCCCCCAGCTGCCAGGGCTATGGGACCAGGGACCCAAGTCTGCAGCTCCCTGCACCCAACAGTAGGCAGCTGTAGCAAAAGTAGCATGGAGCCAGCTCCCCCACCGCTCTGCTTTCTCGGGTGGGGGCTGGGCCATCTCCTGCCCCCTCAGCCCTGCCAGTGCCCCCAGCCATGACCCATAACCCCTCAGCCCTGCCAGAGGGGCCCCCAACTGCCTGCAAGCCCCACTTATTTCAGGCCCCAGGAATGAGGAGTGAAGCTGAGCCCAGGAGAGCCATGGCTGACAGAGCCTCAGGCCCCGCCCTTCCCTCTCCCGCTCCCCCTCTGGGCAGGGCTGAGGGGTTCCCGCCCTGTTTACAAACAGCTCTTGCAAGCTGGAGCTCAACCAGGCTACAGGGATGTTTGCAAAAGCAGGCAATCTGTGGGTTTCTCTGAGAAAAGGAGAAATCTGTGTTTTCTCTGATAAGAAGGGGAAATCCATAGTTTTCTCTGTTTTTCCATGGGAAACAAAAAACCAGGATCTCTGGTAATCAGGCATAGCACAGTGGTATTGTTCCACCCATTGGAGGGAACAGAGTTGGTGACATTGACTTCAGCAGACCTTTAGCCAGCAGGAAATGGGAAGCATATGTAAATGATCTATAAGGGCCATAGGATGGAAGGATTTCCTTCCCCAAATGGAAAAGTCACTGTGCTGAATTTTTGCCATAATCACAAAGTTTTTAAAACTTTTCAGTTATGCACAAAATAACTATATGTGGCCTGTATTATGCAGGAGACTGGACTAATGATCATAATGCTGCCTTCTGACCTTAAAAATTGTTACTCTCATTCCCAAATGTTTTGTTTCAGCCTACCAAGATGAACATGGATGTTCTTGATAAGCAGAGTATAAATTGAAGGAGTTAATTACTTATTGTTTCTACAGGTGTCCATCTCCGCCAGTGTCTTGTGTTGTACAAACATATAGCTAAAGGCAGCTTCTAGCCAAAACGCTTAGTGGCTAAGGATGGAAGAGGAAAGAGAGAGATCAGATTATTTGCCCAGGATCATACTGCAGAGCAATGATAAAGTTGGATATAGATCTTATGGCTCCTATCTTTGCTGAACTCGGGGTCATATAGTCTCCTTACTTCTCCAAGCTTCAGGATGTCTATATTCAAGCACCCAAGGTAACATTTCTAAGCAAGTCCCTGGCACACATGGAATGTGACTTCAAAGGAAACGGGGCAGCACGTCAATTTTACTTACTGGTTGCATTCTAGTTTGAGTTATTCTTTGAAATTGATTTCACTCCTTGAGGCAGAAAAAATAATATTCCAACAGGAAGCAGACATGGTAACACTCAGCAAACAATGGAAAGTTCATGAGGAAAAAATGGCTACCATAACAAGGAAAACTCCAAGTGATATTTACCATCCCAGAGTGATAAAAATTAATATAGCTCAGAGTCTGAGCAAATACAACTAGGGAGAAATAAATAGTAGGAGTGGTGACGTCAGCACAGTCAGCCTCGGGACTTTCCACTATTACTCACAATGGGCCTGATCCAGCCATTCCCATTCAATTCAATGAGTGATGTATTAAGCTGTTTGTCAGTCTTACACTAAAAATGAAGGTCTCCCACAGGAAATGAACCTGTTCATGTGCTTTGTTTATTCCTGAGGCCAGATTCTATCCATCAGCTATACTTGTGGCCTCACAAAGGAAGAAAGGGCCTGATTACATCTGTTTAAGGAAGCAATTAGTCTTCACAGGAAAACACATAAAACCTCCCTGCAGCTGCCTGGACTTTGGTCTGCGCAAGCAGAAGTGAAAGCATGTCACGCTTCAATTTTCTTCTCAAACCAAAAATTTCCAGACGGGTATGGGAATCAGTGGAGCTTCATTTTACCTCTGCATCTATTTCTTGTCTACTTCATCTACGCTAACTTGGAGAAAGGAAGACATGTCTCATTACAGTGCTTCGCAACATGCTCCCAAACAGATTTCTGGAGTGTAGCAATTAATATAGCACCTCTTATTCCACAATGGACTATAGTTTACACTGATAAGTTGGATGGTCGAGTAAAGTAGGACAGTAGCATAGGACTTGAAAGACCTGCATTCCATTCCGTATTCTATCACATAGTTCATAGATTTCAATAGACATTACAGCTGGAAGGGACCGCAGAAGATCATCAAGTCCAGCTCCCTGCTCCAGGGGCAGGAAGTCAGCTGGGGTCAAAGGATCCCAGCATGATAAATATCCAAATGTCTCTTAAAGGAGTCCAGAGTAAGTGCTTGCATCACCTCTGGCAGCAGTCTGTTCCAGGCCTTGGGGGCTTGGACAGTAAAGATGTTCTTCCTTATGTCCAGCCTGAACTGGTCTTGGAGGAGTTTGTGACTATTTGACCTTGTCATCCCATGGGGTGCTCTGGTGAACAGGCATTCCCCCAGATCCTGATGTACACCCCTTATGTACTTATAGGCAATGACCAGGTCCCCCCTGAGCCTGCACTTTTCCAAACTGAAGAGTCCCATGACTCTCAGCCTCTCCTCATAAGGCTTGTTCTCTTGCCCTCTGATCATGTGCGTGGCTCTCCTCTGAACTCTCTCAAGCTTCTCCATATCCTTTTTAAATTGTGGGGCCCAGAATTGGATGCAGTACTCCAGCTGTGGCCTCACCAAGGCTGAGTACAGTGGGAGGATGGCATCCCAGGATTTGCTTGAGAAGCATCTATGGATACCAGCCTTGAGAAGCATCTATGGATACCAGCCAGAGTTTTGCTCACTTTGCCAGCTGCAGCATCACATTGGTGGCTCATATTCATCTTGAGGTGAAGTATGACCCCCAAGTCCCTTTCGGCCGTGGTGCTAGCAAGTGTAGCACTGCCGAGCCTGTAAGTGTGCTGCGAGGTTTTTCTTCCCGAGCTGAAGTACCTTGCATTTTTCTGTGTTGAACACCATCAGGTTTTCATCCGTCCATTTTCTGAGCCTGTCTAGGTCAGCCTGGATCATTATCCTGTCCTTGAGTATAGACGCTTTATCCCAAAGTTTGTTGTCATTGGTGAACCTAGCCAGTCCACTTCTGATACCAATGTCCACATCATTAATAAAGATATTAAAGAGTATAGACCCAAGGACAGAGCCTTGGGGGACAACACTGGTCAAGGTGCACCACAATGATTTACTTCCATCTATAACCACTCTTTGGGTCCAACCTCAGAGCTAGTCCCCCAGCCATCAGACTGTGATGTAGCCGTGGCCACAGTTGGCCAATTTTTCCATGAGAAGATCATGGGACACCAAATCGAAGGCTTTTTTAAAGTGAAGATATATGACGTCAATCTCTTCTCCCTTTTCCAGGTGTTATGTTACCTGGTTGTAGAAGGAAATGAGATTGGTCAGGCAAGACCTACCTGCAACAAACCCGTGCTGGCTATCCCTCAGGATGTTGGCATCAGCCAATTTTGTCAAGAATGGTCTCTTTGATAATTTTTTCAAAAATCTTCCCTGAGATAGAGGTCAGGCTGATAGGCCTGTAGTTCACCGGATCTACTTTTCTCCCATTCTTGAAGATGGGCACCACATTGGCCTTCTTCCAATCTTCAGGCACTTCACCTGAGCGCCAGGAGTTCTTAAAGATCCATGCCAGGGGCTGAGCTATGATGCCTGCCAGCTCCTTAAGTACCCTGGCATGTAAACTGTCTGAGCCAGCTGACTTGAAGGTGTCCAGCCTCTTAAGGTGTTCCCTCACATGGTCTACATTGATGAAGGGTAACAATTTTCCCTCACCCTGGCCGTCCCTTGGGGCTGGTGAAAAACCGACACAAAATACCCATTAAGTAGGCTGGCTTTTTCCTGGGTGTTAGTTGTCAGTTGTCCCATATGGTTTAGCAGGGGTCTAATGTTGCCCTTGCTTTTCCTCTGGCTCCCCACATATCTGTATCATATAGTTCCTGTGTAACCTTGGCCAAGTAACAGGGATGCTTTTCATTTAATAGCATTCCCTGGTCTCACTGGGAGTTAGACTCCTGAATTTAAAAATCTAGTCCTAAGCCTGTCTGTCTCTTAGCTTCCCATCAGTAAAATTAGTATAATAGCACCGCCCTGCCTGCAAGGAGCAGTATGAGCATTGGTGACACGTAAGTGGTGCACTCAGGTGCACATGCACCCCCTGAGAATGGCTATGCACCAGCCGCAAAATGGCCCCTGGAAACACCAGCCGCAAAACAGGAAGTGCTGGGGGAAGTGGACTTCCAGTTTCATGCCTGGTGGTTGCAGGCTGGATGATCAGCAGCTGGGGGAACCCCCCACACACACACATCAGTGATCTGGTTCCCCCTGCTGAGACTCGGGAGGCACCAGTCACCCACGATTATGAAGTTGTAAATGCATTACAGATTGTGGGGTCCTTGACTTGATTGTGGGGTCCTTGATGGAGGCTCTTGACTTTAGGGTATTAGTTGAGGCATACTTTGTCCCTTGTGTACTACAAACAGCTTAGCCAGGCAGTTCTCCATGTGCCATTTTCTATTTCTCAAGAAAAGGTGAATGAACTGTGGTTAAAAACATTGTCACATACCTTTTTGAAAAGTATCATTCAGTGAATCACACAACCACCACTCTCTTCTTAAGCCAAGTTCCTACTGCCTGGAAAGGTCAAATCACTTACTGGGAAATGGGCACACAAAATTGCTGTGTGAGGAAATAAGCTTAAATGTCATTAGAGGCCCAGCCCACTTCAAACAGGTTTCAATGAGAGCTGCATCAAACCCTATGGGAATGCTTCCCAGGATTCTTTTGGAGCTCTTCAGCAGGGATACTAACACAGTAAATGATTTTTTTTTTTTACTGTGCACAGAACACTGGGCCCAATCCAACAGCTGCTATTCCACTGAGTTGGAGTGCTTTCTTTGGTTTCAGTAGGCCCATCTACACAAGACGCTTAATACCCACTGGACTAATCCTACTGTGTATTAGCATGGCTAGCAGAAACTGTACTAATGTGGTAATGTGCAGTAGATTAGTCCAATGAGCACTAAAAGTGTCGCAAAAAAGCATTTGCACGAATGTGTAGTAGCGCCAATTACAGCACATTATGTTAGTACCCATTATTACAGATACTAAATTTAATGTGCCATAATTACAGCGTATTAATTAGTGTGTAGATGCACCTAGTGGGTGATATATTAAAGCAGAGATTTTCACAGGATTCTAGAAGGAATATTTAATTTGGTAAGTTTTATTCTTTGGTCATTTCCACTAGTCCTTCCAATGAGACCCATGGCTGAGAACCCACCAAATTCTGCCAATCTTGCACTGCTTAACACCAATTTTTAGGTATCTTTTATGGACTTTCATGTTTTCAAAGCCATATGCTCTTTTTCTGTGCCCAAAATGCCTACAAATATTAACAGTTGTAAAGATCAAAAGCTATGGATGTTGTGCATCAGAACACAAAACCTAATGCAGCGATTCTGGAAAAGCATCCCTTTGATCAGATCAACATCTAACAGTCTGTATGAGAAGTTTAGGTCAGATTCATTGCTAGTACCTTCTAAGTTTCCTACAGTAGAAAACTTACCAAGAGAAGACGACATCTGTAACTTCTCCACCTTGGGGTTTGGCCAATATAGTCCACTAACAAGACAGGAATGGTTGGAGAGAAAAGCCTGGTCAGAATATCCCAAAAAGATACAACATTTGGAGCTGGCCTACCACCAGAATTGAATTTATGTTTGGGATGTGGTAAGTTCATAGACTTACGATGGCTCTACCTCTTGAAGTGTAATAAAATGTAGGCATAGCAAGTCTGGGTGTACAGCAAAGGTTGTACTGAGTCAGGATTTATCCGGAGTGGTTAACTTCTCCCTAATGTCTCACTTGAGATAAAAACCAAATAAATAAACTTTGAACTCTGGAACCCTAACAGAAATAAACAATGTTTCTATTGAAACCTCTTTCTGTTACATAAGAAACTAAGGGTTCCCTCTAGTGGTTAATTTAATACATGAGAAACTGAGGAAATTTCTTTTTGCAGTAAACTAAGGAGTCATTGTAGCCTGGTTGATTATGAAACTGGCTTTGGTATTGAAGAGTAGTAGTTCAAGTCCTGGTTAAGAAAAAAACTCTGATGTTTGCTCCATGTACTGCAATTGAAGGGATTTCTCTGTAGTGACTCCTTCCTTAAAAAATGATGTGATGCTTGATTTAAAACATCATGGATATACAAAACCAAGCATGTCTGAAAAGATCATCTGGTTGAAAAAGGAATATGCTTTTAAAAAAATCCATGTAAATAGTTAGCTTAATACACTGTTTGGTGCAACTTGGCTCTGTTCATAAACCAGCATATGTTGGGCTTTGGGCAAAACCTTATTGCACTAGAGTCATCTCATAGATTTAGAGATGGAAAGACATATTAAGTCACTGAATCCATCCCCACCTACCAGTGAAGAATTGTTTCTTGCAGTATTTTTGAGATTCCTTTGTACAGTCCTATTTTAAATGATCCAAGTGATACAGTCTCCAGCATTTCCTTGGGGAGCATGTTGTACAGGTACGTTTTGTTTAACTTGACCATTTAAAGAGTTAACCCTTTTCAGGCTCAAATCTTTTTCCACCTTTACGATTATTTTCCCTCTATATTATTGAACTGTTATGGCTCAGCCATGCTAAACTTCTTGCAGGTATTACACTCTGCACACTCACCATCATCTGAGGTCAAGCTTGGAATTCAGATTGCATTGTCAATGGTGCAGTGCAGAAATGAGTTTGCTTCACATTCATGGACAGCTCAAAAATGTATAGAAATAAATGACATTAGAACAGCGTTTTGGTTCAACTGAATTCTAATATGAAAGATCTGTTGGCATAGCTGCGATGTTTATTCTTCCAGGTGTTTGGAATTACTTGATAGGCAAATTCTGTGTAGCAGTATTATTCTTCTTAAGTTAAACAGACAAGGAAGGACAATTCTCACGCAGTACGAAATATATCAAGCCTTATACTATTTTTGTGGGGGGGGTACAAGAGTACTTTGAATTTATCCACATAATTTAAATCCTCCAAGTAAAATTCATCCAAAATACACCAGCATCAAGGAATTTACACCAGGGTGAATTTGCCCTTTTTTTTTTCCCCAAAGAGAGGGTTCAATTTTTTTGTATACATTTATCTGGCTAACAAAAATTGTAGGTGTTAGCAACAGAAGAACCTCTCAGACAAATCCTCCCAGCAGATTCCCCCTTTGTCTTATTCCTATTTTTTTACCAAAATCCTTGATCCTTGCACCTCATAGAAAAGTCCATTGTAAATAATTGTTGTCACCAAGCATCTGTGCTAACATTGCTCAGGGCTAGTTTAGCTGCTGACACAATTCAGGCCTTCTAAGAATATAGAGAATAGGTCCCAAAAAAAGAGGAGAAGCATTGGAACAGGACAGTGAAACTGAGACCTGGGCTGGCCTCAGCAGCCTTACCTGGGGTCCTGGGTGCCTCTCAAGGGTCCAGCAGTGGATTCCAGTGTGCAAAGCCTGGCTGGGAGCCAAAGCATGGCTTTTTCTGGCCAGGCTCCAGTTTAAGGTGGAGCACACTGTCACCACATGCACCACCCTGATTTTTTCTAACACGGGTTTTTTTGACCCCAGGATTTCCTGCATGTAAACGCCTGTGTGTATGGCATGTATAAACGCCTGTGTGTATGGTATGTGCAATTTGCAGTGCTGCAGACAGGCCTGCGGCACCACAGACTGCACATGCACACTCATGGAGATGCACCCTTTCAGTGCAAATGCCTCCTCTTTTAGAATAACAGCAAAAGAATGAACAAAAGTGTAGTTCCCAGATAGCCCAGTATGTGCGTTTCCAAGGCTTGGTCTATATTAGAAATCTTTACCTTCTGCATAGAAGCATTGCACCACTTCAACTACAATGATATAACTAATGCAGTACAACATACCTAGGTCCACTGACTTACTCCAGTATGAAAATGTTCATATGGGTTTAAACTGTTTCCAGATGAAAAGGAGAATAAGCTAGATCTATATAACTACCTTTACATTAGTCTAACTGTATCCACACAAGACAGCAAATAACTGTACCCAGGCCTCAGATTTTCATAAGAGAAGGGTGTGAACTGAGCACAAAATGGCTTCCTGTCTATCACACAGAGGTGACTTTAGAGATTTAAAGCTGTGGCACGAAGTACATGAAGTTATAACAATTATGTAGGTACATCCACCCTATAGGCTCTTCCATATATAGCAAGAAGAATTTTACCTAAAGAGCGAGAAAGCAAAAAGACATTATAGAACTTCTGGAGAACTGAAAGAGACAGTAGAGAAAGCCTTTCTGTGGCCGCGTGTACATGAGACACTGACCGCACAGTCGATACTGAGCAGTCATTTAGACTAAATGACCGTGCAGTAACCGGCATCCCTGCATGGCTTTTTGGTGATGTTGACTGCACAGTAGCTCATTATTACGCTCAGTAGCATCGCATCATGCTTCATGCCATATGACACTACTGCACAATAGTAATGAGCTACTGCGCAGTCAGCATCTCATGTAGACACAGCCAGTGTGTAGCAGCCAGCCACTGACGCTGATATAGACAGCAATTACAAACTGATGCTTTGGGCCAAATCCATCTTTACTCAGTGCTAGTAAGTAAAACAAGCAGGATTTGGCATATTAAATAATACCTTTCCCCCATACTGCAAAACCATGCAGATATCTGATGTATTTACTTTGGCAGCACTTCTATACCATGTCATGCCAACAAAGTTATTCAGACTCATATACACCCTACCGCTGGTAGCAAGTAAGCTGAAGCTAGAGATATTGCCAAGGAATCTGTTCCTAAGAGAGGTAGCCAACCAAGGAAGCTGTAATCCTGAGATTTCCTTTAAGAATTTTGTTGTTGTTGTTGATTTTTATTTTTAATGTTTTTCTCCCAGTAATACAAATTGTTGATTTAATAGTGTAAATAGCGTACATTCATGTGACCTCAGTTCTTGGGTATTTTAATTAACATTTTAAAGTCCTCAGCAGCAGCAAACAATTTCCAAACTTCACTGGCTTCAAAACAAAACAAAAACAAAAGCATGTAATCAAGGGCATGGATGAGAAGATTCATTTTTCAGAGGATCCATAAGAATTTCATTGCATAATTCCAACTGAAGCCAAGCAATAAATCCTGAGGCGCCGTTCTGAAAACTTCAATAACTTACAGTGATGGCACCTTTCGTTCAATGTTCTCAGTGAGCTAAACCTTCAGTGCCCCTCTATGAGATTAAGTGAAGGCTATCATTTAGAGTAATGGCAGCCAACTTTTTTTGGCAGGCATACCACAAATTAACTTCCTACTCTCTCCAAGTGTTACTCCAACCCCTTTCTTCTGCCCAATCTGCTGCTCCACTTTCTGCTCCATGCCCTATCTACCATTGTGCTTCCTATCCTCTCCCTGATCTGCTACATGCCACACACAAAGCCTGCCCATGCCACTTGTGGCACACATGCAGATTGGCCACCATGATTTAGAGTTAAGGAAATTGCCTTAAGAGTTAAGGGTGATCAAAGCATTGAGTTTAGAAAGAGCTGCAGGGCTGGGGCAGGTCCCAGCCCCCTGCCCTTATCCACTGGTGGGGCAGCTAGCAGCATATTGGGGAAAGAGGCTGGGACCTGCCCCTCCCCTGCAACTCTTTGCAAGCCTGTGCCCCTGATTATAGTTTCATAGTTGGTTGGGTCAGAAGGGACCTGAGCACATCATCAAGTCCGACCCCCTGCCATGGGGTCAAATGACCCTGGCTAGGTGATTATCTAGCCTCCTTTTGAAGACCCTCAGGGTAGGGGCAAGCACCACTTCCCTTGGAAGTTGGTTCCTAGCCGGTCTGACTGTGAAGTAGCGCCTCTTGATGTCTAGCCTGAATCTACTCTCCATCAACTTATGGCCATTATGCCTTGTTACTCCCAGTAGTGCTCTGGGGAACAGTGACTCTCCCATTGACTGCTGGTCTCCCTTGGTCAGTTTATAGACAGCCACCAGATCCCCTCTCGGCCTTCTCTTGTGGAGGCTGAACAGGTTCAGGTCTCATAGCCTCTTCTCATAGGGCCTGCCCTGCTGCCCCCTGATCATGTGAGTGGCCCTCCTCTGGACCATGTTGTCCACATCCCTCCTGAAGTGTGGTGCCCAGAACTAGACATGGTACTCCAACTGCGGCCTGACCAGTGTCGCATAGAGGGGAAGGATCACCTCCTTGGACCTTCTCAAAATGCATCTGTGGATGCATGACAAGTTGAGGTTGGCCTTCCTGACTGCATCCCCACATTGGCAGCCCATGTTCATCTTGGAGTCTATAATGACTCCAAGATCCTTTTCTGCCTCCGTGCTGACGAGAAGGGAGTTCCCCAGCCTGTAGGTATGCTGCTGGTTCTTCCTCCCTAAGTGCAGTACCCTGCACTTGTCAGTATTGAATCCCATCTTATTCGCATCCACCCCTTGTGCTGCTGTCCCTATGTGCCCACCCCTGCAACCTGTCCAGATCCAATTGCAGCCTTTCCCTCCCTTCTAGCATGCTCACTTCTTCCCACACCTTAGTGTCATCTGCAAATTTGAACAAGGTGCTTTTCACCCCCTTGTCCAAGTCACTGATGAGGATGTTGAACAGTGCGGGCCCGAGGACCAAGCCCTGGGGGACCCCACTGCCCACATCCCTCCAAGTCAAAAATGAGTCGTCCACCACCACTGTCTGATTGTGGCCCTCCAGCCAATTGGCAATCCATCTGTCTATGTAGGATCGACACCATAATCTCCTAATTTTTTAGTAAGAATGGGGTGAGAGACAGTGTTGAAGGTCTTCCTAAAGTCCAGAAAGACTACATCCACCATGACACCTGCATCCAAGGATTTTGTGACCTGGTCATAGAAAGCCACCAGGTTGGTCTGACAGGACCTGCCTCTAATGAACCCATGTTGTTTGCCCCTAATGATATACTCCCCTGCTTGCCCCTCACACATGTGCACCTGGATAATTTTCTCAAAGAGCTTCCCCAGGACTGAGGTAAGACTAACAGGCCTATAATTTCCTGGGTCCTCCTTCCTCCCTTTTTTGAAAATGGGAACCACAATGGCCCTTTTCCAGTCCTCTGGCATCTTGCCAGAGCACCACGAGTGCTCATAAAGCTGTGCCAGGGGTCCTGCAATGACCTCTGCTAATTCCCTTAGCACTCTGGGGTGGAGATCATCAGGACCTGCTGATTTGAACACGTCTAGTCCATCCAGAAGTTCCCTGACTAGGTCCTCTCTGACCCTGGGCCTGGCTATGCCTCCCCTGGGACCATCAGGGATCCCAGTGTAGGGGATGACCTGGTCCCTGCTCAGAAAAATGGAGGCAAACAAATTGTTAAATAGGTTATCGTTGTCATTTGGTGAGACCACCAGATTTCCTAGCATGTCCTGCAGAGGCCCCACATTACCCGGAACCTTCTTTTTACCCCCTATGTATTTAAAAAAGGATTTCTTGTTATCCCTGATCTGGGTCGCTAGTCCCAGTTCCATCTCTGCTATGGCCTTCCTACCGGCCCCCCTACAATCCCAAGCAATGGAGGTATAGTCCTCTCTTGTGATAGCCCGTCCCTTCCATTGGGTGTATGCCTCCTTTTTAGCTTTGAGATGTTCCTGGATGCTTTTGGTGAGCCATGGGGACTTTTGAGCACTCTTTCCCCCTTTGATCCATGTTTGGATTTCCACCCTTTGGGCTTGGAGGATTGTCTCCTTCAGGAACAACCACTCTTCTTGGACTCCCAACTCCCTACCCCTCCGGGACAGGTGTCTACACATAGTGAGACTTGGGACTAAAGTTATTCCCAAGTCACTCCAGCCCTGCCATATGCCCCTCTGGCCACCACGGGGAGCTCAAGTCTCTGGACACATGGCTGTCAGCATTTGACAGCCATGTTGAAGCCAGAGCCAGCTGTGAGCCATCTTGGAAGCTCTGATCACTCACAAGCCCCTTCCCTGCCCAGGAGCCACATGCCCAGCACAGGGGCAACACACAGTAGCTCCCTCCTTGCTCACCCTGCCTCCCCACACCAGGGCTGCCCCTGCCCCTGCCCCTGCCCCAGCCCTTGCCAGCAGCATCCAGCACTCCACTGCTCCAGGCTGGCCCCTATCAGTGACAGGCAGTAGCTCGCGCTTCTGCTGGCCATGGTGCTGACCCCACTGGCACCAGCAGGCCCCCAGCTCCGCTCCTCAGGCCCCAGGAGAGCTGTGCACCCACCAGTAGGGACCAGGGCACTGACTGCAGGAGGGCCTAGCTGATCCCCTTCTCTTGCACTCCCCACTCCAGCCTGTCTGCCCTACTGCCCACATCCCCCTACCCCCTGCCCACCACCAGCACCACTGTCAGGACACACACATGGCCAAAACAAAACACCTTTATTGCCCTCACAACCTCCACCCCATCCCTCTCCTCTTCCCCCCATCCTCAACACATAAAGCTCCCTCTCCCATCCCTTCCCAACATACAGTGCCCCTCCACTACCCTCCCCACCCATTACCAATTAAAAACCCTCTCCCCAGTTTCAAACTATTTACAAGAATCTCAGTCTGTCTGTGAGTCCTGGAGTTGGGGGGCTGTAGGTTGGGGGCACCTTGGGGGCAGAGCCTGGGGCAAGCATCCAGCACTCTGGCCTTGGCCACTTCCCCCATGAGTCCAGGAGCTGCAGCAACCACAGTGGACAGTGGGCTTATCCCTGGGATGAGCTGGATAGTGTTCCTCCACAGTGAGTGGCTCCACCTCTGCCTGCCCCAGTCCAGAGCCAGCATGTCCTTCCAGTGCCACTCCTGGTACCTCCTGGTATTCATGATCAAGGCCTCAGGGTGAGCAACTGGGACCAGGTGGGTGGTAGTGGAACTGGGGCAGGCACTGGGGCAGAGGCTACAGTCCAGGAGGTGCTGGAGGGCTGAGTAGGGCCAGCTGGGGGGCTTTGGGCAGGGGCTGGGCTATGGTAGACAGAAATGCTGCTACCAGGGCCAGGAGGGTGTGACTGGCCTGGCGGTCAGTATCCTCCTGAAGCTGGAGCTGCTCCATCCACTGCTGCCCCAGGGCCTCCATTCACACCCAGTGCTCCCTTAGCACCTGGTCCCATGCTTCTGCCTGAGCGATGTTGCAGCTACCTACTATCCCTGCAAGACTGTGGCATTGGTGTGCCATCCAGGAGTGTCATCTCTTGCTCCTTCCACCTGACAGGGACTCATACATGTGTGTGTTTAAGTGCCCGCTCCACAGGAAATGCTTCTGCTCCTCCACTTTGCCCCAGAGCGCCACAAGGTTGCGCAGCTCCTCCTGGCTCCAGTTGAGCTCTCAGGTGGGGTGCTCAGGCATGGGCATACAGGTGGGGCTGGTCCTCAAAGGGGAGGATGGGGAGAACATCATATCCTGCACTAGCTCTCTGGACCCCTGCACAGCTGTTCCTATGTGGCCAGCCCTGGAGAGCTGGTTGCAACACCCAGTGGAGGGCCATGGTCAGGAACTGGAAACTGCGTGGCAGAGGCAAATGTGGAACAGGACCTGCAAACACAGTTCTGGCAGTGAGCAGCAGCTGGAATCAGCACTATGAAGGAAGGTGTTTTATTATCATAAGAGAGAAAAAGCACCTGAAACCACAAATGTCTATTGTGTTTTTGAATGCTCAGACCACAGAGCTTAGCAAGCACTCCTCACAAAAGAGCAGGAAGCTGTCCAGAGGGCAATAAAAAAGAAAACTTAAGACAAGTGCTGAAGAGGGGAAGTGACTCAGTGGCTTGGATGAGAAGGAATGGCCACTGCCTTAAAGAAAGGTCAGGCAGCACAAGTGAGAGCATAACCCCCTACTGTGAAGAGCTGCAGGCAGAGGATAAGGCAAGGAGGTCAAAACTGCAGGAGTAGAGTCTCAGAGTGGAGGAGGAAGGGGGCTATGAGGTCAGAGAGGGACCAGAGGGTGGAGAAAGTCTCTGGAGGGATTTAAAGTCTAGTAATGTGGTTTTAAATAGCGTACAGAGGAACGGATGCTGCTTAGTGCTATGTAGGTAATAGCTATGGAACCTCAGGTCTTGCTCTCTCTCAGCTTGCCTTTTTTATTGATTAAAAATCACACCCTTCATCTCATTGCCTGCAGCCAAATGAATGGAGCAATCCCCCAGAGGCTACTAAGTTAAGGGGTGGGAGCAAACCTCAGCATTTGCATGCAGATTCCAGACCTCTGAACTCCAGGCGTGTTTAGCACATTTTGAGCTAAATAATTCAGGTCCAAAGCCAGGTTTGAACACCAAGAGCCAGAATCTGATCCCCCTATTGAAGATCTACATGTGCACCCATACCAACTTTCTCAAGTCCCTAAAAAACATTAATGCATCTCCTTTTTTAACACACCTTTATCTTAACCATAGTCACAGTCAAGAAGAGAACCCACCTGCCTTTTGCACTGACTGTTTTTCACATTTCCTATTCAGGAATAGGATCACTCTAGCACAATATATGCCTGAGTCTACTTAGGCATCTAATAGCTAGGACAGGATTTGGTCCTAAATCCCCCACTCCTGTTTCCTCCACCCACCTTTGCCATAGTCAAGTTAGAGGTATGGACTAACTATAAATATCAGCTTGCTATGTTTAATAAGAGGCCTCCAAAGAAAATACCAGGTGCTGAGGTGGACTGTTAGCCAACAGGGTTTTGAGGGCATTATGTAGATAGATATATTTTGTTTTGAAATGGGACAAAATTTCTGGGTTCTGGTCACTAAACTCCTGAGGCATGTTGCACAAGGTCAAGCGAGTAGCGTTAACATTGTTGTCCCCTCCAAATTTGACTTTCTATTGTTTTTTTTTACCTGGATTGCAACAGCATCTTGGAGTCCCAGTCAATGACAAGAACTCCACTGTGATAGAATTTGTACAAGCAGCGCATGTCTACACGAGATGCTTTACTGCACATTATACTAATCAAATGCACAGCAAAACGTCACTGTCTGTGCATACGTGAGCAGTAACTGTACATTATATTAATATAAAGTGCTGTTTGCTAGTACTGACAGACAGATACAAATACTAGCAAACAGTGCTTTAAACTAATGCATTTTAAATGTGTGCCTCAGCACATGTGTAGATGGTGCTGTTGGATGCAAACTGCACCCAGTCAGCTGTACCAACAGGGGACCAGACTCCTGCTTGGTGTACAGCCACATGGCTGGCAGCCTCTTCAGCTACATGACATGGGCAGCTCATTGACTATCCAACAGGGCTATAGTGATCCCTGACCTGACCCCAAGGGCCATGCCAGCTGCAGCCTGCCCTGTGGGCACTATGATCCAGCACTGCTTAATGGTCCAGGTTCTGCAGCCCTCCAGACCCTGGCTCTGACCCCTGGGACTCCTGCCAGGCAGAGCTTGCCTTCCAGGCACCATGCCCCCTGCCAATGGGTAAGTGCCACATTACGCTGCCATCCAGAGCCCTGGGCTGACCCCTCAAGGTCCCAGCCTGCCTGAACCTGCCCCTCCATGCCCCCTGCCAGCCTGAGGCTGTCCATAGAGCCCCCTGCCAGTTCAAGCCTGGCCTCCGGTGCCCCCAGCCAGCCTAAAGCTGTTCTTCACCCCCTCCTCCCCCCCCCAGCCCCATGGCCCCTGCCAGCCTGAGGCTGCAGGTAGAGCCTGCAGTTCTCCCTGGCTGCTGCAGAGGGGACAGAGCAGGAAAGAAACATCCCTGGATTGACTGTTGGGTATGGGCACATTAATTGCACATGTAGACTTGCCTACACTGAACAAAATGAGAGACCCTGCCCAAAAGACCTTACAATCTAAGTGCCTGAACACACAACATGTTTACACTGGTATAATGGACCAACATCAGTATAAAAAAAGGGATGGATACACATATAGCCTTACAAGAGTATAATATACTAAGTGTAGAGTTACCCTGGGAAAAAGCAGAAGTAAAACTATGCCAAGATAGGTATTGTGTGTCCACTTCTCTTCTGGGGTAGCCATTTGTTCAAGGTAAACTGGCAGCTTCCATTGTAATAGCTTCTATTACAGCTACCAGCCTTCGGGCCATGTCTACATGTGTATATTAATGAGCAGCAATAAATTCTGGTGCATATCAATCAAGAGTTTATTGCTCCCAAGCACTGCATTTACACATGTACCTGACACCACAGCACACTGAGCTGGGTCAGAGCAGCCCCAACTGGCAAGGGACACAGGGGGACAGCCTGCCAGTCCAGGTCTGCTCTGATCTGGCTCAACATGCTGTGGAGGGGCTGGCTGCATTATAAGGGTGTTCCAGGGTGGGGCTAGTTGGCAGCACTGAAGCACCCTTATGCACCAGCCAGCCAGGTCAGCGTCTACACGTGCATTGCTGCATACAAAAAAACTCCATAGCAGGATAGCACAGCAGGATAGTAGACCTGTGTGAAGTGGCTAGGATTCACTTCAGATTCGGCTGATTCGGCTGAATCTCCAAATCAGCCACGCCGGGCCCATCCCCCACCCCTCTCCCCAGTCTGGCAATGGCTGCCCCGCCTGCCCCAGCTCCCGGCACTTAGGAAAAAAAAGCCCCATCTCCAAAGGTGCTGCTGGGCAGGGGGCAATCCCCGCTGCCCCCCCACTGCCCCACACTGCATGGGGGGCTCTGAATGAGCCCCCAGACTCTCCCACTTCCCCAGCCCCACCATGGGTGCCCTACATGGGCCAGCTCCAGCCCTTTAAGACAAAAAACCTGAAGAAACCCTGGGACTCTCCACTCCTGCCAGCGGGGGTGATCCCTGCTGCCCCGTGGGAGCTCTGCAGGAGCCCCCAAAACCCCAAAGCTACACCAGGAGTAGTGAGTCCCTGGGCTTTCCTCATTTTTTTTTCTTCTTAAAGGGCCAGAGCTGCAGCAGGTGAGGCAGCCATGGTGGGGCTGGGGGAGGAAGATGGAGGGTTGGGTGGATCATGCATGTGCAGAGCCCCCCATGCAACATGGGGCAGTGGGGGGCAGTGGGGATCCCCCTCTGCCCACCAGCACCTGTTGAGCACTGGGGCTTTTCTTTAAAGTACTGGGACCTGGGCTGGGCAGGGGCTGGGGGAGAAGGGGGAGGTCGGGGGGC